>NW_027556180.1:59580988-60251835 GCF_003287225.1 Phascolarctos cinereus
ATCGTTGGGCAATCTTCCTGTTCATGACAATTGAACTCCACATAATGTTCCTCTCAGAAATATGTGTAATCCTGCTTGATTCTCCTTAAGGCTCAAACATCATTCTCTTCACTCCATCTCCTTTCTCTTTGGGTGGGTTTTCTTGTGTTAATGAAAAGATAGAAGCCACCGAAAGAATTCTCTCAGGTTACTTCTTCTCCATCTCAAAAATCTCTGTTGATCTTCATCTGTTTCTCTTTTTATTTCAAAGACACGAGTAAGGTTAAGGCAACAATCATTTATTTAGCCTCTACTATGTGCCAAGTACTGTGCTAAACACTAGTATTATGAAAATAGTCAAAAGAGAGTCATTTATCTTAGCTCACAGTCTAATGGAGATGACAACATGCAACAAATTATGTATAGACAAGCTCTATCCAAGACAAGTTGCAGATAATAAACTGAGGGAAGGGAGTTAGAATTAGAATATAGCATTAAGAGGGATCAGGAAAGGCTTCCTGTAGAAGTGGAATTTTAGCTGGTACTTGAAGGAAGCCAGGGAAGCTAGAAGGTAGAGATGAAGAGGCAGAGAATTTCAGGTATGGGGAGAAAGGGACCATTTTATTATTTTTTTCCAGGCCAACCTATCTATTTGTGTCCTTGTTCCTTTCACCTACTTCATTTATGTGGTCCTTATTTCGATTATCTTCTAACACCTTCCTGTCTTTGTCTCTGCCTTTCTGTCTCTCCATCTTTGTGTCTCTGTTTCTTTTCTTTGCTCAATTGTCTATGCCTACACATCATTTCTGTTGCAGTCCTTCAAAGACTCAGAGAAATTTAGAGGAAGCTTATATTCATTAAAGGAATTTTTTTTTGAACTGACTAAAATGGTTACGTAGCTAGTAGGCATCCAAGACCAGGTTTGACATCAGGTCTCCCTTACTGTAGGTCAGATTTGCTATCTGTGACTCCTAACTACCTTGTCTGAATCTTTTCTCACATTCCCCACAATACTTGGCTCAATGCTTGTGATAGCATGGTAGCTCAATTAATTATTGGTTGATTTATTGACTAGTTGGATATAGAAAGAATGAAATCACACTAATATCCTTTAATTCCCCATTTGTCATATACTACAATGGCTATCACCTTACAGAGAGTCAACATGGAATGAATGATTTCTAGAATTTACTTCCTGTTTCCCACCTAGATCTCAATATATGTAAGTTGCGTAAATTTGACAGTTATAATTCTATTGTGTTTTCTCTCCAATTTACACCATGGAGAGTTCCTTATCAATTTATTGAAGCCTCATGCATGTATCAAGTACACAATAAATACTGAATGATTTGGACAACTATAAAGATAATTTAACATCTCAGAGGAACCATAATTTCACACACATGTATATATGTGCAATACATAATATATATTTCTATATGTACACACACATTATATATATATGTATATATGTGTATATGGTGTGTGTGCATGTATATATATATATATAATATATGTATATGTGTGTGTATATACTCTATTACATGGAGCAGAACCCTTCTATAATGGGTTGACATGGTCAATAAATTTCCTTATCTATGGTCAGTTTGTCTGAATTGATCTAGGCTGGCCCTCAGATGATCGCCAGAAACCCAGTCTACCACTGGACCCATACAATCAGCACCAATGTGCTTTATATAGGAACTTTGACAATAATATATATATATATATATATATATATATATATATATATATATATATATATATATATATATATGTATATATGTATATATATATATATACACACACACACATACACACACACGTATATATGCATATGTGTAGATATGTGTGTATACACACATACATATGTGATAGTTTTTTAAGTCTCTGTGTTAATTTACATATATAATCTCAATTTATCAGCAGCAACCTTTTGAGGTAACTGTTAAAGGCATCATTATCTCCATTTTATAGACAAGAAAACTAAGATTCAGATAAGCTCATAGATGTTAAACTAATCCCAATCCTTATCAATTTTTTTCACAGTTGAGGAAATAAAAACTCAGCAAAATTAAGGAGATATCCTTAGTCCTTAACTTGGTCCTTGACTTGTCAAAAATGAAACGGTAAAGTAAAAGTAGGTGCAGGATTTGAACCCAGGACCTCTAATCCAGTCAGTACTTTCTCTACTTTATGTCAAATTTGTTCACTTTTCTATGGTCAAACATCTAGCAAGTATCAGAACTTGGAGACTGCTTGGCAACAAATCCAGAGTAATTGCTATTATGCCATCTTGCCTTTCATGGTGTCCTGTGGCTTCTCTCCTGTCCATAGAAACAAAGTTTATGCTGTATCATTGGCCCCTGGAACATGAGAATAAATCCACTGATTGTTTTAATGCAGTTGTGCATAGAAAATGATAACTGATAGCAAGGAAGTGAATAGTGACAGAGTATTAAAGGCAGAAGTTTTCCCATTGCAAAGAAGATGAAATTACATTTTCCATTCAATTTAACAAATATTTGTGCCAATTATGTTCATGGCCTTATGATAGGGGGCCAGGGATATCAGGTCAAAAGAAAAACAAAGAAACTGTCTCTGATCTCAAGGAGTTTACATTCTACTCTGGGATCTATAGCACAGACTCTGAGGCCACCCTCCAAACTCCACTTTGGATTTGTACATTGGGACCTGAGAGGGCAAAAGTAATTTCTTTTCTCAAATTTTTAGGGGTCCCTGAAGGTCTGGCATGGTTGTGTTCCTAATAAAATAACTCTAGAGCCCCGACCAGTGTGCTTCCTCTGATGTTTAACATTTGATATCAATTAATCAGACAGACTTAATTAGCTTATAGGAAGGAGATATTTACTTCTGTAGTATAGTAATAACAGTTGGTACAACTCCACTCCTCCCCATTTTATGGTGACTTACTCTTTCATGAGTACAGAGTTTATGGCTAAATGGACGTAAGCTTTGAAAGCACATGTGGAAAAGATAACTTACAGCTCCTGGTTTCTGGAATTCTTTTTCTCTCATTTGTGGGTTCTCATGCAGTACCACTTAGGTAGGGTGTAGCTTTCTGCTGGACTTCTTGTGGAGTTATGAAACTGCCTTTTCTCAGGGTCTATAGACATTGCCACTAGATACTAGTGTTCTAGGTATACTGCTATGACTGATAAGAAATTCAAATAGTCCAGTTTTGAAATTCACAAGGTTCTTCTCTGGTTAAAGGGTGAGGGAGGGGAAGATAGAGACTCTTCTATTTCTTGAATGATTCCCTTTCAGAGGTTTGACTGAAACAACTTGTTCTTTGAGGCAGGAAAACACTTCAATGTGCAGATTCCAATCTAGTTTATCATTTTATATACATTGCACAAGGCATGACTGAGTCTTTTTAACCGATTTCAATATACTTCCTATGTAGCATCACTTCATTTCATTCAATGGTTTTCACTCCTTCGAGAAATCTGATTAACTAGTTTGTTCAGCTGGATTGATTAAAGAGGCTTTGTTCACATCTACTTTATACCTCTGATTGATTGTTTCAATTCAGGGTTCTGGCCCCTCTATAATTGTTGGAGTCAGGGAATGGAGCATTCTTCATATATACACAAACATACATATATACATACATACATACACATGCACATATATACACAGATACACATATATACATATGCATACACACATATACATTTGTGTGTATATACAAATAAGCAGATACTAAATAATTTAAGGAGAGATGATTGGCAACTAATATAATCAGAAAAAGAAAAAAAAAAGATAAGATGTGGTGATAAGCTTTGAAGGAAAACCTGACTATTCTAAGAGCCCGACAATTAGAGTGCAGTCTGGGAATATTGGGGCAATCTGTGGAAAGGAATAGAGGTGGGATGCTACTTAGTTTGGGGAGGGCAGAAATTCAGTTTGGTTGGAACCTAAAAAATTGGGAAATAACTCTTGGAAAATCATCTGCAGCCATATTATGAAGGGTTTTAATATAAATGAAAGTTTATTATGGTTCTATAGTATTAATATAATTTCTCTATTGTGACATCAGTTCTATAATTCTCTATTGCACAGATCACAAGTCATAGGGATTATAAGGACCAGAGGACCATAAGTGTAGAGCTGAAAGGGCTCCAAAAGCCATCTAAACCAACCCTCTCATATCATAGATAAGGAAACTGAGGTCCATCAGGATTAAGTGATTTGTCCAAGATCATATAGGTTGTAAGTAAAAGAGACACAACTTTATTTATTTATTTATTTTTGGGAGGCAGTTGAAGTTAAGTGACTTGACTAGAGTCACACAGCTAGTAAGTGTTATGTGTATGAGGCTGAATTTGAACTCAGGTCCTCCTGATTCTAGGGCTGGTGCTCTATCCACTGCACCACCTAGTTGCCTCCAAGAGATATTATTTAAATCCAATCACAATCCCTTGGGGTGGGAGAATCTGATTTTTTTTTTAAAGCAAAAAGTATATGGACCTAAAACACCTTAAAAGAAGAAGCAAAACCAGGAGAGCATCGTACACAGTAATGGCAGCATTGTATGATGACTAACTTTGATAGACTTAGTGCTTCTCAGCATTGCAAGGATCTAAGACAACTCCAAAGGACTCATGATAGAAAATGCAGTCCACATCAAGAAAAAGAACTATGGAGTGTGAATGCAGATCAAACTATACTATTTGTGCTCTCTCTCTCTCTCTCTCTCTCTCTCTCTTTCTGTCTCTCTGTCTCTCACTCTGTGTTTCTTCTTCCTTGTGGTTTCTAATTGGTTCTAATTCTTCTCTACAACATGACTAATGTGAAAATATGTTTAATATGAATACTAGATTGCATGCCGTCTTGGGGATGGTGGAGGGGAGAGAGGGGGAGAAAATTTAGAACTCAAAACCTTTTGGAAATAAATGTTGAAAACTAAAAATAAATAAATTAAATAATTTTTAAAAGGAATATAAAAGCTAGAAAGATCTGAGCTTTTGCTGCAGATGAGCTTAGATTGACATATGGATTATATAGAGAATTCAGATTATAGAAAGAACATGGACAACAGCCAGGTGGGACATTTTTTCCTTCCATTTTATGTCAGTTGTATGTTTTTAAATATATAACGAATGTTATATATTATTTTAATTTTTTTTAAATAAAATACATTTAAAAAAAAAGAACAATCCATTAATTAATGAGGCCAACAAAGTCATCATCCCAGGTAGGTCTTCTGGGTGGGCAAGGTTGTAGGAAAAGTGATTGCTATCAGATACAGCTGTTAGGTAAGTATCAGGAATAATCTGTGTTATCATGGCCAGATTTTCTACTGTTGGCAGCCTCAAAAAATTAATAATAAATAAAGAGGCTGGAAGAAAAACATGTGCTTTCTGGGGAACCTCTGAGCTGTCATACTGTGCATTGTTGGAACTAGCATAGATGGTAAATTAGAAATTATTCTCTTTCTTTCCCAGGCAATGGTGGGGTTAGATACTTGACAGAGGAGTTGTTAGCAGTGATACATAGAGTTTTCCTTTTATTTATTTTTATATTTCATCTCACTACATTCCAGGAATTTGATCTCTGGTAAATGTAAACCTGAAATCTTGCCCAACAAAACATGGGTGGGCCCATACCTGAGCTGACTGGTTTCAATCATGTCTATAGCCTCTGGTATAATAAGGCTAGGAAAGAACACCACTGACATAAAATACGTTTCTTTTTTTTTTCTTTTTTTCCCACGAGAACATAAGAGGGGCAAAAAATATTTCTTGTAAAAATGCATTTAGGAAACTGCTAAAAAAAAAGTGCAGGAAAACACTATTATACACAGAATATAAAAGTCCTTAAAGGTCTGCTAGTCAAATCCCTTATTTTGAGACACAGAAAGGGGAAGAAGGGAAATGAAGATAGTGATATGATTGGGCCAGGAACCTAGGCCTTCTGAACTTCTCTTTCAGTACACTTTCTAATGTTAAGGTTGTTTATGTGGAGCCAGTCCCTTGAATTAGGTATAGCTATTTTTTACCTATGCCACTTAGGCCTTTCCACTAGGAATGAGAACTTGTTTCCATCCATGTAAATTTCACAAACTTACAAATTTCTAGTTTACTTTCCGTATGAATGCACTTGAGATTTGCCGACCCATTTGCTGTTCCCCTAACATTCCATTCCATCTCTCTTCTCTATACCCTTGCTAAGGCTGTCCCATTAGGGTTAGGGTCCAACCCTGTCTAAAAAGTTCATCGCCTGCATCTCTGCCTCTTAGAATCCCTAGCATTCATTAAAGCTGCATTCAAATATTATCTTATGCATGTAGGCTTTCCTGGTCTCACAAGGTTTAGTGCTCCCCCCCCATTACTTTGTATTGATTGTGCATTTGTAATTATTTCAATGTGTACATCTTGTTTGATATCATGGGATGCATCCCCAGGGATTAGCAATACTCTTAATAAATGTTTGTGGAGTGATTACGTAAAAGACTCCCAAACTATACCAGATATTAACAAAGATCCTGATTCAAATCAATAAACATAATAATCACTAGCATTTATAAAGAGCTTTAAGGTTTTCAAAGCAATTTGCAAATATTATCTCATTTTACCCTCCTAACAACTCTGGTAAGAGGATGCTATTATTATGCCCATTTTACAGATAAGTAAACTAAGAATAACAAAAGGTCAAGTGACTTGCCCAGGATCATGCAGCTAGTAAGTGTCTCAGGCTGGATTTAAAGTCAGGTCTTCCTGACTCCAGGTCCAGCACTTTATTCACTTATACTACTTAGTGCTTGCATCAGGAAATAAGGTAGGAAATCAAATAAACAGACAGAGATCAATGGATGAATGAATGAATGAATAAATGAATGAAAAATAAACAAACCCACAAAGGAATGAATGAACAAGCAAACTAAATGACTAAGAGTTCTGTGGTCCATTTAGGACCCAATAGTTTTGGCAAAGTTCAATTAAATGGGCATTTCTCATAACAATATTCCTTCTTGAGATATCTCTAATTTTACTGTACCATTTAAAAGTAACTTTATATTTTAATACACCTTCAAACATATTGCAATGCTAATGCATTTGGAGATATAATAGTTGAAATTTATATAGCAGTTTCACGTTTACAAAAGCACTTCCTACCCATTTTCTTGTTTGATTCTCGCAGAGACCCTGTACAGTCCATTAGGGACAGTATGTGTCATTGGGCTCATTCATGGTCACAGAGCCATGAAATGTCAGAAGAGGAATTCAGACTAAAATTTCTGATTATCTCCAAGTCCAGAATTCTTTCAAAAATATTTTTCTTCATTTTTGCTAGAAGGATTTCATGTTTTGCAGTCACAAAACCAAAGCAAAGAAAACTAGAGCTAAACAAAACATTCTACAATAATCTCTGGCTGAATTAAAATATTCCCAGTACCTAGTATGAGGAAGGTATAGATAGTCACACTGTACTCTGCCCTGCGGAGATCCTATCTGGAGGATTGGGTGCAACTCTGGACAGCACATTTTAGGAAGGTTACTGATACACTGCAGGTAATCCAAAAGAGAGATACTAGGGTGATTTCAAGGTAAAGGACGTTGAGGGCAGAACCAGAATCAATGGGTGGAAAATGTAGAGACTGATATTTCCACTCAATGTGTGGGATAATTTCCTAATACTAGAGCTATCTAAAGTGGATTGCCCTATCTCAAAATGTAGTGGATGTCCCTTCTCTAGGGGACTTCAGGTAAGATTATCAGTTGTCAGAAATTTTGCAGAGGAGATTGCTGTTCTGACAAAATTAGCCCAAAAGACTCTGTAATTTTAAGGTTTATTTATCTGATAAGCAACCATTTAAGGTGAGATTTGATAGACCAAGTTTTGATTCATGTATCACTTTTTTTAACTTGTATATAAATATAAGTAGCCATGCATATAAAATATTCCAAAGAAAAGCTTATGAATTGGAAATATGTAATTTGAGATTCTGTTCCTATGGATCAGGGAAAATATTCTATTATGTACTACATATTAAATATATACATACATACATATAAATATATATGATAAGATTTTTTTTTCTAAAGCAGAACATAGAGTCTTGAACTCTACTCTTGTGGAGGAAGAATGAGGGAAATGAGTTGTCAATAGCAACTTGAAAGAAGAGATATGGTGAGAGCTGGGGAGTAATGTCCAATGTTCCATAGCCCAGAACATGTCTGTCACTTAAGCTCAGCCAATTAAATGGTGTTTGGTGAGAGTTGCAACCGGGGGAGGAAGGACACAGCGAACATGGAGTACAGGCAGAGTTGTCATTTGAACCCAGCCATCAGGGATTTTATCTTGGGCTCCAAAACTTAGAGGGACCCTTTAGCCCTTGCAGTCCTTCAGCAGCTGGAAATAACTGTTTCACTTCTACTAAGCCTGAAAAATTAGTTAAAATAAGAAAGTGCCAGATACTATTCTTCCTCCCCCACCTCTACCCAGGGACTTTAGCTACGGTGAAGTACTCTTTATTGGATTCCTCCAGTGGCAATGATCTTGAGATGTCCCAAGGTGTCTACCCACAGTGCAATATCCTGAGATCTCTGTTTTTTAGGGTCCCTTGCTAAGAGAGAGAGAGAGAGAGAGAGAGAGAGAGAGAGAGAGAGAGAGAGAGAGAGAGAAATTTGACCTAAAGAGTGGATTTGAGGAGTATTCAGGTCTGTTCTTTTGATCATTTTGTCTCTCTTCTGCCTAGTTTTCTCTACATCAGTTCTAAAATTATTCCTACACTTCTCTATATCTTCAGAGTCCTCCTTTCTCATAGTGCAGTAATAACTCACATATTCATTTTTACATTACATTAGATTATATTCACAAACATCACAGTTTATTTAATTATTCCTCAGTCAATTGGCATCAACTTTATTTCAAAGTTTTTGCTCCTTCAAATATTTTGGTGTGCGTGGGAACTTTCTATCTTTTACATCCTTGTGATGCATTCAATAAACCCTTAAAAATGCCTAAAGAAGGGGTGAGTACTATTTTTTGTGAACATGGAAAGGAAAGAAGGAAGGAAGGAAGGAAGGAAGGAAGGAAGGAAGGAAGGAAGGAAGGAAGGAAGAAAGAAAGAAAGAAAGAAAGAAAGAAAGAAAGAAAGAAAGAAAGAAAGAAAGAAAGAAAGAAAGAAAGAAAGAAAGGAAGAAAGAGAAAGGAGGAAGAAAGAGAAAGGAGGAAGAAAGATAGAGAAGGAGGGAGGTAGCAGGAAGGAAGAAAAGGAGAAAGGGAGGGAGGGAGGAAGGAAGGGAAGAGATTCATGGCTTTTCCAGAAGGTCAAATTAGGGAACAGGAAAATGAGACGAGAGATTTGGCAACAATGGCTTCCTCGTGAAAAAAGAAAGAAATTTACAAGACGTAGCAGGCCTGGGGCGGCTGGATGGCACAGTGCATAGAGCACTGGCCCTAGAGTCAGGAGGACCTGAGTTCAAATCCAGCCTGAGACCAAACACTTGACATTTACTAGCTGTGTGAACCTGAGCAAGTCACTTAACCCCAATTGCCTTAAAAAAAAAAAAGACATAGTAGGCCTATGGCACAATCAGATTTTTTTTTCTTTCTGAGAGCACACCAGGTCCAACAGTTTAAAATAAGTTTTGAAAATGAAAAACAGTTTTAGTTACCTTCAAAGTAGACAGAAAAGTAAGGGAAGAATGGAAGGGAAGGATGCGTTTATTTATGAGGAGAAGGAATAAAAGGAGGAGGGAGAATAAAAAGTGTTTAGTGAAAGAACAGAAATACATACATATTTATGTATGTATATATCCTTCAGGGAATAGTAGTATTGTGGAGAAATAAAAGAGGATTTCGTTTTCCTGAAACTCTTTATCCTGTAAATAAATGGACCTCTCCTAACTCTTGGGTCTGGTTCTCTGATTCCTCCTTGCCATCTCTCCACAATATCATTCCAAAAGAGCTTTGTTTTCAGTTAGGCATCATCTAAGATTTAGGTTCTTCTGGTTTCAAATTTTACTGGCATTTTGATACTAACACAGTGACCTTAAGTAAGTCACTCTTCAGAGTAAAGGACCATAAGTCTAGTACTGGAAGAAATCTTAGAGGTCATCTAATCCAACCCCCTTATTTCATAGGCAAGGAAGTCAAGACTTACAACTGTTAAGCCACTTGCCCAAGCTCATGGCTAGGAAGCTTTTCTGACTCCAAATCTAGGCCACTTTCCAGTAGCCTCTGCCTTATCTCTGGACCTCAGTTTTCTCATTTATAAAAATGAGGAGGCTGGACTATATAAGCTCTAAGTTCTCCTTTGAATTTTAACTTTTATGTTCCCATGAGACTATGTTATTCTTAAATAAGAATGTTAGTTTATTAGACTTGAAATCTTAAGGAGGTATTTGCATTTGTTTTAAAAAGAGTCCTATAAAGTTGGAGAAGCCTTCAAAACACAGACACACACACACACACACACACACAAGAGTAATTCTGAATAGTGAAATGACAGATGGTAGGATTGAAATTTAAAGGCATGAGTTTTGCCTGGAGTCTGTTCTAATCACTTCGGATAGGTAAACTATCCCACTGACTCATAAGGCTTGCCTGGGCAATGAATAAGTAAAGGGAAGCAGGAGGGGGAAAACATGAAGGAAAGAAAAAAAAAGCTGAGTTAGCAGAAGCAATTATGGAAAAAACCATAAACTAGAGTAGTAAGAAAATTAAAATTAGAGACAACACTGATTTGGAGAAAATTACCAAGAGGAGAATGAAATGAAGAGAAAAACCTAAATTGCTTAATACAAACATTTCTCCTTAGGGAGCAATGGAAATAAAAGACCTTTTGAAGGAAAGAATATACTAAATATGAAAGATAGTAAGCACTAATGTTAAGTCTGGGATCTCACATGAAATTTAGAAAGAAGAAGAAAAATGTTTGAAGGCACATTGAAAAACTTACAGTTAAAATTGTTTGCCTTTAATGAGATCTCAATGTCGTAGTAATTCAATAGCATATACACAGAATCATAATTAGCATAGGAAAGGTGGTGAGGGGAGGTGGGGTGCTTCCTTTAGGGGTATTTGTTTCCCCCTGGAGAGGAACCTTTCCCACAGCCATCACTATGCCTATGATTGTTGCTCTACCTAGCCACTACTGTTCCTATACCTCAACTGGGTTCCACTACTAGTTAGCACCATCTTCTGATGCTGTTACAGTTCATTCCTTCTCCATCATTCTGATGGTGCCTCTCTGAAAAGGCACTTCTTTGTTAATTCCAAATGTTGTTTTTTTTACTCTAGCCATCCTCATCATTCTCCATCTGCTGTAGACTTTGACTGTGGGACCCTGGACTATGACAAGTGAACCTTTTGTCTTACTTTGCAGGGAACCCATGCCCCTACATGTTTCCAAAACAGGCTGCTACTCTCTTTCTTGTCTCTATGTGTTGTCTTCCCCTTAAGAATGGAAGCTTTATTGCTTATACCACTTAGCACAGAGCTTGGAACATATTAGGTACAAAATCAATACTTTTCTTTCATACTTTGCTCTCCAACCTAAGCATCAGCTTTGGACCCCTTAACTTCCTCCCCTCTCTCACCCAGTGCTTTTTGACCCAGGTGAAAACATTTACGGCTCTACATACACATGGTTAAGTATATGCAAACAGATGTGCCTAGTCCTTATACAAGATCTAAATCGATGTGCACACTATTTTTATACTGAGCAACCCCAGGAGACAGATTTTCCTGACATGTTACTATGTCATCTTCATCTCAAATCTGTCTAAAGGAGAAATTAAAGCAGTTGCTTGGTCCAACATGTATAAGCAGGTTTTGCTCTGCTACCCATGTTATTTCTAAGATCGTCACTCCTTTTGTCTTTCCACTTGGTGGTCACAAACAATGTACTGAACCAGTTATTGAGTTGTGGAGAAATCCTTGTGTTATCTTGAAATGAGTTATAATCAGTTATAAAGTTTGACATGCATGTAATTTAATGTCCAGAGATATTAGAGCTTCTTGGATACACTTTCTATTTGTAGTGGTGATAGGGATAAGATGAGGATTTAATTCTGTTCTTACCTGTCTGAGAAGTGTCAGCCTTAGCTCTTGAGCTACAATATTTTCATTCTTTTATATCAACGGCCATCTCTGGGTATAAATCTTAAAAAAAAAATCTAAGCAAAAAAATAAGGAAAAAGAAGACCTTCACCTGAAGTTTAGTCTGTCGTCTGATAGACTCTTACATCTTTCACATAGCTGATTTATAGTGGCATGCA
Source organism: Phascolarctos cinereus (assembly GCF_003287225.1). Taxonomy (NCBI): domain Eukaryota; kingdom Metazoa; phylum Chordata; class Mammalia; order Diprotodontia; family Phascolarctidae; genus Phascolarctos; species Phascolarctos cinereus. The sequence goes on from NW_027556180.1 coordinate 59,593,222, forward strand.
GAAACGAACCCCACTTGTGCTGACTCAGTAAGGGTAGACCAAAAAGCAAATGTAGTCTTAGACCTGCTTAGCATATAGTAGATACTTAAGAAATGTTTATTGATTGATTGATTTGGTGTCCTTGGACCAGGTAATTATCCTGTTATACTTTGCTCTGGTTGGACCACACCTGGAATATTTTGATTTATTTCTTTGTTTGTTTTATTATGGTTCTGGGCACCATATCTTAAGAAGGAATTCCAGAAGCAGTGAGTGTTCAGAGGAAAGAAACCAGGATGATGCCATATGGTTGCGGGAACTAAGGGTGGCTGGCTTAGTGAATAGTTAGAGGCAGAGAGACATTGTTGATATCTTCAAGTATTTGATGGATTTGTATATAAGAATGGAATCAGACATGTTCTTCTTGGCCTCAGAGGGCAGACGCAGGCATTGGGATTGAGAGAAAGGTCCCTTGACAATAAAGGAAAATGAGGTTACTTGGAATATAAAGAGTTCCTTGTCACTAAAGATTCTCTCACAATGCCTAGATGATGGCTCCATTTAGGCATGAAGTGTAGTGATTTTCGCTCAGGTCTTTGTTGGACAAAATTACTTTGAGGTTGCTTCCAGTTCTGATATTCTATGAAATGTTGTAAGTGCAGATACTAGCAAAAACCAAATAGAGTTGAAAATGATCGTATTGGGTTAGAGGGAGAGCTATACTGCCCCCAGATAAACTATCTCATCCATCTAAAATTAATGAGCACAGATGTATAAATGATGGATCCTTCCTATGGCATTTGTGCTGACTGGTCACAAAGGCACAAGGATGCATGCTAATTAGATAATAAGTAGGCATTCATTAAATAATTCGTGACCAAACATGGGTAGAGGAAACTCTTAAAAGATTAAATAGATCATTTCTACTACATAATTTTTAAATATGCTTTTACATAAATAAAAACAATTAAGATGGGATTAGAAGAATAATGGTAGAGTGGGGAGAAATAGTCACATTAGTGTCACAAATAAATGGTTGATATCCAAAATATATAGGGAATTTACACAAATATATAACACAGCTAGGTCTTGATTAGTGCGAATGATGAATCCTGTGAGGTAATTGCATGTATTCAAATTTATAATTATAAAAAATATGGTATTTGGTTCTAGCCCAATGGAAATATGCATCTTGAATATAAATAATATGGTGATGGCACAATCATCTTCCAGTAGATAACTGACTAAAGGATATGAACAAAATGATTACAAAAATTTGGAAAATATAAACATCTATGTGAAAATGTGCTAAAAATAACTTTCAAAAATTCCACTTTTAACAACTCTGAAGTTTTATCTCATTCCAAGTACCAAGATGAAAAAGAGCTAATAATAGTCAGTGTTGGAGGGATGGCGGAAGACACAATGATGCATTTTTGGTAGAGTCATGAAATATTTCGGCTTTTCTGTATTTTAACTGGTAACTATTCAAGAAAACAAATTTCCTTTAGCCAGTAAGCTCACTATTAGGTTTATACTGCAAGGAGGACAAAAACTGAAACAAAGGTCCAATGTATACCAAAATTATAACAGCATTGTTGGTGGGGTCAAAGAAATAGAAACTGAGACTGAGAAAATGGGTGTATATATATATACATATATATGTGTATATATATATATATATATATATATATATATATATATATATATATATACATATCTGTGTGTGTACATATATATGAATGTAAAAGAATATTGTTGTACAGTAAGAAATGAATATACAAAAATTCCCTGAACTATAGGAAAATGACATAAACAGACATAAACAGAACTAAGATAATCGTATTCAAAATTGTTATGACAATGTTAATGAAAAGACCACAGAAAGGAATTTTAACTTTGAATCATAGAAATGTTAGTTTCTATGTTGAATCATAGAATGGCCCAGGGAAAAATATTGAAACCTCCTTCCTCATGGCAGGGAGGTAGAGAAATGCCAGGACAAAATATTGTTTACATTGTTGAAAAAAAAATCTGTATTAGCTATTTTTGCTTAATTTTTTTTTTCACAAAGTCTAGTTTAATTTAGGGGTGGGTAGGAAACAACTAATTTGAAGATGAAACTCATGACTAAAACACTTTTTAAAATACATAGATATTATAGTGTCTTTCTAAGGCACTCCTGACCTTTCAATAAATAGAGAGAGAGAGAGAGAGAGAGAGAGAGAGAGAGAGAAGAATCCAAAGCCAAGAGAGATAAAATGACTCCCATGGCCACACAGGTAGTAAATGACCATAGGTACAATTTGAACTTATGTTCTTTGACTCCAAATACATTTCTTTTTGCAATGCAAAAAAAAAAATGATCCCAGTATGACCTCCTTTCCTCTCCCTTCCTGGTTCTGGGTCCTTAACAAAATGAAAAGTATTGTGCAGATGCTCACACAGTATTATTAGTCCTTAGCTGGTCCAATGTCTTAAATCTTTCTTAAACATGACTATTTTTTTTTAAATAAGCAGTATGCTATAATATAAGAGCACTGAACTAGAAAGCAAGTGACTTGGGATCCAGAGTGGGCTCCAGTGTGAAAATGCTGAGTGACCTTAGACAATTTTTTTTTAATAACTTACTAAAGCATCTGTTTCACATCTGCCCACTGAGAGGGTTGGACTTGTTAATTTCTAAGGTTTGTTTCCAGCCCTAAAGTTCTTACAGCTTACCATTGTGTTCTAAAGCTACATTAAGGAACAAGCTTCTGTTGGTTTTATTCCTTCCATTTCCTTTTTAAGAATTATCCAGGCAGGCCTGTTCAAGGCGTTCACAAATGAACACCTGTCATTTACCACCAGCTGAACTTACTCATCAGATATTCATTCTGGACTCCATTCAGGACAAGCCTGAGGCAGAGGCGAGCTAAGCAGCTGCCCCGGGGGAGAATAAGCATAAACTTGAACAGGTGCCTGGAGGCCTGAATACTTCAAATATTTATCATGGGAGTCCTGTCCACAAGTCATTTGAAACACTCATTTATCTTTCAGTTTCTCCTTCAACCTCATTTTGTAAGTGTTTCAGGTCCCTTCAGTTAAGCTCGCTGTATGTTTTAGCAAGAATTTTTGACTTTGTTCTCCACAAGCCTCTCTCTTCAGTATGTTGACAAGCATTCACTTTAATTATCTATCCTCTGTGTTCCTGCAGCCAGAGTTCCAAGGAGAAAAATGGAGGTCTCCACACAAATAACACAGACATTCCTTGGAATAAAATGAGAAGATGTGAAAAAAGTTTCTTCTTTCAGGATTTTATTTTCATCTCTGTCTAAATCCAAGGTGACAAAAAAGGCTACAGAGTCTAGTATACAGGTGGTTTTTTCTTTTTTTCTTTCTTTTTGGCTTGTCTGGGGGTTCTCAACTTTTTGCTCCATAACAGATACCTTTGGCAGTCTAGTGAAGCCCACAGGCCTCCTTCTCAGTGACGTTCAAATGCATAAAATAAAATGCATAGGATTACAAAGGAAACAAAATACAGTTAGAGAGAGAGAGAGAGAGAGAGAGAGAGAGAGAGAGAGAGATACACATACATGCACACATGCATAGATGTATTTAAAAATAAAAAGCTTCCTTATATGGATACACATAATTTTTTGGACCTTGGTCTTCAGTGGATAGCGTTTGGATGTCTGAATGTGTCTTTAGATGAAGCTATAGTGTGCACAACTCTTAAAAAAGAAGTTTCCTTAAAATCACATTAAGCATAACTGACAGAGACTGGTTTTGAACATTGCCATGTTTGAGCTCCAGCCCCAAGAAGCAGTCTCGAGTATGCAGGAAAGTGTCCTTTCTGGGAATCTAACAGTATCCAGAGCCTCTTGCTGTGAGAATTTTAAAGACTGCCCTGGTTTTCTGAATGGCAGTTCTGATGTTATCCTAAGGCTTAAAGTAGGTATTCAAGATCTGTTGTAAATGTGCCTTGGATTTTTTCCTTGATCATCATATGATACAAATGTAGGATTATGGTGATCATAGAACATGGTATGCACCTAATTTAGCATGATGAAAATGTTCAAAGCACCTTGATTCTAGAGGTCTTAGTTTTTCCATTTGTGAAATGCTGTATTTTATGTGACACATTGTACCAAACTACCTTAAATTGCCATTACTTCTTTCAAATGCTATCATTACTGTAATATTGCTTTCAAAAGATGATTCATGATGCATTCCAGTGGCATATTTCTTTGTCAGGAACACTACAATCAGTAGCAGTTAGCCCAAGCAGAGAAAATATACAATTGAATATGAGAACATAGGGTAAGCGGAATTCTTGTATGAAAAACCATTAAAGGTAAACCAAAATAGCATCAAAAGTGCATGAAAAAGTGTATGTGGGAGTACTACAGCAGAGGGGCAAAGAAGGGTTAGGGCAAAGTTAGAAAAATGGGAAATGTAGCCCTACCTAGGGTCAGGTGGGAAAACTAGAGGTGATGAATGAATCCCTTTGGGTAAACATCTGTGAAGCCAAATGAGCTGTGGATTCTGTTGCTTTCAGGGACCTCTACAACTCAATACTACTATGACTGTAACTGTAATGATGACCACAATAACTATTACAACTAGTAAACTAATAATACTATTACCACCACACTACCACCACCACCACCACCACTACTATTACTACTACTGCTGCTGCTGCTACTACTACTACTACTTACCACCACTACTACCTAGGAACTATATAGTACTTTAAGACTTATAAAGTACCTGACATATAATATCTCATCCTCATAGCAACACTGAGAGGTAGATCTGATTATCATCCTCATTTTATAGATGAGGAAAGCAGCTAGGGTGATGCAGTGGATAGAATGCTGGGACTGGAGTCAGGAAGACTCATCTTCCTGAGTTCAAATCTGGCTTCAGACACTTACTAGCTATGTGACCCTGGATAAGTCACTTAACTCTATTTGCCTTAGTTTCCTCATCTGTAAAATGAACAAGAGAATGAAATGGCAAACCACTCTAGGATCTCTGCCAAGAAAACAGCAAATGGAGCCATGAAGTCAGACATGACTGAAACAACTGAACAATAACAAGAAAGTGAAGCTTAGAAAGGGCAGGCACCTTACAATGATCACACAGCTAGGAGATAGAAGGGCCAGGCATTGAAATTTGGGTCCTCTTACCCCAGATCTTGTGTTGTCTTCACTACATACACTAATCTGTGACCTTGGGGAGGTCACTGATCTTTTCTGATTCTCAGATTAATCATCTGAGAAATGGGGGTTGGAGGTGGGGTTGGATGACATGACCCCAAAGATCATTTAAAATCTATTGATCCCATTGTTTTCACATCCTCCTGCCCCATGTGACAAATAGAACAAAAGGGAAAGTATTTGTAATGGTTGATTTAGGGGAAAGGGAAGAAAGAATGGAATTTTTGTGGTCCTCAGAGAAGTACATGAACATATGTAAAACTCTTTGGAAACATTTAATGAATATATGTATTTTCTTTCATCCTCATAGTCACTGTCATAATTGTCTTCATCATCATTATTTCTTCTCTACTTATCATTTATATAGTGCACTAGATATAGAACATCTCATTTGATCCTCATACCAATCCCATGAGGTAACATTATTATTCCCATTTTACACTTGGGAATCAAAGACTGAAGAAGTTAAAGTAAGTTGCCCAAACTCTCGCAGATAGTAAAGTTCAGAGGTTGTATTTGAACTCAGACCTTCCTAACTGCAAATCCAACTACATAGCTTACCTATCCACTGCACCATGCCAGTGCCTTCAACTACCTATCATGACGGGGAGGACTCTGGATTTTATACAAATGAAAGCATCAGTTGGCTCCCCAACCCACTGCAAGTTAACTTAGGGGACTTCAGAAGATTCAATGTCCTCCTCTCCCCTTAAAAATAAATCCACTCTCTATCTATTTGACTCTGCCTGAAATACTTTAAACATTACAAAATTCTAGATAAAAGGTTTAAAATGCAAATGCTCCCTGTGGTAACACTTTACTGTGAATGTATTACAGTCAGTATGTATTCATTTAATCAATCACCAGGTACAGATAACTGACAGGATTATGGTAGTTGTCAAAAGCAGTGAAGAGGGAGGGAAATGTCATTCTGAAATGGGGAAAATTAGGCAGAATGAGATGAGGAGAAACCTGACACAGAGGAGAAGATGAACTAGAGTTGTGGAAATTAGAACAAAGAGTTTGAGGTAGGAAGACCTCCATTCCAATCCTGGTTCTTTTATTTACTATCTGTATATCCATTAGCAAATCAATTAATCTCTCTAAGTCTCAGTTTCCTCATCTGTAAGAAGATTTGACTAGGCTAGATCACTTCTGAGATCCCTTACAATTTAATTATATGATCCAGAATTGCTATGAGAGATGCTATACGTTTCCCATAAAAGGTGAGGCCATATATCCTAAAGTAAGAGAGGTTTCCCATGTTCCATAGAAAAATAAGGAAGATTGATGGCAATAGCAGGATTTTGGGAAGTTGGTATGAACTGTAATAGGAAGAGCAGTGAGATGATGCTTAGGTAGCCATCTACTGAGGTGGGTTAAAATATAACTGACATGTGAAATTAGGTGGTATGCTAGAGCATTTATGAAAAAATGTGGCTTACACTAGCCAGGTTGCATTGATATAGAGTGTCAAAAGGAAACAATTGCAACCACCAAGCAACACAGGATAATTGTTTAGTGACTTTGATGACCTAGGAAGGACAGCTAGTCTGATGTCTTCTTGTTGAAGGCTTGAACTTTGGGAAAAGTAAGAGTACATCCCTGGTGGGCAATGGGGAGATCAAAAGTATGACCCTCCATCCATGTACTGGGATAGTCTGAAGGTGTAGGTCCTCTGAGTTGAGGACATTAATGAACTGGAAGGATCTCAGAGAGACCTACACGTACACTGAAGAACACAAGTAAATGTTTAGGGATTGGGTGGAGAGGAATGAACTAGATAAGTAATCCTTTGCAAAAGGAGAGAGAATGATTTGTGGGCTACTAAGCAACTCATTTTAGGATCTGAGAATGGGTTATATCTAGATGGAGTAAACTTCAAAGGAGGAAAGGTTCCTAAGTGATAGGCAGGAGAGGGAGAGCCTGGGAGTGGAAGGAAGGAGGAGGAGACATATCTTCTCCTTTTCTGGTATTTCAAAGGGCTTAAGAAAAGATATATCAAATACTGGAGAGAACAAGTCATGTATGCTTTGTCTTTTGTGAAGATCCAGGTCTCCATGAGGGCCAGAAGAGAGAACAGTGAAAAAAAAAATTAAGATAAAGAGAAATTGTTAACAAAATGATAGGACTTCCAGATGACAAGATGAAAGGGGAGGACAGAGCAAGATAGGGATTCAGGAAGAGCAGACATGGAGAGTATGCTGGTGTCCCCCTAGGCAGCCTAGAGTTCTTTTTCACAGGAATTGAGAATGGGGAAGGTAAGAGTTTGCTGGCTCCTAGGGTTCCATTTCCCTCAGCTGACTGCGTCTTGCTTCTGCTGTCTTCAGTCTACTATAATGCCTTGTCAAGGTCCTGAAATTCCCTTGTTGCTACTCTTTTCTGGCTTCCAAGCTGCTACTTGCTGATTCTTTGCTGCTATTCCTATCTGATTAAATAACATAAATAATAGCTAACATTTAAGTAGTTATAGGTTTTCAAAACTCTTTAAAATATTGATTTACCTGTATGACAGTCCTGGGAAGTAGCTACTATTACTATCCCTATTTTACAGATGAGAAAATTGAGGTTGAGGGAGATTAAGTGATTTACCCAGGGTCACATAGCTAGTAAAAGTATGAGGCAGGATTTGAACTCAGGATTTCCTGACATCAAGTCCAGGGATCTAATGTGCCACCTACCTACATTGATTTTTAAAATCAAAATTATTTTAAAGTAATCATTATTAAATTAATTTAATAAGTAGGTTTAATTTATTAATCATTATTATTTTAATATTTGTTGCCATATTTTTTACATCACTTAGATTTGTCTTACTATCCTTGTTTCCTCCCAAGAGAGCCATCCCATATTACAAAGAATATATATACAATGTATATATATATATATATAAAATCTGTGTGTGTATGTTTATGTATATATGAAGAAAAGAAAAAACATCAAATTTGATCAATCCATTGAAGCAATTCTGAAAATACAAGCAATATTTCATACCCTTGAACCTCTCTTTGCAAAAGAGTGGACAGGGAAAGTACGTTCTCATTTCTATTCTTTTGAGTCATTTTCTCCTTCGTAATTTTGCAACATTCACTTTACCTTGGTTTGTTAGTTTTGTTCTCTCACTTACATTGTTATAGTTACAGTGTGTAGTTTTGGTTGGCCTGATTTCTTTCTACATTAGTTCAAATAAACCTTTCCATGCTTCTCTATATCTCTCACAGTTGTCATTTTTTATAGCACAGTAATATTTTATTTCATTCATATACTATTTCCCAATCAATGCACATCTACTTTGTTTCCAATTTTTTGCCATCACAAAAAGTGCTGCTTTAAATATTTCAATGTATATGAGGACTTCCTTCTTACCAGTGGCTTTTTTGGGGCATAAGCTTAGGACCAGAATCTCTAATTCAAAGGGCAGGAACATATCAGTTACTTTATTTGCATAATTCCAAAATTGTTTTCCAAAAAGGTCATACTGATTCACAGCTCCATCAACAATGTACCTACCAGTGAGCCTGTTCTCCCCCACCCTTTCCAATATTGACTATTCCCATCTTTTACTGTCTTTGCCAATTTGCTGGCTGTGAGGTGAGACCCCAGGTGGTTTAAATTTGCATGAATTTTATTGTTAGTGATTTGGAACATTCTGTCATGTGGTTGTTAATTACCTACATTTCTTCTTGTGCCCTTATGATTTCTAAATTACCTCAGCTGGAGTTGCTCTGTTGTTGCTGCTACTATTTGAGTAAAATGATTATTTCTGTCATATGAATAATCAGTTATTGAATTAGGACCAGGATTCTTTCAGAAACCTGTAAGTTGTTTAGTTTCTGAAGGACATTGTTGATGGATGAGATTATCCAAATCCCTGAGGTACGTGCTTTTTGATTTTAGTTGGGAGACCCCGCCCAACTGTGGAACTTTACAAAGAAATTAATCTAAGGTGAATTTGGGCCCATTGTGTTCCACTCAGCCAGGTTGAGTAGAGGTGGACCCTTTTTTCCTAGATTGTCCTAGGCAGTGGTAATCTGGATAAGACATAAACCTCTTTGTCCCAAACTGAGTGATCAGAGTCCCCTAGCCTCTCATTAGAATAAACCCAACTCTCATTATACTATTTATTCTCATTAATTGTTAACCAATCAGAGTTGATTGCCACCCTCAGGAACACCCATTCTAAGCATTGAGTGGGTTCCATGAAGGATCTTTGGCATTCAAGAGTGTCAACAACCCGTTTTATTAATTATTTGCTAGTATGAATAATAAAATGATTAATTACCCAAAAATTCTGTCTCTTGAACGTTTTATATGTCACAGCTTCTATTCCAGAGAAATACCAAAGCTGTCAGAGTAAGACCTCCTTCTCTGCCTGCCTTTAGGTTAGTCAATACATTTTTTAGTATGAGTAGGCCTCATAGTCCAACCTAGCTGCCATATAAAAGGGGACTTCTTAGGGGACTAACAAACATTTTTCCACATTGACTTCAACAAAAGGTTCTCATTCCTTACTCCTAGTTGAGTTAGGACAAGTGAAGTCCTTCTCCTCTTTCGCTATCTTAGAGTTGAATAAGTGTGTCCTTGACACGGCCTGCAGCTCACACTGAGACTTCTAGACTAGAGATATAAAAACACCCACTCCTTTTATTTTGCCTTCTTAATTCCCATTAGGACTCAATAAGCATCTTACCATGAAAATTGTCTTGAAATATGTTTAAGTTGTAAGAAGTCTTTCACACACACACGCACACACGCACACACACACACACACACACACACACACACAGAGAGAAAGGAAGAACATATTCCTCTTCTCATGGCAAATACACAATCATGATTGTGATATAGATGAAGGATATATCAATGAAAAAAACAATGTTTGGTTAAGGAACAATACAAAGTTAATAGGATAGAAGTTTATTTTTCAACCCCTATTCTCAAGAAATTAAGATGATATGGCTGGAATCCTTATTCTATATCTATGGAAAATATTACAAGCTTAACTGGAAAAAGTTATGCTTTCATTATGACAGGTGTTTTGTTACTATTCTTAGGTATTCAGATGATTCAAATAATGAGCTAACTTTACAATGTTTGTTTTTCCTTATGGGGAATCATGGAACCTCAGAACTGGCAAGGACATTAGGGGACATGTAGTCCAACCATAATATTTTACAGATGAGAACACGGAGGATTCTTTTCATGTATGGGTTGGATTAGATGGTCACGGAGAGTCTTTGCATCTCTTAAAATCTGTTATTCTATGAGCTGAGAGAATTGAATTGACTCTCCCAAAGTCACATAACTAGTGAATGGACAAATAGGACTGGAACCCAGATCTCCTCATTCCCAGTCTAGGGCTCTGTATCCTATATATTTCTAACTTTCACACGAGATGATATCAATAAACATCTAGCAGTAGACTGGATGTTTAACTGGGCATTCATCATAGAGGACAGTTTGATAAGAGCTCTAGATTTTTATGAACAGCTTTCTGACAGTAGAATTTGTTGTCATTCTAAAGTGAGATCTTTTTTAAAGCCAACTGTAGGGACTTCACTTCCTCCACAGCACAGACATTCTAATTCCTAGTGTCTACTATTTCACCTAATACAAGCTGCTAGGACTACTGCTCATTACTGGGCTGGAAGTAGCAACACATTTAGCTACAAAGTATCGATTGCCAGGATTTTTAACAGAGAGATAAGTCACAAAAGAGAATTATTTTCATTGGAGTTTATTGCACTAATTGATCTAATTATGGAGAAAGTTACAAACATTCCCCAAATTTTCAAACTTTTGAAGAAAAAGAAGGATATGTTTCTTGTCCTTTGAGGGAATGCTGTTGCTGCTGCTCTTGCACTCACTGCTGTTTCTGCTGCTGCTGCTGCTACTTCTATAGATAATAATGATATTAATAGAAAGTTATCAAAAGATTAATATTTCCTTATTTAAAATAACTCAGGAAGACAAATTTAAAATGTGACAATAGATACTTACTAGCTATGTGACCCTGGATGTTACTTAATCTGTTTCCTCAGTTTCCTCGACTGTAAAATGGATATGATAACAGAGCATACTTCCCAAGGTTGTTGTGAGGATCAAATGGGAGAATCTTTGTAAAATGCTTAGCATGGTGCCTGATCTGTAGTAGGTGATTAATAAATGCTTATTTTCTTCCTTCCTTCCTAAATGCAAACAGATGAAAAATTCACAGAAATGCTTTCTAAAAATACTTTTAAAAAAATAAAGAAAAAGGATGGTAGAGACACATGGATCTATTGTATGTAAGTGATAGTAGTCTGGTTATTGTCCTTCATTCTCAAAGAGAACCAAAATGACATCACTAGGCTAGAGACAAGTTACAACGTGTCTCACTGTGGCAATCAATGCAATACAAGCCTGAAATGCTCTACCACAGATCAGGCACAGATAGTCCCTGTGAACATTTGGGGTAGATTCTCTAAATCTGCACATCTTGCATTTCTTTTGAGCTATTTCTATTCTGCTTTGCTCATAGAGCACAGCACCTTCTCTGATGTGGGCATGTCGTGCTCGGGAGTCACTGGCCAGTGTCTTCCATGTCATATAATCAATTCCAAAGTTCTTAAGAGAGACCTTGAGGGTGTCTTTGTATCGCTTCTTCTGACTGCCATGTGAATGCTTGACCTGTGTGAGTTCTCCATAAAATAGTCTTTTTGCCAAGCTTATGTTTTGCATTTGAACAATGTGCTGATATTAGTCTATCCACCACCCCCACACCCGGAGCATGTGAAAAGGCTAAGACCAAAGAATGCAATGAAATTCCTTCCACAGGCACTTTCTAGATATTTTTAATCAACAATATATTGACAAAGATGTGATGAACAAACGGCTGTCAGACAGAACCATTTGTAGAAACTGAGGGCTTCATGAGAATGATACAGACAAGTCACTTAACCTTGCTATGTCTTAGTTTCCTCAACAGCAAAATGAATGGGTTGAAGTCAACAGCCTATTAGACCCCCTTCCAGCTCGAAATTTATGGTCCTATGAGCCCATGATTCAGGTCATTACTAATTACATAAAGTTTCTTTTTATGGAGCCCAGACTTATTGATCGCTTCAGACTTTATGAGGAAATGTAGAAATTGTGCAGCATATGATTGCTGGTTGTAAAAACTGATAACACTTCTTAAGTATATAGAAAAAGATGCTCAATTGACCTGAATTATGTACCAGATTCTCACTATTCTTCAAAACTAAAAAACAAGAAAAATCCCCATGCTCCAAATTGACTTGAAAATATCCTTGAGAATTCCACAAATAACCCAGAGTATTTTTATAGATAAAATTATAGCTATAATTACCCATTCACAAAAATAACCCACAAAAATATTCCTAATAAATTTCACCATACTAAACTCTTATCACTTTCAAACTGCAGGCAGTGAAGAACTTTCAAAATATAAATACATAGTAACAGAAATGAAAACCATGTGAGAATCAGAAGTAGATATTATCCTTGCCATTCTTTCTGTTGACCAAAGTCATCCCCAAAGATGCCCTCAGCGTATAGATAATGAATTTGGATTCTAATATTTTAACTGAATTTAAAAAAAAAAAAAAGAAAAGCAAAACAAAACCAACCCACAAACAAAAATGCCGACTTATTAATTAATTCACTGTAAAGTAATTTGTCAAATACCAAATATATTAGTATAAAGCAGGAAAACATTTTTTCAGGGCCTTTTCTATCCATTCTCCCTCAGAAATGAAGAGAAGGAAATAATGAATCCAGAAATTTTGGACAATCCAGATTCTTGAGGGTGCTCAAAAGTAATTTGCTTATACCACTGGAGAGAAACAGTTATTTGCGAGGAGAGATCCTTAGTCTTTCTCCCCATCAAGGCTGTGTGATTTGAGAAGGCCTTTCTCCTTAGCTTCTTTTTTGTTTAATTTCCTAGATTCAGGGAGTGGAACCCTCACAAACTGCTGAATTCTAAAGGTCATCTGGAGGGTGTTCCTGTGACCTGACAAGTTCTAGAGTCTGCATTCCAGGACCAGGGCAGAATCAGTGTCCTGAAGAGCAAAGAGGAATCTTTGGGAGTGACTTTCCAGACCACAGACCAGCAAAAGCAGTCATGCCACGTCTGGACATATATTTAGTGGGACCAATGCTTTATAAGAAGTGAGTTAAATACCCAAGAGATCAAGATGATGAATGGAAGCATATGTCTATGAGGTATCATGGGAGAAAAATGTTTATATATTTATTCTTGCTATATATTTAAGATGAATATCCCCACGTAAAAGCAAATCATTTTTAACGGAACTAGGTTTCAGTTACTGCCCCCTAACAATGATGGAAACATAGCCAATGAGGGTTTGCTTAAGCGAGTGGCAGTAGAGAACAGATACCTTATCCCCCTATCATCCTGTGGGAGGCAGGGCAAACTCATTAGGACACTAGAAAATATGATGAAATGTTTCATTGGATGCTTCCTTGGTAAACACTGATCAAAACATATATTTGAGGCATATGCTATTGGATTTCTCTACTCTATATTAGAAGGAATTCAGAAGAGTTTTGAGTCTAGCCTGGCCCATCTTGTCCCATGACTAGGTCTCAGAATAGAGAGGAGAACCCTGTCTTCTACTATTGTGCCTAAAGAGTAGAATACTTTGTACCCATTAGGTGCACAACAGATTTTGTTGCTGTCAGGAAGTTTGGTAATTGTAATTTTCTTTGGCCTGAGAGAGAGAAGGATGAGAATGCTTTTCTCATGATTTGGAACAATAATTAAGCACAGAAAGGAAAGCAGGCCCCAGAGCAGGGAGAAATATAATCTGAACTCACACAATGTGGAAAAAAAAACTGTTAAGCCTCTCTGATCTGTCATACAGAATGCAACATATTTCAAGATGATAGATTCTGAAAGGTTCTGGGAGACTTGTTAGTCAAGGCAGGACTATTTGGCTTGAGAACCAAATGATTTTAGAGCCTTTTAACCTTTTAAGCTTAGAATATTCTTTTATATGATCAAATGACCTTAAATCATTTCACTTTAACAATGGACTTTCCATTGACTCCTGGATTTAAAATTATTATGTTGCTTTCCAGTTTTATAGCTAGCTTTTAACTTTCAGTTTCCTCCTGAAGAGGTCTTTCCTCCTTTCATTGTAGTGCATATAATAAGTAGAGATCACAACAATTTCATACTACAACCTCTCAATTAAATCTTAGGTACTATTAATCAATGACTCCTATTGTCAGCACAGATTTATGTGCCAACTTATCTCCAATGCCTTTTTTATTTTGCCTTTAAACCATAGTAGAACATCTGGAAAACTAATTCCAGAATACAAATTCATTCTCTCTACCTCCACCCTCAACCCTGGGAGGCCTCAATGATCCACAGCCCAGTGAGTCAGGAAATCTGACTTCAATCCTGGCACTCCTTCTGACTTCTGGTTTGGCCATGGGAAAAATAGTCTTTCTGAATCTTCCTTTCTTAAACAAGAAGAAAGAGATCACTAATCTTGCTTTTATTTTTATAAGTAAAACAATATAGATTAATTAATTATAAAACAAGTTGAAAGTGTCAATGTCAAGTGTAGTAGTCTTAAAACAAGAAATGGCTCATTTCTGAGACAATTAGATACATTTTACTTTTCTATTCCAAGGGAATGAAAATTTTGGTAGTAGACTTAACTTCACCTATCTGAAATCATCTTGCAAAGACCTTAGGCATCCTGAAAGAATCTTGCTCTAGAAGAAGTGAAAGAGTTGGAGGGAGAACAAAACACATATTTTTGATGACAAAGAAAGAATCTCTGCATAGCGCATGAAAAAGAGCTCAGTCAAGAAGAGCCAAAGACTTCAAAATTTACTTGGATTGGGCCAGTGGCCTATATTAGGGAAGTAAAACTCACATCAAAATGATGGCCATTAAATCATAGATAGGGACCCATGAGGGACAGAGATTGGCTTAGAAAACTATCCACTAACATCTATATTTTATTGCATTTTTATTTAGTTAAATATTTCCTAATTATATGTTAATTTGGTTCTGGTCCACTCAGGAGTATTTTCCCATTGGCTTGTGTTTGACACCTCTGGTCTACCAGGAAGGATATGACTGTTTGGAAATGTCTTTGAAAGGCTAGTCTTTTTCATTGGAAAGTTGTAAAGCATGATGCTATTAATAGTAGACCAAACCACAAAGGAAAAAATGGAGAGAGGAGAAAAGGATTCTAGATTTTAGTATTGGTGGCAGTAGCCAGAATAGCACTGACAATGGATACAAATAATAAACTTCTAATGAGAGATGATTCCTGGAACACAGAGAATATGGAACAGTTGAGTGGGAGAAGATTAGGGAAAATTCAAGTGAATAAAGCATATGTGAATAGCCTTTCAAGACATTGGATACCCATACTAAGTAATACTAAGATGCTCCACCTATAAGTGGTATAAGGATCAACTCGTGTCAACACCTCTGTACATGCTTTTTAAGACATAGGACATTCCCACACCATGTGCATGTGAAAGGGGGTGCTCAAGGGGTAAATCACACTTCTCCAGAAACCTAGTCTTTGGAGAATGAGTCATTCACTTGACATTGCAGAGAGCTGAGACAGCATGACACTTCTGGAAGTGGAGACAGGAGACTTTAGGCCAAATACTAGCTGTAACATTTACTAATTGTATGCAAGACCGTGAATTGACATTGTCACTTACTGTTAAAACACTAGATAAATGTAATTTGTTAATTATTGCTACATTCTGCCATAAGGGACTATTTTAGCATCTCATTGTTGTGTGATGGTAATTGTGTGTTGTCAAAGGCTATGCCAGCAGTACCTGAACCCTGGAAGCTTCCACCATGCTGAAACAGCTTTAGATATGGGTTAGAAATGGACAGAATGTCTGTCACCCAAGAATCAGCCTACCTAAATTCAGAGATACTCATCAATGGATCAGCCATAGTAGGTAATTAGTCTTTCTGCCATAGCAACTGCCAATGGCCATCACTTAAGTTGCAGAAGCATTCCAGTGCATATCATTCAGAGAATGTCCACCTTAATGAAATCACAGTTCCTTGCAGGATTGAGATACTGAAGCTCATATATTAAAGAACAATAACTTAACATCTACAAAGTTCTTACAGACCATAAAACTCTCTAGGAGAACGAGTAGGGCTCCTATGGACTTCCTTTAGAAGTGACAGATGAACTGTGGGAAGTGGGAGGTGGGAGGTATTTCAAAATAAGGTTTTAAGTGGATCTTGCTAACATTTTTAAAATGATCCATTTTAATCAACTAAAAAGTCCTTTATTCCTTTGTAAACAGGATCATGTTTTAGGTGATCTATTTTTTTTATAAGAACCTCAATTTCTCTTAGAGTCTATAGTTCAAAGGTAAGTGTCTCTTTTATTCAGAAGCAATTTAGAAAATCTCAGTGTTGGAAAGGACCTTGAAGGCCAGCTAATAGATCCTTTAGCAAAATTATATTATTTTCTACAATACTGCATGAGTGACTCAGCCTTTGCTTACAGACCTCTACTCGGGAGGACCTCACTATGCTTTGAGGTAGCCCATTCCACTTTTGGGTAATTCTAATTATGTGGGAGTTTTACTTTAAGCAAACATAACTTTACCTCTTTGTAAATTGATACATTGATTTTAGTTCAGAGGCAGCTGGTGGAACAGTGTGGATAGAATATTGGCTCTGAAGTCAGTAAGATGTGAATTCAAATTTGGCCTTAGATGGCCAGATGGTCTTTCCAACTCCTTGAAGAGAGAGGAAGAGAGGCTAATGGAAAGGAAAAACAAGATAGCTGATCACTTCTTTGTCAATGCTGATGCACCAAAGACCCTGATTTCACTTCATTTTGCCTCTTTGTGGCCCCTTTTCTGTCAATAAAGGATTATTATTTCATATTATTTCACCACCAACTAGATATGAATGAATAATTGTAACAGTGATAATGATTGTAATTATTATTATTTGTACTGACCACAGTATTTCCTTGAGCTTCACAACAACCATTAGAGACAGAAACTTTAGGTATCATTATCTTCTGTTCACATATAAGGTCATCTCACTTCTCTGTTACTTAATTTCCTGGCCATGGTCCACAGGAAGAGGTTGAGGATCCATGTCTTGCTGACTCCCACTTCAGCTCTCTATTCACCATAGCAATAAGCCAGAAATATAAAGTCTTATGCTATCAAAGAATGGAGTAGTCTGCAATAAAATATGAAGTTGCTCAGTGTGGATAATTAGAGGACAGACTCCAAAATGAAATGTTAATTCTGTTATATGATAATCCATACAAGCCTTCTGTTGAAGAAAAGAAATCATTTGTATAACCTGCATCTATGAAGAAATCTTGTAAATATCCATTTTGGGGTTTGGAAATTATGTGGTGCAAAACTAGATAACAGAGGAAAAGAGGTGGATTCAGTAATTTAGGGAAGGGGAAAACTGTGAGCAATCTGGGAAACCAAATATTAAGTTAATGAATATGAGAAGGTGAACGAGAGGTGAGCGTCCTGGGATGTGTGAAAGGAGGGGGGAAGTAGAGTAGGAGGAACTTGTGAATTAATCCATTAATCAATGATCACTTATTAGGTTCTTGCTATGCATGGGACAAAAATCTAAACAGCACCTGCCCTCAAGGAGCTTACATAATAATGGGAAAGAGGGCTTGCAGGTAGCTAGAAAAGACACCAGTAGTTAGAAGAACCTCTTGAAAAATGTAGATCTTGAGCTGAGTCTAGGAGGAAACCAGAGATTCCAAGAGTTAAAGGTGAGGAGGGAGTTCATTCCATTCATGAGGACTAGCCAATGAAAAGGCGTGGATATGGAGTATCCTGTGTGAGGATAATGGAGAAATGGAGTATTCTGTGTGAGGATAAGCACAAAGGTCAATTTTTGGTCAGTGGAGGTAAACAGAGAGGAGTAATATGTAATGAGACTAGAAAGATAGGAAAGGATGAAGTTGTGAATAGCTTTTACTTTTTTAGCTCACAATTTATTTGTAATCCTTTAGGTAATAGGGAGCCATTGAAATTTATTTAAAAGAAAAACAAATATTAAAAATGGTTTTAACATTTAATTGGTTGAAAAATATATATGTATATTATGTGTATATGTGTGTATGTATATATATACATATACTTGTATATATGTGTATATGTATGTATATATATACATACATATGTGTATATGTGTATGTATATATATGTATATGTGAGAAAATGAATAGAAGGTGACACGGTCAGGATTGTGCTTCAGAGAGCTTACTTCTGAAACTGTATGGAGGATAAATTAGAATGGAAGGAAAAGGGGCTTACAGCAGGGAGATCAATTAAGAAGGCTACTGTAATATGCCAATGAAAAATGGTCACTCAGGGGTCACTTACCAAATACCTACTGTGTGCCAGAGCTAGAAATATATTAAAAAAAGAATGAAATAATTCCTCTTTTTGAGGAGCTCAGGGCCTGAATTAGGAGAGTGACTATGTAAGTGGAGAAAATGGGATGTATGAGACAGGTGTTATGAAAGTAGAATTGGTACTGTTTGGCAACTGATTACATATGAAGTAAATGAGACTCAAAGATAACACCAAGGTTGTGAACCTCAGTAATTGGACAAGTGGTCTTGCCCTCCACAATACTAAGGAAGTTTGAATGAGAAACAAAAGTAATTTTGAAAATAATTATAAATTTGGAGATGAGAAGCCTCTTGGTAGGTAGGCAGTAGTTAACCTTGACCACTGTTAGTCTGAGAGGCATCATTTGCTGTCACTCCATGTTAACTTGATTTATAGAGTCTCAGTCATTGAGTCTGCCTTTCTGGTGGCTCTGCTTTCCTTCCTCTGCATCACTTCCTTCAGAGTACAGTAGTTGTCTCAATTCTTCCTATCTGTCATCACATATGCTGTGAAGATGATAAGTACAAAATTAGATGAAAGAGAAGCCAGGGTGGAATGGGCCCTTTCAGTTCTCTTCTGTTGTAGTTATCTTTCTTCAAATCATCTTCTTTTGCCTTGTCTTTCACTATTAGTTTCCCATTTCAGTGTTAAATATTTCTTTAAAGTGCTTGGGCATATGAGGGCCTAGGGTAAATCACACTACTAGGAATTTCAGTATTTTAGAATGGATCATAGGAAATACCTAGTTATAATTTCAAGCATAGAAGTTCATTTTTCATTTCATCGTAAATTTGTAAATGCCACAGAACCTAATGTCTCTACTTCCTCTCAGCCAGGCTAAACTCAGAGGTAATCTATCAATCAATTGTTCAGTCAATATTTATTAAATTCCTACTATGTGTCAGGCTAGGCACTGAAGATATAAAGATAAAAGTGAAACAGTTCCTGCTATCGTGAAACATATGTTCTATTGGGGCTAGATACATTTTTGGAGTTAACTGTTGCGTTAGGCACATTCAGTGGACATAGGCAGGTTTTGGAGTTCTGTGGTAGCTTGTACTCTGATGTGTATTGTTTGTAAATTTAGGAGCCCTTGGCCCGTGCTCTGAGTGGTAATGAAACTGGTTCTCTAATACTTCCCCAGTCATAATCCATTCATCAACCTTCTTCTGTGTCCCTTAATAATGAGTAACGTCTGCCATTTATGGTGTGTTTCAAAGTTTGCAAAAACTCTCTACCTATTTCATTTGTATTTTCTAACAAGTATATCAGATAGATATCACAGGTATTGTTTTCCTCATTTTAGACATGAGAAAGCTGCAATTGAGAAAGATAAAGTATCTTGTCTAAGGGAACACACATACTAAGTGTCATGGGCTTTGGATCTAAGTCTTCTGGATTCCACAGCCAACAATCTATCCAATATTAAATGCTGCCTCTTTAACACTGCTCCCAGACACCTGAAACCATTGTCTGCAATTCCTAGTAATACTGTACCTGTGGATGCCATGATCTAAGGGCCAGAATGCTAAGCTCTCATGGGGATACTCAAAGCACTCCTTCTGGAAGTAATGCACATAGGCTGGAAGTGGAGAATCCAGAATCTCATAGGTGCCTAAAAGGAAAGCTGTGGGTGGCTATAGAAGCACAAGATCCCACGTGGTGAGAACTCAAACCCCAAAGGGTCAAATGCAAAACTTAGAAGGTGGGTGGTGTTGCTTACATTTAACCCAGCTTTGAAGACTTTCAATTCCAACTCGCTCAGGGAAATGATTGAGTCCCACGATGCAGAGGAACAGGGTGATGGCCTTGGAATCAGAGGATCTCGGCTGAATTGTGGGTCTGCTCCTTGATCCCTCTGTGAATTCAAGCAAGTGTCTTCACTTCTGGAGTACAGTTTATTCTCTGCAAATGAAGAGGCTGGATTAGATGAGCTCTAAGGTCCCTTATGGCTTGAAACCTATGACCTTATGATGTCCAGTGAAATGAATAAAAGGATAATTTTTTTAAAAAAAGACATGTATTAAGTAATTACTTCATGCCAAAAACTATGCTGGGCCCCAGGGATACAAATATTAAAGGGGAAGAAAATCCTTGCCCTCAAAAAGTTTACATTCAAATTATGGAGACAGCAGACATGTAGGGAGTGGTGCGCAAGAGGGGTATTATGGTTTAGAAAGTTACAGGGATGATGAGTGGAGCCACAGGGGAGTATGCTGATACACCCTTTCTACTAGCAATGGAATTATTGAATTGATTTTGGTTTCAGAACTGGAAAGGGGGAGAAGAAATAACAGAGATTTTATACACATGATGCCAAGGTATTTAATAAGATGGTGTAAGGAAAGTGAAGTATGACTGAGTCTAGTCTGATAAAGTAATAATAATAATAATAACAATAATAATAATAATACTATTTATTACCACATATAATGCCTACTATGTTCCAGGCAATGTACTAAGAGCTTTACAATAATTATCTCATTTTGCTCCTGCCAAAGGAAGGGAAGGCAAAGAGAATAAGCATTTATATAGTGCCTACTATGTGTCAGACACTGTGCTTAGTGCTTTACAAATATTATCTTATTTAATCTTCCCAACTCTGTAAGGTAGGTGCTATTATTATTCCCATTTTAAGGTGATGAAACTGAGGCAAACTGAAGTTAAGTGACTTACCTAGGGTTACCCAGCTAGTAAGTGTCTGAGGCTAGATTTGAACTCTGTTCCTCCTGACTCCTTGGACAGGTAGTGGCTCAGTGGAAAGACTATCAGGCCTGGATGCAGGAAAACTCATTTTCCTGAATTCAAATCTGACCTTAGACCCTTACTAGCTGTGTGACCCTTGGCAAGTTACTTGATTCTGTTTACCTCAGTTTCCTTACCTGTAAAATGAGCTGAAGAAGGAAATGGCAAACCATTCTGGTATTTTTCCCAAGCAAACCCCAAACGGGGTAACAGAAAGTCAGACACAGCTGAAAAATGACTTCCCACCACCACCACCACCACCAACTTCCTAACTCCAGGCCCTGTCCACTAGGCTACCTAGATAATTATAGTGTAATAGGAACTCATTCCTTAATGGAGGATGGAATCAGACAAATGTCACATGCTCACCATGTTATCTTTGCCATTTAGAAGGCATTGGACAGACTTTTTTTTTTCTGACACTAACAACATGAATGTTGTCCCCAGAGCCAGAATGATCAACTAGCTGCTTAGTGAAGAGACTTAATCACTTAATTTGCATAAGCTTTCAGGTTTTTAAAAAATATATATTTTGGGGAGTCTAGAGACTTACTTTTTTTACTCTAAGTTTTATAATATGGACTTTTAAACTTCCACTGATTCTCAGATAACATAGTTGGGGGACATTGTGTGCCTAGCTGACACAAATAAAACATTTTAATTGCATCTAATCAGAGACAGATTTCGTTTTGCGTTCCAATGTCAAGTCTGGCATGCTGCATTGAGGAATCTGCACAGAGCCTCTGTGGCTTGCTCCATTACTCATTCAGGCAGCTTTGAGCATGTCACTTTGACCTTGTAAAGAACACGTTACCCTGAGAGATTTGAAAATCACATTCAAGGCAAACACACCGAGCTCCATCAGGCAATAACTTTACTCTGTGTAAAACACTGTGAATTTACTGAAGGATTCAAATTAGCAAAAATCTTTCTTGTAACCAGGAAGAAGACACATGTTTGGGATTTGGGGACTCTTTCTCTTATCAAAATCATCAGATTTGTAGTATCAGCATCTTACTACTACTTAGAAGAATGGTCGAGTAGCTTTTAAATTATACCATTCATTCTAAAGAGAAAGCATCATCCAGGGAAGAAAATTAAAAATTGGCAACCAAGTTGGACTCTCAATTCTTGCCCTGTCTCCATCTTGGCATCTAACTAAAGGGATAAGAACACATGGCATATAGAGATGGTTTCATAGTTTACAAGGTGAGGGATGTAATGGAATGACCACTGACTATAAAGTCAGGAGACCTGGCTGCAAAGCCTGGCTGAACAACTCTACCCTGAACAATCCAGCTTAACCTTTCTCTACCTTAGTTGCTTCTATAAAATGAACACATGGAACTAAATCATCTTTAATGTCTTTTCTATCTATAGATACAGTTATTCCTCATAACAACCCTGTGATGACATAAAATGACACTGCCATTTTAAAAGTGAGAAAAATGAGAATTTGTTAGATTGGAGGACTTTTCTAAGATTGCATTTCTACTTTGACCATTTATCAGCTGGGAAATGCTTTTATTCTTAGAGATTTTATAAAGTTTATATATGTATATACACACACACACACACACACATTATATATAAAGTTTATATATATACACACATACACACACATATACGTATGTATGTATGTATGTATGTATATTTGAGGTATGAGACCCAATGGCCAGACATAGAATTACAACCCAGGTATTCTTTTTCATAGATCAACATTCTTTTCCTTATACTACATTACTTTTTGTGCAATTTATTTTTTAAATCTATAAGAAAAGAACAACAATTATACAACTGCTTTTTTTTAAGATTATAAAAGAAGCCATTCTGGGAAATAATTTGAAATCTTTACTGAAAGTTGTTTTAAGCTAAAGTATTAGAAGGGCCTCACTACAACAGGGTTAATGTCATGGGGTAATAATAATTGGCACATATATCAAACTTTAAGGTTTATATCTTGTCTCCAACCAAGGTGGTGCAAAGATTATCATGCACATTTTACAGATTAGAAAATTAAAGCTGAAAAAGATAAAATGACTTGCAGATGGTAAAAAAAAAAAAGCATCGTGAGAACCAAGTTTTGAAGCTACCTCTTCACAATCCACATATTGCTCTCAGGTATTCTTAATCCCAGGTCCTAAAACTTATTTTAAAATATTTTAATAATTGTATTTAAATATATTATGCTTCCTTTGTTGTACTTAAAAACATTGTTCTGAGAAGCGGGCCATAGGTTTTCCTAGACTGCTAAAGGGCTCCTTGATACAAGAAAGCTTAGGAACCTCTTTCAATGGGGGTAGCTTAGAGAAGGGGGCATACCTGAAGAACTCTACTTGCTTTCTTTCCTTATACAGTTGCTCTTGGTTCTTCACTGACTTAACCCCCTCTCCTATTATCCTTCTTATAGTGGAGTCTTTGCTATCTCAAATACTATCTTGTAAAGCAAAGTTCTGTGTACATTTTATAGAAATGAAACATTTATCATGACCATTTGAAGAACTACTTGTTAGTATTTTCTTAATTTATTTACTTTATTTTCAACCTTTTTCATGAATTTCTTTTCAGAATATAATGTAATTTTATTCAGCAGCATTATTAAAGTGCCTACTGTGTGTATGTCCTGTAATATCTAATTTGCTGTATATTTGTGAAAAAAGGGCAATTCCAGTGAAGTTAATACTATGAACAAACACAGGCTAACCTCTCCCCCACTCCCATCTCATTGAAAATAGCTGTCAAGGCACAAAAGGAAGAGTACAGTATTTGTTCACATTCCAGGCAAAGAGCCTGGTACTGCCCCCATGACTGTGCTAAAAATAATTTTGAATTGTAGGTTTTTCTGATGTAATGTGTACATGGAAACGATTGAATTATCTGTTTTGTTAAGAAAAAATAAAACACCAGCCCCCTGATTCCAAAGAACAAACGAACAGGGTGATTGATTTTCACACTTGTGTCTCTTAACCATGAGGTTATCAATCACATTTTTTGAGGTGTCATTTGGGTACAGATTTAGAACAAATAGGCTAGAAGGAATGGAACTTTTAGAACCACTAATCATTTAGGGATGATGATGTGTATTGCATGGACATAACTGAATTCGAGGTCAGTACTGGTAGAGTTTTCTGTATCATACTCTGATTGTGCTACATCTAGTGGAGAACCATGACAACAAGTACTGTCCTCAAGTCAAAAAGGAACCAGAGGATCATAATGAAATGCAAGCTAGAACCCCAGAGCCAATATGGGAGCAACTAAAGGTCTTCTGACATACATTTATTAAGCACTTACCCTGCCAGGCACTGTTAGATTCTGAGAACAGAGCAAAAATAAAATCTTTCTTGTCTTCAAATAGCTAACATTTTGCAGAGGGAGACAACATGTGTATGTATTCGTGTGTGTGAACACATGCATGTGTGTATACAAAACAATAATGTAAAACATAAATTCAAAGCAATTTTTGTAGAGGGATTAAGGAGACTTCATGTAGTTGAAGGCCCTTGAGCTGTATATTTAATAAAATTAGAGATTCTCAGAGGAAGAAATGAGGAGGGAAGATATCGTGGGCACATGTGAAAAGCTGTGTAAAGACAAGGAAAGAGGAGATAGAATGTAATCCATAGGGAAGAAGGCAAATTTGGCTGGACTAATGAATATAGAAAGAGTTGTAATATTTGCAAAATGAATGAGAGAGAGAAAGGTGGAAAGTACATTAGACTGGCTGCTAAATATCAATATTCTGCTTATTAGCTGCTTGGCTTTGGAAGGTCATTTAACATGTTTGGTCCTTGGTTTCATCATCTGTGAAATGAAGGTATTGGATTAGCTGATCGCTAATATTACCTATAATACATTTCCCTCCCCACCCCCTAGCTCCAAGGATACAAGGGTCTGTGCTTTGATGAGTATTGAGGCCTCCATCCCTTGATGCAGGTTGTGATCCTTCTGTGGCTTCAGTAGATGGCCTTTGGGAATTTTGGACCAAAAATTCCTCATCTAGGGTCAGTCTATTGAAGAGCCTCTTCAAATGTGACTAGACTGGTCTTCAGACAGTAAACAAATAGTGTATCACTATTGTAGACTAAAATCTTTTCAAATACCATTTAGTATAATTAAAAAGAATCATTTATTATACCTCTGGATAAGAACTTTCACATCTGTGGAATCCCTTTCATGAACCCAGGGTCAAATCCACAACATGAAGAGGCAACAAAGAAGCCTTTGGGGGAGGTTATACAGCTTCACAGAGCGAGCTGATGGTGAATGTTTATTTTGCATGTTGAAATATCAGTGATTTTAATAACCTCATAGGATGTATAGCTGAAAAGGACATTAGAGGTCATTTGGTCCAACACCTTTTTTAAATGAAATACTTGTTTAATTAATATGTTTTGTTTTTACATCATTTAGATTACACTCTGTGCCCCTCCCTTTTCCTTTCCCTGAGAGTTATTCCTTATATTAAATGATATTATTAGATTTTTGTGTCACGGACAACTTTAGAAGTCTGGTGCAATCTATGGTATCCTCAGAATAATGTTTTAAAATGCATAAAATGAGACAGAATGATAAAGGAAACCAAACTTTAGAGAAAGTAAAAATGTATTTTTTTATCCAATTTCATCGACTTGCTGATTTATCCATATAACTCTTGGAGTCTAACAGAGTTTGAGAGCCATGACTTTAAAACAATAGAAGGAAAGAAAGAAAGAAAGAAAGAAAGAAAGAAAGAAAGAAAGAAAGAAAGAAAGAAAGAAAGAAAGAAAGAAAGAAAGAAAGAAAGAAAGAAAGAAAAGAAAGAAAAGAAAAGAAAAGAAAAAAGAAAAGAAAAGAAAAGAAAAGAAAAGAAAAGAAAAGAAAAGAAAAGAAAAGAAAAGAAAAGAAAGGAAAGGAAAAATTCAGGAAAACTGATCAATGCCTTAAATAAATGATCTTTGCAAAGGAGTGAGGGGTGATGTCTTCTTAAAACTCTGCTTAATTTTGAAAAATTAATTTGTGACTGTTTTGCGGTTGTTTTAATCATTGTTATAATCATTTTATATTTTGTTATTGTTACTTTTAGGTGCTTATATTCATATTACATATTAAATATATATTGAATGCCTTATGTTTGTGCTTTAGTGTTAGTTTTATATATATATATATATATATATATATATATATATTACATGTTATATTTCATTATAATGTAGTATGGTTGATACACTTGATAATATTGTTTTCTTGGCTCTGATTACTTTACTTTTCATTAATTCATGTAAGTTTTTCCATGCTTCTTTATATTCATCATAATCATCCTTTCTTAGTACAGAGTAACATTCCATCACATTTATATAGCACATTTTGTTTAAATTCCCTTACTGATGGACATGCATTTTATTTCCACGTTTTTGCTCCCAAAAAAATTGCTGCCATAAATATTTTGGTGTATCTGAAGACTTTCTTTTTGTCCATGACCTTTGTTGGTAAATAAGCTTAGGAGTGAAATCTCTTGGCCAAAGGGTATATGTATATTTTATTTAATGTAAGTATATTTTATTCAATCTATCCAATGCATGTGTATTTCATCCAATGTATATTATATCCAATTTTATCCAAGAATGCAAATCTAATGTATTTACATAATTCCACATTGTTTTCCAGAAGGATCATACTGATTCGCAGTTTTACATACAATGCATTAGTGTGCCCTTATTTCCACCACTTGTACTCCCACTTTGATTTTACAGATAAGGAGACTGAAAAAGAGCTAAATTGACTAACCTAACATCAAGCTACAGTTATCCCTTCCATATCATGGGTGTTAGGGACACGGCACCCCTGTTATCTGGAAAATCCATGTAAGATTTTTTGGCCCTCCCTTCACACCAGAGAAGAACTGATTCTTTTTCTCTTTCTTTTATGTGGTATTTATAGTACCTTATTGTAAAATTTGGGTTAAATATTTGATCATAGACTCTATGTCATTTGGTGGCCTTTCTTGTCATCTGTAACTTCCATAAAACTCCCCCAAAATTCCCATTTAGTTTCTTATGCCAACCTGAGATATTTCAAAATCATGATGGGGAAAGTTGAGACGTGGAAGGGATAACTGTACTAATAAACAGCAAAGCGAGGAGTATAATCATGTCCCCATTTCCAAATCCCAATCCCTCTACTACGTACTATGGAATTCACTACCACATGTTTTCCTATAACATATATCCCTGTGCTATTTGTGCCTATATTTTCCTTTGTGTTCCTCTCTCTCCCACCAAATGTATTTGAGATGTACATTTTGTTTTTGTAATAGATTAGAAATACCATCACACCATTTCAGATAGCCATTTGAAGTCACTCATCCTTACTATGTATTGTCCTTTTTCTCTTATACATAGTAATTTCCATATATTTCATGATACTTCATGATAGAGTAATACTATATCATGGTAGAGAGGAAGAAGCATTGAACAAGATATCAGAGAAACACGGACTCAATTGTAGGTTCATTCTCATGAACAAGGCATTTAATTTTTTTGAGCTTTGATTTCCATATCAATAAAATAGGAACAATACTTTCACAGCCTATGTAACAATACTTTTTATAAAGCTGGTATATATGGCATGGGGCAAGCAGTCCTGCATATGCATGAGAGGACCTAACTTTGAAGCCTACATCTGCTATTTAGCTTGTATAACATCTACAAAATGAGGAGGCCAGATTAGTTGGTTTTGAACATTTTTTCAAGCTCTAAATCAGGGGTGGGGAACCTGTGGCCTCGAGGCCACATGTGGCCCTGTAGGTCCTCACGTGTGTGGCCCTTTGAATAAAAACTTCACAGAACCAATTCTCTTAATAGATTTGTTCCATAAAACCTGGACTCAGTCAAAAGGTTATATCCAAAGACCTAGAAGGCCAGATGCAGCCTCAAGGCCTCAGGTTCTCCACCCCTGAACCAAACATATGATTCGGTGCTATTTTAAAACCACAAGTAATATATAAATATGAATTATTATTATTATTATTATTATTATTACTATTATTATTATTAATACTGTTAGGTGGCATCTTAGAACATTGGACTTGGAGTCAAGAAGATTTACTTTGGAATCCTACCTCAAACATGTATGGCATGACTCTGGGCAAGTCATTGAACCTTACTCAAACTTAGTTTTCTCATTTGTAAAGTGAAGATCATAAAATGAGAAAACATTTCAATAAAAAAAGAACAGAAGCAAAGCTGCGATATGAAATTTTGAACTGTGACATAATGTTCGTTGTTTGTGTATGGTGGGTGTGTAAAATTTAACTTGATACTAAGAAGTCCTGCTTATCTCTGTTCTTTTCTGAACTGCTTTCCATTCTTTTCTGTGCAATTCTTTAATCTTTCATTGATTTTTTTACCTTCTTTTCTTCTTTTTTTTTTGCATTACTCATTGATATTGTATTTTAAATATATTAAGTATTATGTATATTATCTCATTTGAACTTCACAAAAATTTGCTTAGCAAATATCTAGAAAGAATCTTTTTTTTTTATGCTCTGATGGTGACAGTGTTGTTTTGATAATATGAGCCCTCAGAAAGTAGAACTTTAAAAAGGAACAACAAACTTAATGGAAAATCAAATAGTTTGATAATAATAGTCAAACAAGATGCCTTCCCCTTTCATGGAAGATAGGTTCTAGAAAGCCTCTTGGATAAAGAAATCATTTAGCATTAATCCCCAAAATAAATTAATTTGGCACATGGTATCTCTCTTAAAAGTTCTTCATTTTCAAATTTCTTTCAATTCTTAAATTGTCATCAGTGATAAAGGATTTATGAGATAGCAACGAATGCTTAAGACTTTTTACTAACATTTACCAATGAGTTCCCCATCCACATTTATGGAAGATATTTCCACATCTGGAATATTCCACTATGAAAGAGGGTGGGGGAATGCAAACTACAAAACAAAATTTGGCCCAAACTCCCCTCTTTCTTTTATAAAAAATGTCTTGTAAAAGGGAGATTATATATGTTCTGGCTGTGGATGGTAGCAGCAATAGCCAAAGGAATCTGCAAATCTATAATAGTTCATCCAGATAAATATTAAATAGTTAAAATCTCATGCACTGAACATAAATGTCTAAATGTTCCTGCATTTTGGAATCAATTAGCAAGAAAATGCTTGATTTAATCATTTAGATAATCATATGTAAGTTTTATTTAAAACTTAACCTTAATATTTTAACCAAAATATTTTTTTTCACAGTGGGTTAAACCCCATTAAATCAATAATTTTAAATTGGCAGAATGAACCATAGCCTTAAAAGCTCTCCTCCAACAAAGGGTCTGCCATGCGTATGTAAAAGTCATATAATATTCCTTAAAAGGTATGATAGTAAAGATAGATTTGTTTCACAAATCCCTGACTATAAATATTAAGTGAAGAATAAAACAGGGAGACATTACTCACCAAAAATATTCTCCACCATCTTGGAGGAGATCATACAAAGTGTCTGTGTCCAGAAGGAATTCCCTATTTATGGTAAGGTCCTCCAGATACTCCGTTTTGCAGGTGTCCTGGTGCCAATTGCATCAAACTTTAGGTGTTGCATAGTTTCTCAAATGATATCCGTAAAGACTCAAGAAAAATTTACCTAATTACCTCCATTTGAAAAATCGAGTGGTTAAAAAATGCCTGTTGTCCAGATTTGAAATATAGTTGGATAGACAAACACTAGAATGCTTCCATGAGTACATATATCAGGGCAGACACTGAAAGTAGACAATGGGCTGTTCCTAGAATTGAAAAGGAGTAAGGGAAAGCAGGCTGACTTACTTTTAGGAAATTACAAAGTTGTTTTGATGACCCATACTTTTCCCTAAAAATATCCAGTAACATGTGACTATGAGTCCTAGAATAATACATCGTACAAAGACTTGAAATTGGGGATCAATCAAAGGAGAGATGCATAGTGGTTTAGGGCAGTTTGCAACACATTTTACATAAAGAATCACATAAAATAAGTAATATAAAAATAGTCATCCAATAAAGGTTTGGCCAAAATAAAATTGGTGGGCTTTTCACACAGCAAGAATAAAAGGCAACAGCTATTCTAGTGATAGATCCCTTGGGAGCCACCCAATTACAATATAAGATGACAAAAGGAACCAACACAATGGGCAGACTCCTTTACAGGGCAACATAGACAAGGGTTGAAAAGATGGGCAAGCGTGGATGAATTGTGATACGCATCATTGGAGAGACTAGTCATATCAATGAGATCACAGACCCAGTGATGTATTCAAGCTCTAGTCCACAAAGGTGTGGTCTGTGTTAAGACTCACTATTGTATATGAACTTACAACAGCAAATAATCACATTTAGACAGCACATGTAAGGTTTACAAAACTCTTTCCTCACAACAATGCTATGTGGTAAGTGACCTTCATTATCCTCATTTTCCAGATAAGGCAATTAAGATTAAGGAAGATGAAGTGACCTATTCAAGAGCACACAACTAACAAGAATCAGGCCTGGGAGACCAAAGGCCCTTGCCTCCAAATCTAGTGTTCTTGCAAAACATTTATTAAGAAAAAAAGATTCATCATAATTTTCCTTTAAATGATGAGATATCCTAGCATACTTCAAATAGGATTTGGATTCATTAAATTTCAATTTCAGCTTTTGGGTACACATTTCCACTGTGTATAATTCAATACACTTATAATTAGTTACCTGATATGTTAAATTAATAAGCATGTGCCTCCCACA
Source organism: Phascolarctos cinereus (assembly GCF_003287225.1). Classification (NCBI taxonomy): domain Eukaryota; kingdom Metazoa; phylum Chordata; class Mammalia; order Diprotodontia; family Phascolarctidae; genus Phascolarctos; species Phascolarctos cinereus. The sequence continues at coordinate 59,624,320 of NW_027556180.1, forward strand.
TGAAAAGAATACATTTCTCCTGTAATTTTATCATTTTAATTGTTTTTATTACCATCCACAAATCAGAGTTGACGTTCCCCTAAAGCTGTAGGGAGTTGGAATTGTAGCTGGGAAAGCAAGTCTACCTATATCTACAGCTGTCCAGATTGCCTTCAACATTTCCTTCGGGGGACAGAAGGAAGCAAAGAATCAGGAAAACCATATAAAGAGCTGGGCATTTGCAAATGACTCGTTTTCTATAATGTCTTCTTGGCAACAAAGTGCTAGCCTCATATATGCTAACGAGGAAGTGAGTTGTACAGAAAGGCAACTCACACATGAATAATTGCAATTTCCTCGCACTGGAGGCACTGGAGGGTATTTGCTTTACCGTACAGCAGAAAATTCATCATTTTATATTGCCCAACATACAGATGTGGTTTAATAAGTAGGCATGCAAATAGTAACAAGAATTAAAAGGATCACAAAAACGTTTCTCAAAACAAGAACTTATACCAGGCAGAAATAAGTATTAAAATTTTTATTAAATATATAATACATTTTGGGGGGCGGAGCCAAGATGGCAGAGTGAAAGCAGTGACTTGCTTGAGCTCTCCCCCAAACCCCTCCAAATACTCATAAAAATGGCTCTAAACAAATTCTGAAACAGCAGAACCTAGAAAAAGACAGAGTGAAACAAATTTCTAGCCCAAGACAACCTGGATGATTGATCAGAAAGGTGTATCTCACAGGGCTGGGAGTGGAGCGCAGTGCGGTGTGAGCGCGCAGGCCACAGCAAACCTGGAGCAGGCCTCAGAGGACTGAGTTGTGGGCAGCTGTGGAGGTTTCCAGACTCCTCAATCCATGAATGCCAAAGACAACTTAAAAAGTCAGTGGGAAAAGCCTGTTTTTTTCAGTGCTGAGAGAGGAAGGTGGAGTCTAAGCTCCATTCCCCAACAGCATGGCCCTGTGGGGGGGAGGGGGGGACTGGGCAGCTGCTTCCCAGCTTTCAGCCCACAGACTAAGGGGTAATCCAGTGGCTGATGAGAGAGGGATTGCAGAGATCTCTTTGCCAGTCCTGAAACAGGAATCTCTTGTTTTACCCCTGTTTCGATCTGGGTCAAGTTCTGGGCGGCAGTGCTGGGGTGAGGAGGAGCGCTATGAAGGTGAAGATTGTAGTGGCTGTGAAGAGAAAACCCTCCTCACAGTTACAGGACAGAAAGGAGTACTTGTGGTCACAGGCCATGAAAGGACTAAACACCTTGGAAGAAGTGGAAATGTACAGGTCCCTACAAGTATCTCTGAAAATAGCTGTACAAACCCCTAAAGCTTGGGGCAGTACACTCTCCACATTGGAAGCAGACTCTTACCTTAACAAAGAGTTTAAAACTCAGGTAATTGGCCAGGATCATGAACAAGCAGCACAGAAGAGTCAGACTGTATTATCTTACTTTGGTGAAAAAGAAGATCAAAATATACAACCAGAAGAAGACAACAAAGTCAAAGCTCCTACATCCAAAGCCTCCAAGAAAAATATGAATCAGTCCCAGGCCTTGGAAGAGCTCAAAAGGGATTTTGAGAAGCAAGTAAGGGAAGTAGAGGAAAAACTGGGAAGAGAAATGAAAGTGATGCAAGAAAATCATGAAAAAGTCAACAGCTTGCTAAAGGAGACCCCAAAAAATACTGAATAAAATAACACCTTAAAAAATAGCCTAACCCAAATGGCAAAAGAAAGTCCAAAAAGCCAATGAGGAGAAAAATGCCCTAAAAAGAAAAATTGGCCAAATGGAAAAGGAAGTCCAAAAGCTTACTGAAGAAAATACTTCCTTAAAAATTAGAATAGAGCATTGGAAGCTAGTGACTTTATGAGAAATCAAGACACTGTAAAACAAATCCAAAAGAATGAAAAATTAGAAAACAATGTGAAATATCTCATTGGAAAAACAACTGACCTGGAAAATAGATCCAGGAGAGAGAATTTAAAAATTATTGGACTATCTGAAAGCCATGATCAAAAAAAGAGCCTAGACATCATCTTTCAAGAAATTATCAAGGAAAACTGCCCTGATATTTTAGAACCAGAGGGCAAAATAGAAATTAAGAATCACCAATCTCTCCTGAAAGAGATCCCCAAAGGAAAACTCTAGGAATATTGTAGCCAAATTCCAGAGTTCCCAGGTCAAGAGAAAATATTACAAGCTGCCAGAAGAAACAATTCAAGTACTGTGGAAACACAATCAGGATAACACAAGATTTAGCAGTTTCTGCATTAAAGGACTACAGGGCATGGAATATAATATTCCGGAGGGCAAAGGAGATAGGATTACAACCAAGAATCATCTACCCAGCAAAACTGAGTATAATCCTTCAGGGGAAAAAATGGTCATTCAGTGAAATAGAGGACTTTCAAGCATTCCTGATGAAAAGACCAGAGCTGAATAGAAAATTTGACTTTCAAATGCAGGACTCAAGTGGAACATGAAAAGGTAAACAGGAAAGAGAAATCATAAAAGACTTATTAAGATTGAACTGTTTACATTCCTACATGGAAAGATGCTATTTGTAACTCATGAGACCTTTGTCAGTATTAGGATACTTAGAGGAAGAAAAATTATATATATGTATAGATAGATAGATAGATAAATAGATAGATAGATAGAGGGCACAGGGTGAGTTGAAGATTAAGGGGTCTTACCTGGAGAATAAAATTAAGGGATGAGGGAGGATTATATTCAGAGAAGAAGAAAGGGAGAGGTAGAATGGGGTAAATTATCTCACACAAAAAAAAACAGAAAAGAAAAGGCTCTTACACTGGAGAGGAAACAGGGGAAGGTAAGAGGGAATGAGGATTTGGCTTAATGAGGGAATAACATACACATTCAATTGGGTATGGAAATTTGTCTTACCCTACAGGAAAATAGGGGAAGAAGGGGACAAGAAAGCAGGGGGATGGTAGAGAGGAGGGCAGATTGGGAAAGGGGGTAATCAGAAGTAAATACTTCTGAGGAGGGACAGAGTCAAAAGAAAGAATAGAATAAATGGGAGGGTAGGATAGGATTAAGGGAAATAGAGTTAGTTTCTCACAACATGTCTACCATGGAAGTGTTTTGCATAACTGCACATGTACAACCTATATTGAGTTGCTTTCCTTTTCAATGAGGGTAGGTGGGGAGGGAGGAAGAAAGAAAATCTGAAACCTAAAGTTTTTAAAACATATGCTTAAAAAAAATGTGTTTTCACATGCTACTGGGAAGTAAGAAATACAGGAAATTGGGTACAGAAGTCTATCCTGCCCTAGAGGAAAATAGAAGGGAAAGGGGATAAGAGAAGGAGGGGGAGAGATAGAAGAAAGGACAGACTAGGGGAAGGGATATTCAGAATGCATGCCATCTTGGGGTGGGGGGAGGAGATGGGGTGAAAATTTGGAAATCAAAAACTTGTGGAAGTGAATGTTGAAGACTAAAAATAAATAAATTTATATTAAAAACATATATATATATATATATATATATATATATATATATAATACATTTTGGAAATATTTTAAAATTTCAGGGAGCTGTGGAAGTTTCTTAAGGACAAGACTGCTTGGTTTTTGCCTCTGTGGTGAAAGCACTTAGCACAGTGACTGGAACATTTTGGGGCTATGGTTTCATTAATCTTGGGGAATCCATTTGAAGAAATCCCCTTAGCCATTATTGATTATCAACTGTTCAGAAATTTATAGTCGTAGATGACTGCCTAATACACTGTGAGGCTAAGGAATATGGTCATTAGCCAGTATGTATCAAAGGCAAGGCTTTTTACCAGATCAGTAGGCTCCTTGCCAGCTAAGTGAAGATGTTTTAGAAAGATAACAAACCCCTTGAGGCAGGAAGGTAGCCCAATGGGTAGAGCACTCAGCCTTGAATCAGGAAGACCTGAGTTCAAATCCCACTTCAGATGCTTACTAGTTGTGTGATCCTGGGCAATTTTCTTAACCTTTTTTTGCCTCAGTTTCCTCATCTCTGAAATGGTGATAAGCACCTACCTTCCAGTGCTGTTGTGAAGATGAAATGAGATAATATTTGTAAGGCACTTATTATTACTAGCTGGGTAAATCACATCACCTCTTCTGCCTCAGTTTCCTCATCTGTGAAATGGGGATAATAAGAGCACTTCCCTCCTAGGGTTGTTGTGAGGATCAAATGAGATCATCTTTGTAAAATGCTTAGCACAGTGCCTGCCACATAGTAGGAACTTAATACATGCTTGTTTCTTTCTTTCCTTCCCTGAGTCACCCTGTCACAGTAGGGCCAGCCATAGCAGCTGAAAGCACCTTTCCCCTCTATGGCTGGGAGTTTAACTATCAACCAGTCTCTAAATTCACAAGCATCTCCCCTCATCCCCTAGCATGAACCAGCACTAGCCCCCAAACCTTGATCTGTGCCAGGATGAAAATCTTATAAAATCACATTGGATTTTCACTAGTTTGGGTGCCTGGTTCTCGTATGGATCCCCTTGGAGCTCAACAGAATGACCTGACATCTTCCTGCTTTTGTGAGGAAAGACTTGATAAAGGAAGGCTTAGATTGGAATACTGCCCCTGACATTTACTTGTAGGGTAGCTATGGGCAAGCAAGGTGTAGAGAAGCAAATTTAAGTATCCTATGCAGGGAAGGGGCAGAGCCAAGAGCAAGTAAAAGCAGGGACTAGCTTGAGCTCTCTCCTGAACTCCTCCAAATACCTGTAAAAATGACGCTAAACAAATTCTAGAGCAGCAGAACCCATAAAAAGACAGAGTGAAACAAATTTCTGGCCCAAAACAACCTGGATGGTTGATGGGAAAGGTCTGTTGCACTGGGCTGGGAAAGGAGCACAGTGGAGCCTGGGTGCACAGGCACAGATAAAGCCCTAGTGGGCCAAGCGTAGGCCTCAGGGAACTGAATCACTGGCAGCTATGGTGGTTTCCAGACTTCTCAACCCACAAATGCCAAAGATAACTTAGAAGGTCAGTAGTAAAGCTCTGTGAGACCTGGGTGAGAGAGGAGTGCAGGTCACCTCTAGCCCCAGTACAGCTCTAGGGTGGTGGCAGCAACAGTAGCTGTTTCCAGAGTTTTCAGCCCACAGATGGTAAGGGGATGGAACAACTGATCAGGAGATTACAGGGATCTCTTTGCTGGCACTGAGGAAGGATTTTGTTGCTTCTCCCCATAATTGGATCCGGGTCACAGTCCTGGGTGGTGGCCCTGGGGAAAGGAGGAGGACTGGCATAGCACAGCTTGTGGTAGCAGTGGAAAGAGAACCCTCCTCACAGTTGCAGGGCAGAAAAGAGTTAAAAGAGTGCTTGTGGTCACTCAAATACAGTTAGGGGAGGAGTAAACACCTCTCCTTAGATCGTACCACCTTGGAAGAACTGAAAACTTACAGGTCCCTAGAAGTATCTCTAAAAGTAGCTACACAAAAACCCTGAAGCTTGGGACAGTATACCCTCCACACTGAAAACAGAGCTCTATCTTAACAAAGAGTTAAAAAAAAATCAAGTAATTGGCTGGGAAAATGATCAAACAGTGGAAAAAAAACTCAGACTATAAAATCTTACTTTGGTGATCAAAACATGCAATCAGAAGACAACAAAGTCAAAATTCCTACGTCCAAAGCCTCCAAGAAAAATATGAATTGGCATCAGGCCATGGAAAAGCTCAAAAAGGACTTTGAGAAGCAAATACGAGAAGTAGAAGAAAAATTGGCAAGAGAAATGAGAGTATTGCAATAAAATCATGTAAATGAGTTAATAGCTTGCTAAAGGACACCCAAAAATACTAAAGAAAATAACACCGTAAAAAATTAGACTAAACCAAATGGCAAAAGGGGTCCAAAAAGGCAATGAGGAGAATGCCTTAAAAAGCAGAATCGGCCAAATGGAAAAGGATGTCCAAAAGCTCACTGAAGAAAATAATTCCTTAAAAATTAGAATGGAGAAAGTGAAAGCTAATGACTCTATGAGAAATCAGGAAATTATAAAATAAAGCCAAAAGAATGAAAAATTAAAAAATAATGTTAAGTATCTCATTGCGAAAATAATTGACCTAGAAAACTGATCAGGGAGAGATAATTTAAAAATTATTGGGCTACCTGAAAGCCATGATCAAAAAAAAGAGTCTATACATCATCTTTCAAGAAATTATCAAGGGAAATTGCCCTCATATTCAAGAATCAGAAGGTAAAATAGAAATTGAAAGATGAATCCACCCATCTCTTCCTGAAAGAGATCCCAAAAGGAAAACTCATAGGAATATTATAGCCAAATTCCACAATTCTCAGGCCAGGGAGAAAATATTGCAAGCATCCAAAAAGAAATAATTCAGGTATTGTGAAAACACAATCAAGATAACACAAGATCTATCAGCTTCTACATTAAGTGATCTGAGGGCTTGGAATATGATATTCTGCAGGTCAAAGCAACTAGGATTAAAACCAAGAATCACCTATCCAGCAGATCTGAGTGTAATCAATAAGGGGGGGGGAATGGTATTCAATGATGTAGAGGAATTTAAAGCATACTTGAGAAGCCAGAGCCAAATAGAAAAATTGACTTTCAAATACAAAACTCAAGAGAAACATGAAAAGATAAACAGGAAAGAGAAATCATAAGGTACTTGTTAAAGTTAAATAGTTTACATTCCTACATGGAAAGATGATGTTTGTTAACTCATGAGACCTTTCTCATTGTTAGGGTGGTTGGAGGGAATATATATATTGACAGAGGACACAGGGTGAATTGAATGTGAAGGGATGATATCTAAAAAAAATTTTAAAAAAAGCTTTTACAGTGGAGGGGAAGAGGGGGAAGGTGAGAGGGAATGAATGAACCTTACTCTCATCATATTTGGCTTAAGGAGGGAATAACATACACCCTCAACCTGGTATGGAAACCTATCTTACCCTATAGGAAAGGAGGGAAGGGGATAAGAGAAGGGGTGTGATAGAAGGGACGGTGAGTTGGGGGAAGGGATAATCTGAAGCAAACACTTTTGAAGAGGGACAGGGTCAAAGGAGAGAATAGAATAAATGGGGTGGGGTGGGATAAGATGGAGGGAAATATAGTTAGTCTTTCACACTATTACTGTTATGGAAGTGTTTTGCATGACTACATATGTACAACCTATATCAAATTGCTTGTCTTCTCAGTGAGGGGACAGGTAGGGAGGAGCAAAGAGAATTTGGAGCTCAGAGTTTTGAAAACAAATGTTAAAAATTATTTTTACATCCAACCAGGATATAAGATACACAGGCAATGGGATATAGAAAGCTATCTTGCCCTACAAGGAAATAGAAGGGGAAGGAGATAAGAAAAGGGGAGGGATCGTAGAAGGGAGGGCAGTTTGGGGAAGGGATAATCAGAATGCATGCTGTCATGGGGTGAGTGGAGGGGAGAGATGGGAAGAAAAATTGGAACTCAAAATCCTATAGAACTGAATGTTGAAAAAAGAAAAAGAAAAATGTATCCTATAAGGGAAAACAAAAAAAAAATTCTAATATTGAGAGCTATTTCAAAATGAAATAGGCTGGTTCAGGGATGGGGAATGTGCTCACTTTCAGTGGAAGGCTTCAAGAAGAGGACAGATAACCTCTTTTTGGGTATGTGATAGGGAAGCTTTTCAATCAAATATGGGTTGAACTAGACGGCAGCCTCTGAGGTCCCTTCCAGCTCTGAGATGCTGTACATTTGTAAACTCATCCCCAGTTGTTTCATCCATAAAACAGAGATAAAAACACTTCCATTTCCTAAATCCCAGTGGCTTTGTGAAGTTCATATGAGATAAAATATATAAATTGATTCGCAAACCTTAATGTAAGGTAACGTATAGGTAACATAACTCAAACAAATGTAGCATGAGATTTGATTGCATTTTCTGTGGTGGATTCCATGTCCAAGTGGAACAGACTTTGGAAGGATATGAGTGGAGAAACACCTGTTTAATCATGGATTCCTCTCACTCACTTTCCTTGTGTCATTTACCTTAGAAGGGGTTCTCATAAATGGCAGTGCCTTCTTACTTGTGGAGAAATTCCATAAAAACTTTGTTCCAGAATAAATGAACAGAGATATATAGAGAAGATTAACATGGATCACAGATAGTGGTGCCTGTGATAGCTACTGGGTCACTTTATGTCATACTGTGTCTTGCTTTACATGCAGCTGCAATTAAGAGAATGTCCCCTCCCCTTCAAATTGTCCTATGGAGCCAATCAAGTGATGAGTTAACTGCATGTATCCAACTTCAAGTTTACTGAAGACCAAGATGTTCATGAACATTGATCCTACTATCTCATGACACAGGGCTTGGTACAGGTAGCAGCACCTGGGACTGGGGGAACAAACTTTAAGCCAGAAACGGTGTCTGCCTTTATGAAGGATTAGGTCTAGAATCACATGGAAAATATGGTTTATATCTGTTACATATGAGTAATGCATCTGCTTTTATCTATTCTGGTTAAATGCTTTATAAATTAATGTCCTTGGACATTAGTGATGCATATATTGGTGGCATGGTAAATAGGAGTTTCTAGTGGGTGGAGACAAATGAGCTGAGCTATTGAGTTGGTAAAAACATTAATCCACATAAATCCAGGGATGCAGAGGAAAGGCAAAGACCTGAGAACAAAGAAACAGAAAGACAAATTCATGCCAATCTGTAGTTTGACCCTCTCCATTATGGCATATGATTTCTATTGAATGTCTAAGGCTACTTTCAGGTGTAGAATTCTATGTTTCTATAATTTCATTAAACTCAAACATAGAAACTCTTCTATTGGGAGCAAATAATTAAAAAACACATCTGAAGACCATGTAGAGTTAAATTCTAGGACTATCATAGGAAGAAAGCATGGCATATAAGGATGAAGATAAGGGTTACTGGTACCAGCTTCCAGAGGCAGCTTGGTAGATACAGTAGTGACCTCCACTATTGGGTGGGCCATGTTATGTAAATTTCAGTGATTACTATTACTTTCTCTTTTTATAGGGAAAACACTACAGAAGCTTGCCCCAGGTAACATTTGAAGTTCACAGCAAAGCTAGGATTACAAAACTTACTTTCCCGCCATACATGGCTGAAAAAACAAAACACCAAGAGGATAGCCTCTGCGTCTCTTCCTTAAACATGGTGCCATTCTTTATTTTTTTGTAAATTACCGAAAGCAGAGAAAGGTTAAGCAGAATTGGCAGTTACCTAGGGCATAAGATGCAGGGGAACCATAATAAAAAACATTCATATTGCTACTTTTTAGAAATGTGCATATGTTCAGCTCTGAAAAATGAATTGTTGTTTTTCAGTCATGTTTAAATTTTTATGACCCCTTTGGGGTTTTCTTGGCAGAGATACTGGAGTAGTTTGCTGTTTCCTTCTCCAACTCATTTTATAGATGAGAAAACTGAGGCAAACAGGGTTAAGTGACTTGCCTATGGTCACATAGCTATTAAGTGTCTGAGCCCAGATTTGAACTCAGGAAGAAGAATTTCCTAATTCCAGGCCCTGCGCTGTAGCCATCTAGCTGCCCCAGTATGTGGGTAGGCATTTACAAATAGGATAGGCAAGACCCGAAGACTCTAGTATATGGATAATCTATCAGTTTGTGGGAAATTATAATTTTCAAATCTTGCCTAAGGTATACCTCTGCACCTTCTCCTCCTCCTCCTCCTCCTCCTCCTCCTCCTTCTTCTTCTTCTTCTTCTTCTTCTTCTTCTTCTTCTTCTTCTTCTTCGCATCCCCCTAATTTCTTCTTAGCCCTGTGTATACAGCCAAGCACACAAGACAGAGGATATAAATAGTAACTATCAGTGCTAAAGAAGGAGGGAATAGTGGGCTAGACCCAAAGTCTCTGCTCTTTGTGTAGGTGACCATAAAAGAGGAATTATTATGATTGTTTTGAATAAGAAACTTCCTTTCTCAGAGCTCTCAGACTTGTCCAGGGGCGAATGCTAATCTTTATCAGAAGGCTTCTCTTTGCAATGCTTATCACTCCAGTGTTTCCAGATCCAGAGGCCCTCTACGGTCTGGACTTAATAAGGATAGGGTGATCCTGTTTCTTTGTAGCCAGTTTCCATCCCCAGGAGCTGATCATCAGGCTCAAAGATTGTTTTTCAACATGCTGTTAAGTTTTCAAGGCCTCAGGGCACAAAAATAATAAGTCATTCATTATGAGATTGGGACCAACTGGTAGGAGCCAAATCAAGAAGAATGAAAAGTAGCCATATAATGCAGTATTATTTCATATCACCTCTTCATCTTGGCAGGCCAATTCAAAAGGCAGGTTTTGCTTCATGCCCTGAAAATGAATGAGGGGTGGTAACAGCCAGACAGGCTAGAAGGTTCACAGGGTTGATGTTCTAAGGAAAGCTCTATCTGGCTCCCAAAGACATAAACTTAACCTTTGCTAAGGATAGTAACAGCTGGTACGGATACAGGATTTAAGATTTTCAAAGCACTTTACATAGTTCTTCTTGTTCCATATTCACAACTGCCTTGGAGATAGCACCTTTGAATATCCTTCATATTGTCATTGAGTTGTTTCAGTCATGTCTGACTCTTTGTGACCCTATTTGAAATTTTCTTGGCAAAGATACTGGAGTGGTTCACCTTTTCCTTCTCCAGCTCATTTTATAGGTGAGAAATCTGAGGCAAACAGGGGTAAGTGACTTGCCCAGGGTCACATAGATAGTAAACATCTGAGGCCAGATTTGAACTTAGGAAGATGAGTCTTCCTGATTCCAGGCCTAGTATTCGAACCACTACCACACATAGCTGCCCATCCTTCATTTTACAGCTCAGAGAAGGTAAACCATTTTCCCAAGGGAACACAACTAGTGAGTGTCTGAAATTGGATTTGAACAAAGGTCTTCCTGACTCCCAACACCATTAGAGCATTGCTTCTATATCAAAAGAGGTTTTACATACATACATACATATATACATACACATATATATGTATATGTGTGTATACACACAATCTATATATGTATATGTACAATATATAAGATATATACATATATGTCTATATATATGTATGTGTGTGTGTGTACATATAAACATATCTCTCAATGTTGTGTTGAGAGAAAGACAGAGACAGAGAGAGGGACAGGGGGACAGAGAGAGTTTTGTAAACTTTACTACAGCTACATATGCAAACTATATAAGTGCTTATTAAACTTTTTAAACAACAATCTGTATTCACATGAGCTGACATTTAAGATACCCAAATTCTAAACTACACAAACCACTTTCACTCTCTGGCCATCTCCTGGCCAGCCACAAAATTATGAAATCAGAAACCAAGCCCCAGACAGTTTCATGCCCATTGCTCCTGCCTTCGGGCCTCACCATCTTGAATGCTGGTTGCCTTAAGCTCCTGTTACATTGAAGTTATCTCCAGCTGCTTTAATTCCTGGCCATCTCTTCACCAATCACCATGCCACTTCTTAAGTGTCCAAAAATAACCTCCACTTCTTTCTCTTTCTTTCTTTCTTTCTTTCTTTCTTTCTTTCTTTTCTTTCTTTCTTTCTTTCTTTCTTTCTTTCTTTCTTTCTTTCTTTCTTTCTTTCTTTCTCTCTCTCTTTCTCTCTTTCTTTCTTTCTCTCTTTCTCTCTCTCTTTCTTTCCTTCTTTCTTTCTTTCTTTCTTTCTCTCATTCTCTCCTTCCTTCCTTCTTTCATTCTTTTTTTTTTTTTGAAGGCAATCAGGGTTAAGTGTCTTGCCCAGGGTCACACAGCTAGTAAGTATCTGAAGCCAGATTTTAACTCAGGTTCTCCTGACTACAGGGCCAGTGCTCTATCCACTGCAACATCTAGCTGCCCCTTCTTTCTAGTTCTTGAAGTGTAATCAAACTCTGTCTTTGCTCCCAGAAAGGAAATGTCAGTTTGTTTCCCTATGGCTCTACTCATCCTTGAAATTTTCCAAATCCAAGCACACCTCTCTAGCCACCATGTCTCAAGACGTGTTGTTTCCCACTATAAAAATGTAAGCTTCTTCAGGACAGATGCTATATGTCTTTCTTTATTTGTCATCTTAGTGCTTAGCACACATAGTAAGCACTTAATGCTTCTGCTTTTATTCTTTCATTCATAAGTCTTTAGACTCTGTTCTTTTGGAGTTTCCGTGTGTGTGTGTGTGTGTGTGTGTGTGTGTGTGTGTGTGTGTGAGAGAGAGAGAGAGAGAGAGAGAGAGAGAGAGAGAGAGAGAGAGAGAGAGAGCTAAATAGCATAACTGAAATCACACAAAAGCAGAAACAGTTTGGTCTAATAATAAGTGTAGAATCTCTAGATTTGATCCCAATGGTTTATTGGGTCTAACTGATACATGAACAACATATCTAATAAATGGTCGTCCAGCCTCTGCTTGAAAATGTCTAGCAATGAAAAACCCATTCCTTCCTGAGGCACCCCATTCTGCTTTAGATAACTCTCCTGATTAGGAAGTTTTCCTTTTATCCTACCAGAATCTGTCTCTTGGTAACATCTGTCCGTTGCTCCAAACATCACAGTTTGATAAATTAATCTATGGAAAGATCTCACGAGAAATTAAATGTCCTCAGCTATTTATTTAAGCATGCCAATGATTTGGAATCAGTGGTATCTTCTTTTTTTTTCTTATTTGTTTGTTTGTTTGCAGAGGACAGAGAAAAACCTACTAATAGGTATAAGTAGGCTCTTCAAGAAGACCACCTGAATTCCTCCAGAGCAGGGATCTGAGCAGTGTTGTTTCCTTCACAGATGTGGATTCTCCACTCTTCTCTTCCTTGTTACTTTCCAGTCTCAGTTCTTCAAATGTTTCAAGCAGGATAGTAAATTAGTAATTTCGTTAGAGTTAATAGCTTCCTGTTGCTTTTTGCTGTTGAAAATATTTTATATTCACTTCTGTCCTTGTACCCCATTGTCATCAGCTCCTGTAGGATCAGTGATTATCTCTGTGTAAATAATAGTGTGTATAATTTATATGCATATACACATATGTATGTATATATGTAGGTATGTGTAGATAGATAGATAGATAGATAGATGTATATATGTACATACTTTATCTCTCCATAGATATGGGGGGAAAGAGAGAGACAGAGATAGACAAAGAGACAGACAGAAACAGACATACAGAGACAGACTGATAGAGAGAAGATGAAACTATCCAAAAGACTTCATATATACATGTATAAATGTGTGCGTATGTATATATGTGTGTGTATACATATACCGTATGTTTGTTGTTGTTAAATCCTTTTCAGTCATGTCTGATTCGTTGTGACCCCCTTTGAGATTTTCTTGGCAAAGATACTGGAGTGGTTTGCCATTTCCTTCTCCAGTTCATTGTACAGATGAGAAAACTGAAGCAAGCAGGGTCAAGTGACTTGCCCAGGATCACACAACTAATAAGTATCTAAGATCAGATTTGATCTCAGAAAGATGAGTCTTCCTGACTCCAGGCTGGGCACTTTATCTATTGTGGCACCTTGCTTTCCTGATATCACACATATAAAAATATGTGTACGTTTGCATTTGAGTATATGAATATATACATATCTGTGTATTATATCAGCCCTAGTCAGTCAATGAACATTGAGTGCCTACTCTGTAACAGGTACTAAGAGCTAGGGATACAAAAAGAGGCAAAAGACAGTCCTTGCCCTCTAGAAACTCACAATTTAATGGAGGAGTCTACAAACAAATAGGTACCAATATGCTGTATACAGGAAAAAGTATGAAATCATTAAAAGAGGGGAAGACACTAGAATTAAGAAGGATTGGGAAAGACCATCTGTAGAAGATGGGATTTTGGATGAGACTTAAAGGATGCCAAGGAAACCAGGAGCCAGCAATAAGGAGGAAGAGGGTTCTAGGTAGGGGGTAGGGACAGCAGTCAGAGAAAATGCCCAGAACTGAGAGATGGAGTGTCTTCTTGGTGATATAGAATAGTAGCCTACATTACTGGATGGAAGAGTCTGTTCTAAGAAGTAAGGTATATGAAGGTTGGAAAAGTGGAGGGGGTAGCTTTTAGGGATCAACCCCTTAATTCATTTCAAGTAGGTGCTGCCAGTAAATTATTAATTCCTTGCTCCTGAGGACGGGAATTATTTTTTTATTCTCTTCTTGTATTCCCAGTGTATAGTACATCTTCCATATAAGACTTATTTAATATGTGCTTATTGAAAAAATAGTCCAGTTAAATCATTGAACCCTTTCTTGATGACTCAGATCATTACTAGGAATATCAGGTATGCTTAAGTACATTGGAGATCCTAGGATTTGTTAAAATACATGGTGTTCTTTGCCATTTAAATTAAATACCCTAAGACTATGCTTTCTGGATTCTGGTGTTTCCTTGCTATGCTCTTCAGTTTCATCATTTACTATCAGGGTACAAGTTTCTATTATTCTTTTCATTATCTGTGTCCTTAATTATCTCTCTCCTGGATTGTAATTTATTGTTTTTAATCTTCTCTGAATTTGGAAAACGGAGCAAATCTTTTTAAATTTACAAGTAAAATACAAGTAAGGAGATTCTGTGGGAACCTGGTAGATTTCCCAATGAACAAAATACATTTAATCAAGAATTATGGACCTTGAAACAAAGATTTTGGCTGCTTACAAGTGTTTTTACTTATTTCCCTGTTCTTGATTGTGTTCCAAACAGGACAGGTTAGGGCAGTAGCTGAATTCTGGCTATAGGAAACATTAAGTTATTTTTAAGTACAAGGATCATGCCCTTTGGTTTAATCATTCTGACCCACCTACTCTAAACTGGATTTCCATTTTTTAGATATTCATTACATTGTATTTGAAAAGTCAGAAAATTTATTACCTGTTCTGTGGGAAATCTGCATTTTAGCTGCTTTACTAAGAAGAGTTTATTTGATGAGTCCTGTGGTTTGGGAAGGGTCACTCTCAAAGAAAATCCCTTTTTGTGGCCTAGACATCAGAAATTTTAAGATTTTCTTTTAGTGGCAGATTTTATATTGATTTAGTGGAGCAAATTTGGCCTTGTAGAATCTCATGCTTTGTTTAGGAATGGAAGAATTCAACATTTTCCTATTAAAAATCCTGGACATGGACTTCCAAGTCCCTTGTTCCTGTTCACATGGACAGTATAGATTTCAAAATGGATTAAATTATCATTTATATGATTTTTTTCTTCAAACCAACAAATAAACACATAAACTTCCAAGCTGTCTGGGATTTTGCCCCATTGTGGGAAGGTACAAAATTCAACCCGTAAGCTTGACACCAATTGGCTCAGTGAATTTGCTGTGGTTTTTCTAGGTTCTTTGAACAGGGTTAACCAGAGTGGTGAGGAGTAATGAGGGCTGTCTGTGCCAGGTTCCTTCCATTGGCCTACAGGCCAGAAAAATTATTCTGGTGCTTGCCTGTTTGAAAGCCCTTTGAAGTAAGGGTGAAAAGCCTAGGAGCCATGATTAAAGGGGACATTTTTATAAAATAAAGTATGGGATTACAAGAAAACATCCTTGGCTCCTTTTTTTAGATCTTTAATTCAAAGACATTGAACTTTTTTTTTGTTTGTTTGCTTTTTTGTTGTTGGGTTTTTTTTTTCCCCTCATGGGGTGAAGCTGACCTAGACCACAATAGAGAAAGTCTTACCGATAAGATTGCCAGCTAGATGCCAGGAAAGATTAGTGGGAATTCAAACTATAACCTTGAAAGGCAGGTGGAGCATAGAGGGAAGGGAATAAATCAGCCCTTTAGCTTTTTCTCTTCCATCACTGACAGCTCATAATTCCTACAAACATTTAATTATAGAGAGGACCTTAAAATACACACACACACACACACACACACAAAATAAAACAAAAATAAATTTTGCAGTTGATTCTACTAAAATTAGAGTCCTGTTGTTACAGGAATTCTAATTTTGGTAGAATCAACTGCAACATTTAGTGGTATACACACACATATATATGTATATGTATACATGTATGTACATATGTTTGTATATATATATATATATATGTATGTATATAGACAGCAAAATAGTGTGTGTATGTGTGTGTGTGTATGTGCGTGTGTGTGCACATGTGTGTGTGTTTTGGATGATAAAACTTTCTGTCCCATGATTTGATAGTTAGAAGGCAGTGTGGCAAAGGTGATGGAGTGATGGATTTAGAATCAGGACGAAATGACTTCAACTCCAAATTCTGGGAATTACCGTGTATATTATCCTGGACAAGTTACACTCTGAACATCATTTTCTTATATGTAAAATGGAGACAATGATATCTAACATTTATAAATATCTTTAAGGCTTACAAAGAGCCTTGAATGTATTTTTTTTTACCTTACTATCACTCTATGAGAAAGATGTTGTTATTATTCCCATTTTACAGATTAAAATAAAATACTATGGCTAAGACTGGTTAAGTGACTTTCCCAAAGTCACACAGCTACTAAGAATCAATGGCAACATTAGAACTCAACTCTTCCTCATTCCTGTCTAACTCTCTATCTTTTACATAGCTACCTCCTGGCACTACTACTACTACTACTACTACTACTACTACTACTACTACTGCTACTGCTACTGCTGTTGTTGCTACCCTTACTACTCCCATGACTGCCTCCAGTGCTTTCCTCATAGGCTTGCTACTAAGCTCTCATGAGGTAATGTACACAGAGAATTTTGCAGGCTTCATAAAGGTAATTGTTGCTGTCACTGCTACTGTTGTTATTTTACAAGGTTGGGGATTTTATTTCAGGTAGGCCGCCCTTGGTGAGGAATTTTCTGTATCACTGGATATCTGTAGCTTTTCTGATATTTGTAGTAAAAAAAAAAAAATCTGGTATCCTGAAAGGTTACTAGATTTGCCCAGGATCATACAAATGGTATGTGGTAGAATCCATCTCTCCATGCCATACTGACTTTTATTTTTAAAAATATAGGTTATTGTCACAATGCTTTACATTTGTACGGCTTCCTCATTCATTTATGTTTTTCTTCCAGAATTTGACTTTTTAATTCTATGTGGCTAAAAGAATGCCAAGATGCAATCTTCCCTCACAGGGCACTTGGCCATCCAAAGAATGCTCTGAAATAGTTAGAATAAGCTCTGTGGAAGGCCAAACTCCATAAATATAGGTGAGTATAATTTTCTCATCCAGTTCATTAGAGTGAGAAAAGAAATTACTGGAATTCTAATTCCTGAACTGAATTTTTATGAGAACAAACACATTATTTTTTCAGTTCTTTCCTCTTAAATGCAGATTAATAACACATTGGGGCTTTTCTATAACAGTTTTTTCTAAAGCAGAAATTCTTTAAAGATGGATCCATCATGAACCTAATTCAAGGGGATCTCATTATCATGAATCAAAAGAGCTTCATGGTGGACACTGATAATAGCTATATCAAGGATTTATTTAATATTTTCTGCCTTCCTCATCAGACAATGTGAACTTTAAGGAGAGAAACCATTTTGAATCTCTAAATGATAGCTTTGTAGCTGTATTCAGCCATCACCTAAACTGTTATCATGGAATAGATAGTAAATTAAGGAGCTGCATAGGTCACTTGGGTTCCTGTCTTAATATATTAATTGGTACCCTTCAAAATTTAATAAAGTTTCCAAAGGAATTTGAAACTCTGTAAAAGGTGGAAGCCAGAACATGATGACCTGTTTAAAAATCACAACTTAGATACTGAATTATAATTTAGAAACTCAGGCATAACTTAAGATACTATGAACTATGAAAGCCATAACAAGAATATTGTTACCCATATGTGAGCAGTGCATGATCAATACACAGATGTGTATTGTTTGTGTTATGTTTGGACATAACTTTGGCTTAACACTCAAGCTCATTACCAAGCAGAAAACCAAAAATATCCACCAATCAGCAGGGATGCACTCTCTAGCACCTCCTCCCTTTCCATTTCTCCTTTCCATTTCTCCTGTCCCTTTTTCTTTCTTTCTTTCCTCAGCTATCTGTAAAGCCTCATTAGATAGCTATTGTGCTTTCTTGCTCTTCTTGTTGTGAACCTCTGTCCACAGTTCTTCAGGCATTGTATCAACCAAATTGAATCCCTTAAATCTCATAAGTCTATTTCATATTCTTAAGAGATGTTATAGGCTATAACTATGTGGTCTCATAGTTTCCCTCACTTTCTTCAACTTGTCTGAATTTTTCAATAAGAAGCTCATAATTTGAGCCAGTCAGTTCCCAGGTCTTGTGTTGACTGACTATGTAGAGCTTCTTGACCTTTGGCTTCAAAGTATATAATCAATCTGATTGTTATATCGACCATGTGACTTTTGGGTTATTGAAAAAGGGTATTTGCTATGATCAGTAAGTTGTGCTGATAGAACTCTATTAGTCTCTGCCTTACTTGATGTTGTATTCCAAGGCCAAACTTCCCTGTTATTCCAATTACCTTTTGATGTATTACTTTAATATGCTAATCCCCTAGGATGAATATGACAACTTTTTTATATTATTTCTTTTTTCCCCTTCAGAACATTTTTATTAATTGATTTTGATTTATCAACAATCATTTCCATAAGCTTTTGAGTTTTAAATTTTTTTTCTCCTTCTCCTTCCCCACTCACTCCCCAAGATGGCATGCAATCTGATATAGGCTATACATATACATTCCTATTAAACATATTTTCACATTAGTCATGTTGTAAGAAAGAATTAGAGCCAATATAAGGAACCACAGCAAGAGGAAAGAAAACAAAACAGAAGTAAAAAAGAGCAAACAGTATGCTTCGATCTGCATTCAAACTCCATAGTTCTTTCTTTGGATATGTATAGCATTTTCCATCATGAGACTTTTGGAAATGTCTTAGATCCTTGCAATCCTGAGAAGAGCTAAATCTATCAAAGTTAGTCATCTCACAGCATGGGAGTTACTATGTACAATGTTCTCCTGCTTCTGCTCACTTTACTCAGCATCAGGCCATACAAGTCTTTCCAGGTTTTTCTGAAGTCTACCTATTCATCATTTCTTATACCACAACTTGTTCAGCCATTCCCCAATTGATGGGCATCCCTTCAATTTCTAATTCTTTGCCACCACAAAAGGAACTGCTATAAATAGTTTTGTACATCAGGGTCATTTTCCCATTTGTATGATCCCTTTGGGATACAGCCCTAGAAGTGCTATTGCTAGGTCAAAGGGTATGCACATTTTTATAGCCCTTTGGACATAGTTCCAAATTGCTTTACAAAATGGTTGAATCATTTTACAATTCCACCAACAATGCATTAGTATTCCAATTTTCCCACATCTTCTCCAACATTTATCATTTCCTCTTTTATCATGTTGGCCAATCTGATATGTATGATGTGGTACCTAAGAGTTGTTTTGATTTGCATTTCTTTAATCAATAGTGATTTAGAGAATTTTTTCGTATGACTATAGATGGCTTCAATTTCTTCATCTTAGAACTGCCTGTTCATATCCTTTCATCATTTATCACTGGGGGATGACTTGTATTCTTATAAATTTGACTTAATTCTCTATATATTTTAGAAATGAGGCCCTTATCAGAAAGACTGGTTATAAAAATTCTTTCCCAATTTTCTACTTTCCTTCTAATCTTGGTTGCATTGGCTTTGTTTGTGCAAAAACTTTTCAATTTAATGTAATCAAAGTTATCCATTTTGCATTTTGTAATGTTCTCTATCTCCTGTTTGGTCATGAATTCTTCTGTTCTCCATAAATCTGACGGGTAAACTATTCCTCGTTCTCCCAGTTTGCTTATAGTATCAGCCTTTATATCTAAATCATGAACCCATGTTGACTTTATTTTGGTATATGGTGTGAGATTATGGTTTATGCCTAGTTTCTGCCATTCTCTTTTCCAGTTTTCCCAGCAGTTTTTGTCAGAGTGAGTCCTTATGCCAGAAGCTGAGGGCCTTGGGTTTATCAAATAGTAGATTACTATAGCCATTGATTACTGTGTCTTGCATACCTAACCTATTCTACTGATCCACCACTCTGTTTCTTAGCCAGTACCAAGTAGTTTTGATGTGTGCTGCTTTATAAAACAATTTAAGCTCTGGAATGGCTAGGCCACCCTTTCTTTTCATTAGTTCCCTTGATATTCTGCACCTTTTGTTATTCCAAATGAATCTTGTTAATTTTTTTCTAGCTCTATAAAATAGTTTTTGGTAATTTTATGTTATTTCTAGATGTTGCAGGTTTTAATAGAACTGAAAAATTTTGGCCTCTTCAGTATTAGTGTTTGGAGTATAGATTTGTATTACTGTGATGTTGAACAGTTTCCCTTGGATTTGAACAGATACCATTCCATCATTTTTGAGATTACATCCCAAGACTGCTTTTTTCACTCTTTTATTGACTGTAAGGGCTACTCCATTTTTTCCTAAGGGATTCTTGCCCCTGGACATATATGTATGATCGCCTGAATTAAATTCACCCATTCCCATCCATTTAAGCTCACTGACACCCAAGATGTTGATGTTTAGTTCTTCCTTCTCCTGTTTTACCACATCCAGGTCACACTGATTCATAAATCATAGGTTCCCATGCAATATTGATCTTTAAAGCACCAGACATTCCTTTTGTCACCAGACACATCTGCAGCTGAGTTTCCTTTTAGCTTTGGCCCAGCCACTTTATTCTTTATGGACCTGCTTGTAGTTGTACTCTGCTTTTCCCCAGTAATGTGTTAGACAGTTTCTGATCTGAGTGGCCCTTTTTCCAGTGTCATATCTTTTATAATTTTAATAGTGTACATGGCATTTTCTTGTCAAGGATATTGTAGTGGTTTTCCATTTCCTTCTCCAGTCAGATCTCTCATCTGTGACCTGTCTGTTTTGGGTCACTCTGCAAGGCATCACTCAATTTCATCGATCTATGCAAGCCCCTCCACCACAACAAGACAGTGATCCAAAAGGGGGGCATTGAGATATCTTAGCTTAATAACAAAACAAAAAAAGGGTCACAAATCTCACCTAAGAATGAAATCCAGCACTCAATACAGTAACCTGACTATGGCAAAAACATAGTCATAGCCTCTTTGCATGAATGCCCAAATCTTGGGCAACAAACTTGAGGCACTAGAGGTCCTAACTCAAGACGTCAGATTTGACCTCAGGTATGATTAAGATTTGTTTGGGTGAAACCTAAAAGTTTAATATGGCTCTAAATGAGTATTTTTTTTTTGGCAAGGCAGTTGGGGTTAAGTGACTTGCCCAGGATCATACATCTAGTGAGTATCATGTGTCTGAGGTCACGTTTGAATTCAGGTCCTCCTGACTCCAGGGCTAGTACTTTATCCACCACACCACCTAGCTGCCCCATAGGTAATTTTTTTCAAAGAAGATAGTTAAAGTTGGGGGTAGCATTATATACTAATATGGTATACTTACATGAGAAAATTCAATGGGGAAATTTGTAATGAAGAATATTTAGGTGTAGGTCAAAGGACAGAGAGAAATTATTTTGTCATTGATGCACATTCTGAGTGAATGATGTCAAATTTAAATAGGAACAGATCCCTGTGGGTCACATATTAACTTAGAAGACTCCAAACCAACCTTATCTATGTTGTATTCTATTTTAATATATTTTGTTAAATATTTCCCACTTGCATTTTAATCTAGTTTGGTGCCTCTGAAGAGTTTTTTGACTGATTGAACCTTATGGGATGCATTTGAAACCTCTGTTCTAGATTACCTTGTCAGAAAGAGAAAATATATGAGCACTTTTTTTAATCATTGCCAGCTTGGCACAGAAATTTGATATAGTAGTGATAGGGGAATTGCATTATCAAAACATCTGAGAGGTGAAGCCAAGATGGCAAAGTAAAGGCAGCAACCCAGTTGAATTATCTCAGCATTCTACTCCAAACAATTTTAAAATAATGTCTCAAATCCAATTCTGGAGTGGCAGAGATAAGAAAAGGTGAGGGTAAGATATTTTTCCATCCCAAAATAACTTAGGAGGTCAGTAGGAAAGGACTATGAAACCTGGGTGGGAATCAGCCCAGGGCACACGTGGTGACAGCACCGCAGCACGTCTTGGAGGTGACTACAACAGCAGCAGCAGCTGCTACGCAAGCTCACAGTCCAGAGATGGTGAGGGAGTTGGGTTACAGTTTCAGGGCAGAGAGGAGTGCTTGTGGTTGTTAACAAAGGAACAGGGCTATGGTCTCAGTTCTAAGGCAGAGAGGAGTACTAGCACTTGGGATCACAAGGGAACAGGATCCCAACCTGTGTAAAGACCAGAGAACAGACAAGGAGAAAGCAGTGACCACAACTCTTCCAGGATAACAGCACTTTGGAAAGCACTGAAAATTTCTAAACCTGCAGAAACTAGCTCTGAAAACAGGAGCACAAAAGAGCTTGAAGCTTGGGACAGTGCCTCCCCACCCCCAGATGAGCGGAGTCAAACTTTAACATAAAGTTCAAAGTCAAGAAACAAGCTGAAACATGAGCAAACAACAGCAACAATAAAAGAACTTTTCCATAAAAACTAGTATGCTGGCATGGAAGACCAAGACACAAACTCAGAAGAGAGCAATATTTTTAAAAGTAGCTACAAGCAAAGCCTCAAAGAAAAATTCCAGCTAGCCACAAGCCCAACAAGAATTTCTGGAAGTGTTAAAGAAAGAAATAAGAATAAAGGAAGCATTGGGAAAAGAAATGAGAATGATGCAAGAAAATTATGAAAAGATAATTAATAGCTTGATAAAAGAGACACAAAATCATTGAAGAAAATAATACCTTTAAAACAGAAGTGGCCAAATGGGAAATGAGGTACAAAAATTCACTGAAGAAAAGAAATTCATAAAAAATTAGAAATAGGCAAAGGGAAGCTAATGAGTCCATGAGACATCAAGAAAAAAAAATAAAACAAAGTGTAAAGAATGAAGAAATAAAAGAAAATGTAAAATATCTTATCAGAAAAAAAAGCAACTGACCTGAAAAAATAGATTGAAGAGAAATAATTTAAGAATTATTGGTCTACCTAAAATCCAGATTTTTTAAAAAGAGCTTAGACATCATATTTAAAGAAATTTTAAGGGAAAACAATACCCAATAAATTAGATCTAGAGGGTAAAATAGAAACTGAAAGAATCCACTGTTAACTTCATTAAAGAGATCTCGAAATAAAAACTCCTGAAAATATTATAGCCAAATTTCAGATCTCCTAAGTCAAAGATAAAATATTGCAAACAGGCAGAAAGTAACTATTCAAATATTGTAGAGAAACAATCAGGATCACAAAAGATTTAGCACCTTCTGCTGTAAAGGAGCAGAGGGTTTGGAATATGAAGGCAAATGGGTTAGAATTACAACAAAAAATAACCTACCCAGAAAAACTGAGTATAACCCATTGGTTGGGGGCAGATTGGGCATGCAATGAAATAGGGGACTTCTGAGAATTTCTGATAATAAGACCAGAGCTGAATAGAAAATTTGACATTCAAACACAAGACTTGACAGAAACATAAAAAGAAGCATGAAAGAGAAATCATAATGAACTCAATAAGGTTAAACTGTTTACATTCCTACATTACTGTAACTCTTAAGAACAGTATCATTATTTACACAGTTAGAAGGAGTCTACATAGACGGAGGGCACAGGTGTGAATTGATTAAGAGATAATCTCAAAAAATATGAAGGGGTGAGAAAGAAGGATGCACTGGGAAAGGGGGAAGGGAGAGGAAGAATGGGACAAATTATCTCACACAGAAGAGGTTTATAAGGAAAAGCTGTTACAATGGAAGGGGAAATAGAGGAGGGTTGCAGGCAACACTCAAACCTCATTCAAAGGTTCAAAGAGGGAAGAATGTATATACACACCTAGGTAAAAATCTGTCCTACCGAACAGGGAAATAGGAGGAGAAGAACATAATAGGAAGGAAGGAAGGTGATAAAAGAGAGAGTAGATTAAGGGAGGCAGCAGTTAGAAGTAAAACAGACATTCGTGAGAAACAAGATTAAAAATAGATGAGTAAATAGAAGAAAATAAGATTGAGGGATAACATATTGTAGGATTATACAATTAGTAATCTTAACTATGAATGTGAATGGGATAAACTGATCTATAAAATGGACGTGGATGGAAGAATGCATTAGAAATTAGAATGCAACAATATGCTATTTACAAGACACAAACTTGAAACCAAAAGATACGTGCAGAGTTAAAATAAGGGGCTAGAATAGACTCTATTGTGCTTCAGCTGATGTAAAAAAGGCAGGAGTAGAAACCATGATCTCAGAAAAAGTTAAAGTAAAAATAGACTTAATTAAAGAGATAATAAAAGAAACTACATTTTGCTAAAAATTACTGTAGAAAATGAAGTAATATAAAAATTTATAGCAAATTTCTCTGATAAAAGCCTCATATCTGAAATATATAGGAAACAGTTAATTTTATAAAAATAAGTCATTCCTCACTTGACAAATGGTGAAATGATATGGACAGACAAAAATCAAAGCAATCTAGTTCTGTGAAAAAATGCTCTAAATCGCTATTAAATAAAAACATGCAAATTAAGACAACTCTGAGGTACCATTTCACACCTATCAGATTGACTAATATGACAAAAAAGGAAAATGAGAAATGCTGGAGAGGATGAGAAAAAATAGTGACACTAATGAACAGTTGGTGGAAATGTGAACTGGTGCAACACTTCTGGAGAAAAATTTAGAACAATGCCTAAAGGACTATCAAATTGGGCATACGATTTGATACAGCAATATCACTATTGGGTCTGTATCTCAAAGAAATAAAAGAAAAAAATAAGGGACCTATATGTACACAAATATTTATAGCAACTCTTTCTGTGGTGCAAAGAATTGGAAATTGTGAGGCTGTCCATCATTTGGAGAATGACTAAACAAATCATGGTGTATGATTGTGATGGAATACTATTACACTATAAGAAACGATGAGGAAAAAAGAGAAAAAAAGGAAAAAAAGAAATGATGAGCAGCATGGTTTCAGAAAAAACTGGGAAAATTTAGATGACTGATACATAGTGAAGTCAACAGAACCAGATCATTGTACACAGTAATACTAATTTTGTGATAATGATTAATTATGAAAGACTTAGCTACTCTGATTAATACAGGGATCCAAGACAATTCAGGAGGACTCATAATGAAAAGTGATATCCATCTCCAGAGAGAGAACTGATGAACTCTGAGTACAAATTAAAGTGTATTTTTCTCACTTTAAGATTTTTGTGTCTTTTTTGTGATGTGACTAATATAGAAATATGTTTTGCATGATTTCACATGTAATGATGGGTATCATGTTGCTTGCCTGCTCAGTGGGTGGAGGAGGAGTTGGAGGAATAGAATTTGAAACTCAAATTTTAAAAAAGTTTAGATAAATAATAAATTAAGAAAATAACCACAAACATCTGATGAAATTCCCTCTTGGCCAAAAGCAGAGCAGCTAATAATATTTTCTTCCTTTAAAATATGGATGAACCAAAAAAAGGGAAACTATTCTGCATCTGATTCTCACTAAAAGGGAGGAATTGATTGTGTAGTGAAAATAATGAGAACAGGGGCAGCTAGGTAGTGCAGTGGTTAGAGCATTGACCTGGAGTCAGGAGGAGTTGAGTTCAAATCCTTCCTCAGACATATAACACTCACTAGCTGTGTGACTCTGGGCAAGTCACTTAACTCCAATTGCCCACCAAAAATCAAATAAACAAACAAATGAATGAATGAATAAATAAACAAACAAGCAAGCAAACAAATAAGTAAATAAATGAGTGAATGAATGAATAAATAAATGAATAAATGCACAAATAAATAATGAGCACCATGTGGGGAAATGGTCACTTCATCCTGAATTATATGTGAGAGAATCTGGATATAATCTGACATGCACCTCAGATCTTGTGAAAGAAAATTTTGAAAGGTTTGGAGAAAAGATAGGAAGGATTTTATATACTTAAATAATTCAGAAAAAAATCTATCCAGGTGGTATGGAAAATGTTCAAAAATGAAATTCTGAAGTAAAAAAGAGAAGCAATTCCAAAGAATAGGAAAAATGGACTTTGTTTGAAAAGACCAATTTGAACAACTTAAAAGATTGTTAAAAGCTACATTATAAGAAAAGAGAGGTTCAAAAATGGAATATAATCTTTCCTTGAGGTGGATATGACGATTATAAATAACAGAGAAAAGAGAAAGCTACCCAATTTTTCTATGTTCTGGGTAATAGATAATGAGCCTTATAATGGGAATGAAAGAACAAAAATGACTAAGAGGACGTTGATATCCAGAATAAATGAGGTTATTAATGGTAAGTAAATGCATAGCCATCCCTCTACCATCATTGCTGCTCTCCTCATTTTCTGAGTCTCTAGAAATTCACCTTCTCTTTTTCAAAAGCATCTTATTGTTCATGCCCCTTCACTTTGTCCATTTACTAGATTCAGCAAGGGTATTAATTCCAGATGGAGTACAAAGGAAATCATACTGCATAATTTAATTGAGAAAAGGATCATATGTACTATGGTTTTGGAATTAATTTGAAAGTAACTTCTTGAAAAACTGCAAAATGATATCAATCCAAGGAACAGGCAGAAATGTGTGGGCTGTGATGCAGAGTTTCTCTTAGCAAAGTGGAGATGATTTAAAGTAAAATTCTAAGTGTTCTTCGCAAAATCAAAATCAGGTTTTTTTTCAAGTTTTATGGGTTGCTCATTCGTCACTCCTGAATTTTGGCTGCAATTAGAACCAAGAGTGATGGACTAAATTTTTTTTCCTCAGGATTCCCAGCTGGAAGTGGAAATAATGTAGTTATTAGTGCCAAAAATCCCATGAAGAAGCTGGCTCTGAAGAGTTTTCCAGAAAAAATCATCAGATGATGAAAACAGGGAGGGCAAGAGGGAGAGGCAGAAACAGAATGCTAGAAAGCTTATCTTAGCAAAACCATTATTCTGACATTTTCAGGTTCACTTGACTCTTGGGGTTCAAGCAGGATGGGATTTCATGGTATATGAGAAGAAATTATTTTCTGGATGGAATCAAGAGAAAAAAATGAAAGAGAAAAATCCAGCATATCTTTTTTGAAAATATGGAAGAAAAATGCCTTTGTTTTTGTCCCCTGACAGACATGTCTGTTATTTCAATTTCATCTAAGTCAGAAAATTTGGGAATACGCATATATTTTGTGCTCCTGTTTCTATAGTGGGTCTCTCACCTATCAATTCATCAAATTATTCAATCATTGTATGTAGAAAAGAGTAAGATTGAGTTTTCTTTTTTCTTAGCCCCTCATAAAAAAAAAGCATCTGTCTTCTTGGCTCGTCATCACCTGCTTGTCACATGCTATTTAGCAAATTCTGAGCAGCGAGTTAGACTTTCTGGGAACAAAAGACATAGCCACATGACAAAGAAACACTTTTGGGAAACCACTTTATAATAAACCCTCTATTTTTATATTTGTACTAAATATCTTGTTGGGTGAGTGCAATATATGTATGCATACGCACATACCCACACGTACATACACATATGTGTGTATGGAACATTGTGTATGTGTGTTTTATATATGTATATATGTATGCATATATACATATGTGTATTGTGTGTATAGACACACACACATTTACCATACAGATGATCTCATTTACACGTAATATGTTTTTCATTGCTCTTTGTATGATACTCATTTGTGTTTCCTTAGACACTATTGTGTTTGATGTTGCCCTACAACAATATTAGTAGAATTTGGCTATATGTCTATATTTACATTAATACTCTTAATACTAAAGAGAGTGTAGTGTAGTGAATAAAGAGACAATCTCAGAACTAGGAAGAAAGATCTGTTTTCATGTCTTTCCTCTAACAGATATTGTCTGTGTAGACCTGAGCAAGTCACTTAAGTGGTGCTGACCTACATTGATACAGTAAGTTTCTTCACACAGTAGTCCACTATGCCAATGGAATTATAAGTCCATTCCTTACTTGCCCATTCTCAGTACTCAAATACACCAATGATCTCACTGATTTGAATGTACCTGATGAAGAAGGGACTTCCAAGTTACACGAGCAACAAGATGGCAGACTAAACATTTTTACTGATCCCCATGACCTGTCAAACCTTCTAGAACAAAAATAATGCATCAAAGATAAAAGCAAAATCAGTTGTTTCTATGGTCTATGATCCTCAGAATCTAAAAGAAGGTTTTAAAAATCTCAAGAACTTGATTCACTGACCTTGAGCTCACTCAGCACCCTTTCCCAACCTCCCATATTACCTATAGCAAGCTGCATTAGCAGACCAAAGGAAACAATATAGGCTTATATGAAAACTCCACCCTACAACCCAAGAGAAGGTGATCAGATTTTCCAGTGCTGTGGAGTTTACAGTTCCAAGCTGTAGAAGTTTGCTCAGGCCTCAATAGCCGGCTTAGCTGGCTTAGGAGTAAAAACCTACAAAGGCTGCAACCTGAAAGCACCAATGCTGCAAAGCTCTGACCTTCTGGTGCCTGTGAATACAGGCTCTGGACTGATGGTGCCAGGACAGGGTGCTAAGGAACACAAGGAATGGGACCGGTCACCAGAACAATATACCATATATGTGAGGGAAAGGGCTTGTGTAGTGTTCCACTTAATGACAAAATTACAGCACCCAGATCTATTCAGTTCTGCAAGTCAGTTCAGGCAGAGACCAAAACCGATAAACTGTGAATTGCCGAGTATGAGAGGAGGCTGAAATGCATTGACATCCAAACCCCAGAGGAGAAAAAATCAGGAAGTGAATGACAAAAAAAAAGTAATGAGGGAAAAGAAAAAAGTACCAAAGATTTAAGGAAAACAAAATCTTAAAGATCTTGAACATAAACAAATAAATAAGCAATGAAAACAGTACCAACAGAAGGAAATATAACCTCCAGCTGTAGTAAAGGAGCTCAGGAATCTATGAATAAATATTGCAAAATAAAGGAAAATGACCCAACACTTAATGAGACAAATAACTCTGTGGAATATGAGAATGTGGAACTACATTGTTCTTACTAAGTAATTTAAAAGAGAAATGAAAATAATAAGAGTAGAATTTATGTTTCAAATAGCAAAAATAAGGAAGAGGTTAGAAAAATTAATCTGCGATAGCGAACTTCACTAACAAAGCAAAAGAAAAAGAAATTATAGATTGGAAATGCAAATACACAGATGAAAACGATGACCTAGAAGTAAAGAAGAGAAAAAATAACATTAAAAGAAAATGTGTTGACTATGCAAGCAAAACATACAGATCTCAAAGACAGGGATGAATAGAAACAACCTAAGGATCATAGTCCTTTCTGAAAAAAAAAATGACAAGATAAAAATATTTTCACACCATAATGAAGGAAATAATAAACGAGAACTGCCTAGAATTTCTGTACATAGAAAATGAAATTCCAATAGAAAAAAAATTAATAGATTACTTGCAGATTTGAATGTATCTTCCAACCATGCATATCAAAATCTTTCTGTGCCTGCCCATAGTGTGCAATTCTTATCTATATTTTCCCTCAAATTTATCACAGGTCATCCCAACATGCTAAGAATCTTCCTTAAACAAGGGAATGTTCATAACAATGAACATATAATGAATCATATGAGCTATCTACCTGTCACATCTTACCTTTGCCATGTGACCACCTTTTTTTTCCTCTTTCAGTTCTATATTTCCCTTATGAAGACTGTTATTCTTCAAAATTCCTCATTGATTAAATGTTGATGCCTAATATCACATAGAAAACGTCACTCTAAATTGCTTTCATTCATGTACATTTCTTCTAAGACTGTTGTGTTCCAAGTATCACAGTCAGGCAGCACTAGTATCAACAAAAAAGATGGGTCTTTGCTTCCAAGACAAACTTGATGTTATTAAATGAGCTCGCAATTTCCTAGATGAATACAGCCTAATTGCCTTCTCCTGTTTAATTCTTTTATACATTTGTGCTGTCTCTTCCGGGTATACATACTGATGGACAAGGTACCCATCTAACCAACTGTCAAAATACAGACAATAGGCGTTTCTGAGCCACTTGTTTTTCCTGTCAAGATAGCTATACCAAGAAGTCTATATTAATAAGGGCCTCGATGCACCCAGCCCAATGTCAATCACACATACAAACTTATAGAAGAACTGAATTTTTCTCTATTTGTGTTTGTAAATGTGTGCACATATATACATACATGTAAATGTATGTGTGTGTAGTCTAAATGAAACCTAAAGAAAGAAGGAAGTCACATCTCAATGGAAAGGTGGCTTACAGGTATTCACTGGAGCAGCAGAGAACAGAATTTGCCAAATTATTTTTATAATATGTCAAAGGCAAAGAGGAATATTATTCTATGGAACATTTGGGCATCTCACATGACAGTGCCCCTTCTAATATTCATGAAAAAGCCTTCATGAAAAATAATTTCAGCTCGTGCACTAATGTTATTAGTTATTCTATTGAGAACATAAAACCCTCTAAATTACATCAACATGTATTTGATCTGAAGTGACTTCAGTGTACAAGGTGGTGACTCTTCACCTGACTTCAATCTATCTTTCTGACCTTCTCACAGATTAAGCCTCTCTATTCACTCTAACGTCCAGCCATACTCTCTGCTGTTTCTTATCCATAACACTCCATCTCCTTTCCCTTTGGCTTTGGGCTGTCCTCCTTGTCTGGTATGTACTCCCTCTTCATCTCAGCCTTTAGGAATTCCCTCTTCCTTTTGACATTCAACTTAAGCATCACATTCTGCATGAAGTCTTTCTTAGTGGTACATCCCTGCTCCCTTCCCCCAATCAGCTGATAGAAACTTTCCCTCAAAGGTTACTTTGCAATTGCGTTATTCTCTGTGTGTATGCACATGCTTGTATATGCATTTTACATGCATACATGTATATGTTGCCCCATTGAGGGTGGGCACTATTTTTGCTTTTGACTTTGTATACTCAGGGCCTCATACAGTGCCAAGATCATAGTAGGCACTTAGTAAATGCTTGCCCACTTAAATGCAAATGAGTGAGAATGGTGACAAATATACTGAAAAAATATGGGTCAAGAAGAAGGAATCTGAGAGACCAAAGACTTGTAGACGACACAGAAAAATAATGCTTCTACATCCTTGGTGCTTTCTTGAGAAAATAATTGATGTTTGATGGAAATGACAAACATTGAATAGCATCCCAAAACTGAAACATTACATTTTAACAGATATGAAAAGGCTTGCTGCTTTAATGTATGAGTCATTCCTAAATTAGTTGTCTGTATATAACTGACTTGGAGCAAAGACCAGAATCAGTGAAAAGTTAGAAGAAAAACTAATAGAAAATATGGAATGCAAATGGTGCAACTTAATACTAGCCTATTAAAATAAGTAATTGACAACAGGGGGGGGCAGGAGGAGCAAGTAATCAATAACAAAAATGATATCAATGTTCATTGTAATTTTTTTGTTTGCTATTTGAGATTGGGTATTTTTATGTTGCCTAGGCGGGAAGGGCAGCCAACACTCAGGGGCCCAATTCCAGTAATAATTGGCATGGGAGCTTTGATCTACTTCATTTCTGACATGGATCAGTTGACATATTCTTAGATAGCCTCAGTCTCTCACTCCTCAGTTCTTAGACTTAGTATAGACACTTGATCAACTTAATTCACTGCATCCCAGGTCTCTTGAGCTCAAGGGATCTGCCAGCCTCAGCCTCCTCAGTAGCAGGAATTAAAGGTATTACCACTGTGCCCAGCTACAAATATTGTTTTTGTAGCCATGGCTGCTGCTTTCTCCAGAGTTGGACTTGATAAACATGTGGGCATGTTGGTGTCAGAACTAATGCTGAAAACTAATTTGTTTTATCCCTATTGCAGTTCAGAACTCCTGAATTTAAGAGATTATCCAGCTTTTACTTCCACGGTAGCAGCGATTACAGGTGTATGCCACCATGGCTGGAAATTATAACAATTTTACATAGATGTATAAGAGATAAAAACTAATTTCCATAATAATGTGACTAAGCCAACCTAAACAAGTACGTTGCTCAACAAATATTTGATGTGATTGCCAAGTCCTTCAGAAGAGTGGTACAAAATAGAAAGGTATTTGAGTGGAAAGTCAGGGCACTTCGTCCAACTCCTGAACTGTTGTTCAATATGCCCATCATGGAAAGAGAACACTGGGCCTTGGATTTCTTCTGCCTGAACCTGGTGTCAGGAAGTGAGATCTTCTTGGAGGTGAGAGGGTCAGTCTTTTCTTGCTCACTGAGCAAACTTCTATGGGTTCATAGGTCAATAAGAATTGTTAGACCATGGAAGAATATACGAAGTAGAAGTCCCTTGTGTAGCACTAGTATACCAGTATAGTTCCTTGTGTAGAGCTGTGACAAGAGAAATATCCTTTCTGCTAAGACAGGGAAACTGGAGGACATCCTTCTTTGATTCTGGGATGGGCCTCACAATAGAGAAATGTTTTGATGCAATAGGGAAATGTTCTGATATATAGCAATGTCTAAAGAATTTCTCTGTACAGAAAAACTGGCAAATGTTCATTGGGAGTGATGCTGATGCTGCCTATTGGGAACTGACCAGAACCACTGGAGGAGTCACCAATGGGTGTCTTACTACCAGACTAAACAATGTATGATTGTGACTGAGTTGAAAAGGGGTTCTTGGGAAAGAGTTGATTCATTGGTAGGTATTTTCATTTTTAAGCTTTGTTGTGAGTTATATATTGTTTTCCTTTCAATAACAACACTTCATTTTTTGCATATATAAACTGTATTTTTACAAGAGACTCTTGTAGTTGGTATTATGGGTAAGTTTCCCAGATCTTCTGAGTTGGGGGAAAATGAACAAAAGAAATTTAAACAAGCTGTTTTTATCATGTAAGAGCTTCTCACAAAAGGAATACACTTTATTACCAACAATGAAATGCAATAGGTCTTATAGTCTGTACATTCTTTAGTCAATTTTATCACTATGACGTAGTCTTCCGTAGAAATTCATGATGCAATATAATCAGTTCACTGTATGGATAATCCATCCAAAAACTTCCAACTCTCTTATTGAAGGAAATAATCATAATACGGAAATGCAATTTTTTAATTAAAAATAAAACTTTGTCTTGAATGTTTTTCAACATATCCTCCCTCTCCTGTTCTTCTAGGTTTGGAGCATCTTGCCAACCTCTTCAAAAAAGTTTTATACGTTTAAATACAGTGACACATAATGGCTAATATCATTCTACCAAATTTAGGTCCCTTAGACCAGGTTTTTCAAATAGGCAATGAGCATTAGCAATCAGTATAATCCTTAATTTTATGCAAATTTGATTGCTTAATGGCAAAAAATCTCTTCTGTAATTGGAGATAAAGCACTATAATATATTCAAATACAAATAAAGAACTCCCCTGGCACTTCCTCTAATCCTCAGTTTATGCACTGGGATTTTAAGGAAAATAACAACAATAACAATAGGAAATTTAAAGTACATAAAGATGCAGATGATACTTCACGTATAATACTTAAATACACCAATAGATCTGAAATCTATTGTTTGACAGTTCCATCCAATGTTGTGGCCATGTGATCATATCTTTCTTTCATATGATACTTTGATGACAGTCTTTATTCTTATCCTTTGGAATGTCTCATTGCTTATGTATTGAGACTGCTTGTATCCACCATGGGCCCTCTCCATTACGCTCATCTGTAATTCTTTGGAGACTATATTTCACCAAGAGATAATTGGTAAAATGTTTGTTGAAGAGATTTGCCTTCATGGGAAGCTCAAGTAACTAAAAAGATTTTGCTGTTTCTCAAAATCAATTCTGCCCACTCTCCTCTTCTGATTGATTGGCACTATCTGCCATCTCTCTCTCTTTCTCTCTTCTCTCTTTCTCTCTCTTTCTTTCTCTCCCTTTCTCTCCATTTGGGAAAGTTCTCTAGGGGATTCATCCAAATGCATGTTGAAATATATATACATACACACACACATACATACATATGTGTATATATATATATACACATACATATATGTATGTATGTATGTATGTATATACATATGCATATATATGTATGTGTGTATACACACACACACACACACACACACACACACATATATATATATATATATATATATATATATATATATATATATATATATATATATATATATATATATATATATATATATATATATATATATATATATATATAATGCACATTCTTCATGCACTTGCTTTTTTCCTAAGTGGACTGGAGTGGATTTAATAGTCTAGTCATTAGGAAAATAGAAAAAACAAAACAACAACAAATTTCTACTTTTTCAGAAATATACTTTATAGCACTCCAATATGTCTCATGTACAATGCCAGTACTAGGAAATAAAACTCAGACTTATCATTGGCTGAATGTGTTATGTCAAATTTTATTGTAACAAGTAGTGTTCAAAAATTATGGTTGGAGGCATGAGTACCTGAGTTCAAATCTGGTCTCAGACCTTGGGCAAGTCATTTAAATCTGATTGCCTCCAAAAAAAATATAGTTTCACCTTGGTCTTCTTTAGGTAAAATTGTTTTTGAAACATTTGACATAAAGGTATTAAGATATTTTTATTGCCTCATAGTTGTAGATATGTGTACTGTACTTTAGAGGCAGCTAGATGGCGCAGTAGATAGAGTGCTGGGCCTGGAGTCAGGTGAACCTGAATTTGAATCTGGCCTCAGACACTTACTGCCTGTGTGACCTTAGGCAAGTTACTTAACCTCTGTTTGCCTGCATCCCCTGGAGAAGAAAGGGCAAACCACTCTAATATCCTGGCCAAGAAAACCCCGTGGACAGCATAGTCCATGGGGTCACAAAGAGTTGGACACAACTGAATGACTGAATGACAACAGCAAAAGTACTACACACATTGTACCTATAAGAATTTGTAGAGAGAGTGCTGATAAGTACTTAGTAAATATCAAATCTGATGTAGTCCTTTAGGATGATGAGTTACTTGGTGTTGAATGAACATGATTAAAAACCAGTCCAAGAGAATGAAGTTGATGGGGAAAATGTCAGGCACATGTAAAAATAAAAACAAAAAAATCATCATTTCAAAGAACTTACCTTCTATTGGGAGAACCACATTTGTTTGTAGACAGACAAGGAGTTAGCAGGGTGAATGAGATTGAAAATAAATATAAGGGAAGGTCTACATGATATCGTTTTCCTCTTTACAGTTACTATAGTCACACATAAAGCAGTTTCAATATTAAAGAAAAAAAGATTCATCTCTGCCCTGTGATCTCTTTATGAAATAAGAACCACTGTGATGGAGTCAAGAAATAAAGCATTGTGATTGGCTGAGAAATCCATCATGCGTCTTCAGTTTATAAAATAAACATTTAAAAATCAAAAAAAAAGCTAGTTCGGGATTTGAAGATTTTTGAATTGGGATTAACTTTTAGAGGTAGACTGCTGAGGAAAACAGTAGGGTACTTTCTTTACTCCTTTTCTTTGACATTTTCAAAGTTATCAGAGCTACTTAATCATAAGGAGCCAAAGTATCCAGTCAGGAATGCATGTACACACCTACAGTAAATACCCATTCAGAGTGGCAGGCATAGGAGGTAGAAGAAAACTTTGAAGTGTATAACTCTTCATGGGAAAAGAATTGCTGGATATTGACTCAAGAAAGGACCACACTTTAGTAGCTTCATTAAGTTGTCTGCTCAGCAGAAGTAGTTATAAATCACATGGGAACACATGTGCATCCTACACATTCCTTAACATAAGCGTACTTTAATTTTGTGCCCATTATTCCAATGGAAGCTTTGTGTATTTGTAGGAGAGTGTACTCCAGATCTATGAGTGGAATGTGTTACACCAACTGTTCTTGTTCACCATTTTAGGAAATGTTTTGCTAAAATAATGAGTTTACAATGGCAATTTATTAATGGGAAGGATGCTGGTGGGTGCTTGTGAACTAAAGGAGGAGTAAACCCATGACAGCATCCACCTTGGCAGGTTGGTTACCCAACCTGCAATTAAAGGGCAAACAGGCAAATTAGCCTATAAGGAGTGCTATATAAGTATGAGAGAAGAAATGATCAATGAAGGAAGTGCATATTTTCTTTAAATATAAGAAATATTAAATAATGTCTTTAGATGGCAATACTAGCATCTTAATGCTAGTGCCTTCCCTCACTTGACTATCTCAAAGATAATAATGAAAAAAAAGTGGAAAGAAAGGGCATCTATCAATACTAGATCTCAAACTATATTATAAAGCTATGATCATTGAGGTAAATTGATACTGGTGTGTGTGTGTGTGTGTGTGTGTGTGTGTGTGTGCATGAAAGACAGAGACAGAGAAACCAAGAGAGACAGACAGAGAAGAGAGAGATGAAAATAAAGACAGAGAGAGCAAGACACAGAGGCAGAGACAGAAAGAGATACACAGAGACACAGAGAGACAAAGAGACAGGTAGAGACAGAGAGACAGAAACAGAGAGATGGATGGATAGATGGATGGATGGATGTGGAGAGAGAGAGAGAGAGAGAGAGAGAGAGAGAGAGAGAGAGAGAGAGAGAGAGAGAGAGAGAGAGGTACAGGGAGAGGGAACAGACAAGGACAGAGAAGTAGAAAACCAGACAGAGACAGAAATTTAGAGAGGAGAGAGAGATAGATTGAAATACAGAGAGACAGAAGGAGGGGAGAGAGCAGTAGAATAGATTAATTATATAATATACATAATCAATCAAATACAGCAGTACAATGTTTGATAAACCCAAAAACCTCAGTTACTGGAAGAAAGACTCACTATATGACAAAAGCTAATGAGAAAACTAGGCACAATCTGGCAAAAATTATATTAAGATCAAAGCTTCACATAATATACAAAGATTAGCCCCAAATGAATAGATGGCTTAGATATAGAGGGTAATATCATAAATAATTTAGAGAGTAAGGAAAAAAATACCATTCAGATATATGGATGGGGTAGAATTCATAAGCAAACAATGGATACAGGGGATCATATAACGTAAAATGGCAAGTTTTGACTATATAAAATTAAAAAGCTTTTCATAAACAAATCTGATGAATTAAAAATTAGAAGAGAAGTACCTGCAGGAGAAATCTTTGGAACAACTTTTTTCTGATAAAGGTCTTATTACCAGAATATAAGGAACTGATTGAAATTTATAAGACCAAGAGCCATTTCACAATAGATAAAGACTCAAAGGATACAAACAGGCAGTTTTCTTTCTGTTTTCCTTTTTAAAAAAAAAAATTAATGTTTTATAAAAATTAGGATACCCAATTCTTTTTCTTCTTTTAGCCCATCCCCACCCAGTGAGAAGGCAATACTCATTATACATGTAAAACCATGCAAAACATATTTCCATATTAGCCATGCCTTCAAAAAGCAAGAAAAATTTTGAAAAGTGAATAAATTACACTCCAATTTGCACTGAGTTCATCATTTCTCTTTCTGGAGGTGGATGGCAGTTTTCATCATGAGTCCTTCCAAATTGCCTAGAATCATTGTATCAGTCAGAATAGCTAAGTCTTACACAATCAATCATCTATTACAGAATTGCTCTTATCACTGATCTCCTGGTTCTGCTCACTTCACTTCACATCAGTTCCTAGAGGTCTTCTAAGGTATTTCTAAAACCATCCTGCTCGTTGTTTCTTATATAGCACAGTAGTATCCCATCAAAATCATATACCACAACTTAGCCATTCCTCAACTGATAGGTATCCCCTAAATGTCCAATTCTTTGCAACCACAAAAAGGGCTGCTATAAATATAAATATATCTCTATCTATCTATCTATCTATCTATCTATCTATCTATCTATCTATCTATCTATCTATCTATATCTATCTATATCTATATCTATATCTATATCTATATCTATATCTATATCTATATCTATATCTATATCTATATCTATATCTATCTATATCTATCTATCTATCTATCTATCTATCTATCTATCTATCTATCTATCTAGTTCAAATGGGTCCTTTTCCTTTTTTCTTTGATCTCTTTGGGATACAGACCTAGTACTGCTATTGCTGTGTCAAAGGGTATTCACAGTTTTACAGTCCTTTGGTTGTTGTTATTCATTTGTTGCAGTCATTTCTCACTCTTTGTGACCCTATTTGTGGTTTTCTTGGCAAGGGTATTGGAGTGGTTTGCCATTTCCTTCTCCAGCTCATTTTACAGATGAGGAGACTGAGGCAAACAGTCAAGTGATTTGTCCAGGGTCACACAGTATGTGTCTGAGGCTAGATTTGAACTCATCTTCCTGATTCCAGGCCTGGCACTCTATCAGCTACACCACTTACCTGCCCAAAAGCCCTGTTGGCATGGTTCTAAATTATTCTCCAGATTAGTTGGGCTACTTCACAACTCCGCCAACAGTTTATTAGTGTATCTGTTTTCCCTAGCTATACAAGTAATATATCTTAAAAAAGCAAAGAAAGAAGAAAATTATCTATAATTTCAAACATTTATAGCAGTTTTTTTATGGTTCCCCAAAATTGCAAACTGAGAAACTATCTATCCTTTGGGGTGTGACTAAAGAAATTATGACGCATTAACATAATGGAATATTATTGTGTAATAAGAAATGTTTAAATGAATAATTATAGAGGAACCTGAGTAGACTTTTATGAATTGAAGCATGATAAAATATGCAGAGCTAATATATATGTATGTGTATACATATATACATGCATGTATACATATATACATGTATATTATATATATATATATATATTTATATACATGCACACATTGACAACATTATCAAGAAAAACAACTTTGAAAGTCTTTATGACCTTACAATGAAATGACAAACCCTTAATCCAAAATAATGAAAATGAAACACAGCACTCACCTTCTGTCAGAGAGATATTAAATGAACAAAATTCAGAAAAAGACATTTGGGAAATGGCCAACATGCTGACTTGTTATGTCAAACTACATAGATATACATTGAAAGATTCGTTTTTTGTTCTTCCTTTGTTTTTGAAATTTTCTCAGATAAGAGAGGGAATAGTGGGAGGAAAATTAATTGTATAAATACCTACTATTTGAAAAATAAAAAAAGAAATAGGTTATATAAACATATACTGTGATGTTTTCTAAAGATGGGAAGGTAATCTCTATGGTCCTTTTTACCTCTAAATCCTATGAGTCTTTGCCCTTAAAAATATTCTCTGATTTAACAGAAGAGAAACTACAAGAAGGCTAAAAATGCACAGCAAAGATGTTGGAATTGTTCTACAAAGGTCTAGTATTTTTCAAACATTTTATTTTTTTTTTATTTTACAAATGAGGAGACTGAGGCCTTCAAACTTTCACCTAGTGCCCCTTCCACTATATATCTTAAAATAATGGGAAATTAAATGATGGAAAATATTAAATGGTAAAAGAAACCAAATGCCTAAGACAAAAGTGTTGAATTTGTCATTTTTTTTTATCCTGTGAAATATGACATGTAGATCAGTGAAAATTGTTCATATCAAAATAGGCAAATGAGACAATTTAACAAGAAAAGTTTTATGGTATTAAGAATTTATGTCAGATTAGTGATGATAGGGAATGTCAACAGTAATCTAATTGCTTATACTCCATAAGATATTACTTCTTTATACAAGCCATTCCCTAGTTGATAAATGGTGAAAGGATATGAACATGCAGTTTTCAGATGAAGAAATTAAAGAAATTAAAGTCTTATGAAAAAATGCTCTAAATCACTAGTAATTACAGAAATGTAAATTAAAACAACACTGAGGTACCAAATCACACCTATCAGATTGACTAATATGACAAAATAGGAAAATGATAAATGTTGGAGATGTGGGAACATTGGAACACTAATGCATTGTTGGTGGAGTTGAGAACTGATCCTTCTAACCATTTTGGAAAACAATTTGGAACTATGCCTAAAGGACTATAAAACTATGCATACCCTTTGATCTAGCAATACAGCTTCTAGGTCTATATCCCAAAGAGATCATAAAAATGGGAAAAGGACCCACATGTACAAAAACATTCATGGCCACTCCTTTTGTGGTGGAAAAGAATTGGAAGTTGAAGGGATGCCCATCGATTGGGGAATGGCTGAACAAATTGTGGTATATGAATGAATTGGAATACTATTATTCTATAATAAACGATGAGCAGGATGATTTCAGAAAAAACAAAACAAAACAATATGGATTTACATGAACTGATGCTGAGTGAAGTGAGCAGAACCAGAACACTGTACAGAGACACAACAACATTGTAAGATAACCAACTTTGATAGACTTAGCTCTACTCAACAATATAAAGGACCTAAGACAACTCCAAAAGAGAGAGAACTATGAAATCTGAATGCAGATCAGAGTATACTATTTTCCCTCTCATTTTTTTTTCTTTCTTGTGATTTTTCCCTTTGGTTCTGATTCTTCTTTACAACATGACTAATGTGAAAACATGTTTAATATGATTGTACATGTACAGCCTATAATATATTGCATGTTGTCTTGAGGAGGGGGAAGGAGAAGGAAGGGGGAAACTTAGAACTCAAAATCTTGTAAAAGTGAATGTGAAAACTAGAAATAAATAAATAATAAATTGAAATGGAAAAAAAAATAAAATTACTTCTTTGGAATTAGAAAAGAACTTTAAAAATCAAAAGATATTTTCAAACTTTTTTTAAAGATGGGGGAGATTGATGGGAAGAGGTAGAAGATGAAAGGCAAAAAATAAAAATAAAATCAAAATACTAAGATTTTAATAAAGGAATAAATAGTGTGAGCAGGTCCCCTAAATGAAAGCCTTATAAATAATAAGAAAGATGTAATGTAATACTGGAGTGCCATCTGTTGTTAAAGGGGCAAATGCTAACAGTCTGTGTTTAAGTTCTTAATTCAAGATATTAGAAATCAAGTTAAAGTATTTGAAAAAAAGTGTTTATATTAACTCTCTTTCTGTGGTGTCAAAGAACTGGTAACTAAGGAAGTGCCCATCAATTGGGAATGGTTGAATAAAAGATGGTAAATGAATGCAATAAAATATTATTATGCTATAAGAAATGATAAAAGGATGGTTTTTTTTTCAGAAAAAAAAAAACCTAGGAGGACTCATATGAACTGATGCAGTGAAGCAAGTAGAACCAGGAGAACAATTTATACAGTAAAATCCTAGTAAAGACAAAAAAGAAAAGACAACTCCAATCAACCACAATTCCAGAGAATCAATGGTGAAAAATGTTATTTATCTCCTGATGAAGATAGGTTTGGGGTGGAGAATAAAACATATTTCAAGGGCACAGACAATTTGGGAACTGAATTTGCTTGACTTTGATTCTTATGAACTTTTCCTACCTCTATCCCCTTATAATTAGTAAGAAATAAGAGGGGGAGAAAATTAATTTTTGGTAATAAAAAACTAAAACATAAAAATGTTTAAAGTATTCAAGAGAATAATGTATCATACTGACAACTTTCAGTTTATTTTTAATTTAGAAAAATAAGAAAGAAAAGATGTACTATAATCAATACATGATTTATTTTAGTTCTATCCATGAGATCCAATTGAAATGGCTTCTTGTATTGGCACTGAGTGAGCAGCTAGGAGTTGAGGGAAGCATATCTATACCATCTGAGCAGCATAATAGATGGTCCCCCATGGGACACTCTGGGGTCAATGGTACTAGATCATAGAAGAGGTGTTTTTGGAGTACAGTCGCCACCAGGCACTCATGCTCAGGAGACTCCAAGAAGCCTGCTGAGTTGACATATGGAGCTAGCTGTATGGGGCCAGCAGATATTAAAGGGCAAACTCTTTGATTTTAGAATAGTTGATTAGAGAACATGAGCATAAGAAGACAGACAAATGATCCACATGTTTGTAACCAAGACAGAGACTCAATGAATTGTTTGACCTCTCTCTTAGAAACAGGATATACAGTCGATCTTTAGGTACAGGAACAAATTCAAAGGAAACTTGCCCTGGAACAGTTACAGAAAGAAAAATCTAGTTCTGATTTCAATGAAGCAGAAATGTCAGGAAACTATAGTAAAGGTTGACTAGTTTTTTTTTTTTAGTCTTGAAAAATAAAACTGCCATTTTTTGCTGTTCTATGGACCTTCAAAGATGTAGTCAATGCAAAATGAATGGATTTTGTGAATGAAGAGAATTTCACTTGCCTACACAACTAAATGAAAATAGTAATTTAAAAAAATTAAACATAGCTTCAAAGAATAAACTCGAAATCTATTTTACATAGCAAACATTCTGAATTTCAATGGAAAATTTTCTGGAGAAATGGTCTTTTTTGGACTTTGCTTAGCAGGACATTTTAAACAGGTGTTGATCTTTATTAATTTGTTTTGCAGTGGGCCATAATCAAGTGAAACTGAAGCATGACTTTAGGGGAAAATAAGCTTTTCTTTGGAAAACTGTAATTCTGAATAACTGTTAATAAAGCTAACTTCAAAGAATATGGGATTGCTTTCTCAGTAATTTAAGAATACCAAAGGGAAATGATTCACCTTAGTGAAAGTCCAACAATGATGGGTATTTATAGTCTACTAGATAGAAAAATAAAAATTCTGATTCTTTAAGTGGTTAAAAAAGAAATGGCTTCTACACTCATGCTCTCTCTCTCTCCCTCTCTCTCTCTCTCTCTTGAATATAGATATTACATGACTCATTAATATCTACAAAGTAAGAGAGGCACAGACTATAAGGTGGACAAATAGTTAGGACCCTCATTGTACAGGTGATCTGGGTATGTTAGACATTTTAATTGCCAAAGAACTGAATAGTACCAGCATGGCAGAGTGAATAATGCACTGTGTCTGAAGTCAGGAAGCTTTGAATTCAGATCTTTCTTTGAACATTCTAGCTGAGTAAACTCAAGAAACACCCTAGGACTGTAATTATAAATCAGAGGTCAGCAGGCTATGGCCAGTGGGCCAAATACAACCCACCACATGTTTTTGTATGACAGCTAAGAGTGGGTTTTATATTTTAAAATAGTTTTATTGTATTTTAAAATGAAGAAACCTCTCTTAGCTTCTAGCCAGTACAAAAACAACTGTCAGGTCAGAGTTTGTTATAGTTTGCCAACATTTTTCTAAGTTATAAACTGGGTTAAGATTTGTATTAGCAAAAGAAATCTCCACATGTAGACTATCTCCGTATGATAAAATCACAGATTCAGGTCATCAAGTAATCTCTGAATCAGAGTGATTCAATATCAGTCAGTTCTTATTACAGCCCCCAAATGAAATCAGAGGAAGAATGACTGATGTGTTCAAGTCACAAATATGAGGCCTTTTTATTCTTTATTTTCTGTTATGGTTTCACTTGTGGAATAATCTATCCATAATGTTCCTGACAGATTGTATTTTAATGTACTATGGTGCGCGCGCACACATACTCCAGAAAGATTAATTATTTTCCATTAATTCATTTGTCACTTAACCATAAAACATTTATTAAGCACTTAACATATATTTTTAAAATAAAATAATGGTATTCTCTCTCCTCAAAGAGCTTACAATCGGTTGTGGATAAGATAATGTATCAACAGGAGACCTTCAAAGGGCATACTGTTAGTAACGACAATCTTTATAAATGTGGTAATTAATCACGATTTCCAAACACTGATGATAAAGCATGTCTGTTGCCTCTTGGCAGATATGTTGTGGATTAGAGATGCAGAATAAACAATGCATTTGGAAATATGGAAACATGACCAATATGTTGATTCATTTTGCTTAACTCTCCTTATTTGTTACAAGGACGGGTTTCTATTTGAGGAGGAATTAGTAATAGAGATTACCAAAAAGAAAGAA
The DNA here is from genome assembly GCF_003287225.1 of Phascolarctos cinereus. Lineage (NCBI taxonomy): Eukaryota > Metazoa > Chordata > Mammalia > Diprotodontia > Phascolarctidae > Phascolarctos > Phascolarctos cinereus. The sequence continues at coordinate 59,668,139 of NW_027556180.1, forward strand.
AAGAGTGCCAAATAAAACATAAACAAATACACAGAATTAAACAAAAAATTCAGGACACGCAGAGGGGAATTATTGTTATTGCTATATTAAGTTTTATAACCTTTCAATTAAACTATATGAGAAAGAAGTTTACTGCTTCACAATAATTCTCTTTTTTTCTTTTTGTTCTGGAATATGCATATTTGCTGATGATTAAATTTATCATAAAAGATATTTTTAAAAGAGTTGCTAGTGATGATCAGGAGCTAAGACAGCAGCCATGCAGTGAGGAAGTAGTAGATGACAACCAGAGAGAGAGAGAGAGCAGCTCCCCACGATAGACTGGAGTGGCAAGAAGAACGCAGGTTCTATACCATGCCAGGATATTGTGTGATGCAGAGGTGTCCACAGTATTAAGACACTATCATGAAAATTCAGGCAGGAGAGTTTTTGCTGACAGTGCAAAGCAAGACACCATGCATATTGAAACCCTTCTTCCACTCAGAGCATGCATTTTCTTGGTGTTTGTTTCCTAACTGGAGCAATGAGGTGGCTCAATGGACAGGGCTTTGGATCTGGAGTCAGGAAGACCTTAGTTCAAAACTGGTCTCAACACTTACTAGATGTATGACTCTGAAAATGTCAATTAAACTTCTGTCTGCCTCAGTTTTCCTAACTGTACTGTGGTGATAATAATAATACCTACCTCCTGGGGTTGTTGTGAGGACCAAATGAGTTAACATGTGAGACATACACAGTGCCTGGAACATAGTAAACACTTAGTAAATGTTTATTTCCTTCCTTCATTTTTTTCCCTCCCTGGACATGTCCATGGGGTATTATATTCATTTATGTTCAGGGGCTTAGAACAATTCTACTGCTCATTTTTTCTTATTATATATTTGGTTCCAATTAAATACTTCACTATTTGATTTATGGATTTTGGATAGGATGGTGGTAGATTAGGAGCTTGATGAGATTTGAGAAAAATTTCTCACACATTAAGCTGAAAAATCTTTGACGGCAAAATCCAGTAGATCACCTACTAGAGAAATAATTAGGCTGAAATTAATTATCTGATGTTATCTCTGCATCTTTCCTGTATGTTTATATTTACCTTGCATATAAATACCCGTCTTTGTGCCATTTTCACCATGTAGATTACTTCCTCTTTCATCCAAGACAAGTGTTTCTGCCAAGATGACTTACTAGAGAGAGGGGCAATGGATAGAGAAGATAAGAGAGAGTTATGATGGTAGCTCAATGTCTAAGAATATAACTGAGAAAAAGAGGTCCTAAGCCCTCTGATGATGAGAAGAAAGGAAGGAAGGGGCTTTTACCTTTATTATTATAGGATTCAGAGTGAGGAAAGATCATTGTGAGCTGATATAGTCTGTGAAAGTCATGTTAAAATTGTTGTTTTAGAAAGATTAATATGTATGAATAATGTGTAGGATGGGAAACTGAGAAGACAGATGTGAGATTAATACAATAAGCTAGGAGTGAAGCGATGAAGCAATAGCAGGGAGAATAGAAAAGCACTATTGAACACAGAAGCAATTTCAAAATCAGAATTCATAGCACATAATGACGTGTTGTATATAGAGGATGAAAGTCAAAGATGGTTCTAAGTTTATGAATATCAGTGATGAAAAGAATGGTCCCTTGTAATAAAGGACCCATATAAAGGCCTCCTAGACCAGTACCATCATTTTACAGATGAGGAAATAAAGTCCTAGAGAGATAAATTGACTTGACAAAGGTCACATAGGTAGTAAATTACCATGGCAGGATTTGAACACAGGTCATCTACCTCCAAAGCCAGAACTATTTACGCCAAACCAATTGATTTCATTTCTATATTATTTCACTATTTACAAAGTGCTTTGGTCATTTAACAATCTTGTTAGGTAGGTAGTGGAAGCCTTGTGAGGCATATTTTACAAAATGAAGAAATGAAGTCTTGGCTATGGGAGTGAGTTGCTTAAGGTCACTCTACCAAGAAAGGATAAGACAAAGCTAAGACTTTAATGGCTAGATGTGATTGGAAGTCTCTTTTCAGCTCTGACAATCTGTGTGCTCCATGTAGCCTTCTCTTTCCTCAAATCATTGGAGTAGGAGTGCTAATTAAGATAACCTGGTTTTATTTGCAGGAGGAAAAAAAAAAGATGATCAACCTGTGCCTAATTAGACATATTGAAAGTTTCACTATCATTTCAAAGAGATACATTATATAGAGGCTGTTTGTGATCTGGAAATGGAGCTTGTCTGAGAGAGATTGGGAGTGGTATATATGAATATGCTAATCTGAACAGATGTGTCAGTTAAAATTGTTTATTATGGTGGATGGTGGATGGATACTCCAAGGGAAAAGAAAAGAAGTGCTTACTGGATCCCCAGTCTTATACACACACACACACACGCACACGCACGCACACACACACACACACACACATATATCTGTGTGTATACATATTTATGTGTGTATGTATATATGTGTGTATATATATGTGTGTGTATGTGTGTTTATATATATATATATAATATATATACATACATACCCTCACACACATATATACTTGTTGTATATATGCTTGTTATTTTAAAAAATGAATTTAATTTAAAAAAGAATAAAACAAGCTCAATATCTTAGTTGAGAATTTCTCTCTGTCTCTGTATCTCTCAGATATATGAATAGATTTTTATTATAGGTGTAAGAAGAGTGTCAGGAAAACTCAAAGTTTTTCAAATGTTAAAAGATTGGTGAGATGTGCACATTCTGTGATTAGAAAGAAATATGAAAGAAAAAAAGATTAAAGTTGTATTCTGAGGTGGGGGAATTATCACTCTGAGATAAAATTATTTTCTGAGAAAACCCATCCTCTTGTACATTTATATGTTATATATATGGAATTTACCAATATTTATAGATATAATTATTTGTAAATTATTGTTAATACTTTCTTACAGGAGAGAGAGAGAGAGAGAGAGAGAGAGAGAGAGAGAGAGACAGAGAGAGTAAAAGAAGAAAACATAAATAAGTTCTCCTCAATACAATGACCAGTCAGGATTCCAAAGGACTGATGATGAAAAGTGCTACCCTACCTCATGAAAGAGAATAAGACTCAGATTTTTGGACATGACCAATGTGAATTTTTTCTGCTTGACTGTCCATAGTTGTTACAATGGTTTTATTTTCCTTTTTTTTCCTTTTTCCTCGTTGGGGGTTGGGGAGTGGAAAAGAGAGAAAAATGCTTGTTGAATGATTGAATTTAATTTATAAGAGAAACAAACAAGTTTAGCATCTTAGTTGAAAGCTTCTGTTAGGATCCTTTCAGCTTTACATTTCTGCAGCATTTAAGTTAGTCTCACCTTTGCTATAGGGTACATACCTCTGCTTGTGACTTTCTAGGGCCATCCAAAATGTCACCATGAGCAGGGGATCCTGCAAGGAAGACAATGAACATTTATTCATCCCGACAGGGAAATGCTGCAGGGTGCCATAAAATTCTACAGCATTCGACAGTTACCCAAGCCCAGAATTCCACATGCTTTGATTATAATGCAGGTTCTACTTGATCCCCTGCAGGATCACAATCAGTCTACGAGTTCCTCATTCAAGGCCCCCAATGGGAATTTTGCTTTTCAACTGTCTCCACTGTAGTAGAAATTAATTGAAGGAATTGACTGCTTTACCCTCAAGAATTGAGTAATGAACCCCTCTTGTAGCCATTAAGGCTCTTCGAGAGTGAGAATTCCCCAAAGCACCAACAGGAGAATTATTGTAAATCTGTCTGTTGTGAGCTTTCAGTAAAGAGGAAAGTTAGTCTTGAAAACTTACTTAGAAATGGAGAATATCCTTCCTTTTCATGTGGTTGCACCATCTAACTCCCTCATGACAACTCCTCATGAGTGACCTTCTAGGAAAAGAGAATTAAAATTGTGAAATCCTTGGTTGCAAATATAGATAAATTAAAGATATTTGGTGAAATGCTGATGGTTCTGTATCAGCTTATCTGAGCTACTGCTAGTTAGCTGCCAACCTGACATTGAAATAAACTTAAATTATGGAAAAATTTTTAATATACCTTTTCATATTTTTTTCATCATCACTTTGTGCATTAGAGAAGTTTCCAACTAAATTGATATCACTTAAAATATACGTTTTGCCTGTTCTAATATTGTATTACAAATGGAATGGATTTGACAAAATTTAAAACAAACTAGAACTAATACATCAATGTTGATGAACTTAATCCAAAGTATAATTAAGGGAACAGAGTATGTGTCATTGTCTTTTTTTGATCTCCCATGAGTACAGAATATGTGTACATAGTACAAGTACTAGTAAGTGCTATATAAATACTTGTTGAATTAATAAGCAAATGAATGAAGCATTTTATTTATAATATCAAGTCTATGAGCATAGACTGATGGGTCTTAAAAATAAAACTTCCAGTTGTCTAAAGGTGTTGCAAAGAGTTGTCACTCATTACAGAATTACAGAATTTCAGAGTTAGTAGGGATCTCAGTGACCATGTAACCCAATGTTTATCCACCAAATGAATCCTAACTACCATATATTTGATAATCCCGTAGTTTGGTCTTTCACTGAAGACTTCTAGTGAGGGTGATTCAGCTGTATTGTTGGTGACCCGTGACACTTTTGGATAGTTCTACTTGTTAGAAGGAGGGTTGCTGCTGTTACTGATGATATGGTTACTATTGTTGTAGCTGTAGTTTTTCCTCCCGACATCAAACCTAAATTTTTCTCTTTGTAAATTTCATCCCTTGTTCCTAGTTCTTATCTCTAGGGTCAAACAAAACAATTCTAATTTTTCTGCACAATGGCAGACTCCCAGATATTTGAAAACAGCTATCACATCTTGACAATCTTTTCTAAGTTAAATATCCTAGTTGCTTCTATTAAGTCTCATTCTACTGATTCAAGAGTCTGCACAGACTCTCATTGAATACAATACTACGATTTAACATACATATTGCTCTCCTCTCTACACCATACAACTTACTCATTTTCTTTCTCATCATTCATGCTTTAAACTGAACACAACTTCATATGTCATTGGCCCAGGGGCATGACTGTCACCTCTTATTGCTAGATATAGTGCCTTTGCTAATGCAGTCCAGGATCGATTTAAAATTGTCAGACACCTTAATATGGTGGTTCTCATAAGGTAGTACAGTAAGTTTAGCTAGATTTGTGGGGAATTATATGTAACTTACACTTACAATAAAATGCTCAGCTCTTCCACAGTATGTTACAGTACGGTACAATCCCTCATGGCATTGTTCTCCTCATTGGCTTTTTGGACCTCTTTTGCCATTTGGGTTAGGCTATTTTTAAGGTGTTATTTTCTTTAGTATTTTTCTGGGTCTTCTTTAGCAAGCCGTTGACTAGTTTTTCATGATTTTTCTTGCATCATTATCATTTCTTTTCCCAGTTTTTCCTCTACTTCTCTTACTTGCTTCTCAAAATTCTTTTTGAGCTCTTCCATGTCCTGGGATTGATTCATATTTTTATTAGAGGCTTTGGATGTAGGAGCTTTGACGTTGTTGTCTTCTTCTGGTTGTAGATTTTGATCTTCTTTGTCACCAAAGAAAGATTCTATGGTCTGAATTTTTTTTGTGTGTGAAGTTTGCTCATTTTCCCAGCCAATTATTTGAGTTTTAAACTCCTTGTTAAGTCAGGGGTCTGCTTCCAGTGTGGAGAATTACTGTTCCAAGCTTCAAGGGTTTTGTGCAGCTGTTTTCAGAGGTACTTCTAGGGACCTGTAAATTTTCAATTCTTCCAGGGTGGTATGATCATTTTACTCCTTTCCTGGCCTGTGCTTTGGTCTATGAGTGACCACAGCACTATTTTCTGCCTTGGAACTATGAGGAGAATTCTCTCTTCACCACCACTACAAGCTCCACCATGCCAGCACTCCTCCTTGCCCTAGGACCACCACCCAGAACTGTGACCCAGATCCAAGCACAGGCAAAGCAAGAGAATCCTGCCTCAGCATCAGCAAAGAAATTCCTACAATCCCCCTCTGATCAGCCACTCAATTCCCCCTCAGTCTATGGGCCTAGAGCTCTGGAAGCAGCCACCACCCTGGGGCTGTTCCCGGACTGGAGCTGGGATTAAACTTCTCTCTCACCACCACAGTCACAGACCTTTCCTACTGACCTTCTAAGTTATCTTTGGAGTTTGTAGGTTGAGAAGCCTGGAAACCACCACAGCTGCCCGTGATTCATTACCCTGAGGCCTGCTTCAGGTTTGCTGGGGCCTTATCTTTGTCTGCATGGCCCATGATGAATGGTGCTCCTCTCCCAGCCTGGCACAACAGACCTTTCCTGTTGACCTTCCAGGTTGTCTTGGGCTGAAAATTTGTTTCATTCTGTCTTTTTGTGGGTTCAGCTGCTCTATAATTTGTTTAGAGACATTTTATAGATATTTGGGTTTTTTTCTGTTTTTCTGTTTTCACTTTATTTAGTAGGTCGTCACCATGTCACTTACTGAGCAATATTGGCTCTTTAAAACTTTTTTTGTTAAAATCTAGTTCACATAATAAATCTCTTTGCTTGAAAAGTCATAATATCATAGGAAGATAGTGTAACCAGACAGCATCTCCTTGTGTTGAGAGTCTGAGGAGCTTGATTAAAAGAAAGTTGAGATGACACATAGTGGAAGTGCCTTGGAGACATTCTGTTACTTGTTTTGGTCTGCTAACAAAAAAGGACCTGAGGATGCCTTCAAACAACCTTTAGCCTACCTCAACCATGTGTTTTTTGTTTTGGTTTTTTTTTTTTGGTGAGGCAATCGGGGTTAAGTGACTTGCCCAAGGTCACACAGCTAGTAAGTGTCAAGTGTCTGATGTCAGATTTGAACTCAGGTCCTCCTGACTCCAAGACTGGAGCTTTATCCACTTTGCCACCTAGCTGCCCCAATCGTATGTTTTTTCATCCTCAATATATTTGGATATCCACTCTTGGTGGACTCCACTGACAGAATCTGGTGAGAGACAATATTTTAAGGAGAGAGTCCTTGGCCTTCTTGCAATTTGAGGTAATATGGCTTCAAGAAACAGGTCTTAGTTCTCGGCCTCTTTGTTCTTTTCCAATTTTTGGTTGAAGGATTAGCAGCTCATAACCTTGTGTGTTTTGCAAGGTCAAGAGAGTAAGCCTCTGAATATCAGGCTTCTAGGCTTCTTGAAATCTGAGTTTTGGAGGCATCTCAGCTTTAAAGATCTAAGAACCAAGGAGTAACCTGTTGGATCCTGCCCAGTGGCAACTGAGATGAAAACTCATCTGGCAATCATTCCCCATTTAGACATAAATTTGGTCAAGCTAAATCTGTGAGAAGCTTTGGGGGGTGGATCCACTCTTCCCAGAAACCAAGATATTGAAGAGGAATGTGTAACCCCAAGATGATTAGGTGAAATCATTATACTTTTTTTTATTGTTATATCTTTGAAGTAATCATCTTTTGATTAAAAAATAGTTGATATTAAGTGGTTAAATGCAAATGGGCCATTAGTTACTGGTACCTAACAATGGGGGAAACACAGTCTATAGGGGCTCAACCTTATAATAAAATAGAATAGGCCTCTAAATCATCATGGTACTCCTTGAACCTTTGGGTGAAATGTGTAGCCAGTTTGGCTCTGAAATAATGAGACAAAGCATACCCATATCCAAACAATTCATGTTACAGATAAGGAAACTGAGACTGAAAAAAAAAATAAGTGACTTTCCCAAAGTCACATAGCTAGTAAGTATCTAAAGCCAGATTTAAACTCATATCTTTGCTCTCCTAAGCAGAATGTAGTCTTAAAAAATAATCAAAGAGATAAGCCAAGTTTTCTCAAAGAGGGTAAGCATCTAATTAAACATTATATTTTCTGGAGATATGAGTTTTAAATATATAACTTTATAATATGATAACAATTACAATTACCACTACTTTGTCTTCCCTAAAACATTTGCCAGTATCCAACAACAGAATGAATAACATTCAATGGACTAGTTTAGAAGTTGTAAAGTAATTTACAGTAAATTAGCTTATGAGTCATAGAATAATTTAAAGAATATGTATTCTATATCTAATATCAACTAACTATATCTTTCTATGTCAAATCTGAAATATAATTAAGTTTCAAACATATTTTACTTATAGTAGTGAATGCATAGTCACATCACTAAATCCAGTCTATTGACTTGAACTTGTTAATTAATGTATGGGTAAGGTCAATTGGATGGCACACAGGCTAGACTGCCCAGCCTGGAGTCAGAAAAATTCACCCTCCTGAGTTCAAATCAGGCCTTAGATACTTACTAGTTGTGTGACTCTGGGCAAGTCACTTAACCCTGTTTACCTCAGTTTCCTCCTCTATAAAATGAGCTGGATAAGGAAATGGCAAACCACTCCAGTGTCTTTTCCAAGAAAAGCCCAAATGGGGTCATGTAGAGTCATAGATGACCAAATGAAAGCTAACTGAAGGGAGAACACAAAAACCATTTTGTAACATCAAGTCAGGGAAAGGAGAGTGTCTGAATTTGCTCAGTCATGCATCCTTCCTAAGTAAACATAAAATGCACATACACATATATGAATTTTGACTTATTTTCCTATAACTAAAGCTGATAAAATTGCATGCTATTCTTAATATTTGCAACCCTTTGATAATGTTTATTTACAAAGGAAATAGAAGAATATGGCTGTTCAGCTACATGTATCTTTTTATAATGAATATTGTTCTACTTATATAGTGTATAAGCATGTCAATTGTGCACCTAATTAATTTACAATTCTTTATAAGTTTGCATTAATATTTTCCATCTCTAATCCTTAGCCACATTTATGCTGTAATCATCTAGTCCAGTCTTATAAGTAGAATAAGCTGGCATTGCCTGTTTACTTAAATTGGTAGAATTTCCTCTGTCTCTAAAATGAGCAGGTTTCCACTAAAAATCAACCTGGTAGCTTTGTAAGCTAGTGGAAAAGCTGTTTTTTTTAATTATATATCTACATTTCTCCTCTTTCCTTAGCCTTCTCAAAGGTTGTAACTTCAATAATTGGCATTTGTATATCTTAATTAAATTGTCTGCAACACTCAGACACTGTGATGACGAACTATTTCTTCTGGCTCTCCCATTCAACTTGAAACTGAAAACCAAAAGGGAAGTTAACTAACTGCCTTGAAAATGTGGTGTATTTATTCTTTCTTCGTGTACTGGCTAGAGTGATGAAGAGTCAGAGAGCATTGGCATTGGCATGACATGGACTTCACAGGATCATAGGACAGTATTTAGATCTGGAAGGAAGCTGGGTGATCAACTGGTTTTTACAGAGAGGAAATGCTAAAGAGGCCAAAGATGACTAGTTCTGTGAAGACTTAAAATAAATCCTAGAAATAATGACAACAACAACAAAAAGATGTCACATTCATCATAGGGGATTGGAACACTAACATAGGGAATTGAATGACAATTGGAATAGCAAGTAATGAAGCAGGACAGAAGCAAATAGAGTTTTGTCAAGATAACTCACTTGTCATAACAAACACTCTTTTTCAACAACCCAGAAGGCAATTCTACACATGGAAATCACCAGATTGTTATTATAGAAATCAGATTGATCATATATTTTGCAGTCAAAGGTGAGAAGTTCTATACAGTAAGTTAAAACAACTCGTGGAGCTGATTGTGGCTCAGATGATGAGTTTCTTATTGAAAAATTCAGACTCAAGTTTGAGAGTGGAGAAAACCATCAGATCATATAGGTAGGACCTAAGTAATATCCCTTATATACATGAAGTGGAGGGGATGAATAGATTTAAGGGATTAGATCACGTAGAAAGAGTGTCTGAAGAATTATGGACAGAGGTTTACAATATTGTGCAGGAGGCAGCAATAAAAAAAATCCAAAGAAAAAAGAAGAGCAAGAAAGAAAAATGGCTATATGATGAGGCTTTACAAATAGCTGAAGAAAGAAGAAAAGGGAAAGGGAAAAGAAAATGGGAAAGACATACTCAACTGAATGCTTAAATCCAGAGAATAGCAAGGAGAGATAAGGTTTTCTTAAATGAACAATGTAAAGAAATAGAAGAAAACCAAAGAATGTGAAAGAAAAGAGATCTCTTCAAGACAATTAGAGATATCAAGGAAATGTTTCATTAAAAAAATGGCTATGACAAAAGAAAAAAATGACAAGGACTTAACAGAAGCAGAAGAGATTAAGAAAAGGTGGCATAAATACGCAAAAGAACTATGCAAGAAAGATCTTAACGTCATAAATAATGAAGTTGGTGTGGTTACTGGCCTAGAGCCAGACATCTTGGAAAAGGAAGTCAAGTGGGCCTTAGGAAACATTGCTAACAATAAGGCTAGTGGATGTGACAGAAATCTAGGTGAGCTATTATTTAAAATCCTAAAAGATGATGTGTTAAAGTGCTACACTCAATATGCCAGTAAATTTGGAAAACTCAACAGTGCCACTGGATTGGAAAATATCAATTTATATTCCAATGCTAAAGAAAGGCAATTGCAAGGAATGAAGGAATGTTCAAATTACCAAATAATTCCACTTCATTTCACATGCCAGCAAGATTATGTTTAAAATTCTGCAAGCTAGATTTCAGCAATATGTGAACTGAGAATATTCCAGAAGAGTAGTCTGGTTTCTATGAGCAGAGGAACTAGAGACCAAATTGCCAAAAACCACTGGCTTATGGAGAAAGCAAAGACGTTCCCATGACCTATCTACTTCTGCTTCACAGACCACACTAAAGCCTTTGATTGTGTGGATCACAGCAAAATTTGGCAAAGAGATGGGAGTACTGGTTCATCTTATTTGTCTCCTGAGGAACCTGTTCTTATTTGTCTCCTGAGGAACCTGTATGCAGGTCAAGAAGCAACATTTAGAACAGAACATAATTGGTTTAAGATTGGACAAGGAGTACAAGGCCATATGTTTTCATTGTATTTATTTAACTTATATGCAGAATACAGTATGTGAAATGCCAGTCTGGATGAATCAAAAGCCAGAATTAAAGTTGCTAGGATTAATACCAACACTCTCAGATATGCAGACACTATCACTCTGATGGCGAAAAGTGAAAAATAATTAAGAAACCTCCTGATGAGACTTGAAAGAGGAGAGTGTAAAAGCTGGCTTGAAATTTAGCATAAAAAAAAAAACCCTTGTCAACTGGTCACATCACTTTCTGGCAAAGAGAGGGAGAAGAAATGGAAGCAGTGTCAGATTTTATGTTCTTGGACTCAAACATCACTGCAGCCATGAAATTAAAAGATGCTTGCTCCTTGGAAGGAACACTATGGCAAATCTGGACAGAATACATAACCTTGCTAACAAAGTTCCATATAGTCAAAGCCTTGTTTTATTTTGTTGTTTTTTCAGTAGCAATGTATGGCTATGAGAAATCGTGTATAAGAAAGCTTAGTGCAGAAGAATTGACACTTTTGGATTGTGGTGTTGGAGAAGACTTTTGAGAGTCCCTCGGATAGCAAGGAGAGCAAATTAGTCAAAACTTACCAAAAAAATCAATCTATTACCTGGAAGATCAAATACTTAAGCTTAAATACTTTGGCCACAAAATGAGAAAATGGGGCTGATTGGAAAAGACCTTAATGTTGGGAATGATTGAAGTCAGAAGGAAAAGGTGATGGCAGAGCATAAGATAGTAAAGTTGGAAACAACAAACAGGATCTTGGACAGACTTCATGAGATAGTAGAGGACAAAAGGACCTAGCATGCCATGCCGCATGGCATCACAGAGGCAGACAAAACTGAATTACTAAACAACAACAAACTAAGAGCTGAAGTGTCTTTCTTACAACTCTACAGGCAGCCTGGGTTCAGATTCTGACTCTTCTTCATACTGTTTTGTGATGACTGAATGAAATAATATTTGTAAAGCAGTTAGCATGGTGACTGATACATAGCAGGTGCTTAATAAATGTTTGTTCACTGCCCTCCTCCCCTTCTTCCCATGTATCTCTGGGGAAATTGCATTACTTCCTTAGACCTCAGTTTCTTAAATTTTAGGAATGTATGGCATCGGGTTCTTCTCCTCTTAGACAAGGTTGAACCAATTTTAAACACCTTCTCCCCCCCAAAAAATTGGCCTGCCCTCACACTTACCCACTGCTTCTTCCACCTAATTCCCCACTTCTAGGACAGCAACACTATAACATAATCAACAAACAGGTATGGTAGAGAAATTAACATTTTGTCCTCTGGGCCTTGGGTTCCTCATCTATAAAATAGGAATGGATAATATTTTGTCTCCTAGAAAGTAATGGACTGGACTAGAAGACTATCGAGGTGTTTTACAAAGATTTTAGAGTCTATGATTCAGATTGATATAAATGCATTACTCAATTGTATTATGAGATATTAATATAAAGAAGACAATAGCACTACCAATCTCTCTGAGGCCTATAGCTTTTGTAAAGCTAGAAAATGTAAAAATTTGGGGGTTTCCCATCTCTATTCCTTTTTGGAATAATCATTATGTGTCAGGAACTGAAATGCTCAGTGATTATACTCAGTATGTTACTAAAGTTAATGCGCAGAACAGGATAATTCTATTTCCTTATTTTAATAGATCTGTATTGTACTTTTAGTTTTATGGAATACATCTGGGAAAGTCAATTGAATACCTGCTTACCTACCAGGATTAGCACCCAATAAGAATAAAAGTGCCTTCCATTTCTATTACATTTAAATGAGTGATAGCAGCTTTTCGTTGATGTCAGCCTATTCCACAACAGTTTTCTTTTATAGATAAAGTTTGGCTCGGGCACCCATGGCATTTTTGGTTGTACATTGGTAAATACTGCAAAAGTAAGACACACTTGAAATGTGCATTATCTGGGTGTTGATATCCTGGACTTTATGGCATATTGATTAGCCTTGATATGCATTTCACAATGTACTCTTCCAGATCAATCAGTTTAGCACTTTAATTTATCAAAAAACACACATACTTTTATCAATTAGTTAGTTAAGAAGCATGTGTTGACTGTGACCAAATAGAGATACAAAGACAGAAGATCTTGCCCTCAGAGATCTTGCATGCTCTCAGGGGAGACAACATGTGCATATACAGCTATAAACAAAATAGATGAGGGATACAAGAGGATTTGACCTAGGGAAAGTAGTAACAACTAGGAGATCTCAGAAAAGGCTTTCTGTAGAAGGTGACATGAGCTGAATTTTGAAGAAACCTCATAATTCTAAGAGACACAGATGAAGATGAATGGCTTTCTAGGCATCACAGACAGCCAGTGCAAAGAAACAGATAGGAAATGTAATGTTACATATTAAAACAACAATAACAATCAGGACAATTTAATGGAACTATAGAATGGGTAAAGGAGAGGAATATGAAATAAATATCAAAAATGCAGGCTGGGGCAAGTCTATGAAGAACAGAAGAGTTCATATTTTTTTTATCTGAATACTTTATTGTATTCTTGCCAGTGTACAAAAGATAAATAAATGAAAATTCAGAGAGGTAAATGAGAAAGTCTGACATGAGTTGAAATTTGGATGGTTAACTTGGCACATTGTTACACACATATAGATTAAACTTTTGTGCAGGCTGTAGAATTCTCTCTCCTTTGAATACTCACAGTTCACTTCACATCACATCACATCACATCACATCACATCACATCACAGATCCACATATGAAGAGTGGATACAGAGATTCTTCCACAAGTAGCTTAAGATCATCTTGCTACAGGAATGAAGAGACTTTCTGGTGCCGGAAAGGATTACTGCTGGAAGATACCCAGTCAGCAGGGGATCATTTTGGGCATTTTGCAGGCAAAACTGTTTCAGATCAGCAGCAGAGTGAGAAACCTTCATGCAGGGGAGCCTGGTCTTGAGCCAGAGCTGCTGCACCACTTTCCTCATGGTGATGACTTTGGAGCTGCTGGACATGGCACAAGGAGCTGAGGTCCATGGTCCGTGGTCGGTTGTGGATGGTGGATGGTGGGTGGTCGGGCAGATGTCTGCTCACTCCCTGGCTCACTGGGTTTGGTCTGGAGTTTGTATTTTATTTTTATTTTTATTTTGTTTTATTTTTTAAGGCAGTTGGGGTTAAGTGACTTGCCCAGGGTCACACAGCTAGTGAGTGACAAGTGTTTGATATGAGGCCGGATTTGAACTCAGGTCCTCCTGATTTCAGGGCCAGTGCTCTATCCACTATGCCACCTAGATGCCCTTGAAGTTTGTATTTTAAAGCCAAATCAACAAGCATTTATGAAGGGCCTACTATGCTTCTAGAGGTCATTGTTGTTTGTCTTTTGTCTTCAAAGATGATTAATGACATCAAGGGTGATACCTTGACTCATGGGTAAATTGCATTTACATGAAGAAGAGCTACACAAAGTTATCAGCCTCACTCTTCCAGTCATCAAAGTCCAGTGCGGAGGCAAAAGTCAAGACTACTGGTGATGGCCTAGGGTAAAGTAGATAACCTTGGTGCCTTTGATGTCTGATCAAGCTCTAAACACTCCACAACTCCTGCTTCAATTGCTTTCATGGCTGTTAGAACAAATTTTTCTCAAATGCCCATTCCACTGGCAGAAGTCTTTACATGCTTGGGGTAGACACTCTCCTAACTTACTGATGGGTTTGTGGCCTATCAGTTACACTTGCCTGGTTTAGCCCATCTGCTGAGATGGTCTCCTGAGGTGTGGTCACTGTGCATGCTTCTTGGAGCCACAGGTGAGAGTTGAATGCCAGGTGGACACCGAAGGTGGATGAGCAGCCCTGAAAAGGGCTCAGCAAGCCCTCACACCAGAGGTGCTGGTCCTCCTTGAACACCCTATACATCCTTCTAGAGGTCACAGGGAGCCACTAGAGTTTATTGTTCCCAGAAATGACATGATCAGACCTGATCTTCACAAAAATCAACTGATTTCCAGCTCTGTGAAGCATAGACTGGAGAGAAGAGAGATGTGAAGTAGGGTTCCTAATTAAGAGATTGATCAAAAAGTCCAATTGAGAGATGATAAGGGAAAGATTACTTTGAACCAGAAGCATCAGTCAATGCTTCAAGAAAGACCATATCTGAGATAGGTTTTGATGCATGGGTAGGACCAAGATCACTGGATTTGGTAGTTGTGGTGATAGACTGAGAATATCTTCCAGGAAGAGGTCACAGTATGAATAAGGACTAAGAGATGTGAAAGCATGGGAACGTATTCAGGGAATAGTGGTTAGCTATATCAGCCTGGAAAAATAAGCTGCAAGCAGAGGTGCTTATGGCAAGCTCCTAAGCAACCTATGGAGAGTTCTATTACTAGCTTGGAGCATGCCACACAGAGGAAATATGTAACAAGGTAAAAATTATGTTGAAGCAACCATGATGAAATGGTGAAAAGGAAAACAGACACAGTCACTTCCAAACCAAGTATAAACCCTTGAGTAGAAATGTTTGCATCATGGTAGAACCTACTAATTCCATATTGTTTTTATCTCTCATTCACCTGAGGTCATATAAATCATAAGCTATCTACCCTTTACCCACAGGAATTGCTAATCATCATTCGTAAACTGGGCATTTTGATTCTTAGATTTTTGGTTAAGATGATTTTATTCAATAAGGAATATATTATAGCCATTTATTAAGTTATAACATATAGCTATTCCATGAAATAACTATGTAGCTGTTAAAGGAGGTTATCAATATCTTGAAATTAACATATATGATTAACATGATTTTATTCAACAAAGAATATTTTGCTGTTGTTGAGTGGCTTCCGTTGTGTCCAATTCTTCATGACCACATTTGGGGTTTTCTTGGCAAAAATACTGGAGTGATTTACCATTTCCTTCTCCAGATCATTTTACAGATGAGGAAACTGAGTCAAAGAGGGTTAAGTGACTTACTCAGGGTCACACAGTTCCTAAGTGTCTGAAGCCAGAGTTGAACTCACGAAAATTAGTTTTCCTGATCTGAGGCCCAGAACTCTGTCCACTGTGCCACCCAAACATAACTGCTACTTACTGAATAAAATATGTTTTTTAATTTAATAAATATAATTTCTTTGCCACACATTATTTCTTTATTACTTATTTCATTAGTAGTATATTAGACCCATAATATGTAACTGTTACATGAAAATGAGAATAAGGAATATATTATAACCATTTTCAAAGTATAAAACAGAGCTTTCACAGGATATAGCTGCATAGCCATATGCCTGAAATGCCTCTAGAAATGACTAACCGGGCTAGATGTTACTTCTTGATCAGATTAGTAGGATCACTATCCTACGTTTCTCCTATATCCTTTCCAGTCACCTGAATGATTTGTTTTAAAACATTTATTTGAAACTCGTATTATAACTAGCAAGCAGACCCAGGATACTTATTTTTTAATATTGTTCTTGTTGCTAATGTCAGTTTTTAATGGCCTAGATCTCAAAATGATATAATGTAAGGATGTTAGAGAATGTACTTAACTTTTATGACTCAAAAATACTTGAGTTCTGTACACGTGTTTCATGTCCCTCCCTGCCTCCTCCCCAAAAGTATATTTCAGTGCAACAAATGGACTACATAAACTTATACAGTCTTTGGTATTTTTTCTTCCCATGCAAGTACTCTGCAAATTAATTTGTATTGATTAGGGTCTGCAAAGAAAACACATTTATTTAGATTGATTGTTGAAGCTCATGGCAGTAATGGAATACTGTACCTCTTGTTTCAGCATGAGTCCCTGAAAATCAATTATAGGACACCAAAAGCCATTATTTAGCTCTTGTAAATGAAGGATGTTCACTTTTTAAAATACTAAGAAACCTCAGTGATATTGGACAGTGATACTGAACCAAGTCAGCGTGTTTAGGTGGAGGACCATCAAACTCATAGTATATCCATGAATCCCACTAATGCTAAGGTTTCCATGTGGCTGGGAATTGTGCTGAATTAAAGAAAAAAAAACAGAAGAAAGGGAGTAACTGACAATCTTGGAAATGGGACAAATTTGGTTGAAAGTTGAAGGTAAGGTACCTTTGTGCTTAAAAGAGAAGCAGCAGGAGCCAATGCTAATTGTCATTGTCGTTTTTCTTAGGTGTCCAGCATGACACAGGTCACTAAACTAGGTAGGACTTGGGAAATTCACCCAGGTCAGATACAGACCTGCCAGCACAGTGGTGAGGGAGGTGAGCCCCAGGAGAGAAGTGTGGTGGGGGCTGGAACATTTGGGGCAGTATTTATAAACAGGTAGTGGTGGGGGAATTCTTTCTCTTCCCAGAGTGCCAACCTAGAGTAAAGGCTGTATGACTCATAGTCCTCTACCTGTCCCACTTGTACCACCCTGTCACTGTGGAGTGTAATCTCCCTTCCCTGATGAATTGGACACAGCTGAATCCTTCCCAGGCAGTGCTTATTTCTTCACTATGTAAGGCAGGGATAATGGTTTAGGGGGTGATCTTTTCTAGTGTCATAGACTTCTCTCTAGAGATATAATGAGCTACAGCTTGTCACAATAATTAGCTTGCTTTTTAGCCTAAAAGCAGTATATTATCCTTTCAGGTCCACATGGTTGCTCCTTTTTTTTTTATGGAGCTCATGTCAGATAATAGTGTAATCAACTGCTAAGAGGAGCTTAATCGTGCGTAAAAGGTAGGAAGGGATTGGGGGTGTGAAAGTGTTTGACTGGATCATCTGCAAAGTTTCTTATGCTGTGACTTAGATCAGTTATTAATTAGAGCCCATTAGATTATACACTCCATGTGGGTAAGGATTATTTTATTTCATTGTTTCTTCTTGCATCCCTAACACCTGTGACAGTGTGTGGTACATAGCTAGCTCTTAATTGTTAATTGATAAATTAATTTATTAATGTTATAGCTACAGAAAATATTATAAGTGAATAGCCTTCTACATATTTAAGCAACTCCAAAATGAGTAGCATAGTTATAAAATAGTAAATAACATCAAAGTGATCTAGCAGAGGCTTTTTCTCAGAAGTAGGTATGTATTGTGGTTCACTTTATTCAGTGTTTCTTTTTTTTTCGTTTGCCCTTTTATTCTTAGGACATGTATGTGTAGAACCTGGAAAGTCTATTAATGTTTATGAAATAATACCATATAACTATATAGTGTTTTGTTGCATCTAGGAAAAATAAAAAGGTAAGGGGCAACTAAGTCTTCTCATGGCATTCTATATTACAATTGCAGGTTAAACACACTCTAGAACTGATTACAGCATACAGTTTACAACAGTCTTAATAAAATAGGACCTGAACAGGAATGAAAACTCTATCATTGTCCCATATTGCTGTCCCATTCCCTAACTCTGCTACACCATGTGACAAAACACACACATACACACACACACACACGCAACCTTTATAAAATATTGTATCGTAT
This sequence comes from Phascolarctos cinereus, assembly GCF_003287225.1. Taxonomy (NCBI): domain Eukaryota; kingdom Metazoa; phylum Chordata; class Mammalia; order Diprotodontia; family Phascolarctidae; genus Phascolarctos; species Phascolarctos cinereus. Next base: position 59,686,539 of record NW_027556180.1, read on the forward strand.
CGTATTAGTTTTTCTTCCCCTGTGATTTAGGCTTAGCAAATTGTATTTTTACAGATGAACTATCATTGATATTATATATGCCAATACATTAGCAAAAGTATAGCAAAGCCATTATAAATTCTGAGATACATATTGAGAAAGAGGAAACTAGAGCAATGTATGATGTGATCTTTCAAAGTCCCTTTCCATATTGGTAAGCTATAATTATCGTGTCTAATTTTTATCCAGACTTTCCACAACACAATGCTGGCCCTCTGCTCACATATCCTCAGCTCCTAGTTACAGAAACCTGGAAGAAGTAACAGCTTGTTTTCCCATATACCGCAGACTCCAATGGATTGCTACTGGGGCCTCTTTTGAACTTTCATCTTGCTTTTATGGGCATTTGTCCAGCTTTTTTTCTTGCAAATAAGGTTTGAAATGTTTTCCTGGTAAATGTTCAGGAACTAAATGATGCATGCCCATCTATGAAAACACTTTGAACTTAATAAGCCATAACTAAACTGATTATAGAGGAAAAAAGGAATCACCCAGACATATTTTATCTGACAGTGTTTCACATAATTGCACAGGTGAACTTTGGAACATAGTACAAACATTCATTCACACTAAGTTCTACTGAGATGATCACATTACAGTATTAAGTGAAATAACATTTGTAAAGAGCTTAGCACAGTGCCTGACACATAGTAGGCATTTAATAAAAGCTTGTTTCATTATTTCTTTCCTAGTAATAGTAACAATAATGTTGGAGTGCCTTGTGTCAGCCCCAACATACTTACTGGTAAACAACCCCTATTAACCACTGTTATGAGTTCTTTTTGATTTTGGAAGATGTGATTCTCATTGTCTAATATTATATGTTAGGGGTATATCTGTAGCCTTTTGAATATGCTATGTGATTATGACTGTATTAAGCCCTTATATTTTCTCTTTTAGTGATCTCATCAGCTCCAATGGATTTCATTATACTCCAGATATGTATTACTCCCTGATGTACAAATCTAACTTCTCTCTTCTCCATATCACTAACTGAAGATGCAGTATTTTCTATGAGGAACAGCCAATAGGCCAGTTGGATATTTTTAACTTTTAACTAGATGTCACATAGGCACTTCTAATGAGCATTCACACAATAGAATCTGCCACACACACCTCTCCACAAACTAGCACCCTTTCTATCTTCTCTCATTTTGTTAGCATCCTTACATTCACCACTTTAGCGGGTTCTAAATCTTCCTTTACTCTTCACTATCTCTTACCTGCTATAGACAATCAATTAGCAAATCTTCTTGGTTTTATCTTCACAACATCTCTTTCATTTGTCCCCTTCTTTCTGATCACACAGCTACCACATTTCTTCAGGCCCTAATTTCTTCTCCAGTACACAATTGCAGTAGCTTTCCAGGTAGATAGAAATGATTGGCTAAGGGTTGTGGTGGTGGCGGTGGTGGTGTTGATGGTGGTGGTGGTTGTGAGAGAGTGAGGAGTTGAGGATAACACTTGGATGGCATGCCCTGGTGACTGGAAACATTATGGAGCAGGGGTGGAGAACCTGTGGCCTTGAGGCCATGTGTGGCCCTGTAGGTTCTTACATGCAGCCCTTTGACTGAATCCAAAGTTCACAGAAAAATCCCCTTAATAAAAGAATTTGTTCCATAAAACTTGGACTCAATCAAAAGGCTGTACCCAAGGACCTAGAAAGCCACATGCGGCCTCAAGGCCACAGGTTCCCCATACTTTTTATAGAGGATGCCTTCTATAATACTAGGTAAGTTAAGAAGAGTGGAAGGTTTTGGGGAAAAGGTAATGAGTTCAGTTTTGGCAAAGATATCCACTTGGGGATGTGTAATAGACATCATATTTCCCCCAATGTACTCTGAATTTTCCAACTTAGGATCAAATGGCTCAGAATTTGAATGACCACACATCAAACTCATATCAATTATGACCTATTGCCAAGCTCTCTCAGGCAGCAACAGTAGTGGCAAGGTAAATGCTGGTCAGCAATTTTAATGCAATCTATAAACTTCAGAGAAAATCCAGGCCCTATAGAGAAATTGCACATATGCTATCAATAGATGTAATTCTTCTCTCTGGACTGGATTTGAAAAACCCACACATGACATTAAGTGCCACCAAGCTGTTCTAAGAGCCATTTTCTGGCAGAAGTAGAGATCTGTGGTCACAGCTAGACTTGCTCAATGACCTCAGAGCCCTTGCATGAATGAAGTTTGCTTTTACTGTTATAATTGCATCAGTTTGTGCAAGTGTTATTGCCTAATCTGGCTGTTATATTTAATGGCCCCAGCTGCGAGGAAATCGTTTTTTTTTTTTAGCTAACACCCCCACCCAACCAACTTTTACCTACTGTGATATTCTCAATTGAAATGCCAAGAGCTTCCAGTGTAAAAATGTCCCATGACCACATTTTCACATAGCATTTTAACTCAAACTGTATTAAAATCCAAAACCTTTTTTAGTTGAATTTAGCTGAATTTGGTTATCTTGCTTCTAAAAACAATGAAAGGCATTTTTATAGAAACTTTGATAGACTAAGATGACAAGTGAAAGATATGAATTTAATATGGTGGCGGTTAAACATTCCAACATTTGCCCCAGTAGATTATCTGGAGGATAACTAATGTCACAACTAAAGTTGATTATAGCAAGAGGTACAACCAAAAGTCATGTGGTAAGATCACAGACAATGTGTGACACTTCCATTGGGAAGGCACAATGCCACAGGAAAACCAATATCCTTCAGTGAAGCGATAACAATATTGCGTTCAAATATTTTCAGTATTTTATCAAATCATCAAATTCACCTCAAGAATTCCTCCCTTTTTTGATGCACTTGAGTAAGTACATAAAGACAATAAACAGTTTTCAATTCAGTTAAATCCTAACATTGTATGGGACTCTGCCACATAGTATTTGAAAATAGCATAGTACTGCTATAGAAGTACGGTTGCTACCTAGGCATCAAAATCAATCTTTTTACCATACTATGTAATACTATAATGATATTATAGATGAATCTCAAAAAGGGAAAATCTTTAATTCTTGAAGTTTTTAATTTATATTTATCCACAGATTTGATAAGACTAAATGATGAGGAAAGGAAGGGAGGGAGGGAGGAAGAAAAGAAGGAAGGAGGAAGGAAAAAAAGAAGAAAAATAGAAGAATGAAAGAAAATAGAAAGGAAAAGAAAAAGGAAGGAAAAATATTAAAAAAACCAAATAGACAAAGAAAGGAAGGAAGAAAGAAAGAATAAATGAATGAATAGAAAGAGAAAGGGAAAAGGAAAGAAGGAAGGAAGGAAGAAAGAAGAGAGGAAGTGAAGAAGAAAGGAACAAAGGGAGAAAGAAAGATCATTTGAGATCTAATGGCTAGGAACTGCTATCTATTGTTATTTCCTTTCACTCATTCATTTACTTTTTGGTCAAGACCTGTAATTTGGTTAGAATGGGGAACTCCCAGTATGGAAACTTTATCTACTGATATCAGTTGGCATTTTTTTTTGAAATGTCTTAACTTAGAGAGTTGCCTGGGTGTGTGTAAGTTAGGCAACTTACTCTTAGCAAGTATACACACGTTTGAACTTGGATCTTCCTTCCTCCAAGCCCAGTGAGTATCTTTTATGCCACTGCTGCTTGTTGTAACAGTTTAAGTGTGATATATATATAACAAAGTGATCATTTGAACATAATTTACTGGCAATGCCTCCAGGTATAATGTATGACATAGACAACAAATACAGTGAAGGACGTCAGTCTCAGTTCAAATTATAAATTAAAAATAATGAAGACTGTAAAAATTAACACATTAAAACATCTTTGTTCCTATAAAACAAAATAATGTGTTTATGCATGAGCCCTAGGCTATCATTTTACCAACATAGGTCATTCAGAGAAAAACTAAGAATTTTCATTCTTTTTGAATTTGCATTTATTTAAGGGATATGAAGGATTTAATAAAGTTTATATGTATACATTCATGTATGTGTTAACATCTTCATTTAATACACATTTAATATGTACTCAATCATTGCTGATTAGGATCTATGTATTAGACACTTTGCAAAATAATTTATAAAGGCTTTATTGATTCCTAATTGATCCTAATTGATTCCTAAATTCATATCAAAAGAAGTGTCTGTTCATGTTCTAATATGTTAAAAGATGATTTGCAGAGGCAGCTAGATGATACAGCAGATAAAGCTCCAGCCTTGGAGTCAGGAGGACCTGAGTTCAAATATGGCCTCAGACACTTTACACTTACTAGCTTCATGAAATTGGGCAAGTCACTTAACCATGATTGCCTCACCAAAAAAAAAAAAAAGATGATTTGCCTTTTCACAATGGTATCAAATATTTTAATTTTTTATTGCCTACTCAAATAATTGCCTACTCAAATGATAACTCTGACAATGAGAATTAGTCATATATGAATGTCATACTTTTTAAAGAAGCAGTCATGGTTTTTAATCAACCAATACCTATTTAGAATCATAGATCTAGAAGTGAAAGGGACTCTCCTCTTAGCTTAATTCATAATAAAGAGAAAAAAATGAAAAGAAAAAAACTGGGAATGCAATACTAGGAAATGAGATGGTTGGCAGGGAGTCTGTCTCTTAAAATAATGAAGCAATGCTGGAAGTGAAGCGTTGGATTTATTAGCATTTTATTTATTCGGGTCACTGCCTAGCAGGGTAAAATATTTAAATTACTTTAAACAAAATAGAACTCAGAAGTAAAAACTTCCTTTCATTTTCCACAACATTAAAGATACTCATAATTTAAAAATTTTTTTATTTTTTTTCTGAATTTAAGAAATAAAATGAACATTTCCATAGTAGAATAGAAAAAAAGATTGCACATAAATCTGTAACTCCATTATATACAATTTCCTACTCCTTTTAAATATATATTAAAGTTATCATATAACCTTTTTTTCTTTTTTCTCCCCCTCCCCCTACTCTACATATTTGTGGCTAAGAGTAGCATTCATAGTTTTATTGACAATTTATTTTACCATCATTTTTCCCCCAGGAGTATTGCATGATCTCAAGTCACAGGACAAGACAGTCTTGAAAGAATTAAATTTCTGGGATACCCAATAGGCAATGGAAAGGTACGTGAAACCAGGTTAGTAGATTGCAAAAATTTATCAACAAAAATTATAGAGTATATGTATTACCAGAATATATATATTACCAGAAAGACATTTTGACTAGTCATATGGAAACAGTAAGAAAACTCAGGCTAAAGAATAATAATAATAAAAAACTCTGCATGTCCAGTGTCACATGAACTAGTGAGAGACCAAAGAATTGTACTCAGATGTAGCAGAGCCTAAAAGGCTCAATAAAAAAATATTCTGGAGAACTCTTTTAATGACTTCTGTGAATCCCAAGAACATGTAATTAATTTATCATTCCTTTAAGGGATGGTACAATTCCTGGATGTTTTCAGACAATAATCGAAGGGATTCTCCTGCTCAGTGACAGTGATGGTGATGGGGGCAGGGCCCAAGCCAAGATCTTCTCCTTTTGCCCCAAAGGGAATCTGACTCACAGGCCCCAGACCCTCATCTCCCTTTGAAAGCCTTAGCATTACCTTTTAATCTTATTCAGATTTGCCCTAAAAGAATCTGGCTCCCTTTTGTCTATAGGCCCCAGAAAGGCCTTCTCCAGTCTCAAACTGTTCCTTATCAACTCTCCTTATCTCCTTTTGAAAGTCCTAGCCCCACCTTGATTTTGTGCAGGTGCCTTTCAAACTTCTGCCTTCCTCTTCCCTCCATTAGCTATTCCCATTGTCTATTCAATCTCTCAGACCTCCCCAATTAGAATTCTTACCTAGACCCTTTTCCCAACCCCCTTCTCTGGCCACCCAAAGTTACTTTAGTATTTAAGATCCACCTTGGCCCTCATTCAGATGCTGAGATTCTCATGCCCGCTTGTCGTTATGGGGGTCACGTGGTTGAGAATCTCTGGTGCCCCAAAGGCTGAGCGTTTCTCATGCCCGCCTATCCTTACGGGCATCACCTGGCCTCTGTGATTTATCACTAATAAACTTTTCCTCTGGCTGAAGAAGCTTTGAGTTGAATTCATTCAGCAGGGCCTGGTTCCATGATCTTGGGGATTTTGCAGCACCCCAAAAGTCCTAGACCTCTTCAATGACAGGGTTGGGGCAGCATCTTTTAAAAGAACAGACATTTTCCAGCTTAATTTCTTGTCTATCGCCATGAGGCAAACCATGTGCTTTCTGCTTTACCTGCCCATGCAAAGGGGTGAGAGATGGGCATTTCTGCTCCTGTCAGTCTTTTCCTTCTATTTTCTTTTTTCCTTTCCTTTCCTCTCCCTCATTATCACTGCCTGTGGGCTTCCTTCAAGTCACACATAAAATTCCACCTTCTTCAAAAAGCTTTTCCTAGTCCTCCTTACATTAGTGCCTTCCCTCTGAGATTATCTCTAAGTATCTCTAAATATCCTATTTTTATATAATTTGCATGTTGTATATGTCTGTATGTTGTCTCCCTCCATTAGACTACGAGGTGTTTGAGACCAGAAACTGTTTTCATCTTTCTTTGTATTTCCAAAACTTAGCAAAGCACCTAGCATACAGTAGGCATATGATAAATGTTGACTTGACTCAGTACATGACCTTGTGAGTTCAAAAACCCTAGAGGAATGGGAGTGAAGTGAGAGTGTCCACCAGAATTGGAGGGATGATGTTCACTAGAGAAGTTGTTGGTGTCAGAGCAGATACAGGGGAGGCTAACAGTGGAAGCAGCTCAGTATACAGTCCTGGGGAGGCTTGGCTTTGGAGTGGAGTGAGAACCCAAGTGAAATGTAAAATTCCTGATTAGCAGTTTTGTAAAATAATTTTATGTTTTGATGGCATTTAAACATTAGCCTACTAGCAGACTGTAACAGAAGTTACAAGTTGTTACTATAGTGTCTTAGTTAATGCATGCTATGATTCTCTTATGTTTACATTCCTTTGTTTATAAGAAGATGTTATACATGCCAATTGTAATGAATATCTTTTTTAAATCTCCCCTTTAGGGGAACTCTTTAGAGTTGTGAACGATAATCTAATTCACTATAATTAAAGTCTTCTTTGAGGTATCCAGTATGGGAAACTTAATTAGCCATTGTATTCGAGAAAAGGGAGCCTCCTCTCTATAGAGGCAGTCACCGAGGACTGAATATAATCCAGACTTCGTGGCTGGACACAGCACTGGGAGGGACAAATTCTCCAGTTCCTATGGGCTCAGTGGGCTAGGTCTTCAAGGCTAGGTATGTTTTTTCTATTCTGCTAATGCCTGCCTACAAGAAACTTAAAATGTATTTGGGAGGAGGGGCATAAGATGTGTTTGAAAATAATATAATCCAAAGTATATTTTAAGAGTGTAATTCTTGTACAGGAAGTATAAACAAATGAGCACAATGTAATGGAAAAGGAACTGAATTTGGAGTCAGAGAACCTGGATCAAAATCCCAGGAGGGTGGGGGTGAACATTCTGGGCCTTAGTTTCCTCATTTATATAATGGAGGGTTTGCACCACATAATATCTGAAGTCCCTTCTAGTTCCAAATTTGGGGTCCAATTATCCTAAAATGTTTGGATTCTATGATGGAGGGAGAGATCACTTCAGTATGAGGTGATCAGAGAGTGCCTTATGGAGGAGAGGGCATTTGAATTGGACCTTTAATGATGTATTGGCTTTCAAGAGGTAGGAGTGGGGGATGAGGGAAAGCTCTCCAGGTGTGGGAAATGTATCACATTGCTTTCTGCTAAGATATCAGGAAAAATGTGGATTGCCCAAGGCCGGCAGACAAATGTTTGAATAGCTACTGGGTTACTGTGACCTGCCATAAACCCAGAGGCAAAGTTTAATTCTAGTTATTATGAATTATTCTGTGTTGTGTCAATATTCAATAACCTGTAGAGGTGGTTACCTCTTTTCAGAAAAAGCTGAATTAGATAATATCTTTTAATACCATAAAGCTAATCATAAAAAGCCAAGAATAAATACATGCTTATGCACCTACCACTTCAAGTTACTTTATTTAACTAAAGTAATAATGATGATATGTCTCATTTGTGTAATGTTTTAAGGCTCACTTTTTATGTATCTTCTTATTTGCTTCTTTAAAATATCTTGAAAGTTCTTTGTTCGCTGCTTTGAGTCATCTTTCTCTTTGTGTCTGTTATTACATGACATTATGGCTGCGCTCATTTTAGAATTACCTCATTTCTGTCTGTGCAATGCTTGGCAGCTCCCCACAAATGCCAGAGGTTCATTCAGTTGTGTGTCTACATTTAAGCATTGGGGTGAAGAGGTAGATTTCAGTGTGTCTCAAATCAACCATGTCCCTCTCTTCAAACTTGTTTTTTTGTGAAGAGAGACAGAGTTAGAAAGTATGGCCTTGGCTGAGATGAAGGGGAGATAAATATCTCTCATACTTTAAAATTGTGCCAAATATCTACCATTAATTTCAAACAGTAATTTAAAAAAATCAAAGCCTTGCATAATAGTAAGCCTGGACATGGTTGAAAGGGGGTAGGGAGTAGGGGGATAAGGAGCATTGAAATTCCTGGGAACAGTTTGATTTTTTTCCAACCATGAGCTCATAATCAGTAAGCACAGTCTTAATCATGAATAGCTCAGGTCTCACTGGTAAAGTCTTCAGAGTAGGGACACGCATCAGTGCCAAGTACATCAGTAGAAAATAGTCATTAAGTCAACTACTCCTCAACCTTGCCTTATCATAGCCCCTATATATTTTCCTCATTTTGAACATAGAATCAAGTTCAGAACTCTTTTAATGTTTTTTTAATTCTCCACATTCTCCTTTTTTAGTTGATCTTTTAATCTCTACTTGCCAAACTCAATTCTTTGTTCTCAAGCTGCAATATCTCTTCCTAAAGCCCATGTGGAGACTCTGGGGGCCCCTAGCGATCTTTGTTATGACTCTGACAGTACTTTGTTGGTTAATTTACTCAATAGAGGTATAAGCTATCCAACCTCAGAAATTTTAAAAGGGACCTGCAAATTTACTTTTTATGAGTAGACCAAAGAATGTACTGTTTTATTTTGATGTCTGAATTTTCAGGATGTTTTAAATCCTTGTGGTGTACCCTTTAATTGTTAGTTCTTTTATTAAGTCGGATCTTGAAAGAACTGGGGAAGACATAGATTAACTAACATATCTAAGTCTCAAAGGAGGAAATGGCTTCTCACTGATGGATGGTTCATAATCATGATTTATAGAGTGGCATGCTGAAATATCTTTATTATGTTTTCCCAGAAGTTAAGTGTTGTGGACATTATATATGCTTGTGTATTTTTGCAGGTCTTAAAACCAGTTTCTCTGTTTATTTAGAATTTTCCTTTTAGAAGTGGGAGGGAAATGATCTAGGAAGGCAAAATTTTCTGGCCTATAGGGTTAGTTAATAACAGGGTCAGATGAGTTTGTGGTTTGTAATTGATTGCACAAGTGAAAATTACATAAGATTGTGAAGATCAACATGCCGAAAATCTGTTTCAACAATCTTAATCATTTTTATCAAAAGCATTTTCAAATGTTCCCTAGCTATCATCTAGTGTGAAATTTTTATAGACCTCTAGTAATTCCCAGAAACTCTAACTTCCTTCTGTGTACAACATGATCTCATCTCCAAAGAACTCATTTATCCTTGACTATATTCTATTCCTTAACATATAATAAAATTTTATGCCAAAGTCTTAGGAACTTGATGATTAAGGGAACTCTAAAATATATGTTTTGTAATTTTATAACCTTTTTCAATTAACTTGAAAATATTTGTTGAGAGTTTGTTGTGGCACTAGAGGGTATACAAGAATAAAAACAAATACAAACAAAACAGACAAAAATAAACACAACAACATAAACCATTATCCCTAGCAGCCTTAGTTGTGGAAGTGAATTCTAAGGCAACACATGAATAAAATGCAACAGAAGAAATGTCAAAAAAAGCAATATATTGTTAATTACTACAAGAATGTTCTGGTCAAAAAAAGCTAATGAAATTCAAAGAAAGAAATCCTGTTGATTGGGAATAGTCAAAAGAAGCTTTATAAATAAGTGATGCTTTAGTGGAATCTTGAAGAATGGGTAGCATCTGCAATGCAAGAATCCTGGGAAATTGAAATCTGAGAAAACCATGTGGGTAGAAACTAGTAATGTATATTGGAGTACGATTAAATAGACCAATTTAACAGGAGTGAGATATTTGGAAAGGTGGGGAAATGGAAATAAAACCAAGTTGCAGAGAGCATTGATGGCCAAGCCAAGAAGCTTGAATGAAGGACTGCTGTTAAAATTTGAGCATGGAGTAAGGTAGCTAATATGTTGGTTTGGGAAGAATAGATTATTGGCAATCTGTGCAATGTGATTAAGCAAAAAGGTCTAGAGGCTAAGAAAAGTGTTGACTATTGCAAAAATGCAACAGTGAGGTGATAACCATACAGTCTAAGTTAGTATCTGTTAGAATGGAAAGTAAAGAATATAAAAGAGACATTCTGAGAGAATTGTTAGGACCTGGTTACCAGGCTTGGTTGGCATCTGAAGCTGTGGTAGAGGGCAGAGTCATAGAATAATAGCATCTAAAGATAGAAAAGCCTTAAAGGTCATCAAGTCCAATTTTTACCTGAAGAGTCAAAGATGACTCTTAGATTTAGGATTTGGAGGCTGCTATTGCAAATAGTAGAAAAGGGAAAAGTCAGGAGGAAAAGGTACTAAATTCTGTTTTGGCCCAGTGTTTGACCTGGATTCAAGAGTTGAGGCTTGTAGCAGATAGGATTTTATCTGGGATTTGAAAGAATGCACGGAGGGCAGGGGATAGAGATGTGATGAGAGAGAATTCCAGGCTTGAGGGAGTCAGTGAAAATGTCCAGAGTCAGGACACAAGAAACAGCAAGGAGAACAATGCTCCTTGATTTCAGAGTATATAGTAGGGTGTAAGAAGCTTGGAAAAGTGAGAATGGCTCCATGTTATGAAGAACTTTTAAAGGCAAACAGACTTTTATTTGATCTTGGACATCATGGGAAAAAAAATATGAATTGGTCTGAAAAAGGTATTGAAAAGTAGAATTGGCCAAATGAAAAAGAGGCACAAAAATTCACTGAAGAAAAGTAAATTTCTTAAAAGAAGAATTGACCAAATAGAAAAGAAGGTACCAAAGCTTACTGAAGAAAATAATTCCTTAAAAATTAGAATTGAGCAAATGGAAACTAATGAATTTATGATAAATCAAGAAACAAAACAAAATCAAATGAATGAAAAGATGGAAGACAATGTGAAATATCTCATTGGAGATCCCAAAATGAAAACTCCCAGGAACATTATAGCCCAATTCCAGAGGTCCCAGGTTAAGGAGAAAATGTTGCAAGTAGCCAGAAAGAAACAATTCACGTATCATGGAGCCATGATCAGAATTCAGCAGCTTCTACATTAAAGTTCTGAAGGGCTTGGAATATGATATTCCAGAGGGCAAAAGTGCTAGGATTACAGCCAAGAATCACCTACCCAGCAAAACTGAGTATAAATCCTTCAGGGGAACAAATTGATTTTCAACAAAATAAAGGACTTTCAAGCATTCTTGATGAAAAGATCAGAGCTAAATAGAAAATTGACATTAAATGCAAGTTTCAAGAGAAGTATTAAAAGGTAAACAGGAAAGAGAAATCATGAGGGACTTAATAAGTTAAGCTGTTTACATTCTACATGGAAATATGATACTTATAACTCATAAGAAATTTCTTATAATTAGGGCAGTTAGGAGTATATATAGGCAGAGTATACAGGTATGAGTTGAATATGAAGGGATGATATCTAAAAAAATAAAACTAAGAGGTGAGAGAGGGATGCACTGGGAGAAAGGGAAAGGGAAAGGTAGAGTAGGGCAAGTTATCTCACATAAAAGAGGCAAGAAAGCATTTTGACAGTGGAGAGGATGATAGAAGAGATGAGAGGGAGTGAATGAACCTTACTGTCATTGGAATTGGCTCAAAAAGGAAATAGCATACTCACTCAATTGGATATAGAAATCTATCTCATCCTACAGGAAAGTAAGAGGGAAAAGGGATAAGAGAAAGGGAGGGTGACAAAAGGGAGAGCAAATTGGGGGAGGCTCTAGTTAGAAGCAAAACGCTTTTGAAGAAGTTCAGGATGAAAGGAGAAAGAATAAACAGATGGGGAAATATGATGGAGGGAGTAACTGAGAAGAAAATATTTAAAAGCAAGTTTCTCTGATAAAACCTGATTTCTTAAACATACAGAGAACAGAGTCAAATTGACAAAAAAAAAATAATGACCCATTCCCCAATTGATAAATGATCAAAAGATCTGATCAGTTTTCAGATGAAGCAATCAAAGCTATCTATAACCATATTTAAAAAATGCTCTAAATCACTACTGCTTGGAGAAATGGAAATTAAAACAATTCTGAGTTACTACCTCATATCTATTAGATTGACTAATAGGACAGAAAAGGAAAATGACAAATGTTAGAGGAAATGTGGGGAAAATGAGACATTAATACACTGTTGGTGGAGTTATGATCTGATTCAACCATTCTATGTAGAGCAATTTGGAACAATGCTCAAAAGGCATACCATGTGACCTAGCCAACACTCCTACTAAGTCTGTATCCAAAAAGAGATAAAATCAAAAAGGAAAAGGACCTATATGTACAAAAATATTTATAACCGCTCTTTTTTTGGTGTCAAAGAATTGGAAACTGAGAGGATGCCCATAAATTGGGTTATGGGTGAACAAATTGTGGTGTGGGATTGTGATGGGATATTATTGTGTTGTAATAAATGATGAGCAGGATGATCTCAGAAAAACCTTAAGTATTTATAGAAGCTGATGTAAAGGGACATGTACTGTGTATAGAACAACAGCAGTACTACTGTAAGATGTCAATGATGGAGCTAATCTCAGCAATGTGATTATCCAAGACAACTCTGAAGGACTTGAGATGAAAAATACTATCTCCAGAGAGAGAACTGATGGTATCTGAATAGAATGAAGCATACTTTTTTTAAACTTTATTTTTTTTGTGTTTTTTTACTATGTTTTCTTTTACAACATGACTAATATGGAAATTTTTGCATGACTACACATATATAATCTGTATCAAATTGCTTGCCTTCTCAATAAGGGCAGTGGGGAGGGAGGAAGGGAGAGCATTTGGAACTTAAGGTTTTAAAAATGAATGTTAAAAATTGTTTTTATATTTTCATATTTTATATGAAAATAAAATACTACGCAATTTTTTTTTCAGCCAAAAACATGGTTTATTGAAGATTTGCCATAACTCTTAAAGAGCTAAGACTCTTAAGGAATCTAAGCATCTGTGGGATATTGGTTAGATTGTGAAAATCTGAGCCTAAACAAATTTTTTTAAAAAGAAAGAAGATCCCTCTGACAGTTGAGTAGAAGTTTGACTGCTATAGGGAGCGATTTGAGGCAGGAAGGCCAAACAGTAAGTTGTTGTGATAATCTAGATGAGGGATTCTTAAACGTTTCCACTTGTGACAACTTTTCACCCAAGAAATTTTTACACTACCATGGGTAGTATACAAAATATAAAAATGTATATATATAAATACAAATGTATCATAATACATTATATAAATATATAAAATGCATATATGTATAAAATATATAAAATGTATATAAAATAAGTATACAAATCAAACTTTTACCGATAATAAATCACAAAGAAATTTATGTTTAGACAGTTCTTTGACATACATATAATTTTACCATTTATTAAAGATGAAAGCAAATTTTCAGATGAATGAGATGGATGTGCATGTTTATTTTGCCATAAAGAATTAAATTCCAGTGGAATATTTGATTCTGTGGGATGCAGAACATCTTAAACATTTTCAGAGTTGATAGATATTTTGGTTTTATAATCATTAATGCTATGAATACTCCTTTGCATAAATACACAGTACAAAATGGTAGACATATGTTTAGGGCCATTTCAAAAGTTGTTGGAAATTCTGTCCTAATCTCAAGCCAAACTTCATTTAACACTTTTTTTTAAGAAACTCAAGTTTTAAACCTATGTCACTTGATAACTCAGCAAATTTTTCTTGAAATATTAATAGCAGATGAATGACTTTTTTTATTTATTTCAAATGAGTATGGTTTATGAGCCAAGCTTAGTTTTATTAGAATCAAAATTTTAAGGGAAGTATTTCTGGAACTGTGTTTCCAGGTACTTCAGATAATCAACTATAACTCTGACAATTAAATCTTTGGGAAGGTTATTTTCAATTATAAAATTATCTGTAGCTGTAAACATTTATTTTTTTTATTTTTTAAACATTTCTAAAGAACTATTTTCTCTACTCTATTCTTTCATATCTTAACTTTTTAGTTAAACTTTCAATTTTATCTTTTAACATATATATTCCATTTTTTTCTTTGAAGTAACATGTTTCAATCATTGAGTTTTTCCAAAATATCCAAGAAATAACAGTGTTGAAAGCCATAAATCATTATTAAAAAAACCAGATTTCTGCTTAGTCAAAAATATAGCAACTTCATCTTACAGTTTTAATAATCTGTTTAAACATCACCCTCTTGAGAGCCACCTTACCTTTGCATATAGTAATAAGCTTTTGTAATCAGAATCCATGTCTTTCCAAAGGATTGAAAACAAACAACTGTCTAGGGGATGGCTTTTAATGAAGTTAGTGATTTTGCTAGTATCTCAAAGCACAACATATAATTCTGGTGATTTTTTTGGGCTATGAATGCCTCCTGATGGATTACGCAGTGACTAAAAGTGATATGTTCATTGCCACCAGCTTTAACTTTTGCTACAAATCTAACATCCTCACCCATCATTGCTCCAGCACTGTCTGTACAGACTCCAAAGCAAGTTTTCCACTGTAAACCTTCATTTGTGAAAAATTCATTAACTTAAAATATATATCTTCCCCTCTTGTGTGCCCTTCCAAAGGGTGAAAAAACAGTAATTCCCCATGTATGCTTCCTTCATAAACATATCTTACATAAAGTAATAACTCTGCTGTGTTAGAAATATCAGTTGTTTCATCTAACTGAATTGCAAACGTCAGGCTGCTTTTAAGCCTAGTAATAAGATGCTGGAATTGGTCATTACTAATTTCAGAAATTCTTTTGGAAATAGCATTATTCAATAAAGAAGTTTCACAAATTTCATCACCATACTTTTCCATGAACTATTTCTGACATTTTAATAGCAACAGGTAACATGAGATCTTCTCCTATCACATATGGCTTTCTTAGTTTTTGCAATTAAATAAGAAGTTTCTTAAGATGCAAGTTAATATTTTTCATTGACTGTAGCAAATTTCTCAAAACATTCTTTTTCTTTATTTGAAGATTTTAAAAGTCATGGAAAATATTCCTTTGATTTATTGTAGTACACTGCATGTTTGGTATTAATATGTCATTTTAGTTTGGCTAGTTTCATGATCTCCAAAGCCAAAACTTCATTACCAATTAAGCAAAGAAGTTTTTCCACACCATCATTATTATTAGAAATAAATCCACATGGCAAAAATGATTCAATATGTTTTCTTTTTCTCATCAGTTTAGGTGTACTACAACTCAGTAGTGAAGACTCTGCCACATTGTCATCAGTATTTTTACCTCTTCTGTGTAAATATAGCCACTTTTACATAAACAAAAAATATTTTGTCCTAAAACATAAATGGATATTGATAATAATTTCTCAAATAAATACTAGCTTTAGTTTATGAAATTACATTTGTTTGTGCTTAATTTTTAAAAAGTGATGTTCACATTTATATAAACATAGCGGTGATAGAGGAGAAATATTATTAAAGGGCTTTTGTCTTTATTTGCTACAATTAAACATTTACGCTTCTGTAAAAAGAAAGAGATAACAAACATTCTAACACAATACAATCCAAAGACACACTAATTTGATACTTACCTGCTGTGGAATGATGGAAGGAAAATATTAAAAGGCTTTATTTTCTGTAATTAAACTATTATGCGTCTGTAAGAGCAGAAACTTTGTATATATAGTAAAAAATACTGTAGTTCATAACATATAATAGTCTTGAATCTGAGTCAAGGTGTTTGTCACAGAGTTCATTACTTTTTTGTTGTGTGACAGCATGCACAATACAAAGTGGGCATGTTGTGTGTTCAGAACATGGGCAAGTGCTGCCAGAAACTCCTCAAATTCATTACAAATTTGATTTTGAATTAATTTCTGGTTTTTGTATGTTCAGAAATGTTTTAGTGTTGCCAAATTTTTCATGACCCACACATTGAGTTACACAACCCTATATGGGGCCATGACCCACAGTTTAAGAAGTTTTGATCTAGGTGTAAGATGACAAGTGTTCACCCTAGTGTGGTGGTAATGCCAGAGGAGAGAAGGTAGTGTATGAGAGTTAAAAATGATAGGTGGAGTATATGAGAAGTTAGAAATGACAGGACTTGGCAATTAACTGGCTATGGGAAGGGGTTGAGAGAGATTGAAGAGTTGAAGAGGACATCTAGGTTGCAAGTCTGGGTGACTGGGAAGATGGTGGTAACCATGACATTAACAGAGAAGTTAGGAAGAGGGGAGGGATTTTTGAGAAAAGATAATGACTTCAATTTGGGGCATGCTAAGTTTAAGATATCTAGAAGACCTCCCATTGAAGTTGTCCAGATGTCACATTTTCCTCCATGAACTCTGAATTCTCCAAATCAGGATCAAAGTGATATTTATTTTCATCCCAATTAGCTCTTTATCAGAACAATCTCTTCACTTATAAAATTAAAATTATTTTTGCTGAAAATAAGGGTAGACTTTTGGGTCTCATTTTCTCTAAGACTAACAGAGAATATAAGTTCTCTCCAATATTTAATAGCAACTGATTTCAGAAAAAAACTATCTGACTGTAGAACAAAATGCAGCCTTTAAATCTTTTTCCCAATAAGGTGTCTTCCTTGCATATATGCATCTTTATTGATAGGTGCAACCATAGAACATTCTTTGCTCCATGATCATCTCTCAGTATTAGGCAAGACATAAAATAGTGAGACATATGCTCTCTGAGCATTCACTGTCACTGACATAGAGGATTATAGAAAATATAAATGAAAGAAGCATTCCCTAGAGATAGTGGGCTTCATTAGGGCAATAAAATTTTTGAATGGCATTGTGCTGATTGAGTCAAATCCCTCAAAATTACAGATCTCCTTCAGTGAGATCCATGACAATTTAAAAGAGGGTAATCAACACAGGGGAAACCAAGTGGATGCAGAATGAGTGTTGCCCAGATTATGACATGCATTTTGAATAGAAATTCCATTAAATTAGTCTATGAGGACATATATCTTGGATGGGCTGAAACTGAGCCCACCTAGAATTGAATGAGGAGGAAAATGGGCTGAATTGCATTTGGAAATTGAATAGCACATTTACTGATCCCAAGCTGCTCCCTATTGCCAAAACCCATCTTTAAAACAGAAATATTATTCTGGTGTCAGTATTTGTATGTGAGTTAAAGAATATATTGACCTCAGAAGAATCAAAACTGCAGCTGACTCAAACAGTGGGAAGGTGTGTGATAGGTGGAAACAGGGTGATGTATAAGACTCCCAGTGACTCACACAAGAAAAGGTGATAAAAAATATATCACCCATGACATGTGACAGAAAAAAATGGGGTCATTCAGATGGAAACAGCAAGTGTTGCCATGGTGACCAAGAAATACCAAAATACCCAGAGGAAATGCTCTATCATCTACTACACCTTTGTGGAAAGATATAGAAAAATATTATCTCACGTGAGAAATCATGTATGGAATAAAACAGGCCCTGGATTTCTACTAAGTTCTTCTACTAAGGCTTCTACTAAGCTTACCAGAGACTCATCAAAGTGTTGAACTTTGAGCTAAAAGGCTAACATGCCAATATTTTCAATGTTAATTCATAGAGCTTTGTAGTAATAATGAAAACAGAAAAAGGTTGCTTTACAGAATTCAGCAAAATGATAAGTGGATGGGGAAAACAGATGGGATAGACTATCAAGGAGACGTAGGGGAAAAAAAGTGATGAAGGGTTGCTTACCCATCCATATTTCAAAATAAAGCAGTTAAACAGCAATCTGTCTAGTAGTGGATTTTTAAAAATGGAAAAAGAGATCACTGAAATAGAATAGAGAATGCAAAATATTACTTAATGTATATAAGAGATTAATCTTTGATAAGGTCAGGATAATAAAATATTTTCCTTGAGGCAAAGAATCATTATTCAATACAAAATTATTGGGAGAATCAGATGGCAGTGTGAAGAAAAATGAGTATAGATCCATACCTCTCATATATACTACAATAAACTCCTCTTGGATCAATGATCTAAATATTGAAAACAATAAATAGAAAGAAAAATATTCACCTTTTTTTCAGTTGTGGAGAGGAGAAAATGTATCTATATAACTAACGGAAGATATTATTGGACACAAATGCCTGGATTTGATTATATAAAAGTAAAGAGATTTTTATGACAACAAAAGCAATGGTTTTGAAATAAAAGAAATATATTCAGAAAAAGAAATTATTGTGGTGAATTTTATTTGACAAAATATATGATTTATAAAATCTATAAGGAACAGATAGAAAAAAGTGATATGTATTATTTGATAGAGAATAGTAAAGGAACATGAAGAGAACATTTTCAAAGAAGGAAACACATGTTACAGAACCACAAATTGTTAGTGGGAATGAGGATAGTTTATTATCTAGCTCAATCAGTTTAATTTATAAATTAGAAAACTTAGAACTAGGGAGGCTAAATAACTTGTCCAATGACAAGCAGCTACTAAGTGGCAAAGCTAGAAATTGAACCCAGTTGTTTTTTTGTTTTTCTGTTTCCATGTCCAGCTATATCAAACTTAAGCATGCTACTTGGGAAAAAAATACTTAAATTTCCTAATAATCACAGAAATGAAACTTAAAAAAAAGCTTTCACAAACTACCTTATATCCACCACATTGGCAAAATTATCCAAAAACGACAAAAGTTAACATGAGCAGAACTTTGGGGTAACCTAAATTAGTGGTACTATAAATTGTTACACGCTTTTTCAAGAGTAATGTATAAAAATACAAGGATAACAACATATACCCATTAATTCTTGAGGGAGCAAAACCCCACCCCCCTTATTTTTGACTCTTCCTGCTTTCCAGTATTCTTTGCAAGACAACCTCCATACCACCTGTGGAAAAGCCCTTTGGAGCAAAAGCAGTTCTCAGGAAATTTTAATAAATGTTAAATTCTCCAACCATTTCATCAAAGGGAGAGCAGTCCTCAACGTGAGGAACTTCTTTACAAACGTTATGAATAGCCATTCCTTCCAGGTGGCCCAGTATACATGGTGATTCTTGTGTTATGAGAAATGTCACGTGGAGATTAGTCTTGTTCTGTTCTGCCTCAGAGAGCAGAACTAGGGATCATAGGTGGAAGTTGCAAAGATACAGGTTTATATTTGAAGTCAGGGGAAAAACAAAACAAAACAAAACAAAACAAACAAAACAAACAACTTGCTAACATCTAAAGCTATACCAAAGTAGAAAGGGACACCTTGAGAAGTGGAGAGTTTCCAAATTTTGGAGGTCTTTGAACAGAGTTTGCATGTCCATTGGTCAATTATGTTACAGTGGGAATTTCTTTCATGTAAGAGTTAGACTAAATGTCTGCTGAGTCCCCTTCCAGCTCTCAACAACTGTGATTCTACATTTCCTCATCTGTAAAATGAAGATTAATCCCTGTACTACCTATCTCATAGAGAAACCCAAATGAAATAACATATGCAAAAGACTTTTTAAACTTTAACTTGCTATGGAAATGTCAGTAATTATTTCTCAATAATTCCACTAGTAGTCATTTGACCACACAATGTCCATGTGAATAAAAGACAATAGGGGAATACAGGAAGGAAACCTCTTAACCCTATACCTGTTAATATCAGTGGGGGAACAAAAAAATTACTATTCTTCAAAGTCTTGGGTATATTCTTCAGGGAAAGTAAAATAATAGAAATTATGTCAGGCTATATTTTATTTTATAGTTGAACAGAAAAGATGAAAAAAAACCTTGTCAGAAGCACCATGAGGTAGTAATAGAAAGGGAAATGGGTGGGACAAACCCTGGAGATTAAAGGAGAAAAGAAGGAAAATGGACAGCCCAAACAGGAAGGAGCACAACAGGAATCTCTGCCCCTGTTCTTTATTGCAGCCATTTGTTTTTGATCCAGTTATTCTCTCTAGCCTTTCTAGCCTGGCTTTCCAGGTTGACGAATTATAGAGAAGAAATAGTGTGAGCAAGCTTACACTATACAGAATGGTAAAAGGTCCAAATTCTCCCAGGCAATATTTGACCTTAATGAGTTCAAGTAACCAGGCCCAGATGTGATAGCTGAGCCATTGCCAATGACCTTTGAAAGGTCATGGAGAAAGAGAGAAGTTAAATAATATTTTTAAAATTGATACAGAACTTTAAGGCTCACAAAGTGTGTATATATATACATATATATGTGTGTGTGTGTGTGTGTGTATGTATATGTGTATATGTATATATATGTAATATCACACTATAGATAGATTGACATGAATGTTACAAGACAATGCCATAAATTGAGTTTACCTAGATTTTAGCAAAGCACTTGATAATTCTGTTATTCTAATGTAAAAGGTGGAGAGATTTGGGCTAGTTGATGGTATAATTTGATGGAGTTTGAACTTTAAATTAATTGTCCAAACCAAAGATTAATCCTTGATGGTTTGATATCAGTTTTTAGAAGGTTTCTAGTAGAGACTTACTCTAGCCCACTTGTCAATATGAGCGTCACAAATGTTGAGATTCCTTAAGAGTCTGGTCAGTATGGCGGAGCTTCAATAAACCTTGTCTTTGGCTGAAAGAAGGTTTGGGTCAAATTCATTTGGGCAGGACCCATGTCTCTTGTTTTTGATATTTTAGATTCCCAACACCCCTGAACCTCAACATCAACAATCTGTGGAAATGTATGGTTTTGCCCCTTCTCAGCACACCAACTAACGTATCCTAGGTTCTGGGTTCTCTGATATTCCTCTATTCCCCAAACTCCTTTTTAAGAACTTTCATCCCTACTCCCTTTTAATGCTCTTTCTCCTGGATTCTTCCAATTGTCCTGTAGTTTAAATAATAATTACCAAAATGCCCCTCTGCTTCCTTTTTCCTCTCTCATTTCTCCCCTTCTGTCTTTTCTTTCCCACCTCCACCCACCCTCCCACCAGGTCCCTCTTCTCAATCTCTCTCAACGTCTCTGTCTACTTCTGGGTTGAGAGAAGAAACTTTTTGACTCAAGCATAACATCATAGATTAATGCTGAAAGCAGTCTTAAGATCTAGTCTAATTTCATTATACAGACAAGGAAACTGAGCCTGGAAGAGTTAAAATCTTTGCCTAAGGTCATACAGAAAATAAATAGTAAAGTCAGGATTTAAATTGAGAATCTCTGACTGCAATTCCAGTGGCTTTTCCACTTTACCAGGTCACCCCTAAATTGGAGCAACCTATTCACCTATATAGCTTGTTATTTCTTGCAGGGGATTATGGTTACTACTTTGGGTGTCTGGGGCTGCCTATTCAATTTCAAAGTGAATGAAAGAGTTAATGCAGCAGCTAAAGGGATCTCACCACTAGAGTACTAGAAATATCTGCCTCTTTGAATTTAGGGTGTGCCAGTCCCCAGGCAGTATGATCTCCAGTGATGAGACACTGTTGTCTCCAAAACAATGATTTCTTACTTTCCACCATCCACTTTGATTGCTGTCCTTTACTCATGCTTTCTCAAGAGTCTGGAGGGGAAAGATTTCTGCCAGTTTTTTGAGTTCAACATTGCATTGTTTATTTTCAGGATTCGGTTGCATATTTTAATCCAGGTGTTTACAATATGGGTTTTTCCAACCTGCAATCTTTCTCCCAAGTTAGTCTCCTGAAGCAGCTGGTAGAGCACATGTAAACATAAAATATTTACTTCAGTATTCCTGGGATTTTGCATTAAATATTGGACCTCTCTCAACAGAACACGTTTATTTGAAAGTTAGCTTTGAGTGTGGTATATTATAGACATTGCCTGGAAAAATTTTTAAAAATTGATATTTATGCTTTACCAATGCAGATATTTCAGTTATGGTTCATTTACAAGCAATAATAAATAATTTGATAATACAGTAATATTAAAGCAATACAGTAGTAGTAAACTCTTATATGCACATATGTGTATATATGGATACACACACATATGCACACGTATATTATGAATGTTTATATGTTTAGAGATAACGATATATTTTGTGAAAACCATGATTATAAATCATCTCTCCATGGACTGGCAATTGGGATGATTTTGTTTATCTCACTATTGGCAGTAAATTCATAAGCTATTCAGTTCTAATCATAAAATCTAATCATAGAATCAAAGAAGTAAAGAAGGTATGGATGGATTTTGGTCTATTATTGGAAGTACAAAAATTAATGAAATCACAAATCCATTGAAATATAGAGGGTAGATATAAATTGGCTGTGATTAGAAGGGGTAGATGAGATATAATCTACATTCAGCAATAGGATCATGAATCCATTAAAATAAATATTAAGTTCTTATGTTGTGATACAGTATGGTGTTTAGGATTTGAGTCCTTTCATGATGCAACATCCTTAAGTCTTGAAAATTATTTGTACCTGTAGATTAAGAGGAAGGTTAGTGACAGTAGGCCAGTATGTGTGGTGGAGGTTTTATTCAGCTGATTAGTGGAAAGAAGTATTCTATGCCATGGACCACACCTACACTACAAAATGAAAAGTTCATCAGTTCATCACATGAGTTGGTTAGAATTCCCTTCTGATAATCTGGGAGCACATTAGGCCAGGTCAAAGAAATTGGGAAGTATCTATGTATTTCAACAATCGTATATGAGAGCCAGCAAACTGATGTACTGCTCAGATATTTTGTCCATCATGATAGACTTTGCTTGGATAAGTGGATTTCAGCAAGTGACAAGGTCTGTACTTCTTGCTAATCAAAAGCACCTGAAAGGAAGAAATAGCCAGAAGTCAATTCCTAATTGAAAACAGCTGAGAATGGGGTGTGTGTGTGTGTGTGTGTGTGTGTGTGTGTGTGTGTGTGTGTGTGTGTGTGTTCTTCTTTCCCGCATCACCTAATTTGAGTTTTTTATGGACTTACACAATCAAGTGAGGATGAATCACTGCCCTCTACTGGGTGGGAAGTCATTAGTCAGGGCTGCTGGGAAATCCCTAAATCAGAAAAGCAGAGGATGATTTTCCTTTAGCTCAGAAGAGACCAGTGGGTAGGAAAAACATTTTGTTTGCCACTGTGACAAAGATTTAAGATTCCTTTGATCTTAAAATCAAATGACTTGTTTATCTTAATTATCGATTATGCTTAGAGGCTGCCTCCTAGGGTGGATAAAAATCTGGCCTTCAACTCCGAATTCAAGAGCCAACACTGACACGTAATAACTTTGTTACCCTGAGCAAATCACTTTGTAGGCAACTTTATAAGACTTGCAGACAACTTTAATTGGTAGTGAAGGTTTCCTCTGTAGGAGTTCTTCATGTCAATAAAATACCAGCTCTAGTCTAAAAAAAAAAAAAGACCTCTTTACAAAATTTCTTCATCTTATTACGTATTCATCTGAGGAAAAAAAAAGTTGAATAACATCACTTGTGGCTAATACCAGTTAAGACATCCTCAGTCATACATAGTCTACTGACCAAGTGTCAAGCCTACTCTGTCACAGAAAGGAAAAGGCCATGATCATAAATGATTCTTTGCTATCTATGATTAAGCATAGAGAGACTAAGAGTGCACATAACTACAAATCAAAGAAATCAAATACATGCGTGGGCAAAATCGTGTCCATGTAGTCAGTGGAGATCTTCATAGGTATTTCTACCAGTTTTCTTGTGCTAGTACTCCAGGAGAAAGTTTTAGAGAACAGGCTTCTTAATGTCCTTTTCACCATTTGATATATTACCCTTTAAAAAGTAAAAAGGGGAGGCAGCTAGGTGGCACAGTGAGTAGAGCATTGGCCCTGTAGTCAAGAGGACCTGAGTTTGAATTCTGCCTCAGACACTTGACACTTACTAGCTGTCTGTCCCTGTCTTAACCCCATTGCCTAGAAAAAAAAGTAAAAGGAAAAATGATGACCAATAGAAAATTGAACACGGCTTTTTAAAGCAATTGTGCTGAATGATCTTTTCTCAGTTCCTATATTTAATCTTTCTGCAGCTTTTGACACCATTAAACACATCCTTCTGGTTCCCCTCGGCACTAAATACCCTGAATGATCCCCTCAGCTTCCCTTAAGTTTCTTTTTCCCTGATTCTCTCTCATTTCTCTAACTTATCCCTTTTATTCTCCTTATGAATTATACCTCATACCAGTTGTGGTAGTATAAACTTGGTTCTACTTAGGGTCCCCTTTTCTTCTCTCTGTGTAAACTTTCTCTTACTGTGATCATCTTCACTACCAGGGATGCAATTATCAGATTATTTCCATATTCATATATCCAGACCATTTTTCTCAGAAACTCCAGTCTTACATCATCTGTTGCCTGCTGGGTTTCCCCTAGATGTCTCAAATTAACATGCCCCAAACATAACTCATCTTATGTGCTAAAACTACCATTCCTCCAAACTTTCAGGTTTCTGTTGAGGGTACCATCATCCTTCTAATCATTCAGGTTTTTACCCCCTCACTCATTCTTAACTCTTGATTCTCCCTCACTCCCAATTTCCAAATAGTTGCAAAATATTGCCAATTATGCTTCCATTAGATCTAGTCTATTTCCCTCCATGACATTTACTTTATTCTTTGTACAATTTCGATTTATTTTTACCATTCAAGCAACTGCCGCTATAGTTCAAACACTAATCAACCTTTCATATAGATTATTAAAACAGTCTTCTCACGTGTCTTTCTGCCCCAAGTCTTGCTCTTTTTCAATCCATCCTCCACAAATAATTTTATAAAGTAGATGTCTAAAATGGCTATTCCACTTCATTAAAAAACAAAACAGAACAAAACCTTCAGACTTTTCTTCGAGTGTAAATACAAATTCATCATTTGTACTTTCAACTTTCCTTATAATCTGGCTCCAGCTTCACTTTCCAGAATCATTGCACATCATTTTCCTTTTTGCTCTTTCTTTCAACCACAGCAGTTTAATTGCTGCTTCCTGATCTCAGCATTCTATCTCCTGCCTACCATAACTTTGCTCAGCCTGTTTCATATGCTTGGAATGCACTCCCTCCTCATCTTCTCTTAGTAACCTCAGCCTCTTTCAATGCTCAACACAGGCAAACCTCTTCCAGGAAGACTTTCCTCATTCCCCCTACTTGTTAACACTCTCTTCTTTCCCATATTACAAAGTATTTCTTTGTACATTTAACTGCTACGATCCCCAGGAGAATGTAAGCTTGTAAATTTTGTTGTTTTGTCTCTGTATCTCCTGTTTTAGCGCAGTGTTTTGCTCATTCATAGTAGAGGCTTGATAAATCTTTCTTGAATTCAATTGAATTGAGTCCATAATCCCATGTATCATGCAAAGAGTACTGCACTAGAAGTCAAATAACTGGATTCGGCTTCTGGCTTTGCTCTTAACTAGCTATGTTTCCACGAGCAAGTCATTTAACCTCAATCAATTGGTTACCTCATAAGCCATAAAAAGGTAGTAAAAAGGTTGGTGTGAACAAAAGCCTAGATGAAAAGGGAAAGACATTGACCTTTGTTCATGGACATCTGATCTTGCTTTCATTATGCATATCCACCAGCATTAAACTCAATGGTCTTGGAGCTTCATGCTGCCCAGCACCAACCTGGTCGGTGTTTATCAAATCAAAATTAAAGTGGATGGTGGCTTTTAACTCAAGAACACTTTAATAACAAGAAAATATTTTAAAATTATTATTCATATTAAAGTGTAAAGAACCTAATCAAACCAATCCCTCTGATTTCTACTTACGTAATTTAAGAGATGTGTTTATAATATTTTCTGAATATAGAACTAGGTGAGCCATGCCTTTCTCTCATCATTAGGAAACCAAATGAAAGGATACCAGAAAAGAAGTTGGCTTAATGTATCATAATGGCATCTAGGTTGTAAGGTGTTGGTTTCCCACAGTATATTTATTTGCTAATCTGCTTTACCAATAAATTACCAGTTCACAAACTTTCACACCATATTTGAATGGAGCCAAAATCATCATTCTTCCAAAGATTCATGATCCACATGGATACGTTCTTTGCAAAAAGAGTTAATGGGCAGAGTATTATCATAGTTTATGATATATCATGAGTCATTTTAGCCAAATGTTTTTAATCACAAGGTGACCAGATTTCTGGGAATGAGCCTGTCTGAATTTAGCTAAACTAGTCCTTGAAGAAGACAAAATTAAATGTTGAACCAGTATTCAAAGGCTCCTAACTAAGCAACAATTGTCAGAACCTGCATAGCTTTCTGAGAATTCTGGGGTACCTTCAAATCAATTCAATTAATTAGCAATATTTGTTAAGTATCAATTATACACCTGGCACTATGGCAGCTGCTCAAGATGCAAAGAAAAAAAATGAACCAACATTGGTGCCCATGAAGAGCTTATATAATAATGGGGGAGAAATAATAGGATAATCTATAATTCAATGCAAGATACATATGAAATAACTACAAATATTTTTGGGCTAGGAGAGTGTTATCACCTGGGAAGAAGCCTCATGTAGAAGGTTGGTCTTGAACTGAATCTTAAATGGAACACTCCAGAAAGTTCTCCTCCACACCATATTGAGGCCTTGGAAAAAAAGCTGTAGTGTTGAAATAGAGTTTCATTCTCTTTCAATATCTAAGAAGATAATTAATTTGGCATAGTGGACTGAATGATAACCTAAGAGTAGGAAAGATCTCTGTTCAAGCTCTACCTGTGGCACATATTGGCTGTGGAACCTTGAGGAATACATTGGATCTCTTAATGTCCCCGGAAAATTCTCTAAGACTAAAAGTTATTTGGGAGAAGGAGTTCCTCACCAGAAACCCATTATAGTGATGAAACCAGAGATTGGGTCAAAAAGCAAAACAAACAAACAAAAAAAACCAAATCCACCTAAGAATACAAAATGCCAATAAATATCCATTTTTAAAAGTCAGGAAAGATAGATTGGCTGATATTGGTTGATATTTAAAGACGAAACAAGATAATAGAAATAATGTAAAGATTTAGTCTCAGATAGTTTGTTGTGATCTATCCTTCATTTTTGAAGAGTGACATCATAGGGTGAAGTTTTGACTTGTACATGAATTGGATTTAAGTGAGGCAGAGTTGTGCAAAGTCATCAGCCTTTCTTCCAAGGTCATCAAAATCCAGTAGAAAGACAGAAGTCAGTATGACTGGCAATGGCCTGGAATTCAGTGGATGATCTTGGTAACTGATGTCTGACCAAGCTTTAAGCACTCCACAGTATCTGCCTCAGCTGTCTTTGTGGCCTCTATAACATATTACATATATAAAAACATAAAAGAAGTGCATTATTGAAAAGTCATGATTTTCCCAAAAATTGAGAAACTTACTTATTTTTGTTATTCTATTGAGTCATAAGTGCTTACTGTTTCTATTGGCATCTAAGACATGGAGCGGTGGTATTAAATCCAAATAGAAAAGGGAGCCACTAACACATACATAAGGATCCCTGTGGGCTACCTATTGGCTTAATTTAAAGTGAAACATTATCTATGTCTTATTTTATTTTTAATTATTTACTTAAATATTTCCCAATTACATTTTAGTCTGGTTCAGGCACCCCCAGGAGTGTGGTGGGCTCCATGAAGCCTGCAAACCTTGTGCCTGACATTCTGTTGTATAAGGTTTTCTGGGGTTTTTAAGACCCTCCCATGTCCCATCTGACTCTGGTTATCTGATTTAGGGATTCTATCAGTTGCTTTTCAACCACACATTTAGTGTAGATTTAGGATCATCTGAAAATGTCAACAAAGAAAAAAAAATTGCTGTCCAATATAAGAAAGTAGGAATTAAAGAAAGAAAAGAGAGAGAGAGAGAGAGAGAGATGATGATGAGATGATGATGATGATGATGATGATGATGATGATGATGATGATGATGGGGCAGCCCAGTAATGGTCTGTACTTGGCTGCTAGAGTATAATGATCTAGGATAGTGAACGAAGCTGTCAATCCTGTGTGTGTCAGGAGGTGAAAGTGAAGGAGCACTCAGAGAATGAAGGGCTTTCCCTAAGTTATTACTCTTCTGGAGGAATTAGCATCATAGATTCAGAGCTGGAAGAGACCTCAGAGACTATCTGGTCCAAGCATTTTTTTATAGATGTACAAACTGAGGCACAAAGAGTTGAAGCAACTTGCCCAAAGTCATGTAGATGGTAACTACTTATGTAGAGTCATGCTGGCATAAGGCATGACCTAGGATTTCAGATTAGCTCAAGGGTCAGCTATTTTTATGATCCCCAGTACTATGCTAGGACATACATAATATGCTCTAGGAATAGGTATTCAGTCAGATGGCAGGTGACAAAGGCTAGTCTGGAATGGCCTGGATTGGGTTAGACCTTATGAAGCTGTTCTGACTACAGTGACATTCACCCAGGCATTCTCCTTTGCTGGTCTATAATGTTATATTATACATGTGATGTATGTCCACAAAACAAATTTTTATTGTATAACTTGTAAAGAGCACTCGTTCTAGACAAAGAGAAAATGGGTTCAAAGCCCTCCTCTGATGCTTGCTACATAGGTAGCCTTGGGAAATACACATACCTTATGCGTGTATCAGTGCCATGGTGTGTAAACTAATCTGGTTGGACAAAATACCCTTTAAATTTCCTCCAAGTTCTAGGTCTCTGATCATTTGAACTTTATTATCTGTGAAGTTACCCCTCTCCAATGATTCTACTTTCAGAATCAGAAATCTATGCATTTCTCCTGTCAGTGAAAAGACTGGTCATTTCCTAAGAGGTGTCTGTCTCTTAGCAACTAACAGAACCATGGAAGTAGAAGCTTACTATCTTACCCATCCCTTTCATCTCAGCATGATCACCAATATATTCCCCACCAAAAAAATCAACTATCTTTCATCATAATACATATTAAAATAGTGAGAACACACATATACACAGAGAGAGAGAGAAGCATATACAAACTTATCGTATGCAAGACACAACCCAGATGAAACTCTAAAGAATTGCAAATCTTGTGTTTGCACATGTAAATAGAACTGGGGCTTTTGGTACAGTCATGCTGAAGATTTCCATGGACCACTCTCCCCCACCAGTTCCACAACTATTTGTCTAATCAAGTCACTCATCAATCTGTATTCAGGCACCCACAGTAGCTTGGAAGTCTTCCAACTATGTAGCTGTGGCAAAGCTAATTTAGGTTTTAATGACTGACCTCAGAATAAAAAATTATAATATTTAAAACTAGACAGTTTAATTAATCAGTTACTGAATAGTTAGAAATATATGTTGTTTCTTGTTCTTTCCTGTCACTGGAGAAGGCATATTTACCTTATCCACAAGTAGAGTACCTTTTCACAGCCCTTCCTTAAATTTATTCTCAAATCCCAGTTTATACAGGGCTCTTGGGAAGAATTGTTACTTATAAAGTGCACCACACCACCTTCAATGCTTCTGTGTCTCTAAACCTCGAGCTGTTAATGCTCTCATTTTAAGCAATAAATCATAGGAATATAGCAGGTTGATATGCTCCCAGGAATTGATGAGGGTTCACAGCATACCACTGTCACCACCACCCATTCAGACAACCTATAGAGAACTTCCCTCTATAACTTTGTAAGTGTCTACTCCCTGACTTCCAGAATGATTCAGAATGTCATAAATGAAGATGACCCTAACTTTCCCACTGTTTATTTCTTATCCAAAACATGTTGTGGTATAAGAGTCAACTTCCCCATTGTCTCTATTTCATTGGAGTTACATGAGTCAATTATTGAAGAGTGATGAATCATGTCATATAGCACTGGAATGTTTAGCTGTGTTTGTTGGAGATATCTACTAGGGTGGCCCAGTTGTGAGATTCTTACTTTGGCAACAATCCAATCAGTTTTATTTGACTAAAAATTGGTCCTACATCGTAGTGACTCATCCTCTCATTTTCTTTTTTTTGTCCTGTGAAATATTGGCAGTATTTCTGCTGAATTAGCTCTGCTTTCCATGGAAAAAGAGGGGAATGATCTTGCATGTAGGTACACTTAAACGTGGGGAGGTGAGATTTGCTAATTTCTTTGAAGTTTTGTAAATTTCCATGGCAGACCTAAGTTTTCAGGGTATTTCATTCAAAGTTTTAACAGGCTTGATTTTTTTTTCTAAAATGGCAATTTGTGAATTAAAAACACTCCAAAGAGTATAATTTTGTGGTATATGCAAATGGGATTTAGATGGGCTATATTTCTTAGAAAATTAAGTACAGGAAGAATAACAAGAAACTCTTTGTTACAGTTTAAGTTAAAAAACCTTTGCATACATCTTGGAGTTCTGTCCTTTTGGGGTCTATTTCTTTGAGATACCCTATGATCTTTTTAAGGAGCATCAAAGAGAGAAAGCCAGTCTTGGAAATTAGAGTCCAACAGTTTATTAAATATTTAAAAGGCTAGGCATGTGTAATGAATTTGAGGCACAATTGTCTAGTAGCAAATATATAACAGTTGGTGATTTTGATGAATAATTCTTTCAGGTCTCCTTTGTGATCTGAATCGATTTTGTTGGTGAAATGTATTCATTCCTATTCAGGCTTTTTTCTTCTTCTTTGTCAGAGGAAGGTGAAGGAGAAGGTGACATTGGCATGATGTGGAAAAGTTTTCTCTGTGTTCAGAGTCTTATATGAGGAGGTAGAATAATAAAATTCTAGAACGGACAAAGCTGTCATCCTGAAGTTAGAGGATCTGTGTTTGAATCCTACTTCTAACTAGCTGTACAGTACTGGGGAAATAATTTAATCTGTAGCCCTCAGTTTCTTTAGCTGAAAAATGGGGGGGGTAGGGCAGAGAAAACTAGAAAACCTTTGAGATTCCTACCAGTTCTAAGTCTATGAATCTTCCACACACAAATACAGGCTCTTTTTTTGTTAATCAAGATTCTTGATTATTTCCACAGATGCAGAAAATATACATAATTTGATAATTAAATATTCTTTTTTCTTGATAAAATTACTGAGAGAAGAAAGGAAGAATTGGGAAAGGGATTCCATATAGCAACTCACAGTTTCATTTTCCTGGAAACAATTACTATCTCAAATTTCTCCTTCCCTGTCTCCTTTGCTGATTACTCATCTTCTCAATGAGTTTTTTTGAATTCAACTGAAAACTCATTGATGGCACAGTATAAGTACTTAATAAATGCTAATTATAATTTAATCCAGGAAGCTGAGTAACATCATTTCCTTCATTTTACAGATGAGGAAATGTAGGTTCAAAGACATTTAGTGAGTTGCCCAAAGTCATATATCAAGTGACAGAGGCAAAACCTTATTTACAATGCACTAGGCCTTCTTTGTTTTTAACCCCTTTCCCATGTGATCACATTTTCTTTCCCATCCTCCTTTCAAGGACTCAGGGACTTCATCCCCTTTTCCATTTCCTTCTTCAAAAAACTTGGGAAAGAATCTGATATCAATCATTGGAGAAGTCGATGGATTACCTTTCAAAGGAAACTTATATTTGACAAAAACTGTACTGTTAAAATATATTCAGTCATCAGAATGGAATTGGGGTGAGGTACAAAAAAAGCCTTTCTCACACTCCTGAAATCATACAATGTAGACCACCATCTGTCTTGCCTTTGTGCAAAGCCAGCCCCACCTAGGAATTGTTTTGAATATGCTTGGGTGACTGCAAGCAGTAACTTGTCATGAGACTATGACTTCCTGAGATATTGGCATTTGCTTGAGAAGTCTGCCAACGCATGCTTGAAACTGGAAGCATGCCGACACCTGCTTCTTCTGGTTTCTGTGGGTGTGGTTTGCATCAGCTTCCTAGAAGGTGTTAATTGTGACTTACATCAAATGAGGAGAAGCTAGGTGAATCCAAGAGAGATGTCCTGGAGAAACTGGTGGAAAATTCTTTGTTTGGACAACCTATAACATTAGAATAAAACCCAACTCAGCTGCTATTCACATGAAGTATTAGAGATTTATTTGTCATAAACAATAATTATTTAATAAAAATAAATTCTACATTATTGTGGTTCCTGAATATGTATCCTGATATCAACAATTTGCTGCTTATCATCTTTGCTTGTCATTTTGAATACCTCAACATTTGAAAAAAAATCATCGGATTAGTCTTAACAAGATTATCTAGGCAGCCTAGTACTGTAAAAAATATATATTCTGGATTTGGAGTAAGAATCCAAGGTTTCATTTTCTAGCTCTATTGCTTGATACCTGTCTGACATTGGACAAGTCATCTAATCTCCCTAGGCCTCAGTTTCTTCATCTGTAAAATAAGAGGGCTGGACAAGTTGCCTCTAAGGTTCTTCCTATCTCTTAATTGATGATATTTTGACTGGTGATCAGAAAGTGCTGGTTGACCTTGTTAAGTTGAATGTTAAGGCATAATCCTTTATACTGGAAGGTATAGAATACTTTTCTTCCTTTTGGAATTTGAGCCATTTGAAAAAAGAGGTTTTTTATGACTATTTGGACTCTCTATCCAATATACTGCAACTTTCTCAATAACAAAATTGATTTCTGTTCTGATATTTTGTGACCCCTACTGAATCATTCTTTAAGTAAACCACTAGGAAATGAAAAGCAGGCTCAAGTTCAGTGCTTCCAAACAATAAGCATGCATTTATTAAGGACCTACCATCTTCTAGGATTACTAAGCATTATAAACACATTTTAAAAAGTGAACCAGTCTTTGCTGTCAATGACGATACATTCTAAGGGTTTGATAACATATGTGTGCA
Organism: Phascolarctos cinereus; assembly: GCF_003287225.1. Lineage (NCBI taxonomy): Eukaryota > Metazoa > Chordata > Mammalia > Diprotodontia > Phascolarctidae > Phascolarctos > Phascolarctos cinereus. The sequence continues at coordinate 59,719,622 of NW_027556180.1, forward strand.
TACTTACGCACATACATACATACATATATACATACATATATATATATATATATATATATATTTTTATAATAGAAATAGAACAAATATAGAATCTATATAAAGTAGTTAAGTTCAAAGTAGTTATGGAAGAGTGGCACTACTAGCTGAGATAATAATGAAAAATTTCATATACAACAATTTCGTAGCTTGAACAGAATTTTAAAGTGAGGGATTCTATTAGGCAAAGTTGTCATGCTTGAGGAAAGGGGAGGAAAACAGTTTGTGTGGACCAGGGGTGGGGAATCTGAGTCCTTGAGGCCCCATGTGGCCCTCTGGTTCCTCAAGCGTAGCCCTTTGACTGAATCCGAACTTCACAAAACAAATCTCCTTAATAAAAGATCCAGACTATGGACCCTTGAGTTCAATAAGGAAAGTGAAGTATAATGTGGCCAGAAAGATAGAGGAACAAGGTTGTAAAGGGCAATTAGGAAGAAAAAAATCATGAGGTTGCTCTGTATGTTTTTTTTGAAGTCCTTTCAGATCTCCATCTATGATTCTAAATCCCCCAGAAAAGGAATGTCAGGGAATGTCCTTCTTACCCTTTAGATGCTTCCCAATCCTAACTATATTAATAATCTAGTTTTGTTGAGACTGAAATATAAACTAAACTCTTACACATTTGTTCCTTTGCTCCCCACTCTCCTTTATGCCTAGAATGTTCTCTTTCCTTTTCTTTATAATTTAACAGTTTATATTTTTCCTATATGCAATAGAGAGTCACTGAAATTTAGGGAGTAAGGGAGTGATATAATCAGTGCTATAACTAAGGAAAATCACTCTAGTATCTTTGTGGAAGATAGATTTGAAAGGGAGAGACTCAAGGCAAGAAAAATAATCAAAAGGCTAATTAATTCATTCACTGATTCTGTATTTAATTACAAGGGCATATTTCAATGGTTGCTTTTGAGGCCCTTGACTCCATTACAACTTAAATGTTTCAATAAACTAACTTTATACAAAATCGTCGAAGAAGGATCATTATAAATCAGAGATTTTCCAGATACCTGAAGTTTTAACTATGAATGCCCCAAACTTTTTAATATTACCATTTATTGATGAAAATATGCCTAATACGTACTACATACCTACCTGACCTCATTAGCAAAGTACATTATAGTTAACCTTTTCTTGATAATTTACAGCTATTGAGGATGTACATGGCTGTGTGGGCTGTAAATATAGATACAAGTGGTTTTAAGTCATAGGGTTGATTTATTTACTTAACTTATCAACATGACACTTTTCACACAGCCTAGCTTTGTAGTAATGAATTCTATGAGCTGATGGCTTCAATTTTGCCCACTCATGTCTTTAAGAGTGATGATGCTTAAGGTATCTCTTTATGTCCCCAAATGTAACCCAGCAGAAGCTTCCTGACATATTCCTTTAATTTAATTAAAAAATATTTAAGGCATCTACTATGTGCAAAGCATTGAAACAAAAACTAGAGATTCAAAGGCAAACATAAAATAAGCCTTGCACTAATTTAGTTCAAATCAACAAGCATTTATTACATTTGTTACATATTCAAGGCACTAGGCTTTAGGAACTAAGATCAGGTGTCCAGGAAGCTGTCCTAAGTCCAAGTATCTGGATGGTGCAAATGAGTGATCCAGCCAAGGCAAAGAGATCATAAAAGAATGACTTCACTTAGCTTGTGAGGAAATGACTGTTGAATACAGAGAATAACATTTACTTTTACAATGTTGTCATTTTATAAATTGTCTTCTGGTTTTTCTTACTTCACTCTGCATCAGTTCACATGTCTTCCCAAGTTTCTCTTCCTTTTTTTCTGGCACCACAATATTTGACTAAAATTCAAATTTTGACATTTGCTCAGTCATGGACAACATTATAGAAATTAATGATTTGAAATCATGCTATCTATTTCCTGAAAGAGAGGTGATAGTTTGGGTTGTAGAATGAAACATGCATTTTGAGACATGGATAGTATGAAAATTTGAGTTGCTTGACTGTATATATTTGCTACAAAAGTTTTGTTTTTCTTATTTTCTTTCTTTATGAAGCAGGGGAATGAGAAGAGAAAAAAAATAAATTTTATTAAAATACCAAGTAATGATATATGTTGATGGTTTGGGGCCTGGTTCTGATTCAGGGTATGTTCACTGAAATGCCAGAATCATTTCTTATCTACTCTTTTCTTCATGGAAATAATGCCTAGATCATGGCAAACACAGTTAAAATGGAGTGAAGAATCCATGAAGTCTGAGACAGCACTCTGCCCCCAGACTGGGTAACATGGAGCTACAAGTTACCGTGTCATGAGAGTAAAATTTTCCACTACATATGAAACAAATCAACCTTTAAGCTTTAGCTGTCTGTGTGGGAAGGAGCTACTGTCCCACGGCATTCCTCACTCCCAAGGTATTGTAATCCTTTTTGAAATCATATCCCTGCCATATCCTGCTAACTTCCCCCTTGAAATCTTATCTACTCCTTTGGGCCTGTGTTCTCCTTTGTAATGTGCTTAATCCCAGCAAAGGGACTTGAATTCTACTGTGACAGTGTGATTTGTACTCAAATGAGCATAATAAAAAGATAATTGAGGAGGCAGAAAACATTAATATCTCAGGGGATCAGTACAGTCTATATGAAGGAGGCTTTCTTAAACTGAATCTGAAGGGAAAAAATGGTTTTGAGATGAAAAGAAAAAGGAGAGAATGCAATCCAGGCATTTGGATATCTTAGAATCCACGGAATGATTGTGTCATTGTATGGAGGCAGGAAATGAAATGTGGGGTTCAAGAAAGTGATAGTGGTTGACTTTGGCCGTAATGCGAAATTCATAAAGGAGAGCAATATGTAATAAAAAGTAAAATATGGTGGGGGTCACTTGTTGGAAATATTAGATGTCAATCTGAAAAGTCTTATTTCATCCTATACTCAATATTGATGTTGTTTTTCAGGGAAGTCACATAGTCATTGGAAAAAATATTTTGGCAAGTAAGAGAAGGAAAGATGGGGAATGGGAGAGACTGTAATGAGGAAGACCAATTAAAAGGGCTTCTATATTCAATATTTTGTGTCTAGAGGTGTTGGTGATTACTTACCTTCCTATGATATATGGCCACTTTTTTCTTTACTGTTTTGTTCTTGGTTATTTTCATCTTTAATGTATGAGTCCTCTGCTAATGACTCTCATTATCATTTTTAATATCTCATGCTACAGCGTCTTCTAATCTAAGGACTGGAGGGCAGAGCAAACTTGTCCTAAAGCCTCCATTTAAAGAAGACTCACAGCCCAGTCTTTGACCATCATCTGTATTCCTTGTTTGGACTCCATCGTTAGGTCCCCCTACTTTCTCCTCCTACTCCCTTCCTTTTTAGCTTCCTTTTGTGAGTACTCTTCTCCAGTAGATTGTAAACATCTTGAGGGCAAGAACTGTCTTTCTTTTTCTTGTTTGTATCCCCAACATTTAGCACAGTTACCTGATAGATAGTAAGCACTTAATATAAATTCAAATGTTTGCCATTTTATTCTCTAATATCTCTACTTTTTTTCACATTTTTTTAACTTGGTTTCCCTATAAATCACAGCTTTCAATAAGAAAAACCAAGTTGTTGTTGTTTTTTAAATAAATACCAAACAGCGCTGCAAAACCATTATCCATAGTCGCCTAAGGGAATGTTGTAGCCTTTGGATCTTTGACTTATTTTCCAATATTTTTATTGATGCTAGGTGCTGAAGGACTGCCACTTTGTTACAGTGCACTTATTTATTCATTCACTAGTTACTTTACTTTCTTCTGAATTTGGAGTTGTCTTAGACTTGAAAGCATCAGAAGATCACACATATATAGTAGTATTAGTATGTGTGTGTATACGTGTGTGTGTGTGTGTGTGTGTGTGTGTGTGTGTGTGTGTGTATGGTATAGCAGTATAATCTGGGTTTTAGTATGTTTTAGCAACATAGTCCTGAGGCAGCTACTTTGCTCAGTGGATGGAGCACTGGGCCTGAAGTTAAAAAGAACAGAGTTCAAATCTAGCCTCAGATAATAGTTGTGGGACAATGGTCACTTAACCTCTGCTTGCCTTAACCCAATAGAGAAGGAAATAACAAACCACTCCAGTATTTTTGGCAAGAAAACCCCATCAATAGCATGGCTCGTGGGGTCATGAAGAATTGGATATGATTGAATAACTGAATAACAAGAAGTAACACAGTTCATTCAGTACTAAGGGTTGTTAAATATCAGCCAATTTGTCAATATTTCAGGGCACTGGTTACCAATCACAACTTAGCTTTACCTCTCTAGGGGTAGTTCCTGCATCTATATCTTTTATTTATGTCTAGGAATATGGTTTTATACTCTCACTGATCAAATTGGCTTGGCTCACTGCCCCCATGCATTAGTAACTCCTCTTTATTAAGTACCTAGCTCCCTACTTCATAGGTTGACCTCTTCTAAGGTCATTTTTTTTTAAAAAAACATTTAATCAGATTATGTAAAATGTCATAAAATATTTACATAATTCAAGCATAGACTATACATTCTGTTCACTTCCTGGACCTGACCCTAACAAAAGGCAGAAAAATTTCCTAAGCCAATATCCATTTCTCTAGGCCCAGATACCACTGCCACTGCTGAATTCTGGGTCACAGAATGATACAAACATATAGATATTTATAACCTTCACTAGTGCCCAGTAAAATGAAGATATGCTTAATTCACAGCTTATTTAGAATATTATAGAAATTTGAGGTACCTCTGCTGAATGCAACTTTGTGGGTCACAAGACAAAAGATTTTGTAGAACACATTGGCAGCTGCCCTATGTCTTAATCATTTACTTCACACAAGTATTCTCCACTTATCTCTGTCTTTTTGGTCCTGGATCAAATTCGCTCATCCACAGGGAGGTACATGTTGCCTGGTATCAGAGTTCCTTCAAAAGCAAACAGCACATGTTTGGGGGTGGAGAGGGAGCCAGCTGTCAAACTGGATATCACCATTGTTTCTCTGTTTGCTGGAGATAACTCTTGCACAGGCATGTATCCATTTGGTATGCTTTTTCCTAGCTCTGTAATGACACACCCTTAAATATTTTTTTTCTTCTTTCCACCTGGCCACAATGAAACTCCTCCAATTTTAACTATATTCATGCTATAGCTTCTCTTTTGGTCTATTTGCTTCCTAGTTACCAGAATACTAATTCCCCTTTTATTTCTAGATCTATTTAGAACACAAAAATTAGCTACAAAATCCTTCAATAATGATCCACCATTAAAATGTTATTAATTTCTCTTCATGCCTCACAAAGTTCACAGAAATAAATCAAGATTAATAAAATTAAAAGTAAGAAAACAACTAAAGTAATAAATAAAACTAGGAGCTCTTTTTACAAAAAAAACCCCAATGAAATAGATAATCAATGGTTAATTTGTTTTAAAGAAAGAAAGAAATCCAAATGACCAGCATCAAAAATAAAAAGAGTGAATTCATCATCAATGAAGATAAAATTAAAACAATCATTTAAAGATGAATATGTACAATTATATAAATTGCCCAGAGTAACAGAATAGGAAATAGAATACTTAAAAAGTCCCACTTTAGAAGGAGAAATTGAACAGGCTATTCATCAGTGAACTCTCTAAAGAAAAAAAAAATCCCCAGGGCCAGATGGATTCACAAGTGAATTCTACCAAATACTTATAGAAAAGCTGATTCATATATATATATATATATATATATATATATATATATATATATATATATATATATATATATATACATAGATATATAGATATATAGATATAGTTATATAGATATGTATGTCCATGCACCTCTGTGTGTGTGTATATATGTATGTATGTATGTATGTATGTATGTATGTTTATATGGAGAGAGAGAAAGAGAGAGAGAGAGAGAGAGAGAGAGAGAGAGAGAGAGAGAGAGAGAGAGAGAGAGAGAATTTGGAAAAATAGGAAAGGAGTCCTACCAAATTTCTTTTATGATACAATCATGGTGCTGATACCTGAACCAGGAAGAGTTAAAACAGAGAAAGAAAATTACAGACCAATTTTCCTAATGAATATTGATGGAAAAAAATTAAATAAAATACTAGCAAGGAGATTACAGCAATGTATCACAAAGATCATCTACTATGACCAGATGGGATTTATACCAGCAATACAAGACTGGTAGAAAGAAAGAAAGAAAGAAAGACAGAAAGAAAGAAAGACAGACAGACAGAAAGGCAGAAAGAAAGAAAGAAAGAAAGAAAGAAAGAAAGAAAGAAAGAAAGAAAGAAAGAAAGAAAGAAGGAAGGAAAGAAGAGAAAGATAGAAAGGAAGAAGAGAAAGAAAGAAAAAACTATTAGCATAATTGACCATATTAACAGCAAAGCCAATAGAAATCATATGATCATCTCAATAGATACAGAAAAAGCCTTTGACAAAACACAACATTCACTCCTACTAAAAACACTAGACAGCATAGAAACAAATGGAGCTTTTCTTTAAATAATATACATTATATATGTAAAACCATTAGCAAGTATTATCTGCAATGGGAACAAGCTAGAAGCTTTCCAAATAAAATCGGTGGTGAAACAAGAATTCCCATTATCACAACTATTATTTAATATTGTACTAGAAATGCTAGCCATAGTAATAAGAGAAGAAAAAGAAATTTAAGAAATTAGCATAGGCAATGAGGAAACAAAACTATCACTCTTTTCAGATAACATGATGGTATACTTAAAGAATCCTGGAGAATCTACTAAACAACTAATTGAAATAATTGAAAACTTTAGCAAAGTTGCAGGATATAAAATATACCCACATAAATCATCAACATTTCTATACATTACCAACAAAGTCAAGCAGCAAAAGTTAGAAAGAGAAATTCCATTTAAAATAACTGTAGATAATATAAAATACTTGGGAGTCTACCTTCCCACACAAATCCAGGAACTATATGAACACAATTATAAAACACTTTCATCAGCTAGGTGGCACAGCGGACAGAGCACTGGCCCTGAAGTCAGGAGGACCTGAATTCAAATTCGGCCTCAGACAAAATACTTGACAGTTACTAGCTGTGTGAGGAAGTCACTTAACCCCAACTGCCTAAAAAAAAAAGTCAGATCTGAACAATTGGAAAAATATCAATCATTCATGAGTAGGCTGAGCCAATAGAATATAAATGACTTCTACCTGAACTATTTACTTATTTGGTGTCATACCCATTAAACTACCCAAAAATATTTTATAGAGCTAGAAAAATAATAATCAAATTAATCTGGAAAAGCAAAAGATCAAGAATATTAAGGGAATCAATGGAAGTAAATGTGAAGGAAGTGGCCTAGCTATATCGTATCTCAAACTGTATTATAAAGCAGTAATCACCAAAACAATCTGGTACTAAGAAATAGAATGGTGGATCAGTTGAATAGATTAGAAACACAATACACAGAGTTAAATGACCATAATAAAGTCGTGTTTGATAAACCCAAAGACCCAAGATTTTCACTATTTGATCTCACTATTTGACAAAAATCACTGGGAAAACTAGAAAAAAGCATGGGAAAAATTAAGTAGAGAGCAATATCTTATTCCATATACCAAGATAAGGTCAAAATGGGTTCATGACTTAGACATAAAGGGTGATACCCTAAACAAATTATTAGAGCAAGGAGTAGTTTTCCTGTCAGACTATAAAGAAGGGAAGAATTTATAATCAAAGAAGAGATAGAGGACATTACAGGATGTAAAATAGATAATTTTCATTATATTAAATTAAAAATGTGTTTCTTTTTTTCAAATCTTAGCAGTTTGACTCTAATAAAGGCCTTTGTTTTTCCCTCAAATATCTGGAGAATTGAGTCAAACTTAAAAAAAATGCAAATCATTTCCCAATTGATAAATGGTCAAAGAACACAAATAGGTAGCTTTCAGATGAAGAAATCAAAGCTACCTATAGTCATATGAAAGTAATGTTTTAAATCACTATTGATTAGAGAAATACAAATTAAAACAACTCTGAAGTACCTCCTCACACCTCTCAAATTGGCTAACATGACAGAAAAGGAAAATAATAAATTTTGAAGGGGATTTGAGAAAACAGGGACACTAATACACTATTGGTGGAGTTGTGACCTGATCCAACCATTTTGAAGAGCAATTTGGAATTATGCCCAAAGGGTTGTAAAGCTGTGAATACCCTTTGATCCAGCAATACTACTACTAGGTTGGTGTCCCAAATGGATATAAAGTGGAGGGAGGATCTATATGTACAAGAATATTTATAGCAGATCTTTTAGTGATGGGACAAAAATGAATAAATTGAGGGGATGTCCATTGATTAGGGAGTGAGTGGACAAGTTATGACATATTGTTGTAACAGAATATTATTGTGTTATAAGAAATAATGAGCAGGATGATTTCAGAAACACCTGGAAAATCTTACATGCACTGATGCAAAGTGAAGTCAGTAGAACTAGGAGAACATTGTACACAGTAACAGCAATATTGTATGATGATCAACTCTGAATGACTTAACTATTTTCAGCAATACAATGATCCAAGACAATTCCAAAGGAATCATGATAAAAAATGTTACCCACCTCCAGAGAAACAACTGATGGAGTCTGAATGCTGAATACAGAGTGAGACATACTTATAAAAATAAAATATGACAATTTTGTCTTTTTTTTTTGGTTTGTATTTTCTTTTACAACACAACCAATATGGAAATATGTTTTGCATTGTTATACACATATAACCTGTATCAAATTGCTTATCATCTCAGGGAGAAGGGAAGGGATAGAGGGAGGGAGAGAATTTAGGATTCAAAATGTTTTAAATGAATGTTAAATATTGTTTTTACATGTAATTGGGAAAAATAAAATATTTTAAAAGACATATACATGTGATATTTAAGTGTCCTTTACATGTCTTTGCCCTCTCTCTTTTGTTATTCCTGTCACACACATTCAATATATTCTTTACTATTAACGTTATTTTTCACCTTTGCATTGCAGTGACCAAGTGCCAAAGTATATGTTGATTTAAGTTGTTTCAGCTTATTAAGTTCCCCTAATTTATCCACCTTCTCTTTTGTGAAACTAACGTTGGTGTACAGTCTGCAATTTTTTCTGTGGAAATCTTTTTGTCAATAGCTTTCATTAGCATGAAATACAAGATGACCAAATATCCCTTGAAATAATGCTCCTTTTGCTTTTGTGTTTACAAAAAAATCAAATTTGTCAATTTCTTTACATCTCCAAGGAGAACCTGTGAGCCATTTTTCCATTTAGCTGCTATTTCATCGTTCTTATTGCATTCCATTATATAAAAAATCCATCAAATTATCACAGCTCAAAGATTATATAGCTAGTTTTAGAAAAGGCTTTAAATTCCATTTAATCTAAGCCCTGAGTTTTTTTAGATGAGGAATCTGAGGACTCAGGAGGTTGAATGATTTGCCTAAGGTCGCACAGCTAAATAATTATTTAAAAAGCATCATTTGAATCAAGGACTACTCACTACAGAGCTGTTCCACCCTACATTTTCCACTGTACCAGTTTCTTCTGCTATATGACAAAAATTTCACAACAGTTAAGTCCAAATTTGCTATTTATAAGTACCCTCTTCCCCTTTTCTGATATATTGCTATCATCATTGTAGAAAAAAATGGAGTCACATGGGAATAAGGCCCATTTTTTAAATTTTTTCTTTGTTTCATAGGCTGCCTTCTTCAAAGAATTCACTACTCAGTGGCCCAGCCTACTAGTTATGAGCCACTCTATACTAAGCTAGACTTTTTCTTGGAAAGCAGACAAAATATAAATGGAGCAATATAAATGAAATATAATTGAAATGCAAAGTAAATAAAGGAAAGGTGTTAAGATAGGGATCATTAGGAAAAGTCTAGAGTATGAGATCATATTTGAACTAAGTCTTAAATGAAAGTAGGGATTGTAAGAAGTGAATATGAGGAGGAATAATATGACAGGAAGTGAGGGGGGAACTTGAACAGGGCAGGAGAATGGGAGATGAAATGCCGTATACAGGCAACATGATATATACTTGTTTAGCTTGGATGTAGAGTGCCTAACAGGGGAGGGGAGCAATGGGATAAGTCTAGAAAGATATAATGGAGCCATATTTTGAAGGCTTTTAAAGGTCAAAAGTGAATATCTTATGTTTTATACTAGAATCACTAAGGGATTATTGATTTTTTTTTTTATCCAGGAAGTTAAGTGTGCCAGCCTTAGCATTTATCAATTTGGCAACAGCATGAAGGATATGTTAGATGAGGTGGGTACAGTGACCAATTAGTAAGCTATTGCTCTAGTTCAGTAAGATGTGAAAAGGGCTTAAGGAAAACTGTTGGACAAAAAGCCTGAATTCTGGAATCTCTCTCTAAATATAATCTCTATTTTTCTACTCTTATTCTTGTAATCTTCTTAATCAGATTATTTATCCTCATCATAACCATAATTCTTCCCTAATTTCCTTGTCTAACAACCTTATTCTGGCTTTACTTCCTTTTGTACCATAGGGTCAGCCATTTTAATCATGCCTCTTCCTCCACCTCTGAATCCAATGATCCATCAAGTTTTCCTATTTGTTAAACCTAAATATTGGTTAACTCCTACCATCTGATACTTCTTCTCCTAAGTAACTAAATACTGAGGAAATCATGGCAGAGTGCTCTCTGGTTTAAATCCAAATTTGTGTGTAACAGAAATGGATTTTTGGGGAGTGTACTCTTATTCAATTTAAACAAATCCCTTCACTGATGCAATATAGCTATATGCACTAGTATTTTGTCAAAAGGAAAACTGGTAACTTCTGGTTGGATTTTAGTGAGCATTTGCATAAGTTTATAGAAACTTTGTATTTGGAGAAATCTATATGTGAGCTATCTCTAAGCTTTTCTAAAATTTCCCTGTTATAAACTCTGAGTTGGAACCATAATGAATTAAAAAATAAAATAAAATTACCTTTTTAAGGAAACCCAGCTTATGTGAGGCCAGAATTTTCTTTTTGGTTTGTTTTGTTCTGGTAATGCCACTCTGCAAGCCACACTAAAAAAACATGGTGGAATTCAATTCTTCTGAGCAATTTGTTGCTGTCCACCACCCCAGTGCTGATTAAAACAGCTACTTTCTTTTGACTATCAAGTATTTTTTTAAAAAAAAATCTGTTTGAGATACTTTCAAGTCTCCTGATCATACTGGTTTATCCTATTTTGGATAGGCTTCAATGCATCTTTGCAGTTCCTAAAAGGTAATGCTAGCAACTAGACTCAATTCTAAATGTGAGGCTGTGTGAGGAAGTATATATTACAGCATTTATTTGCCTAATCTCTATAAAGGTAATTTTTTTTCTAACTATGTCACATTGTTGGCTCTTATAGAGCTTACTGTCCACACAAACTTCCATATTATTTTCACATTAATTGTTAACTTTGTCTCTCACAGTGCAGTTGTTGTTGATGTTGTTTTTAACCTATTATCTCCATGAAATTTCAACTCACTATATCTGACTTTAGTTCGTTTAGGCTGTTTAAATCCTCAATTTGTCATCTGTTGGGTTATCTGTCATTTTCATCATTATGGCACTTGCATATTTGGAAAGCCTGTGATCAATGCTTTTATTTAAATAACTATTGACACTATAACACAGAACCAAGGACAGATGCCCAGGGATGCAGTTCTTACTACTCCCCAGAATAACATTAATCCATTAATTACCATTTTTTACAACTGGTCATTCAATATGTCCCAGATCTATAGTACTAAAAGTACTAATACCCTGAATCTCTCCATCTTGTTTACAATGACAGCATGGAATAGTTCATCAAATACCTAGCCAAGATCTGGAGATAATATGTCCATCACATTACCATGCTATGATAGTTTAGTAAAAAAGAAAAAAAATGAAGTGAATGAATTTAGAGTAACCTGTTATTAATAGAACTATTAACTTTTATAAGTCTTTGCTTTCTTTGCTAATATTCATTAATGATTCTCATATGACATGTTCTAAAATTTCCAATAAATAAAAGTCAAGATTATATAAGTATAGCTTGTAGAATCCACCTTCCTCCAATTAAAAAATCCAACAAATTGACAATTGCCCGTATCTTGTTATGCAGCACCTGCCCTGTCCATTATTTTTCAAAGATTATTGATCACAGCTCAACAATAACAATTGGCATTTTTTCTTCAGTGTCCTGGGAAGTAGTATAATCAAGACTAGGTGATTTATACACACTGAAGTGAAATGAGTATTCATTTACCCCACTTCACTTATCTTAGATTTATCATTAATTATTAATTTAGCCTTTATTATCTTGGATTTCTCATTAATCATTTTATTTACATACTTCATGTTCTAGAGATAATTATGCTTAGTAGAGAAAATAGAAGAAAATTCATAGTAATATTGTTCTGCCTTTTCTCTGCTATCTGTTATTATCATATTATTCACTCTAAGCAGTGTTCGCTTTCATTTTATTTTTTTTGCTTCCAAAATAGCTGACTAGACAACAATAACATCAAAGAAACTCCTTTTGCTGTCCTTAGAATTCATTATGAACTTCAAATCATTGTGATCTTTAGCATCCATGACACTAAGAGATAAAAAGAAAATGACTGGCTCTTAGGTATATTATAAGAATCATTGTCCATGTCATAAAAAATTATATTCTTGAGAGCTATTAATCCTTCTTGGGCTTCTTCCTCCCTAAAGATTTTACAGATTTTTCTTATCCTTTCTAAAATCTCTTCTCCTGAAATACAGGCTATATTTCATGCTATGTTTGGCTTTTCTCTTCCTTTAAATCACAAAATCTAAGGTAGAATGACCATTTTCTTTAAAGTTTTCCAAAACTTTAAATAATAAATAAATACATTTTATTAATTAATTAATCTGTTTTTAGTTTTTAACATTCACTTCTACAAGATTTTGAGTGCCAAATTTTCTCTCCATCTCTCCACTCCCCCCACCCCAAGATGGCATGTATTCTGAATACCTCTTCCCCCAATCTGCCTTCCCTTCTATCATTCCCCGTTCTCTTATCCCTTTCCCCTTCTATTTTCCTATCAGCCAGGATAGATTTCTATACCTCTTTAGCTGTACATCTTATTTCCCAGGTGCATGTAAAAACAATTTTAACATTCATTTTTAAGACTTTGAGGTCCAAATTTTCTCCCTTCCTCCCTCTCTACTCACCCTCATTGAGAAGGCAAGCAATTTGACATAGGTTATACATACATAGTCATGGAAAACACTTCCATATTAGTCATGTTATGACAGACTAACTATATTTCCCTCCATCCTATCCCACCTTCCGTTTATTCTGTTCTCTCCTTTGACAATGTCTTTCCTCAAGTGCTTGTTTCTGATTACTCCCTCCTCCAATCTCCCTTCCCTTCTATAATTCTCCCCTCTCTTATCCCCTTCACCCCATTTTCCTGTAGGGTAAGATGAATTTCATACTCAATTGAGTATGTATGCTATTTCCTCCTTAAGCCAAATACAGTAAGAGTAAAATTCACTCATTCCCTCTCACCTCCCTCCTCTTTTCCTCCACTATAAAGGCTTTCTCTTGCCTCTTTTAAGTGAAATAATTTACCCCCCGTTCTACTTCTCCCTTTTTCTTTCTCCCAGTACAATCCTCTCACCTCTTAATTTGATTTTTTTAGCTATCATCTCTTCATATTCAACTCACCCTGTGCCCTTTGTGCGTGTATATATATGTATGTATGTATGAATACCCTCCAACTACCCAAATACTATGAAAGATCTCATGAGTGAAAAATATTATCATTCCATGTAGGAATGTGAACAGTTCAACTTTAATAAGTCCCTTATGATTTCTCTTTCCTGTTTACCTTTTCATGTTTCTCTTGAGTCTTGTATATGAAAGTCAATTTTTCTATTTAGCTCTGGTCTTTTCATCAAGAATGCTTAAAGGTCCTATATTTCACTGAATTTCCATTTTTCCCCCTGAAGAATTATACTCAGTTTTGCTGAGTAGATGATTCTTAGTTTTAGTCCTATCTCCTTTGACCTCCAGAATATCATATTCTAAACCCTCTGATCCCTTACTGTAGAAGCTGCTAAGTCTCATGTTATCCTGATTGTGTTTCTTCAATACTTGAATTGTTTCTTTCTGGCTGATTTTCCTTTGGAGATCTCTTTAAGGAGAAGATCAGTGGATTCTTTCAATTTCTATTTTACCTTCTGGTTCTAGAATGTCAGGGCAGTTTTCCTTGATAATTTCTTGAAATATGATGGCTAGGCTCTTTTTTGATCATGGCTTTCAGGTAGTCCAATAATTTTGAAATTATCTCTCCTGGATCTATTTTCCAAGTCAGTTGTTTTTCTTTTCTAATGAGATTTTTCACCTTTTTTTCATTTTTTTTTATTCTTTCGGTTTTGTTTTGTAATTTCTTGATTTCTCATAGTCATTAGCTTCCATTTGTTCCATTGTAATTTTTAAGGAATTATTTTCTTCAGTAAGCTTTCTGACCTCCTTTTCCATTTGGCCAGTTCTTATTTATTATCCATCTTTTGCACATTTTGAATAGATATTTGAGTTCATGAGTTTTATTGTTGCTTTAAATTTTTTTTTATATTGTAAGTTACAGGTTCTAATATCAGTTTTTGTTTTGTTTTGTTTATTTTGAGACTGGATCATCCTCTCTTGCCCAGGTTGAAAGGTCAAGAGACACTCATGGGCCCAATTTCCCCCCTAATTGGTATAAGAGTTTGACTAGCTCCTTTTCCTAACTGGGCCAGCCCACACTTCCTTAGGCAACTTGGTAGCTTCCTGCTTCTAAAGACTTGAAATGGCAGAGCCAAGATGGCAGAGTGAAAGCAGTGACTTGCTTGAGCTCTCCCCCAAACCCCTCCAAATACCTATAAAAAATAGCTCTAAACAAATTCTAAAGCAGCAGAACCCACAAAAAGACAGAGTGAAGCAAATTTCCAGCCCAAGACAATCTGGATGATTGAACAGAAAGGTATATTGCACCAGGCAAGGAGAGGAGAGCAGTGTGGCTTGGGCATGCAGGCCACAGCAAACCTTAAGCAGGCTTCAGAGGACTGAATCTCAGGCCACCATAGTGGTTTCCTGACTTCTCAACTCATGAACGCCAAAGACAACTTAGAAGGTCAGTGGGAAAAGTCTGTTTCTGCGGTGAGAGAGGAGCTAGGTCTCAGAGCCAGTTCCAGAGGCCAGACTATGTGAAAGCCATGATCAAAAAAAGAGCCTAGACATCATCTTTCAAGAAATTATCAAGGAAAACTGCCCTGATATTTTAGAACCAGAGGGCAAAATAGAAATTGTAAGAATCTACCAATCTCTTCCTGAAACAGATCCCCAAAGGAACATTTCTAGGAATATTGTAGCCAAATTCCAGAGTTCCCTGGTCAAGGAGAAAATATTACAAGCTGCCAGAAAGAAACAATTCAAGTACTGTGGAAACACAATCAGGATAACACAAGATTTAGCAGTTTCTGCATTAAAGGACTACAGGGCATGGAATATAATATTCCGGAGGGCAAAGGAGATAGGATTACAATCAAGAATCACCTACCCAGCAAAACTGAGTATAACCCTTCAGGAAAAAAAAATGATGAAAAGACCAGAGCTGAATAGAAAATTTGACTTTGAAATACAAGGCCCAAGTGGAACATGAAGAGGTAAACAGGAAAGAGAAATCATAAAAGACTTATTAAATTCGAATTGTTTACATTCCTGCATGGAAAGATGATATTTATAACTCATGAAATCTTTGTCAGTATTAGGGTAGTTGGAGGGGGGAAAAATTATATGTATGTATGTATGTATGTATGTATGTATGTATGTATATATGTATAGACAGATAGATAGATAGATAAATAGAGAGATAGATAGTTAGATAGATAGATGGCACAGGGTGAGTTGAAGATTAAGGGGTCATATCTGTAGGATAAAATTAAGGGATAAAAGAGGATTATAGTAGGAGAAGAAGAAAGGGAGAGGTAGAATGGGGTAAATTATCTCACAAAAAAAACAGAAAAGGAAAGGCTCTTATAGTGGAGGGGAAATGGGGAAGGTGAGAGGGAATGAGTGAATCTTATTCTCATAGGATTTGGTTTAAGGAGGGAATAACATACACATGCAATTGGGTATGGAAATCTGTCTTAGCCTACAGGAAAATGGAGGGGAAGGGGACAAGAGAGCAGGGGGATGATAGAAAAGAGGGCAGATTGGGAAAGGGGGTAATCAGAAGGAAATACTTCTGAAGAGGAACAGGGTCAAAAGAAAGGATAGACTAAATGGGGGGCAGGATAGGATTAAGGGAAATAGAGTTAGTTTTTCACAACATGTCTACTATGGAATTGTTTTGCATAGCTGCACATTTATAACCTATATTGAATTGCTTTCCTTTTCAATGAAGGTGGGTGGGTAGGGAGGAAGGGAAACAATTTGGAACCCAAAGTTTTAAAAACACATGTTTAAGAAAATGTTTTCACATGCAACTGGGAAATAAGAAATACAGGAAATGGGGTACAGAAGTCTATCCTGCCCTACAGGAAAATAGAAGCAAAAGAGGATAAGAGAAGGGGGGGAGAGAGAGAGATAAAAGAGAGTGCAGACTAGTGGAAGGGTTATTCAGAATGCATGCCATCTTGGGGTGCAGGTGGGGAGGGGCAAGATGGGGTAAAAATTTGGAACTCAAAATCTTGTGGAAGTAAATGTTGACAACTAAAAATAAATAAATTTGTATTAAAAATAAAAATAAAAAAAGACTTGCCGTGTTGATGTCAAATGTCTTAGTCTAGACATTTGGTTGGGTTATTACACTGTATGTCTGATGCCTGGAGCTCAAGAGATCTACCAGCCTCAACCTCCCCTGTAGCAAGAATTACAGGTATATGACACCATGCCTGGTTACCAATATTGCCTTAGCAGCCATAACTGCTACTTTCTGCTTTGGTAGATACATGTGCACAATTATAGGGATTTCCCTCTATTTTCAGATTAAACCATTGTTAATCAGATTTACAATTCCTCAGACAAATATACATTTTACTAGTAATTACTGAATTTACTCCATCCTTGGCCTAAATTTTATTTTAAGCTGCGGTCCAAAAATCTTTTTTTTTTTCAGAAATCATATTATTTAATTGCTTATATCCAAATCCAGTGTTGTAGACTGAAGGGCCTCCTTTCAATTATTAACAATAATGAAAACATCTGTGCTTCTGAAGTCTTTTAAATATACAGCATTCCATAATTTCTAGGTTTTTTCTAGGGATATTATTTGTCCCTAAGTGAATCACCAGAAGTAAGTCATTGCTTTATCTTTGTTTTGGTCTTGGATGGTTCTCAAACATATCCTAGATTCATTTTGTTCCAAGGCCTAGAATCTCCTTAATTTTAAAATTATGGTACATTTACACTATACCTAGCTCCATATTGAACACTTGATTTTGATCACTGAGTCAAATAATTGACAATAATTTGTTAAGTGTGTACTACACTCCTGGCACTGTGCTACACACTGCGGACAGAAAGAAAAATGAAACAGACTTTGCTCTTAAGGTGATTACATTTCATAGAGGGAGACATAATGCACATTTATAAGTATGCAGGGCAGTTAAGTGGCAAAGTGAATAGAACATTGAGCCTGGAGTCAGGAAGACCTGAGTTGAAATCTAGTCTCAGACACTCACTAGCTGTGTGACCCTAGGCAAGTCACTCAATCCTGTTTGCCTCAATTTCCTCATCCGTAAAATGAGCTGGAGAAGAAAATGGCAAACTATTCTAGTATCTTCATCAAGAAAACTCAAATGGGGTCATGAAGAGTCAGAGACTACTGACACAACTGAACAACAATGGAAAAATGCATACAGAAAATACAAAGTTTAAAAAATATAGGTAGGGAGGGAGCTGGGGATCAGACAAGGTGGTGAAAGGTAATGCTACAACTTAACCTTGAAGCAAGTGCCAGGTGCTATGAGGTGAAGGAGAAGAATGAGGACATTTTTAAGCATGGGACAAGTGCAATGCAAAGGTATATAGAAGAGAGATGGAGGTCCAGTAAGTCAGGAACACAGATGAGGACAGTTTGGTTGGCCCATAGAAAATGAACAAACTGTAATTTTTACCCTCTCTAACCTTCAAACATGCAAGAAATTGACTAAAATATTACTAGAAGAAATGGAGGTGACATACAATATTCTGCAAGTCACATTAGAATGAGGAGAAGAGGATTGTAAACAGTACAAAACCACTGAATCATAGTTCTTTTAAATGGATAAGGAGCGTGATTGGGCTTCACAGAAGCTGATGTAGGAAATTTTCTAAGTGTCTATATAGTAAACCCACCCATCCAAACAAGCAAATTCTTTAGCTCAAAGTTCATTCCCTTATTTTATCGGTGTCCTCTTTGCTATACACACAGAGACTGAGACCAATGCCCACTAAATTTATCCCTGGACCTGAAGGAAAGGCAGGAAAAATTCCTTGTCAAATAAACTCTTGATTCTCAAAGACATTGATTATTTGATAAGACTGGAAAAGCCTTGGCCAGAAACAAAGTTCCTTGGAGCCTGCTTACCACCTTCATGTCCCATAATTGGTGGAGGCATTATACTGAGAGAAATCTCCCCAAGCCCAAGGCTGGGGGCCCAGGGAGATAGTGGAGGGAGCAGGGTGGGAAGTTGAGCACAGTGGGAAAGTCAGTGCTTTCAAGGTGACAGTGGAGAAAGTACAGCTCTAGAGAATTCGGAGGAAGGTAAAGGGTAGGGGAAGCCACACACAAACAACCACTAAGATATTAACATGCCTATGCTTAAATTAAGTAAGTTCAATTTTTTTTTTAATTTATCAATTATGACACCTGGGACTCACTTGTACATTGACATTGAAATCTTATTTCTACTTCAGACATTACTTGTCATCTCTTTCTGCTCAGTTCCATAACTACCATTTCTTGTTAGCAATATTGACTTTCTTTTCCTTAATAGGAACTTCCTTACAATGGCAAGGATTTGGTTATATGCTTAGCAGAAGTCACCAATGTGTCTCAACTGCTTTCTTCTCTAAAGTTAGTGTCATGAGGAAGTAAAGCACTGCCCTCCCAACAAATTCAAGGAACTGCCAAGTCCTATCAATTTTCCCTAGTTCAGACACTCATGTCCTCTTACTCAGAAGATTGTATTTACCTCTTAAACAATAGTAATAATCATAATTTGTGTTGTGCTTTAATGCTAGTTAAGGACTTTGCATATGTCACCTCATTTTATCCTCCCAATAACCCTAGAGCCAGGTATTATTATTGTCTTCTTTTTGCAGATAAGGAAAATTAGTCTGAGAGGTCAAGTGACTTGGTCAGGATTTCAAAGTTAGTGAGTGTGAAAATCAGAATTTGAATTCAGGACTTACCTTGCCTTCCTGCCTTCAGTCCATGCCTTCAATTTATTCTTTATGCAATATATGAATAACAATTCTAAGATACTGTCCCTGTCAAATCACTCCTCTGTCCAAAAATAAGCAATGCTTCTTAATTGTCTATGCAATAAATTATAGACTTCTGATTAGGACATTTATGGAGCTCTGTTTTCTGTTTCCTACTGACCTTCCTAGTCTTTTCCCAAATTGCTCCCATTCACACATCTTATGCTGAAAATAACTCTAGACTAGTCTTACCCTGTAGTCTTCAATATATATATATATATAGTTTTTTTTCCTTCCCTCAATGGACTTATTCCTCTATCTTAATCTTATCAAGAACCTTTTTCCCTTCAAGGTCTTTTTTAGGTGCTACTTCCTCTATGAAGCATTCTCCTCCCAAGATGAAAGTGACCTCACCCTTCTTAATTTCCATATACCATTCTGCCTGGATCTTTCCTTTACACTGTTCACGTTACCCTTTTTATCAGAATTATTTGTGTTGCTATCTTCCAGCCAACCCCTCTGTGTACCTCTCAACTGTCAGCTTCCTGGGAGCAATCTATAGTACCTATCTGTGTCACATGGATCTGCATCTATCTAGAGCCTTGAATAGCGTTTTGCATGCAGCAGGCTGTTAAGAAATGTTTGTTCATTTGAATTTTTTCCCTTTTCCTGGTACTTTTCTAGCTTAGACAATGAGGATTTAGAAACTATCTGATCAAAATTCAAAAATCAATAATATCAATGGCCAGTAAGGTTTGCCTTCTTTATCTTTCTGGATAGATACCTATTTATCTTCTTATAGAAAAAGGGACCTGTCACTGCTTCCCTGAAAGGCAAATTATTTATAATTGTTTCAAATCTACTTGTGATATTATTTAGCACAGCCAACTTTAAACACAAAAGCATGAATGCAGTCTTCCAGAGGTAGAGCTTTTACCTCATTGGTTATACCACTGAATACAAATAAGTGGACTGTCAAAGGGTAAGGGATGAATTCCACACCAAAGCTATATGAAATTCCACCATCCCTCTTATGTCTCTCCCCTCCTTCCATTTCCCCCTCCCATAATATCGATTCTCTAGACTGGACTAAGTGTTCAAATTGTGCAAGCTGGAGTCACTGGTCCCCTTATGAATTGCATCCTTTCCTTATCTTCCATTTCCATGAAGTCACACACTCCTCCCAGGAAGCACCTCCTGCTATTGCTGGAAATGGTCCACAGTATTCATCATACAACATTAATCACATACTTGCTTCAAAAAACATGGGCCTTCATGGAGTTGGATTCAGAATAGAACTGCCTTCACAGCATCAGAGCATGCAGGTGATATGGCTAAGACTCCTAATGAATCCCAGTGTGCTGAGGCTTTCCATAATATTGCAGTAGCAAAAACACAACTGGAACTTTAGATGGAAACCACTATTTGGGGGTGAATACTTTTTAAACATTAATGCTCTGAAGTTCTGGATTTCAAAACAGAGGATTCCAGAATTTTACCTTCCATTCTGCATTTATGATACTTGTTTTGTGATGAGCAAGGTAATCATTTAGTGCCCAAAATCTTATTCAAATTCCCTCTCTTCAAGCCCAGATTCTTAAAGCCATTCTGGAAATATATAGTTGTGACAGGACAAGTTTCTTTACTTCTTTTTGTTTTTGAGGGTCAGCCTAAGTGTGAAGTGGCTTACATGTAGTACTCTGTACACTTGGTGATGAATTATTTATTTATGGCAACCCATAAGCAAGAAAAATATACAATGGTGTTTTTTCCTGTATGCCTCCCTATGGCTTCTGCTATGTCAGTGACTGGCAGAAAGGGAAGCCAAGGGTGCTAAGAATCAAAAAGTTTATAAGCCATCTACAAACTTGAATTTCAATGATAGTACTCTAAATGTAAGGTCCTTGTCTACTTAAAAAAAAAAGTATAGACGCAATTGGATGAACTGAATTTTACCTGTCACACATACACACATGACAAAAGTTGCAGCTTAGTGAAATAATCTATAATCCATTACTGACAAAAAAAAAAGAAAAGAAAAGAAAAACAGTGTGAAGCTTTGAAAAATAAAATGGACTGGTCATCAGGTGAGAATGGGAAAGAACCAATGGATGGCCTCCATGCTCAATCAGTATCCTTGTGATGTAAAGAGAATTGCAAGAAAGGTGCTCAGCACACCTTGAAATGAGAGAATAAGCATATATGGGTGACCATCTTCATCACTGGAGGAAATCTATACATTGATGAGATCACAGTTCCACAGGAATATGTTATTTTTTATGCCTGATTTAAAATGTTTATTTATTATACCTCATAAACCTAGAGTTATAAATTGTATCAGACTGAATTATAATTAACTGTGTTTATTTTTTTGTGGAGTATGTGGCTTGAGTTTCTGAGTCTTGTCCTGGTGTTCTGTTCCCCTTGCCAAGCTGTCTTAAAGCTTAACTAGAAGTTTCCCCTAAGCTGGACAAACAAAGGCTAAAGATAATTTTTCTGGCTTCATATTAAATAGGCAACATAGAAAATTGTACTCAATTGTGCTCAAAAATAAATTGCCAATCAGCATCTATTGTGTTGATTTGGCACCATCTCAGGAAATAGTTAATTAAACTGGTCATTGAAGCCACTGAAGCCAATTGGATACATCGGAGAAGTTGGCATTTGCTGGGGATTGCCAATATTTTTAAATAGTTTTCTACCATGTAAAATTTAGTCCTTGTGGTCAAGGATAAAGCATAGTAAACATATCTTTCAAAGGCATTGCAAGGTGCAAATATTTTTGCAAACAACAAACCATATCCAAAAGACAAATTACTCAAGAGACTCAGCTTGTGGTTGATCTGCAAAGATCTAATGGGGAGGGGAGAAAAGGCCTTCTTTGTGGTACATCTTATACACCAGATGGCTAATTAGTTTATGAATTAACTCTGAATATATGGTTTTGAACTCTACATAACCCAGTTACTGACGACTTCAGCACCATCTGAGGTAGCATTCATTGTGATTCTTCACACCTAGAATACATATTGTTTCCAATCAGGTGTTAGTGCATTTGTCCTGAATTGAGCCATATGTGTATAATTTTTGACATTTTTTTCTTTTTAAATTTTGACTTCAGATTTTCTTCTACATCCCCCACACAATGAGAAGGCAAATAATATGATATAAATTACACATGATGTGAAATCATGCAAAACATATTTCCATACAAGACATATTCAAAAAAAAAAGAAGGAAGGAAGGAAGGAAGGAAGGAAGGAAGAAAGGAAGGAAGAAAGGAAGGAATGAAGGAAGGAAGGAACAGACATAATTATGCCTCAATTTGCAGTCAGAGTTCATCAGTTCACTTTCTCTCATGATGGGGAGCATTTTTTCATCAGAATTGTTTTGGAACATTTTCTTGATCAAAGTAGCTAAGTCTTTCACGGTTGATCATCATTACAATATTGCTCTTCTGTGCACAATGATCTCCCAGCACTTTTCATTTCATTTTGTATCATATTATATGTCTTACTATAGTTTGTTTTGTTTTGTTTTTAATCTCCCCCTTCATCATTTCTTATAGTACAATAGTACTCCATCACAATCATATGACATTCCTACTTCATTCATTCCCCAACTGATGAACAGCATTTCAATTTGCTGCCACAAAAAGAGCTGCTATAAATATTTTTATACATATAGGTCCTTTTCCTTTTTCTTTGATTTCTTGGTGATACAGACCTAGTGGTGGTACTGTTGAATCAAAGGGTATACACAGCTGAGGAACAATGGGTATTAGTTGTAGAGAGGCAGTTTTAGGTTATATACCTAGAGAAAGCTTCATAACAATTAAAATTTTATCCTGCTACCATAGGAAATAATCCATTACTTACCTGTCACTAGAGAGCTTCAAATTAAGGTTTTATATGATTTATTTTCATATATGCTGCAAAGATTTATTTTCACATATAGACTGGACAAAATATTTCTGAGGTCTCTTCCAACTCAGAGAATTTATGATTCTGTGACAATGTGTATAAACAAAATATTGGATTTGAGTTTCAGTATTAAGTTTTCTAGGGCACCTAGGTGGCATGGTAGATAGTGTGCAGGGCCTAGAGTCAAGGAGAATCATCTTTGTGACTTTAAATCTGACCTCAGACACTTATTAGCTATGTGATGCTGGAAAAATCACTTAACCCTGCTTGCCTCAGTTTCCTCATCTATAAAATGTGCTGGAGAAAGAAATGACAAACCATTACAATATCTTTGCCAAAACAAATAAACAAACAAGCAAACAACAAAAAATGGGATCACAAAGAGTTGGACATGACTGAAATGACTGAACAACAAGAAAATTCTGTTTTCAAATAATATTTCACCCCACCTTGCTTTGATGATTCCGTTCTTTTGTTCCTATGAATCCAGAGGAGGTGCTCAATAAATACTCCATTTGATCAAATAACTATTTATTAAGAACCTATTATTGAAATGCTTGGGATACAAAGGCAAAAAAAGAGCAGTATTTTCCTTCCAAGGACATTGATTCTAGAGGCAGTTTCTTAACTTAAGTACTCTTTATGCCAATGAGATCTAGTTCTAGATCTTTTCTCTATCAAAGACAAGGTTCCATTAAAAATCACAAAGAAAGAGGGCAGTTAGGTGGCACAGTGGATAGAGAACTGGCACTGGATCCAGGAGGACCTAAGTTCAAATCCAGCCTCAGACACATAACACTAGCTGTGTGACCCTGGGCAAGTCACTTAATCCCATTGCCTAACCCCAAAAAAATCACAAAGAAAGGTACTAAGAAGTAGCTAAGAATACTATGAGTTGTTCTAGAGTAGCAGTAAATGTTTGGTTTGGTTGAGGATAATTAACATATCCATATATCTGAGGCCAGGAGTCATATTATCAATTTCTAATGCTGCTACATATCTGATTCTTAGTAAATGTTGACAGGAACACTGGCTATCTGACTTTAAGTATATATTTACAACCAGCTTTTGTTTTCTTATTTTGTGAAAGCTATGGACTTAGATTTGTTGAGTCCTGGTTCCCTCCTGATGACATAGCTTCCCTGGCCACCCTTTTCAGCACTGATTGCACTTTCATTCATATCTCCTGGTCATGGTGAGGTTGTTGGAATACTCTTTGTTGCCCATTGCTACTTGCCTCTAACACCATCAGGAAATAACCTCTATCAAGATGGGGAAGAGAATATAGTTATTTTGCTGCTATCACCATCACAGAGTAACTTCTCTTCTACTGTGTTTTACTCAATCCATATTTATCTCCTAATAAAGACTCTGGTGGCTCTTGTCTACAGAACTACAAGATCCTCTCCTCCCTTCCTCAACAAGTTATCTGTCCTCCTTGATTCTTTTCCTCATACTACAGGACTTCAACATACATAGCAATAGCCTTGCAAATACCTTAACCTCCCAATCCCTCAACTTATTCATTTCCTATAAGCTGTTTTTCTACTCTACCATAATTGCATAGTGGTGGTCTTGCCCTTGACTTCACCTTCAGCCATCATGTTCTACTTTCATGTTCATGAACTTATAATCTGTTGTCATTCTACCTCTCTCTCTGTCTCTGTCTGTCTCTCTGTCTATCTGTTTCTCTCTCTCTCTGTCTCTCTCTGGCTCTACCTCGCCCTCTCCCTTGCAACTTAAAATCCTCACTGAGATTCTCCACCTGCCAGCTCTTTCCTAGGCCATCACCCTTACACTGACTACACTTTCTTCACTTCTCCCTCTTGACTTTCGGTGAACTATTTCAACTTCACATTGTCTTCTTCTCTTGAGTGCCTAGAATCCTATCAAAAAGTTTGACCTGCCAAACCTCAAGTTTAGATTACAACCTCATATTGCCTTCACTTCCACTCATGTAGTACTGAATAAAGCTGGAGAAAAATCACAAAACTGTGCTCACTGGGTACACTACAAATTTATGTTACATAATTTCAACCAAGCCCTCATTTCTCTTAGAATACTGCCTGACACATGGTAGGTGCTTAATAAATGTTGGCACTTAATAAGTGCTTGCTGGCTGAGTGATGCAAGGCAATTTTTTAATAACAAGCCTAATCAATTCTGTATCCAACTTCCTGTAGGGTTTTTAACATACCTTTTCATCCCTCTTGACATATCCCATGATTCCTCTTTTTTCCACCCTCTGACCTGAGAAATTTACTTTTTTTCACTGAAAAAAAATTAAGGTGATTCTCTGAGAGCTCCCTCTTTTCCATTCTCTTCACTTCAAATAGCTCAAATATCTTCTGCTATTATCTCCTTCATTTTTGTCTTACATGAAGAGGTGGCCCTTCTCCTTGCCAAAATGACCCCTCTATGTGCACTATTAATCCCATTCTATCCCATCTTTCCCAGCAAATTACACCTTCTATCATCCTATTTTCTAACTAATCTGTAATTTCACCCTGTCTTGTCACTGTTTCTCTGCTATCTAAAAACACATCCATATCTATTCCATCCTCAGAAACTATCATTTGATCCATTCATCTCTGAGAGCTCTCATCCCTATTTCTCCTCCCTTTCACAGCTAAATTCCTTAGAGTTAGGAAGACCTAAGTTTAAATCTAATCTCAAACATGTTCAAGCTATGTGACCTTGGGGAAGATGCTTAATATCTCTACATTCTTCAATTTCCTCACATTTTGATAACAATAGCAACTATGTCTTAAAGTCATAAGGATAAAATAAGATAATGTTTTGTGAAGTGCTTTACAAACCTTGAAGCACTATACACATGCTAGCTATGATGATGATGATGATGGTGATGAAAAATGGTGTCTTCACTTTTTTCTTTTCACTGTCTTCTTAATTCTGTGCATTCTGGCTTATGAATTCGTCATTTAATTGCAACTGCTTTTTCCAAAGTTACCAATGACCTCTTAATTGACAAATCTAATGTTTTGGTTTTAATCCTCATCTTTCTTGACCTTTCTGATACCTTTGGCTCTGTTGATCATCCTCTTCTCCTTTAAAGCATATAGCTGTATACATCTTTCTCTGTATATTAATAACTACATAGGAATCAACATGTTAACTTGCAAAACTATGAGATTTTCTTCTCCAGAGAGCTTCAAAAATTAAAAAAATCTCCACCTACCTGGGTTGATTTAGATCTAAAGTAGGAGAGCATGCCAGATGACTCACAAATCACTACAATGCTTTGATTTATGATTCTATGCTGTCACTCATCTTCAAGCACTGTAATCCTAGTGACTAATAAAGAAGGCAAATGAATATCACTCACCTTGACAGCACTAAATGCCACATAAATAATAAGTGTCATAGAATGATTATTGCTCCAGTTAAAACAAACACCTAACCATATCCATAAAAATTCCTAAAGTTTTTCATGGTCAGTGATTACTGAAAAGTTATATTATATTGCATTGGGAATCTATGTCCAATTCGCTTAAAATTGTTGTTTGAAAGGGTTTTGAATGTTTCCCATGCAATAGCAAATAAACAGTTGACCTAAGCAACAATTATCGTTCTTATCTGTGAGCTGTAAAAAAGTAACTTAAGTTAGGGAAACCAATAATGCTATTTTAAGCATTTATGCTATTACAAAAGGACAAATGAAGCTGGGGAGGAGAGAACCAATCAATTTTGATGAACGTTAAAGCTTTGATAACAAGGCAGCAAATATTTAAAGATAAACTGGCCTAAAAGAACATTTAAAATATTAATTAAATGCACTAGTGCTTAATGCCAACCAGAGGAGTTTTTAAAAGATTCTTGTTGCTGAAAGTTTCACTTCATTAAAGAATTGCATTAATCATTCACCACCAAACATGATAAATAAATGGAACACACAGAAAACCAATTGTTTTTTAAGAGAAAATAAATATGATTTGAAGAAACTATTCATATATGGCCATCTATAGGCTAGTAAGAAGAATGTCTTTGCAAATTCCCCAAAAACTCATTCCCAAGAAAGCACTTTTAGGAAATGCAAACTTTGTCAATTATGAGACCCTCTTTCTCTGGTCATATTGCTTGGAAAAATGAGAGAAATCTGAAAATCTGATGGGAAAGTACACATTGTTGGAATTTTTATAAGTAGAATGATTAGTTGATATGTATTTCACTCAAGTCTTATGAAATTTACTTAAATTGCTAAGCTCTACATTACTGCTAAAAACAGGTTATCTACCCTTACTGGGATAATAGTATCCCTTTTCTCATGAAAACAATTTCCATGTTGAGGGCTAGCTATTAAGTTCCAATAAAACCAGATTTCATGAGGAAAAAAAAACTAACTAAAGGGTCTATGTTGTGGCTATTGTTGCTGACTTGTCGTGACCTCATTTGGAATTTTCCTGGCAGAGATACTGATGTGGTTTTCCATTTCTTTCTCCAGCCCATTTTATAAGTGAGGAAACTGAGGCAAACAGGATTAAGTGACTGCCCAGGGTCATACACCTAGGATGTACCTGAGGCTAAATTTGAACTCACAAAGTTGAGTCTTCCTGACTTCAGTCCCAACATTCTATCCACTGCACCATTGACCTTATGTAGCAAATAGGCACATATAATCCATGATTCATCATCCTAAATCCTCTGCTTATATATATTGGATTAGTGCTTGGGGTTGGCTTCTTATATCATAACTCTTTGCTTCATTTTGGCTCCATTCAGAGTTACCTTTCTAAAAAATTTCAGAATATACTTTGAATATAGCTTATTGCCTAGTCTCCATAGGTGCAGCTAAAACAGTCCCCAACTTCTATACAAATACTCAAAGTAACAATGCATTTGAGTTATAGGGTCTGCTTTATTATACCAACACAGAGAATGAAAAAAAATACTTTAATGACTCACAGTAACTTATAAATCAGCAATATTTTCCTCATTACAGGTGAGACGCATCTTCTCCCATAGAATCTATACAGTCACTAAATTTATTCCATCATTGTCTTGTTTTAACTATCCTTGGAGTAGAATTGGAATTATAATTGAATCAGAGGTAATTCTCTGGCATTCTAATGAGTGCTACTTTTATCACAGGACATATATATTCATCTAATAGCATCCTATAGACTTATGCTTTGCCTGGAAGAAAAAAAAAAGAACCTTTTCCCTTTCCCCTTTCCCATCAAAACCTGCATAGTCTGAATAACTCATGAAAACACTAGTAGGCCTTTTCCTACCCATGTAATGGTTCCTTCCCTTGCTGCTTCTCCAGGAGCCATATATATGATTTTCATCTCCACAAAAGCCTAGAACTCTCTAGGAAGTACCCTCTTTTTAGAAAGCTGAGCAATTTCAGAAAATTCAAGTTTGGGGTTAGTGAAGGAGGAATCCCAGAGCTCAGAAAAAGGACTCATTGGAAGACTTACATTGAAGAACTCTTGACACTTGACCACAGGACTGATGTCCTGGGACTATGTTGTTGAGAATCTGTGTATCTGGAAGATTGGTTGTAAAATGCCCTTTCCCAAGGCTGGGTCCAGGTTGTCAGGGCATAGAAGCTTGGGATTCTGGGAAATCTTACTAATCTTCTACTCCCTCCAGATGGTAATATTTTTCAAGGCAAGAGGTCATGGTACAGGCATGTTTGGGAAGTTGCTCAGTATCCTAGGAGCATGTCTAAATGCACCTGTGAACCCAAACCCTAGGCATCAAAGTTTGTTTTTAGGCTTTTTGCTCATACACATCTCTTCAAACAGGAAAAATAGAAATGACTATAACTCACTTAGCAAAGAAGGAGTGGATGTGACCTTCATTGGTCTAAGGCAGGGATGGGGAACCTGTGGCCTTGAGGTCACATGTGGCTTTCTAGGTCCTTGGGTTTGGTCTTTTGACTGAATACAAGTTTCACAGAACAAATCCTTTCATTAAGGGGATTTGTTCTGTGAAGTTTGAATTCAGTCAAAGGGCCACACTTGGGCCACCTGTAGCCTCAAGGCTGCAGGCTCCCCATACCTGGTCTAAGGCAACCCATTCTTCCCTGTTATATCCATGGCTGCCTAAGCTAATAGTTTTATTCACTAATAAATGAATCTTAAGGAGGTGAGCTCATCTTCAGTGAGGCTTTTACAGAGTACCACTAGACACTCAAGTTCTCAAAGTTGTCAGTACGTGTGTATAGACATATACTAACACACTTCCCTATGAAGAAGATACAAGGTATAATCAAAGGCCTACGCAAAGGATTTTTGTGCTGTGAGTTTATCAGTTTAATCAGCTAAAACCTCAAGTCACAATATTCATGTATAAAACACTTTTTTTAAGGAAGAGTAAGATTTTTGGCATTCAAATTCTTTAGTACCCGAGAAATTGACTATGATGAATGTGCTCAAAAAAAACATTAATAGAGTTTCTCTAGAAAAAAAAAGTACTGAAAGTAAAAAGTAAGTAGATATCAGGTTTAAGGCAGTTATTTTTTTTTATCACAAAATAAATGCTTATTATGCAAGACTCTTAAGCTTACAATGACAAATACTTAACACATGAAACAGTTATCCATAACTCCTTTCATACTTAGCCTAAGGTTAAAACTTCAGGGGAACCTGGGGGACTGCTGAACAGATTTCCCTTTTACCTAAGTCAGTACTATGTGAGCAGCAATTCATTCAAGGTCCATATCTTCCCTGCAGACAAATAGGACTCATCCTCCTGGGAGGGGTCATCTTCTCTGAGAAGGATGTAGCTGCTGGAAGAAACTTCACCTGGGCAAGTAGCACCAGGACATTTCAATGAGATCTGACCATTCAAAATCAAAATCATGAGGTAGCTGCTAAGACCAGAAGCATCCATCTCTCAGGATAACTATTTGGTTTTTTTTTCTTCTCAAAGAAGCATCCAGAAACAAGATTTTGTTTCACACTCATTTAGATAATCCAATGTTCTCTCACTGCTCAGTACGTGAAGCCATCATAGCTTCTGCTACTAGAGAAGGGAAATCGGCCCAAGTTCCAAGCAACAAGCTCAGTAAAAGACAAAGGTGGACACATAGGCCTTTCCTTTTATGCCTACTGAATGAGTAGCAGGCTTTTCCCTACTCAGCTCCTAATCTTCGGCACATCCCCTTCATCATAGGCACCAAGAACCTCTGATTATGTACGCCTTTTACCAAGGGACCAGAGCACACAGGTCACTGGAAATGATCTGAACAGCAAGGATGAAGGAAGGTATTAGGGCAAAAAAAAGGGAAAAAAAAGAGGCTTAGCTCTATGGGAACTACTCCAGTACAATCGATCAGACTCTCCTGATTACTCCCCACACTTTACATTTGTGTGATGGTTATTTATCTACATGCCATATCCTCCTTTCAGAGTATGACCTTTAATAAAAGTCCAAAGATAAAAGTTTATGTCTCCCCTAAATCCTATCAAGGCCTGCAACATATTAGACATTTAGTATTTGTTTAATCAGAAAGGATTTCTTGTTAGTTTAATGAATATGTAGACTGTCACATTTACCAATATTTACTTTCAGAGAGATGTAGAACTGGCATTTGGGGGAAGCATGAGGTGAGTAAAGGGGAGTGAAGGAAGGATGTCAAGGCCTTTGAAGGAGGAAGAATACTGGAGAATAGAAATTATATGTTCTCATCTCTTCCAAATTTCTTTTTGGACTCTTTCCCCTTTTATTCGCTATTTCCTTATTTCCAAAAGAAATTCAAAGTTAAACCTTCCTTCACTAAGTTTAATACAACAGATATTTATTATGGAATAACTACATGTGATCTACTGTTCCTAGGAAAAGAAAATATATGCACAGAAAATAACAGAGCCCTGGGCCCCAAGGAGTTGACCACACAATGAGATGGATACAACAGCTGTATAAACTAGTAGAAAGAAGAGGTTCAGGTGAAAGGCTATGAGGCTATGAGAAATGTGGGAAAGAAAAGATGATTTTGGGGTTGAGAAATCAGAAACAGATAGAAAGAGACAGACAGACAAACAAGACAGAGATAGGCAGAGACAAAGAGAGATAGACAGAGACAGAGAGACCTGTAGAGAGAGGCAGAAACAAAGAAATAGACACAGAAAGAGAAGTACTTAGAGAGATAGAAACAGACAGACAGGAAGAGACAGACAGACAAACAAGACAGAAAAAGAGAGGTAGATATAGAGAGACAGAAAGACAGACAGAAAGAAAGAAAGAAAGAAAGAAAGAAAGAAAGAAAGAAAGAAAGAAAGAAAGAAAGAAAGAAAGAAAGAGATACAGAAAGACATACTTAGAGACAGTGACAGGGACAAAGACAAATGAACACAGAGAAACAAAGGGACAGAGACAAATTCAGAGAGAAAAACAGACACAGAGAGGCAGAGAGAGACAAAGACAGAGATAGAGAGACACAGAGGAGAAACAGAGACACAAAGAAAGATAGAAAGAGAACTTTCCAGGACTGGGAGGATGAAGAGAAGGGGCCTTAGCAATTATGAAGTCCAACCACCTCACTTATATTTAATTTATGTAAACAATTATTTTATTTGGGAAATTAGTTAAAAATAAAGAAAGCGATTTGGTTTAAGGAAAGGGCATTGGGTTTTAGGAGACCTGCATGATAGCCTTCAGTTCTATCACTGTCTACAGTCTGACCTTGGTCAAATTGTCTCTCTGGCCCTCAGCTTTAAAATGAGGGAAGAGGGTTAGATAACATCTTAAGATTTATTGCACCTCCCTTTGACCCAGCAATAGCACTTTTAGGGCTATATCCCAGAGAAATCATACAAACTGGAAAAGGACCTACATGTACAAAAATATTTATAGCAGTTTTTTTTTGTGGTGGCAAAGAATTGGAAATTGAGAGGATGTCCATCAATTGGAGAATGGCTGAACAAGTTGTGTATATGAATGTAATGGAATACTACTGTGCTATAAGAAATGATGAGCAGGCTGACTTCAGAAAAACCTGGAAAGACTTACATGAACTGATGCTGAGTGAAGTGAACAGAACCAAGAGAATGTTGTACACAATAACAGCCACGTTGTGTGATGACTAATATTAATAGACTTAACCCTTCTCAGCAAAACAAGGATCTAAGTCATCTCCAAAAGCCTCATGATGGAAAATGCTATACACATCCAAAGAAAGAACTATGGAATTTGACCACAGATTCAAGCATACTATGTGCTATTTTTTTTTTCTTCTGTCATGCTTTGTTTCATTTTTCTGGTGGTTCCTCCTATTGGTTCTAATTCTTACCTACAACATCACTAATTTGAAAATATGTTTAATAGGAAAAAATATATATATATACATGTATGTATATTCTATATCAGATTGTGCAACATCTTGGAGAGGGAGGTGGGGAAGGAAGGGGAGAGAAATTTAAAACTTAAAAGTTTATGGAAGTGATTGTTGATAATCTGAAATAAATTAATTTAAAA
Source organism: Phascolarctos cinereus (assembly GCF_003287225.1). NCBI lineage: Eukaryota > Metazoa > Chordata > Mammalia > Diprotodontia > Phascolarctidae > Phascolarctos > Phascolarctos cinereus. Next base: position 59,752,460 of record NW_027556180.1, read on the forward strand.
AAAAAGAATACATGGCAAAAAAAAAGATTTATTGCACCTCTAACATCCTGTGACCCACTGTTCTTAGCCACATTAGAAGGTATAGGTTTCAGAAAACATATAAATTCAGACCAGTGACAGAAGTCTAGACAGCCCTCCACTGAACAAGTCATTTCTAGAAAGTTCTAATTAGCGGCTTCTAATCTTCTCCAAAGTGGTTGCAAAAGACCCTAGCTATAGTCTATCTCACAGAATGTCTTTAGAATGACCTAGAATCTCTGTGGTTAAATAGAAGTGTGTATAGAATGATTTTATACACACATATGTGTATATGTATATTTATATGTATATATATGTATGTATATGTGTGTATATAGGTATAAGTAGATATGAGTGTGTATGTATACATACACATGTATATATATTTGTGTCTACATATTGTGTCTAATTGTATCTAGCTATTTCGAGGGTGTGGGTGGAGGAAGGAAAAAATTGAAAAAAATAAATTTATATGATAACTTTATTATACATTTAAAAGGTATAGCAACTTGTACATAATAGACATGTGGTTTCATGTGCAATCATTTTTTTTAATCCCACTATGTTATGGAATTGTTTATTTTATTTCACAAATTCAAAACGAAATAGATTTTTTTTTAATAACAGTGACTTGTGCATTTAGGAATGTCTGAGGTCCCCTGCAGTTCTGAACAGTCACAGCTGAAGGATATGTGCTGAGAAAATGCTCAAGATCATCAACTGGCATTCGGAGTTTTCAGGGTATATTCCTACTGCAGTTTTAAGCAACAATAAATGGTGCAGAGGTGTATTTTAAAGATTTGAACACAAAATACTGTGGAGATTTTCACTTGTCATCACTTTCCAAATATTCTCCCATTAATGTCTCCCTTCGTTTGCCCCTTTCCTTTCTTTTCCATCCTCCCTGGGTCTTTTTTTTTTTTTGTAGTTATTTTTGTAGCAAAGGCTATATGGCCACATCATTGTTTGGCATCATGTCTAAGGGTCAGTAAGAAAAATTTAGCAAGAAAAGTTAGGAGCATGGGCTGAAAGTAGAATAGTAACACTTATTTGTGTGATATTTTAAAGCACGCAAATTATTTGTTGTTGCTCAGTCATTTCACTTGTGTCTGACTCTTCATGACCCCATTTGGGGTTTCCTTGTCAAAGGTACTAGAGTGACTCATTTTACCAATGAGGAAACTGAGAGCAACAAGATTAAGTGATTTGCGCAAGGGCACACAGCTAGTAAGTGTCTGAGGTTAGATTCAAATTCAGGAAGAATCTTCCTGTCTCTAGGCTTGGGCTCTATCCACTACACCACCTACCTGCCTTTAAGGCTTATAAAAGCACTGCAAGGTAAGTGCTATAATATGTCTCATTTTATAGATGAGAAAATTGAAGCTTAGAGAGTTAAGTGATTCAGGTTCACATGGCCAGTAAGTGTTGACAAGTGAATGCAGAGACAGCATTCAGAAGCACATGGATACAACCTGGCAAAAGTAAATACCTATAAAGGAAAGTTACTGTTGAAATGGTTGTCCTCTTTTTCAGTCAGATGATAGGGAATAAGAAAAATAAAATCAATAGTGAGTAAGCTTTCTGCATAACCAAAGTAACACACAAACAGTTGGCTCATTTTGGAACCTAATCTTATGGTGAAGAATTTACTCAGTGAGTAGAATAGCTACAGTTAAATCCAGGTTAAGTGAGTCATATGTTTTAGAGACTATGGAACTGATTGAAATATTCAAACTTCACTCAATTATTTAACAATGTTGAGTGGAACTCTGGTGTCCTTGGAACCTAGACTCACGAAGGGGAAGAAAACACACTTAAGGAAGCTAAAGAGTGGGAAAGAGAGGAACAGGACAGGGAAATAAGGCATCCAGTTTAGGGAAATGATTTTGAATTCTAGAAAATGTCTGGAATGGGCCATGAGGGGAATGAAGGCTGGTACCCCTGGTCTCTCCACAAAACGGAGGCTCCTGGAAGAACCTGCATGGATGGCAGAAAGAATGTGGCCTTTTGTGGAGGAATAATCCAACAATGTGGAGGAATGATCTGCCTAAGGGATGTTATTTTATTCCATGATGAGGATGCCCCAGGTACTGAAGGAAATTCTAGGGATAGTCAATAATGTGGGAGACTAGTATGGTTTTGAATTCCAGAGGAAGTCTGGAACAGTGTGGAGAGGGACCAGGTTATGAAAGCTTTAAAAGCCAAAGTTATTTGCCTGGAATACTTAGAATTTAAGTGACTTACCCAGGATCACCCAGGCAGTAGTAATAGAGTATTACTTGAGCTCAGATCTGCCTGTTTACAAGGCCAGCTTTGAATGGCAGCATAGAAGGAATAGTCCAAATTGCCTGGATTAGTGCAGAGAGAAGGAAATTAGGGATACATCCTCAAGGGAAAGAGACTGAGAATCTCTTCTCCTTTGACTATTGGATCTGTATGCTACAAAACATCAATGGTGTGATTTCAATGATCATTTTACTCCCCACTCAAACATTGCTGATTCGTCCTTTTGGTCTTTTCTCTCTCTTTCTCAGTTTTTCAGAACTAAAAATCACCTTGACATTATGATTAGAAATCAGAACAGGGCTTTTAGTTTAGTTCAGTATAGTTTTGTTTTTTTAACAAAAAAAAATATAATATATACAACGTGTCTCAAAGCCTGGGAGGATTTTTCATGGGCATGTGTACCTGAGCACTTTGTACAAAGGCATGGAGATACAGAGAGCTTCTCAGCAGCCCCACATTTTACATTCATTTACATAAGATTTAATGGGATATACTGAGAACTTTGGTTGGCTAGAGAGTCACAGTGTCTATTGTAGCTCGTTGGAAGGAAGTGAATTATTTGAGGCAGGTGGAGGGTGGGGTGACATGATACACATTGACAACTGGAAACTGAAGGGAGTTAAATAAGACTTTCCAACCCTATGTCAAAGGGACATTTGAAACAAGGTCATAGATACTACTGAGGGAGGAAAGGAAGTTCAAATGCCCAAAGGGTTTAATTAGCTGTCTTGCTGGTCTATGTTATAAAGAGGCTTAGGCTTTATGGTTAAGACTCTGGGAAGTGACAGACCTCTCTTATGGAGAAAGAGCCTTTTATTCCTAGTTCAATTACTGTGTATCAAGGAACATGTCTTTCTAAAATAATTGACTCTTAGTCTTTGACTGAAGAGGTAGCAATTCAGGAGAGGCTTCCACTTAAAGCCCAGTAGGGGGCAAGAGGAAGAAAGCTCAGTAGAAGATGACAGGGCAAGACAGAAAGTGAAGGGAGAAAGAAGGTAGGAGGAGATAGAGTAAAGAGAGTGTGAAGAACAGAAGAAAAAGGGGAGGTGAGAACCCAAAACAGTTTTTGAGGATTTTGTTATTGTTATTCAGTTATGTCCAATTCTTCATGACCACATTTGGGGTTTTACTTGGCAAAGACATAATGTTTCCATTTCCTTGTTCAGCTCATTTTGCAGATGAAGAAACTGAGGCAAACAGGGTTAAATGATTTGCCCAGGGTCACACAGTGGGTAAGTATCTGAAACCAGATTGAACTCATGAAGATGAGACTTCCTGATGTCCAGCCTGTCACTCTATCCCCTGTGCCACTTAGCTGCCTCTTCTCTTGGAGGATTCCTATGCTCAAAAAGAGGAAGAAAGAATGGGGAAGGAAGGAAATAAACATCCATTAAGTACTTTCTTTGTCCCTGGCCAGCACTGTGCTAAGGGTTGGGAATAGAAATACAAGTAAAAATGAAAGGCAGTCCCTACCATCAAGAAGCTTATATTCTAATAATGGGGAAATCATAACAGCCCTTCAGAAAGCAGAAGGATTGTAAAGACTTAGCAAAAGTGCAACTCGATAATCTGTGCTACAAGGAAAGCTAAGAATGGTGGATCTTTGGTTTTGGGGAGTTTTAAGATGCATTGGTCAAAGGCAGGGTTGGGGAACCTGTGGCCTGGAGGCCAATGTGGCCTTCTAGGTCCTTTGGTGTGGCTTTTGACTGAGTCCAAGTTTTACAGAACAAATTCTTTTATTAAGGGGATTTGTTCTGTGAAGTTTGGATTCAGTCAAAGGGCCACACTTGGAGACCTAGAGGGCTGTATGTGGCTTCAAGGTCATTGGTTCACCACCCCTGGGCTAAGCCAGTTGGATATCTGCTCTAAATTTGACATTAATATGAAAAGTTCCTGGGAGTCAGAGGATACCAGGTTGCCTAATGAAAGGCAAAATACCCTGGGTTGGAAACAGAACAAGTGAACAATGAGGGAAATTCTGGAAAGGGAAGAAAAAGGGGGGAGAAAGAAAGAGGACAGAGAGAGAGAGGAGAAGAAGAAGAAGAAGAAGAAGAAGAAGAAGAAGAAGAAGAAGAAGAGAAGAAGAAGAGAAGAAGAAGAAGAAGAAGAAAAATGAGGAGGAGAGGAGGGAAGAAAGGAAGAGAGGAAGGTAGAAGGAAGGTTGTATGGATGGAGGGAAGAAAAAAGAAAGAAAGGAAAAAGAAAGAGAAGGAAGAAAGGAAGAGATGAAGCTGAAAAGAAAAAAATGTAACAGTAGTTGGCAAACTTTGTGAAAACAAGACAATGATGTCACCAGAAGACATTGATGACCCTTCAGTGCTAGAGATGTGATTTGCTTCTCAGACACTCCCCTTTGTGCTCTCCCCACCCCAAGCATGATTCTTATTTGCTGAGATCTTGCTGATTTGCTGAGAACATGAAGGAATCAGATAACTGATCAGAAGGAAGGATTACAAGGGTCTCTTTGCTGTCACTGAATGTAGGATTCTATTGTACCACCCATACTTGATTCCAGGTCACTGTCCTGGGTCACAATCCCAGGATGAAGAGGAGTACTTGCACACCATAAAATCAGCTCTTAGTTTTATTTATTAATTTAATAGTTCCCTTGCTTTCAGTTTTATTAATCTCTCCTTTGATTTTTTCAGAATTTCTAAATTGTTTAATTGGAGATTTTTCATTTGTTCTTTTTTTAGCTTTTTTAGCTGCATGTTCAATTCATTAACTTACTCTTTCTCTTTTGTATGCATGTAAGCATTTAGAGATAGTGAATTTGCTCCAAGTCCTGCTTTGGCTGCATCCCATAAATTTTGGTGTATTGTCTCATTATTGTCATTCTCTTTGATGAAATTATTGTTTCACTGGGTTGTTGCTTAACCCACTCATTCTTTAAAATTATGTTCCTTAGTTCCCAATTAATTTTTATTCTATCTTTCCATATGGCCCTTTTTACATGTAATTTTTATTACATCATGCTCTGAAAATGATGCTTTTTTCATTTGATTGTGAGGTTTTTAATGCCTACTACATGGCCAACTTTTATGTAGGTGCCATGTATCACTCAGAAAAAGGTATATCCCTTTCTATCCCCATACGATTTTCTCCAGAGGTCTATCATACCTATCTTTCCTAAAATTCTATTCACATTCTTAACTTCATTTTTGTTTATTTTGTGGTTAGATTTATCTAATTCTGAGAGGGGAAGATTGAGGTCCCACACTGTTATAGTTGTACTGTCTATTTCTTCCTGTAATTCCCTTAACTTTTCTTCTAAGAATTTGGACAGTATACCACTTGGTGTATATGTTTAGTATCGATAGTACTTAATTGTCTATGGTACCTTTTAGCAAGATATAGTTTCTTTCCTTGCCTCTTTTAATTAGATCTATTTTTTGCTGTTGCTTTGCCTGAGATCAAGATTGCTTTGTTTTGTTTTGTTTTGTTTTACTTTAGCTGATGTATGATATATTCTGCTCCAGCCTTTTACCTTTATTCTGTATGTGCATCTCTCTGCTTCAAATGTGTTTCTTGTAAACAACATATTGTAGGATTCTATTTTTCAATCCACTCTGCTATACACTTTCAGTTTATGAGAGAGTTAATCCCATTCACATTCACAGTTATGATTCCTGTGTAATTTCCCTCATCCTATTTTGCACCATTTTCATATTTTTGTCTCTCCTTTCACCCTGTCCTTCCTCACCAGTGTTTTGCTTCTGACCACCACCTCCCTCAATCTTCCCTCCCATCTATCACCCCAACCCCTTTCTTTTCCTTTTCCCTCCTATTTCCCTATAGTGTAAGTTGATTTCTATACCCAAATGAATGTGTATATTATTCCCTCTTTGAGCCAAATCTGATGATAGTAAGGTTTAGAAAATGCTCATCCTCTCTGTTCTTTCACTCTAATATGATAGGTCTTTTGCACCTCATCATGTAATGTAATTTACCCAATTCTGCCTCCCCCTTTTCTCTTCTACCAATACAATCCTTTTTTCACCCCTTAATTTGGTTTGTATCATCACATCAAAGTCAACTTATATCCACATTCTCTATGTATACCTCTTCTAACTGTCCAAATAGAGATACAATTCTCAAGAGTTACAAGTGTCAGGGGCAGAGCCAAGATGGCGGAGTGAAAGTAGTGACTTGCTTGACCTCTGCCACAAACTCCTCCAAATACCTATAAAAAATGGCTCTAAACAAATTCTAAAGCAGCAGAACCCACAAAAAGACAGAGTGAAACAAATTTCCAGCCCCAGACAACCTAGATGGTTGATCTGAAAGGTATATCATGCCAGGCTGGGAGAGGAATGTAGTTTGGCATGGGCTTGCAGGCCACACCAAAGCTGAAGTAGGCCTCAGAAGAATGAATCATGGGCAGCTGTGGCAGTTTCCAGACCTCTCAACCCACAAATGCCAAAGACAACTTAGAAGGTCAGTGGGAAAAGTCTGTTTCTGTGGTGCTGAGAGAGAATCGAGTTGGTTTTAGCTCTCAGTGTGGCCCAGGGCAGGGGCTGCTTCTTGAGCTTCCAGCAGACAGACTGAGGGGGAATTGAGTGGCTGATCAGAGGGTGATTACAGGGATCTATCTGTTGGTGCAGGATTCTCCTGCTTTGCCCATGCTTGGATCTGGGTCACAGTTCTGAGTGGTGGTCCTGGGGTGAAGAGGAGTGCTAGCATGGAGGAGCTTGTAGTAGCTGTGGAGAAGAAATCTTCCTCAAAGTTCCAAGACAGAAAAGAGTGCTTGTGGTCACTTATAGACCACAGCACAGGCCAGGAAAGGACTAAACACCTCACCCTTGATCATAGCATCTTGGAAAAACTGAAAATTTACAGGTCCCTAGAAAAAGCTGCACAAAACCCCTGAAGTTTGGGACAGTATATTCTCCATGCTGGAAGCAGACTCCTACCTTGACAAAGAGTTTATAACTCAAGCAATTGGCTGGGATCATGAGCAAGCAGCACAAAAAGCCAGAGTATATTATCTTACTTTGGTGACAAAGAAGATCAAAACACACAACCAGAAGAAGGCAATGAAGCCAAAGCCCCTACATCCAAAGCCTCCAAGAAAAATATGAATTGGTCCCAGGCCATGGAAAAGCTCAAAAAGGATTTTGAGAAGCAAGAAAGAGAAGTGGAGGAAAAACAGAGAATAATGCTAAAGGAGACCCAAAAAAATACTGAAGAAAATAAAACTTTAAAAAATAGCCTAACCCAAATGGCAAAAGAGGTCCAAAAAGCCAACGAAGAGAAGAATGCCCTAAAAAGAAAAATTGGCCAAATGGAAAATGTGCTGAAAAGCAAAATTGGCCAAATGGAAAAGGAAGTCCAAAAGCTTACTGAAGAAAATACTTCCTTAAAAATTAGAGTAGAACAATTGGAAGCTAGTAACTTTATGAGAAATCAGGACACTGTAAAACAAATCCAAAAGAATGAAAAAATTAGAATACAATGTGAAATATTTCATTGAAAAAACAACTGATCTGGAAAATAGATCCAGGAGAGAGAATTTAAAAATTATTGGACTATCTGAAAGCCATGATCAAAAACAGAGCCTAGACATTATCTTTTAAGAAATTATCAAGGAAAATTGCCCTGGTATTTCAGAACCAGAGGGCAAAATAGAAATTGAAAGAATCCACCAATCTCCTCTTGAAAGAGATCCTCAAAGGAAAACTCCTAGGAATATTTTAGCCAAATTCCAGAGTTCCCAGATCAAGGAGAAAATATTAAAAGCAGACAGAACAAAACAATTCAAGTACTTTGGAAACATAATAAGGATAACACAAGATTTAGCAGCTTCTACATTAAGGGACCAGAGAGCATGGAATATAATATTCTGGAGGGCAAAGGAGATAGGATTACAACCAAGAATCACCTACCCAGCAAAACTGAGTATAACCCTTCAGGGGGAAAATGGTCATTCAGAGAAATAGAGGACTTTCAAGTATTCTTGATGAAAAGACCATAACTGAATAGAAAATTTGACTTTCAAATACAGGACTCAAGTGGAACATGAAGAAGTAAACAGGAAGGATAAATCATAAAAGACTTACGAAGGTTGAACTGTTTACATTCCTGCATGGGAAAGATGATATTTATAACTCATGAGACCTTTGTCAATATTAGGGTAGTTGGAGGGGAAAAAATTATATGTATGTGTGTGTGTGTGTGTGTGTGTGTGTATATATATATATAATATAATATATATATATATACACATACAGAGAGAGAGAGACAGAGAGAGAGACAGAGAGAGAGAGAGAGAGAGGGCACAGGGCGAGTTGAAGATGAAGGGGTCATATCTGGAGAATAAAAATAAGGGGTGAGAGAGGATTATACTGGGAGAAGGAGTAAGGGAGAGGTAGAATGGGGTAAATTATCTCACAAAAAAACAGAAAAGAAAAAAGCTCTTACAGTGGAAGGGAAACAGGGGAAGGTAAGAGGGAATGAGTGAATCTTATTATCATAGAATTTGGCTTGAGGAGGGAATAACATATGCACTCAATTGGGTATGGAAATATGTCTGACCCTGCAGAAAAATAAGGGGAGAAGGGGACAAGAGAGCAGGGGAATGACAGAGAGGAGGGCAGATTGGGAAAGGGGGTAATCAGAAGCAAAAACTTTTGAGGAGGGACAAGGTCAAAAGAAACAATAGAATAAATGGGGGAGGGGTGGGATAGGATTAAGGGAAACAGTTTTTCACAACATGACTTCTATGGAATTGTTTTGCATAGCTGCACATGTATAACCCATATTGAGTTGCTTGCCTTTTCAATGAGGGTGAGTGTGGAGGGAAGAAGGGAGAAAATTTGGAACCCAAAGTTTTAAAGACACATATTAAAAAAAATGTTTTCACATGCAACTGGGAAATAAGAAATACAGAAAATGGGGTACAGAAATCTATCATGCCCTACAGGAAAGCAGAAGGGGAAGGGGGATAAGGGAAGGGGGGGAGAGAAAGAAGAGAGGACAGACTAGGGGAAGAATGCATTTCATCTTGGGGTGGGGGGAAGGGTAAGATGGGGTGAAAATTTGGAACTCAAAATCTTGTGGAAGTAAATGTTGAAAATTAAAAATAAATAATATTTTTTTTAAAAAAGAGTTACAAATGTTATCTTCTCCTGTAGGTATATAAACAGTTTAATCTTATTGAATAATGTTTTTTTCTTTCCTATTGACCTTTTTATGCTGCTTATGACTCTTGTATTTGTCTGTTCAACTCTGATCTTTTCATCAGCAAAGTTTGAAAGTCCCTTATTTCATTGAATATCAATCTTTCCCCCTGAAAGATTATGCTCAGTTTGCTTGGTAGTTGATTCTTGGTTGTAATCCAAGCTCCTTTACCTTTGAGAATATCATTTTCCAAGCCCTCTGATCCTTTAATGTGAAAGCTGTGAAGTCCTGTGTAATCCTGATTGTAACTCCTTAATATTTGATTTTTTTTTCTTTCTGGCTGCTTTCACCTTGACCTGATAATTCTGGAATTTGGCTACAATATTCCTTGGAGTTTTCATTGTGTGATTTCTTTCAGGAGGTGATTGGTACAGTCTTTCAACAACTATTTTACCCTCTGGTTCAGGGCAGATTTCTTTGATAATTTCTTGAAAAATGGTGTCCAGAGGTGGCAGGGCCAAGATGGTGGAGTAAAAGCAGTGACTTGTTTGAGTTCTCCCCCAAACCCCTCCAAATACCTATAAAAATGGCTCTAAACAAATTCTAAAGCAGCAGAACCCACAAAAAGACAGAGTGAAACAAATTTCCAGTCCAAGACAACATGGATGGTTGATTGGAAAGGTCTATCATACCAGCCTGAAAAAGGAAGGCAGCACAGCATGGGCACACAGGCAAAACACCCCTCAGCAAATCTGGAGCAGGCCTTAGGGGAATGAATCATGGGCAGCTGTGGCAGTATCCAGACTTTTCAACCCATAAACAAGAACTTAGAAGGTCAGTAGGAAAAGTCTGTGACTGTGGTAAGAGAGAAGCTTGGTCCCAGCCCCAAACCTGGCTGCAGCCCCAGGGCAGCAGCTGCTTCACAGAGTGGGGATTGACTGGCTCATTAGAGGTGGATTGTAGGGATATCTTTGCTGGTGCTGAGGTAAGACTCTCTTGGTTTACCTGTGTTTGGATCTGGGTCACAGTTCTGGGTGGTGGTCCTGGGGCAAGGAGGTGTGTTAGTGTGGTGGAGCTTGTAGTGGCAATGGAGAGAGAATCCTCCTCACAGCTCCAGGCAGAAAAGAGTGCTTGTAGTCACTCATAGACCACAGCAAAGGCCAGGAAAAGAGTAAACATCTCACTCCTGATTGTACCACCTTGGAGGAACTGAAAATTTACAGCTTCTCCCGAAGCTGGGACAGTATATTCTCCACACTGGAAGCAGACCCCTACATTAACAAAGAGTTTATAACTCAAATAATTGGCTGGGATCATGAGCAAATTGCACCCAAAAAAGTCAGACCATAGAAGCTTTCTTTAGTGACAAAGAGAATCAAAACATACAACCAGAAGACAACAAAGTCAAAGCTCCTATATCCAAAGCCTCCAAGAAAAATATGAATTGGTCCCAGGCCATGGAAGAGCTCAAAAAGGATTTTGAGAAGCAAGTAAGAGAAGCAGAAGAAAAACTTGGAAGAGAAATGAGAGTGATGCAAGAAAATCATGCAAAATAAGTCAACAGCTTGCTAAAGGAGACCCCAAAAATACTGAAGAAAATAACACTTTACAAAATAGCCTAACCCAAATGGAAAAAGAGGTCCAAAAAGCCAATGAGGAGAAGAATGACTTAAAAAGCAGAATTGGCCAAATGGAAAAGGAAGTCCAAAAGCTCACTGAAGAAAATACTTCCTTAAAAATTAGAATGGAGGGTCAGCTAGGTGGTGCAGGCCCTGGATTCAGGAGGAACTGAGTTCAAATCCAGCCTCAGACACATAACACTTACTAGCTGGGTGACACTGCATAAGTTATTTAACCCCATTGCCAGCCAAAAAAAAAATTAGAATGGACTATATGACTTTATGAGAAATCAAGACACTGTAAAACAAAACCAAGAGAATGAAAAAATAGAGAACAAGGTGAAATATCTCATTGGAAAAATAACTGACCTGGAAAATAGGTCGAGGAGAGATGATTCAAAAATTATTGGAATATCTGAAAGTCATGATCAAAAAAAAAAAAAGAGCTTAGAAAGATGTTGTCCAGGCTCTTTTTTTTTTTTTTTTTGATCATGGCTTTCAGATAGTCAATAATTCTTAAATTATCTCTCCTGGATCTATTTTCCAGGTCAGTTGTTTTTCAAATGAGGCATTTTACATTTTCTTCTTTTTTTCAGTCTTTTGATTTTATTTGACTGATTCTTGTCTCATGGAGTCATTGAACTTCCACTTGCCCAATTCTAATTTTTAAGTAAATAATTTCTTCAGTTAGCTTTTGTACCTCTTTTTCCATTTGGGCAGTTCTATTTTTCAAGCAATTGTTTTCTTCACTGGATTCTTCACCATTTGGCCAATTCTTTTTTTTTTTCAGGAACAGTTTTATTTAGTCTTTTTTTTTTCCTTTTCCAAGCTATCGACTGTCTCTTGCATGACTCTCATTTATTTTCCCAATTTTTCTCCTACCTCTCTTATTTGATTTGTAAAATATTTCTAAGCTTTTCTAAGAGGACTGTTTTGGGCTTGAGACCAATTCATATTTTACTTTGAGGTTTTGCATGTAGGCATTTTGACATTGTTGCCCCCTTTTGAGTTGTGTTTTCATCTTCCTTGTTGCCATATGGCTCTTTTGTTGTTGTTGTTGTTGTTGTTGTTGTTGTTGTTGTTTGGGAGTTTGCTTTTCTTTTTTTGTTTTTTTGGGGGTTTTTTTTGCTCATTTTCTAGTCTATTTCATGACTTTAGAAGTTGAACTCTGATGCAGAGTTACTGGGGACATTGTCCCAAGCTTCTTGTGCTGGGGGCTATGGGCCTGGCCAATGACTATCTGCTCCAGGACTTCAACAGCTGCCAGCTTGCACTGGGATGGCCTGACCTAGTCATGCCTGTTGTGCCCTGAGTTCTGGGGCTGACAGTTTGCCTTCTGTGTTAGGACTAGAAGTCCCCCACCTGGCCTGCTGTGGCACTGGCTGCTGAGCCATGACTGTGGGGCCTCAGTTACTGATCTGTGCTATGCCTAAAAGCCTCCTGTTGGCTTGCCTGGACACCAGTTGCAGTGAGCTGTTCTCCCCTTTTATCTAAGTGAGACAGACCTTTCCTGAACTCCTTCTAAGGTATTTTAATCAGGAAAACTGTTTCACTCCATCTTTTTGTAGCTTCTGTAGCTCCAGAATGTGTTTAGAGGTTTAATTTAATATTGTTTCTGAGGGAAGTTTAGGAGAGCTCAGGCAACTTCCTGGCTTTTCTTTGCCATCTTGGCTCTGCCTCTAGAAAATCTGACTTTCATATACAAGACTCAAGAGAAAAATAAAAAGGTAAACAAGAAAGAGAAATCATAAAGTATTCAATAAGATTAAACTGTTTATGAATTGATGCTGAGTGAGAACCAGAAAGTTGTAATGAAAGTGAGCAGAACCAGAAAATTGTACACAGTAGCAGCAACATTGTTCAATGATTAACTGCGATAGACTTAGATCTCAGAAATGTAATGATCCAAGACAATCCCAAGGGACTCATGATGGAAAATGCTGATTACATCCAGAGAAAGAACTATGAAGCCTGAACGCAGATCGAAGTGTAGTATTTTCACTTTTTTTTGGTATGGTTTTTACCTTTTATTCTGAGTCTCCTTTCATAGCATGACTAATGTGGAAATATGTTTAATATCATTGTATATGTATAACCTATATCAGATTGCTTGCCATCTTTGGGAGGGGGCAGGGAAGGGAGGGAGGGAGAAAAATTTGGAGCTCAAAATCTTACAAAGATGAATGTTGAAAACTAAATTTATATGTAATTGGGAAAAATACTATTAGCTAAAAAACATAATAATGTTTACATTCCTAGGGAGATGATACTTGCAACTCCTAAGACGTTCCTCATTATTCAGATAGTTAAAATGATTATATATAAACAGAGGGCATTAGTGTGACTTGAATATGATGGGATGATATCTTAGACAATAATAAATTGGGGGGAGTGAGAAAGAGGAATTCACTGGAGAAAGGGGGAAAGGAGAGATAGAATGAGGTAAACTATCTCACATGAAAGAGGTATAAAAGAGCTTTTATAATGGAGGGAAAGATGGAGGAGGTAGGCAGGAGCACTTAAACCTTATTCTCATCAGAACTGGCTCAAAGAGTGAATAACAACCACACTCAGTTGAGTATAGAAATCTTACCTTATGGAAATAAGACAGGAAATAAAAGAAGATAAGAGAAAAGGTGACTGATAGAAGAATGGGCATATTGGAGGAGGCAGTAATCAGATGCAAAACACTTGAGGATAGACAAGGTGAAAGGTGAGAGTTGGATAAACAGGGAGGAAATAGGATGGAGGGAAATACACAGTAATTATAATTGTGAAAAAAAAATTGCAATAAAGCCTCATTTCTTAAATATATAGAGAATGGAGTCAAATTTATAAAAATAAGAGCCATTCCTCAATTAATAAATGGTTATAGAATATGAACAGACAGATTTCAGGCAAAATAATTAAATCTATCTATAGTCATGTGAAAAGATGCTTCAATTAGTTTTGATTAGAGAAATGCAAATTAAAACAACTCTAAGATACTATCTCACATCTGTCAGATTGGCTAATATGACAGAAAAGGAAAATGGCAAATGTTGGAGGAGATGTGGGGAAACTGAGACACTAATGCATTGTTGGTGGAGTTGTGAACTGATGCAGCTATTCTGGTGAGCAATTTGGAACTATGTCCAAAGGCCTATAAAACCACAAGTACCCTTTGACCAAGCAAAACACTACTAGGTCTGTATCCCAAAGAGATATAATAAAGAAAAGAAACTAGAGGTACAAAACATTTACAGCAGATCTTTTAGTGGTGACAAAGAATTGGAAATTGAGAGGATGCCCATCAATGGAAAAATTGCTGAACAATTTATGGTATATAATTGTTATGGGATATTATTGAGTTATAAGAAATAATGAGCAGGAAGCTCTCAAAAAACATGGAAAGAGTCATATGAACTGATGCAAAGTGAAGTGAGCAAAACCAGGAGAACATCATACACAGTAACTGCAATATTGTACTATGATCAATTACAAATAACTTAACTATTCTCAGCAATAAAATGATCCAAGACAATTCCTAAGGAGTTGAAGAAAAAATGCTATCCATCTCCAGAGAAAGAACTGATGCATTATAAATGCAGATTGAATCATACTTTTTTTAACTTTATTTTTCATGGCTAATATGGAAATGTGTTTTGCACAACTGTATATGTATAACCTGAGTCAAATTGTTTGCCTTCTCAATGAAGGGGGAGGAAGGGAGGGAGAGAATTTGGTACTCATTTTTTTTTTAAAAATAAAGTGAAAAGAGCCCTGGAAACGTTGTACATTCCTATCTTAATTTAAATTTATTCTAGTCAGTTTGATTTCCTACTAAGACAAAGAAAAATATACTTGGAGGATAATAATTTTAATGGATGGAGTGGTGAAGATGTAATTTAGAGAATAAATTACTTTAGGAGAGAATAAGCCAATGTGGTTCTGTGTATATTTGCATGTGTGTGTGTATGTGTGTGTGTCTGTGTGTCTGTGCTCACATGCACATGCTATGCGGCAGTCCTTGGGCTACCATGAGGATACTAAATATGGAAGAATAGAGGAAATATTGAAAACAGTGCTGAAGATTTTGAGAGGTTGTTTTAATATTCAATAATTGTGGGAGATCTCTGTAAATAGGATAAAAGCTTTTAGAAAAAAAATTTGCGTAGAAGAAAATGTAAGTGGTTTGTGAAGGACTTGGTAAGAGAAAACTAGAAAACGAAAATTAAATATTAGATGGTGAACTAAATGGTATTCTTTTGTAAGCTGTGGACAGCTATTATGTCATATGAATTTATAACCCCATGCTAACACACAGCAGTTCTGAAAGCCAAGAACCCCAAAATGAGCCTTAAGTACACAACATGGGAGATGTCTCCAAATAAAAATTTAAGCTTAATTCAGTTGGGGTGTGGACCTCAAGAAGATACCTAAGATCTGGGACCTGTGGAAAGAGAAATTCCATGTGGAAGAGGCAAAGTCCTCAGGATACTTGTTTCTGTTGCTCATCAGAGAGGGACACTGTTTAAAGGGGAGAGGATATGACGGGACCTCATGGTAGAATCTTTTCTGGGATGTGGTCACTGGGGAAAGAACTTGCCTTATGGCAATTTACCATTTTAACTAATCATTAACACAAACCTTATTAAAGTATTGTAATCCTCCCTCTAAATTTCAGAACCCTGGGGAAAAGTCTCAAGAGCTCACCATAACTATTGTTCTGACCCTGTCTTCTGACCCTATCTGACCCTAACAGCCAACCTAGGCTTTTCACATAACAGACACTAAGTACATGCTTGCTATTTGCTATATATCTTAGATGTCTACAAAAGCCCAAATTTAATTTCTCAGTAAAGAGGCCTGATCCTACTAGCCGTAAGAATTTTATATCAGCATACCTCAGAGCTTTCGTTTCTTTGATTGCCTAGGTTCATGACTGCTGGAAGGTTGTTTTGAGGCCAAAACTCTGCAAGAAAGGAATGTGAAATTCCTTTTTATTTTAATGACCACACCCACCTCCCACCCCGGAAGAAAGGTAATGTGAATTCAGTGGCTCCAAAGTAGTTCTTTGTTTCAAGTATGCCCCTTGATGTATGAAAAGACCACATACAACATCACATACTGTGACATACCTTGAGAAAATCTATACTTATCTTCTTCCTTCTTTCCTCTCTCCTCTGAAAAAAAAAACACAGGCCATGGAAATTCCATGCAATATGGACATACAAATTTACTATCAATCATACAATATCAAGGCTAGTTATTTTAAACTATTGCTTTTATTATAATTACACAGGATCACAAATCAGTAAGCACAAAAGGATTGCAAAATATTTTCAATGCACTAAGGAAATCAAAACATTTTTCCCCCAAACAACATATTGTTACTTCAGAAGTATCAAAGTACATTTATAGTTACATATCACTTAAAAAATCAAGTACAAAAATGAAAAGAAATGATATCTGTGTGTAGACTGTGTATGTAGAAATAGTTAAGAAATACATGAGTACAGAAATCTGCTACCTACTCTTCCTTTGCACATATTTTCAGGCACAGACCTGACACTTCTAATGACTCATGAAGAAAGCAATAGAACATTCAGTTATTAAGATATTCGTAAACATGTTACATTAGAACGAAATGGAATTAAAATGGTTTCTTCTCTTTTAAAAACCCTGTCTTTTAAAAATGTAGTGCCATTATCCACTAAAAAACATACTATCTTATATCATTTGCTTAGTAGCTATTCTTTTAAATTTTTCAAAAAGAGTGATAAAGTAAACATACAGTGGCTAAATACGTAAACACATTTTTTTAGTGCAAGAATAACAAGACCTGTGATTTGACTGTGCTTTCTTGTCATCACAGTGCACTTTACACAAATTGCTACACTAGAAAGGTTAACTCCAAGAGTTCCAAACAAAAGAAGTGCATACTAAACATTTTATAAATATATACAGTATATATACTGTATGTGGGTGCATACATGTGTCAATGCAGATACATTAGGGATGAGGAAACCCAATTCAATAGGGAGGTCATCAAACACCTCAAAAGACTGTTCAAATATCTTTTTGTTGGAGCCAACCCCAACTATATTCCTCTAAGCATGTTCATTCCTAAATTTGAAGTTTAAAGGGAAATTCTATCAGTTGTTTCTTTATCCCTTCAATATACCTATTTGCCAAGAAGACGTTGATCCAAACACCAAACTGTTTTCAATTCAGTCCAATCCTCAAGTCACTGAGTTCAAGAGCAGTTCCTCACATTGCAAAACCTGTCAGCCCATTATTGATTTACATAATTCCATTGGCATACTGTATGTGTGCCTGAAGATGCTTACATATAAACAGACATTGTGTGTTTGTAAATGAACTTTAATGCATTCCAGTCATTTGTTTTGATTATCTACTTGATCTGGAAAGCATTAAATAGAAGGTATATATATACAAATATCAAACATCATTTGTTTAAACAATCCTCTTTTGTTTGTAATATCACAATTTCAACTTGGGAATGTTAGCGATTATCTCATTAATTGCCCCAGTTCTGCAAATACCAACTTGCCCTCTCATCCAATGCAATTCAATTAAATCTGATGCAGCAAATAATTATCCAGTGCATCCTTTGTGCAAGGCATTGTACTGGGCATGATAGGGCATATGAAGATGGGGAAGACAGTCTTCCACTTAGAATGGACAGGTCAAAAATGACTATGTCATTGGTTGAATGTATTTCCATTGACTGTAAGTAGACAGGATGAGTTGGTCAAAGCATTCTGTTGCCTGACTAGCTTAAATATGTATTTGTAAGAATGAATTGGTCTTTGTATTATAAGCTATTGGCATTTTCTGCATTTCATATGCAAATATATAAAGAAGGACATGAATTAAGCACTCTGATGGCATGCACTGATGGCATTCTATCTGAGGCCACTGAATACCTCCCCCTTCCTCTTATTAGCATATGGATGATGCTAAGCTTATCTGTATACACATATTGACTTCTGACTCAACTAGACACACTTGCCAGACAACTGCTTCAACTATTTTCACTCAAGATTATTGAAGTAAATTAAAACTCTCCATCTAATTTAGGCATATAGACACAGCCTAAGCTAAACATTAATAGCATGCTACTGAACAATATGGGATCCTTGAAGGAATCTTCCACTTACTACCTGAGTATAGCTGAGTCTAGACAGAGAACTGATTTTAAAAAGGTATAATTTAGCCATGTCACCATTTATTAAGTCCAGAAAGATTTCTGGGATGCTTAGGATGCACAGGACCCTGTTTGATTAAGTTCATCTCCTAAGTAAAATAGTTATTTGACTGAGCACAATGATATCTATTGTTATCCACTTAAAAATTTTAGTGGTGGGTTATATGTCAGTTTTGCAAATGCAGATCTTAACTAGTGCCAGAGATCACTGATTATTTCATACTTGTTTCAGTTATATCTACATGGGAATAGATGGAGGCCTACAGTTATATGACAACAAAGAAACTCTATGCCAGGAAATACACTGATATATTTTGTTTTCTTTTGTTTTGTTTTACGTAAAGTTGATAAGATTCTCATGTTGAATCTGGGTTCCTTTTTTTTCCATTTTCTCATTTTCCCTTCAGAAACTTTATTTTATTTCTATTGAGGCAATCTGTATGCAGAAAATCCATCTCTCTGACTACCACTGAGGTCATTTCTTGACCTTGGAGCTGAACCAGTCAACCATAGCAAAGCAACCTGATGACCATGTCATGCCTGATTTGGCCAGGAAGATAACCAATAGCTAATAACTAATCAATCCAACTGTTTGGAAATGTTGGTGTTTTACTAATCAGATAATCCAATCAGATCCACAACTTGTCTTCTTTCTGGTTCTCAAGAGGTTGTCTTCCCAATTTAACTTGTCCAGGTAAAGAAATAATGAGAGAAGAGGGAAATATTTTTTTGTAGTAAGCAAACCAGTTAATGAAGGCTTTTCTTATGCAAATTCATTCCTATTCCAAAGTAAGATTAATGAGGGTAGGGTTCTTTTTTTTTTACTTTGGCACCCACCACAGTGCTTTGCATATTGCATATATTGATTGCTTAATAAATGTTCATTGGATTTGATTAGATATATGCAATCAACAATTTCATAGACATATACTGAAAGTATCATCAGGATTTAAATCACAGTGATGTCACTTTTCTATACTGCCCAATTGTATCATATTTGGATTGGGCTTGGGAGAAATTACATGGAAATATGTGTCCTAACCTAAGAAACTGGAAAAGTTATGCAGGATAATCAGATGTTGGTGGATACAACACTATATCCATCAAATTGAGTTACCCATCTGTTAAGTTGTATATTTAATATCAGGTCTCCTTCTTAGTTAAAAGAGGTTAGACAAGAAGTGACAAGCACATTAATATCCTCTTTAAAAGCCATTTCCTCAATGTAAATTTCAAGGTTATGGCAAGGTTACTACATTGGCCCTAAATATACCCTTAAAGGAGAACTACATCTCTTGAGCTTGACTTGGTTGAATCTCTCTGGTAGATTTAATTAAATAGATAGCAAAGATTTACTTAAATAAACAGAAAATAACTAAGATTATAAACATTTTCTTTAAATCAAATACAAGTTTTCATTTTTATAAGCCAGTAGTGGTTGGATTTGAAACAACATACAGCTGGTGAATTTTAGGGACAGGAATTATTTTGAAGTGATAAAGACCTTTTCATAACTTCCTATAATTTTGGTTCTATTTTATTCTCCCACCCCCATTATTGAAAATCCTCTTACTCTTAATTTGCTTTGCAAATATTTCCTGCATATTCACTCACACATGTATATACAAACACTTACCTTTTTCCTTATCTTCTACAGAATTCTGAGTTTGGACATCAAAATATACATTATCTATAAATTATTAAAATTATCTTTAAAATATCTCAAAGGCTTGAAAGGAACTACACTGATAAAGCATTAATTAAAGTTTAGCAATATAGATTACAAAAAACTATGAAATTCTGTTATATTTGGTTTTATTGACAAGCACTGTAGCATTGCTGTCAATATCTTTAGAAAGGAAAGCCAATATGACAATGATGTCATAAAATGCTTTTTTTCAAAGAATACTAAAGTGATTGTTAAAGTAGAATGTTCATGCTGTCAAATTTAAGAAGCATAGTCATTTAAATATACAAAATATATGTGATTATTTACTTTTCATTTATCCGTGGCAATATTCATATTTTTGCTAATTTGTTTTTGGAAGATATATAGCTCTTAACACAAATCTCACTGTCATATACAATTGGACCCATCCCTATCCCCATCCCATTTTTTTTAAACAAATAGAAACAATAAAATAAAAGTCACAATTCTTTGGTTGTGGTCATGGTATCATAATTTGTTACAAAGGGAAATTCTGCATGGACAACTTTGACCTAAACATCTTAAAATTATTGATGATTCTGGAGAAATGTGATTTTTATCTTAACTGTACCTAATCTGAGAAACAGTTGAGTATATACGCACACATACACATACACAAAAAAAGTAATGTAAACAAATCTTGAATGACTTTCATAATTTCATTTTTTTCCATCAGCCAAAAATAAAATAAAAATACAAATCCTCCTACCCTTCATTCTTCTATTTGTCAGGAATTGTGGCTACACTGCCATGGTTTTAAAAAAAACTTCTAGAAAACAGTATTATTCTTCAGATTCTGATATCCCTTTTCATAGTCACAGTGAACCCTGGTCTCCACTAATAAAATCAACAATGCAAGGAAGTGTATCCCTACAGACATTTCTAAAGTCAAGTTATTCTACTAGGTTAGCCAAGTATATCTGAATAACTATCTCTGGAGAGTTGACTAACCATTATTTAATATAAACAAGAGGATATATAAGATAAGCTCCTTAAAAACTAATGTAGCAAAAGAGATTGGTTTTAATGTGATGTGGACATCCAAATTAGGTGCTACATTTGCATTAATTTCCTGTCAAGTTTTAATAAAAATTAAAAGTAACAGATGTGCCTAATGAATATGGTGATATTCAACTTCTACCATCCCAGCACCAGATTTATTCATATATTATACTGCTGAACAATGATTTATACTCACATGCTTTTGTACAGAAGACAAATTTAGGTGGGTAAGGAAAAGAAAACAAATTGGGGATTACATAGATAATGGAAAATAAATTGTTTAATACATTATCTAGTAAAACTCTTGATACCTCTGTAAATTATATATGTATATATGTGTACTATTTCAGGTGTTTTCTTTCAATAGACTAGCAAAATATTTACATTTTAATTTTTTTGGATTAAAAAAAATCCTTAATAAACACACATATTTTAATTGTTGGTAAAGTTAATTTGCCTTGGACTTATTTTAAGTAAGCACAACTTAACATGGATTTCCAAGGGCAATGTTGCCATTTTATCACAAGTAAAGAAGATGTATGTCAACCAACACCCTCTTAAACAGGTTTGGTGAACATCCCCCTCCCCATACAAGTGAAATAATAGTCTTGTGGAGCTTGCAGCCTCTCATACTTTGTCATATTGCAGTATCCCAAAATACTGTTTGTTGTTTAGAATATGGTGGAGGACTGTACTTCTTTGTCCCTGTATTCTTCTTCCAGCTTGGTAGAATTGGCATGCTGTCTTGTTTGCAAAGTCCCTTTTCTGTTTTTTGTCTTGCCTTGATCTCTTTGCACAAACAGCGTTTTTTCTCAATCATCTCCATCATTGTATGGTCTCCATGCAACCACTGCATGCATGCCACCTACCAAAAGAGAAAGAGTGATTACAGCATAGACAAGACCTGACTATAGAGCAGAATTTTTCCTTTTGTCATAAATTTGGTTTAGAATGCCATCCATGTCAAAGATTCCTTTTTCTACTGCAAAGATAAAAATAAATTGGTGAATATTATACAGGGACCTAAAACATAACAATTACTCAGTAACAACACTTTATTCTTCCAGTTAACAAAGACTGTAATGTTATGTGACTTGACCTTTTACCTGAATCACTTAGGTCTAATCAAGGAAACAAATTACTTTCCAAAGTATTCATCTGTCTGTTTTATACTCTATAATCCTATATTTTTAAACTTCCTTAATCTATCCAAATGCAATAGTTGGTTTTGTTCTTCTTTTCAGGGTAATCTTATTGCTTAGTAATATGTTTTAATGAGCATTGTCTGAATTCTGCTGAAATAGTTTGAAAAGCTAAAGGCTTCATTTACAAATTGCATGTTACAGAACTGCATGATTCCTGTTACTATTTAATGAGTCATGTTACTTTGATCTCAATAATGGCCAATTATTTTAATCTTGCATCCAGAATGGCTGCCAAAATATTATATCAATTTAGGATTTTGAAGTTCAAAGTAATCTTTAGCAAAAAGGGTATTTTAATCTCATGTTTTATGCCTTCAGTGAATGACCAAATTAGAATTACTGGTCACTGGACTTTCAGAAGCCAACAAGAATCCTTGAGCTGCTTTCAGATTCAGTAATGACACCATTGTATTTGATGCACTGAAACATAAATTGCATTTCCAGGAAGGGGGAAAAAAAACACCAACACCCAGTCCTATACATATGCAAATATCTGAGAATAGAAAGATTTTTACCAACTGGAGGAATGAGAGAAGGCTTAATGGAGATGGAAGAATATGGAGTTGAGTGTTGCATTTGGACTCAGGTTGAAATGGGTTCAAATCTCATCTTTCCCACTCACCAGCTTTCTGATCTTAGATATCACTTTACTTCTTTTACTACTTCATGACCTCATCTATAAAAGGAGAGGGTCAAGGTAGAGGGCCTCCAAATCCCTTCCAAATCATGAAGTCAAGATTTAAATTCAATAGGTCAATTTGGGGAAGGAAGAAAGATACAAAGGCATGAAAACAGAGGGCATATTTGGGGAGTAGAGAGGATTCCCAGTTTGCTAGAAAAGGGAGCAATATGAAATCAGCCTGGATTGGTACGGTGGTGCCATATTGTTGAAAGTCATGCATTGCAGGCTAAGGAAACTGAATTTTACTCAGAAAAAGGTAACTGCTGAACATTTTTGAGTAGAAGAATGACACGATGCTATTATATACATAGATATGCATGTGTGTATACACATGTTTGTGTATATATGTATGTGTATGTGTTCATATATATACAAAAACACACATTATATATGTGTGTGTATATATATACATATATATATGTATATATATACACACACACACACACACACACATTTACATAGCAACTATGTTAGTCTGGCAGTTGTGCTGAAGTTGGAGTGGAGGCAGAGAGAGAGTAAAGATCTGACTATACAGAAGCCAATTTCTGACTTATGGAAATGGAAGGCACCTGATCCAATAACAAAATATTATTCCAATATCTCATTGTGGTTTTGGGATTATCCTGGGTCACAAAGACTATAAGTAGAAAACAAATTGGAAAGATTTTGAGTATAGCTCCAGGGCTCAACTATGTAGCTATCATGTCAGGACCAGCACAGCTAAGTCCAAAGAGACCTATCACCAGAAGAATTGCCACAGCTGATCTATTTGCTCATAGAAATTAACAAAAATCAGCACTGGTTCATGGAAGAGCTATTATTTTTATTGGTTGAGGATGCACTTGACCCACACAATGATAACACATATCTTTTGAGGTTTGAAGGCTGCAGCTTGGAGAGAACATAGGCTAATCCTTTCATCTTCTACATTTAGAAAAGGATTTTTCTATATGCTTGTTACCCATACCAAACATCATTCACAGAGGAGGGAAACTGAAAGCAGGTTCAATAGTTCATTTCAAATAGACAGGTTTGGCTAGTTGTGACTTTGATTTTAGTTTTTGTCACCATTTACTCCTTTAATTCTTAAGAGTTATGGAGAAACATTAGTGCTATGACAGACAAGCAGTTGGGTGACATAGTGGATACAACAATAGACCTCAAAGTCAAGAAGACCCAAGTTTGAAACCTGCTTTCAACTGCTTATTAGTTATGTGACCACAGGAAAATAACATAATATATCTCGGTCTTAATTTCTTCATCTGTAAATATAGCACCATCTTACAGCATTTTAAGGATCAAAGGATTTGACATATAAAGTGCTTTGCAAACCTTAGGGTACTATATAAATAGAAGTGTTTTCTTTTTTCTTACTAGGATCTGAGGAACAGTCTAACTATATTTAGGATGGATTATAACCAGTTTGGGCATAAAGTGATGTATTTTTCCAGCCATAACAATGAACACATTTCATTTATCAAGAGCTAATATGTTTTGTTGCTTGAATGGCAAAATCATAGATCTTCAAAATATAGAAGAAAATTCTTTTTTTTTTTTTTGGTGAGGCAATGGGGATTAAGTGACTTGCCCAGGGTCAGACAGCTAGTAAGTGTCAAGTGTCTGAGGCTGGATTTGAACTCAGGTCTTCTTGACTCCAAGGCCATAGCTCTATCTACTGCACCCCCTAGTTTCCCCGAAAATTCTTATTTCTATAAAGGAATCCCTTTTACCCTAACTAAACAGGGTATTTTTTAATTTATTTTTGATGTCTTTTATTTTACCTACCATTGAATCCTTTAAGTATTCTTTTTTAATTTTAAAAAAAGTTTTCAAAATGAGAGCAATGCTAATGCAGTTCACAACATATAGGCAGTTCTTAATAAATGCTTGTTGACTCTTCATTAAATGGTAGCTTTCAATAATGTCACATTCTGGCTATGAACAGCAGGAGACTGCCAAGGCTTCAGTTTTATCAATGTATATGTTTCTAGTGATGATTATTAATGAACAAGGACCTCTGACTTGGAAAGCTATTTTTAATATTAAAAAAATGTTAATTCAAAGAAAGGTTAGCCTTATTTTGCCAAACATTACAAGGCAGGATTGAGAAAAGTGGAAGTTATGTAGAGGCAATTTTAGGCTCAATAGAATGGGGAAAAAATCCTAACAATTATAGCTGTCTTTGAATTAGAACGGGGTGGAGGGATTATTAAATCCCCATTACTAGAGGTATTTAGGTAGAGTTTGGGTGTTCACTGAACAGGAAGATTTTAAATGGTTGTTGTTCATTTATTTATTTTTTCTATTCAGGTTTACTTTGTATTAGATTACTTTGTAAAGCTGTTCCAAATCTTGAAATGACCCAAATAAGCATTATGAGTAAAGCCCTCAAATGAATCCCAGAATTCAGAGACTGAGCATCAGGAAATGAGGGTTCAAATCATATTTCTGCTAATTATTGAAACTCAAAAAAATGACACTTTCAGGTGTACAAATCTCAACTTTAGTGGGTATATTGCAGAATGCTAAGAATGCTGTAATATGACTTACTAAGAATATCATAGCATAAATATGCAGCATTATTGAGAAGGTACAACAGAGTACACACATTCAAGGTCATATGTAGTTCTATTTTTACTTTAATCTTTATATTTTAACTGTTTCTCCCACATGTTATGTGAACCAACAATACCACAGATGGAGAAAACTGGTGAACAAAAAAGTAGAATAACTTGAATATAGAATAGGCACTCCATGACATAGGGATCATTTCATTTTTGTCTTTGAATATATACCACCTAGAACAATGCCTGGCATATAATAGATCCTTAATCAATGATTACTAGTTGATTGATTATTGAGAGAAGGCAATGTAATGGAAAGAACTCTTTACTGAGTTCAAAAACTGGGCTCAGTATTCACTTCTATCATTAACTATCTATGTCACTACAGAAAAATTATCTAACTTCAGTTGTCTTGAGTTTCCTTCTTTGTGAAAAAAGAATAATACTTCTAAAGTATCAGAAAATTATTCTATATAAATTGCAGTTATTATTATTATTATTATTATTATTATAACAATGCCAGAATTCTCATGCTGTAGGAATTATTATGACTTCATTAAATATATATCCTGTTTACAATTATTTTTAATGGGTATAATTTAATTTCTGAGGCTACATAGATTCAACTTTCAATTACTTGTTCCCAGGCTGGCTGATTTGTAGGCTACATGAAGCAAATTTTCAATCACAGATTGGCCTCTATGTGTTGACCATTCAGTGCCAAACTATTATCCCTTGCTACTCAACCACATATATGTGTGAATGGTACCATCTGCAATGCCATCTTGTATCTATGTGGTCTATTCCACTGGCTGAGAAAGAACCCAGGGATCTCATAATAATATCCTTGTTTTCTTCCTCATCTTTCAAAATGCCTTTTCAGAATTAGCCAAGCATGGCAGCAGGCTTTGTAGGCAACAAGGAGGAACAGAGATGAGAGCTAATGGGATAAAGTACTTGATGAAGATGGGTGACATTTTGAGTAGTCACCAGAGATCATGTAGAATTAGAAACACTTGTATCTTCTCTCTTCTTATACTTTGGAAGGGATAGGATAATCCTCCAGGATTTATTGGGATTAGATTAATCAGTAGCTACTGCCAATCAATAAGTTTATGAGCTAGATGAAGCTAATTCCCTAGATGCTATGCTGTGTGTCACTTAATGAAAAAAGTTTACCATATTTTTCATGTTCTACCACTCAATTTTTACTCCTGGGCATTATGGTGAAATAGTGATCTTAGTTCCTAAAAGCTATGGTCAGTGGGAATGAAATCTGGAAGGTTCTATCAAACTAGAAAGTACAGGCCTGGAGACAAACTTCGCATAAACTATTTGAGGCCTAGTCAAGCTAAGTGCAGGGAAGCTCACCACCAGAAGACCAGGCATGAAGGGATGAATGCTCTTGTAGTTTTTGTGGTTTCAGCAGCTTATGGAGGAGGTTCTTGAAGGCCTTATGGAATGGTTTTCTGTCTTAGCAGAGTAGTGCCCACACAGAGAATCCTAGATTTTCTGAAATACTAAACACCATTCCCTATGTTAAAATATCCATCCTGTCAGTTTCTTGACCATATTGATTAATATAAAATTGATTGAGGGGGAAAGAGTGGGGTCACAGAGATTGTATCATTTCCTCTCCCTTACTTCTCTCCCTACCTTTACCCTTCCCTCATGGAGGATATACTTTGGAAGAATATGTTTCAAGAAGAATATCATAGAACTCTCCAAAGGTCAATTCCTTAACTAAAAGATATTTGCCTAAAGAAACTCCTGGGGCTAAAAGTAGTTGAGCTTTCTTTATTTTTACTGGCTTTTACCTTTTTAAGGACTGATGAAGTTACAAATAAAAATTTAGTTGAGATGACAGTGCAAATCAAAGAAAATAGACCTGCACTAGTCTTTCCAAAACATTATCCATGTGAATATGAATATATATATATGCCTGAAAATAATACATGATCCCAGATTTCTTGTTACCTCTAAAATTGTTAATTCACATTTTATAATGCTTTAAGATTAGCAAATACAACCTTCTGAGGTAATTAGTGCATAAATTACTATTCCTATTTCATAACTAGGAAGCTTAAGCACTGAAGGGCTAATGGCTTTACCAGGGCCACAAAGCTATTGAGTTCAGAAATGATACAACTCAGAACTAGAAGGGTACTTACAGTGCATTTAATCAAGGTCTCTCCTTTTGTAGATTAGAAAATTGATCCCTGAGAGAGGTAACTTCATTACTTTTCCAAGGTCATACATCTACTGAGTGAGAGAGCTTTTCTTTGAATCCAGTTCCTGACTCCAAATGCAGAGCTCTTTCTATTATACAGTGCTGTGACATCTATTTCAATACTCTTAACTTGGAAATATATTGAAAGACAATAGGACATATTTTATGTAACAATGCACTGCTAAGCACATCTCATTATGACACAATATATTTCAGCACCAAGGACAACCCACATTCAAAGTGCTTACTTGTCAGACATAGTGCTAATTTTTTCTTTAACATTAGAATACATTTTCATGAATAGAAAATGGGTTGACAAGCACTGTAGTGTAGTTGTTATGGGTCCAACCTTGGAGTTAGGACTATCTGGGTTCAAGTCTTGCCTGTGACACCCTGAGTGACCATAGAAAAATCCTGTAAGTATATAAGGCAACTCACATCATCTCTTTGTTGCAAATAAGTTGATGTTCTATACTGATACAGAAAATTTTCACACTGGGAGTTCTATAATATCAATATAGGCACAGATGTGGGCTAAAAAAACACAATAAAAGAGGAAAATGAAACAAATTGGAAAAAATCTTTACATGACATGCCTATGGTTATCAGAAAAAAAATAAGTCAAAGAAAATGAGATGATAAAGTGGAGTTAAACTAAAAATATGAACTTTAATCATTATGTACATAGCGTTCTTGAACTATAGTAGACATATCAATGTCACTGTCTAGTGCTTCTTTATAAATTTTCAATTTAACCTATAGTAACACCTCAGAAATTGAGTACTATA
This sequence comes from Phascolarctos cinereus, assembly GCF_003287225.1. Taxonomy (NCBI): domain Eukaryota; kingdom Metazoa; phylum Chordata; class Mammalia; order Diprotodontia; family Phascolarctidae; genus Phascolarctos; species Phascolarctos cinereus. The sequence goes on from NW_027556180.1 coordinate 59,780,894, forward strand.
TCCCTGGGTTGTCTGGATTCTTTCTATCTTCTTCACAATTATCATAAATGATTTCCTTTCAAAATCATATGTTGACCAGATCATGCAACAGAATTTCCCCCTCTGTTTTTGTTCCAAAATTCAGTCTTTCAAAAGTTATTCTAGATTTTTGTTGTTTAGACTTCTAAAAGACTTGACTATGAAATCATAAGCTATTGACTTAAAGACAGGGTTGATGGCTTCTATCCTTGGTGGGTTTCCTTCTTCTCCTATTGAATGAACAGAGTAGAATGTTATAAAATAGAATTCATGAAGCAAGGATCCCCAGTATATAGAAAAATATATCTCTAAGATTATGGTACGTCTGGGTGTGTAATTGATTTTTCTATTTAATCTGTATGAAATTTTAAAAATTACAATTAAATAAAATATAGCCAAATATTTTGCTATAAGTTTTATGTGTAAATAAAACCACATATGAATTGTGATCAGTACAACAGACGCTTTTTAACAGATAAAAGCATAGTGCCTATGCTATTTGGAATAAAAAGTGAAAGTAGAAAACCTGGGGTTACTACTCACTTACCTTCACCTTAAGTGGATCCAACTACATTGCTTCTTCTCTCCATTGCCCCCTAAATATGGTTGCTATCGGGAATTCAAGTGACTAGCCATTTTTCTAAAATTATTTGACTTGTATAGTAGGAAGGATATTGGGTTTGCAGTCAAAGGTTAGAGGATTAATAGTGCTTTTGCCACTTGCTAAAAGTTGCGAGGTTGGGCAATTTCCTTTATCTCTTAAAGCCTTAGTTTCCTCACCTATAAAATGAAGATATTGAATGAAATGATCTCCAAAGTTCCTTGTAGCTCTAATTCTATCATTCAATGATCCCGTGATCTATTGACACTAGCTAACATGAGAAATGGCACAGCTAGGTGGCACAGTGAACAGAGCACTAGACCTAGAGTTAAGACCTGAGTTCAAATCCAGTCTCAGACATTTGCTAGCTGTGTGACGTTGGGTAAGTCACTTAAAAGCTGTTTACTTCAATTTTCTCATCTGCAAAATGAGCTAAAGAAAGAAATGTCAAACTATTCTATTATCTTTGCAAAGAAAACTCCAAATGGGGTCGTGAGGAGTTGAGCACAACAGAACAATGACGTAGTGCTTTTTCATAAATTTTCAATTTAATCTATAATAACTCCTCAGAAATTGAGTACCATATCCTTGGGTTGTCTGGATAAGCATAAAAAATAATTGGATGCTGTCAATATTATGTGTGTATACACACACACTCACATATACACATACATGTATACATACATATATACATACTTACACACATTTATATACAATAAAAATAAATGTATAGATTTATTAACAAGTTCTTTCAACATTGTTCAATTCAGGTAAAGTCTAGTAATCTGGTAATCACAAAATTTTAATTTTAATCCAAATTAACTAAGAAAAGAATTATTTCGGTAAGTTATTTCTACAGTTCCCCCACCTGTTATTGTATGAAAAAAATGTTGGGGGAATTATGTATAGAAAATGCTAATTTGAACTTTTCCTATAGAAGATATAAAGACATACTCCTTTACTAGTTTTATAATTCATAGGAACAAAACAGAGAGAGAAACTTACAAGTTCATTTACTCCATTTTCTTCACTTTTTGGGGGGGCTAGGCAATGGGGTTAAGTGACTTGCCCAGGGTCACACAGCTAGTAAGTGTTGTGTGTCTGAGGCCATATTTGAACTCAGGTCCTCCTGAATCCAGGGCCAGTGCTCTATCCACTGAACCCTCTAGTTGCCCCCCCTTCACTTAATAGTTAAGGAAAGTGAGGCCTGTTTGGGGAAGTGGCTTTTCCAAAGTCACCTAGGTACCAAGGGACAGAGGAGAGATTCAAACTCAAGCCCTTTAAATCCAACATTCTTTTTTCTGTACAGTGTTTTTTCCTAATTATTACCTGGTTGTCAATGAAGCCTAGTTGTCATTACTCATGTTTAATGTAAAAAGAAAAGCAGATACTGATATAAGAAAATGTTCCCATCAGCTTTAAAATTGCTTCCACATCAATATTATAGATTTGTATCATACCTAATTTCCATATGTCATCTCTATTACAATTTATATTAGTGCTTCATTTTCTCTTTATCCCGATTCAAATAAAAAAATTAAGGATACAACGGATGGAGTAGTGTTTTACTCACTAATAATCTGTTGACATTAAAATAGATAAAGAAGTAGATATCTCTGTATATGGACATATTTACTAATAAGAAGTTATTTTCATTGTATAACCCAAACATAATTCTGTAATAATCATACATGAACCATCAAAATTATTTTTTTCTCTCCAAAGGCTAAAATACGTTTCTCTATCTTTGATGGCGTAATTGTTCATCTTAGAAAACATTTGTAGGTGGCCCATGGACATGCTGTTTAGTCATAGTCTGAGATGATACAAAGCAAATTAGAAATCAGCTAACAGCTCATTTGTAATCTCTGAATATATAATTAGATAATGGGAATTTAACAGTTGTTGTATCAACATAGAATTTTACTCTGATATTTACAGTACTTCGGGTAAAATTAATCTTTGGACTTGATTACAAAATGTCTAGGAAAACACAAAGGAAGGATTTCCATTATACACACACATACACATATATACATCTATACACATAACATATATACATATATACATCTATATCCATATACATCTATACATCTATACAATACACATATATACATATACATACACATATAGACATACCCACACATATGCATGTGTGTATGCATGTATGTGTGTGTGATTTGGCATAGACAATTCACACATATCTCAACCAGTACTTTTGGTGTGAAGAGGTAAGAGAAGAAGAAAGATTCTGTTGATAATGATGATATATGATAAGCCAAAACATACAATGTTCAATCAGGAAATTTTTAAAGTGATTATGTTAAAAATAACTCTGAAATAATAGTTTCAAAAATTGAATATATATAAATGATTAAGTATAATTCTGAAATTATATTCCCAAATTATATTTTAAAATATAATTATAATCTAGGTTAATATGATTACCTCATTAATTACTCCACGAGTTCTCTAGTATTCAATTTTCATTTATTTTATACGTTCTACATAGAGTGCTGAATATTAAGTCAGGAGGACATTAGTTCAAACAATGTTTCAAACACTTCCTAGCTGCATGACTCCTAACATCACTTAACCTCTATAAACCTCAGTTTCCTCATCTCTAAGATAAAGATAATATTAACACCTACCTTCCAGGATTATTGAGAGGAACAAATTAGAAGACACATGTAAAGTGCTTGGTAAACTTAAAGTGTTATATAATGATAAGGCATTATTATTATGTTTAGAATAATACTTGAGATGTCTAGCATTAAGTTGATATGACATACTGCTTAATGTATACTTAAGTAAATGCAATGATGATAAAAAATGTGTACTTTATGTGAATGCTGTCATTATACATACCTTGTTTGTGTTGTTGTTCAGTCATTTTAGTCATGTCCAACTCTTCGTGACCCCATTTGGGGTTCTTGGAATGGTTTGCCATCTCCTTCTTTAGTTTGTTTTTTTCAGATGAGGAAACTGAGACAAACAGGGTGAAGTGACTTGCCCAGGCTCATGCAGCTAGCATCTGAGGCCAGAGCTGGGCTCAGGAAGATGAGTATTCCTGACCACAGGCCTGGCACTCTATCCACTGTGCCACCTAGTTGTCCTGTTATTGCTAGGAGTCCTGTAATATTTTTCCATTCAAGATTAATTTTTGACATATAGGTTTCAGGGGGTGACCTACAACTCTCATGATTCCATTGAAATAACTTATTTTACCTGTCCCAAAGTAGTTTCTCCTGCCATTCTTGTCTTCATTGATAAATTAATTTCCTTATCAGAGTGGGGCATGATGAAAATTTTGCAAATTAAATTTAAATCTTTCCCCAATACAATATTCACAAACTTCTTTTATAGTTAAAAACCAATATTTTAGTATTACATTAATTTGCTATCCTATCTGACATTCAGGTCTAGTTTCTTGAAATCACTATTATTTTTCAAAGGGTCCCAGATTGTGATTGGTACTTTCATTCCTGCAAAATCTGCTATAAATTTGTCTTCAACATCATGTTATGTAGGGTTCACTTGTGACATATAGGGATATTTTTAATAAGCCAACTATAAGCATTAAACCAGAAATGGACATTAAAAAGTGGCAATTTTGTAGCCATTGGAATGATATTCACGGGAATATCATGAAATGATCAACTAATCATTCACTTGGGCTCATATTATAAGACTATCTAGTATATTCTGGAAAAAAAATTAAAACCTGAATAATAGAGATGATATAATCTTAAATTCAAGGGAAGTCTCTTCTCTTGTCTGTGCCTCAGTTTCCCCATTTATCAAAACAAGGCTTTTGGAGTGAATGATGTCTAACATCATTGTGAACTTCATCTTTCTGGTTCTGTTTTCTGCTGATAGAGTATTTTTCATTGTCACTTTTAGAAACAATTAACTGAGACCAAATTTCTCTGGTGTAAATATGACCCTCTCCTTTGTTGGTTAGGTATAGCTGTGTTATAATAGAGATCCAGTGTGGTGTAGTGGGTAGAATGTTAATCTTGTAGTTAGAAGGATGAGGGTTCATGGTTTTCCTGACTCATACTAGCTATGTGACTTTGAGGAAGATACAACCTCTCAGTACTGAGGGTAACTCTAAGACCCTAAGTTTCAGATGAGTAGTTGATCTGCTTGGGTAAAGGGAGTTTCTATACTGAGTGATGAAATCTGTCTGAGCCAAAAATTGTAGTTAGAGTGAAAAGGAATATATTCTGAAAGAAAGCACTTTTTATGCATTTTAAAGACTTTCTAAATCACAGTTCAAAATGAAGAGGTCTATATAGTATCTGTTAGATGTTGGCATTTACCAAATGAACAACCTTAAAAGCCATCTGATTTCTAATATTCTCCCAGTAGTTGTTGTCTATTTTATAAAGACTAAACCCTAAATACAATGCATACACATGTAAAATATATTTTATTTTCATAATTCAATAAGACAACTAAATCCAAAACAATTTACCAAAATGGGGTGTTAGCATGCAGAATCCTTGGAAACAAAAACAAAAGAAAATTACACATACCATCTATGTGATTGGTCACATGTTGTCCAGTGAGAGGCAATGATTGAGCAAATGCAGAGATTACATTGATACAAAAACATGCTGTATAGACACAGACATATGCTAGAGTTCACATACATGTATACAGAGATTACATGCAGAAAGACTCATAAACTGTGCAATATACTGTATAAGGCCATTTAGACTCAAGGGTTTTGATTAGGTCTTGGTCCTTGAGTATACAGCTGTTGAAATTCTTGTTGTGACTCATTTTCAGGTACCTAAAATCCTTGTTTCTAGTCTACATTGGGGCTCTGAAAAGTTTAGGAACCCCATGTTTACAGAGAAATCATATACCACACACAACCTTCAGTTACTTTGACCTAAGATAATTTTTCATGGGAAAGTTGAAACATGTAATGAACAAAAATGGGCTGTTGGACCAAGCTTGGGGCTTGGCACTATGGAAAACTAACACATTCTACCTTTATACAAGGCTTGTCTTTTTCCCCATTTGAAGAATATCAAACATTTTTTCCAGAGTAGAATAAAAATAACTGCAGGGGGAAATAAATAAATCACATCCGCAACCTCAGATAATGAAGGCACAACATATTTGGTACCATCATACAAATTAAAACTAACAAAGATGCTTATATTGGGTGCAATGTATGTTGTTAATGTGACAAAGCTAGTTGTTTGTATTAAAAAATTCTGAGTAGTTTTCAGAGTTAATTTACAGGTTTTTAAATGAGCAAGTAATTTATTTTATAAAGAGGCCTTAAAGAGACATTCCCTGAAGGAGTGAGGAGTGTTACAAGATAAAATTCAATTACAGCAAACATTGATGTTTAGGCTAAACATATTATTTTAATAGCTTGTATTAGCATTAATTAAATCCCAAATTCCATTTGTTTATAAAATATTTGTTTTTAATAGGGTCTAAAAGGCCTGACCCTGGACAAACTGGGGAAACTAATATTCCCATATGCTTCTCTCCTTGTGGTCAGAAAATGATCAAAGAGATATAAAATATCTTCATATACTAGCTCAAGAAAAGCATAAGAATTGCTTTCATTTCTTACAAGTTTAATAAGGTTTGAGGTAAAGAATGTGAGTTCTTTTTCCTCCTTATTTTACATCTATTTAAAATGCCCGTAAGAACAGTGACTCAATCAGAGGTAGCATTGGCCCCAACAGCTAAAGAACATTGCCTTCAATCCAACAACTGTACTTTGAGGGATGCTGTTTTAACTCACTTCTTTTATGAGTTACTTGGAATCATACCAGGATAAGATTATCTCCTCAAAACAGACCAGGAAGTTTTCGTTATGTCAGAACGTAGCCTATGTCATCAAGGGGGAGAAAAATGGTGAATAAGCAGTTTCTTTCTGAGCAGCTGTACATAATTTTTAGAACAAAGTTGCTTCCTAGTCACCTCTGGGTTTTTCCTGTTTGAGCCTTCCCCCCTCATAGCTTACTTACTTCTCTTTGCTTCTACTTTCTCTTTCAAACAACATGGCCAACCCATGCAGAGAGCACAAAGCTGATGGGCTGGTCACATTGTTCAAATGCCAAACATATGTTTGCCTAAAAGACTATTTTATGGGGAACTCACACAAAACAAGCACACACATGGAGGTCAGAAGTGATACAAGGACACTCTCAATGTCTCTCTAAAGAAATTTGGAATCTATTGTAAGACATGGGAGACACTGGCAGAGGACCACGCAGCATGGAATGCCCTCATCAATAATGGCATTGTGACCTATGAGCAAAGCAGAACTGCAGTAGCTCAAAAGAAATGTGAAATGCACAAATTTAGATAGATTTCCACTGCAAATGTTCATACAGACTATTTGTGCCTGACCTGTAGTAAAGCCTTCCAAGCTCCTATTGGTCTGATCAGTCAAGTCTGACACTGTACCCTGACCCCAGTAGTGATGTCAGTTTAGTCCTTTTTGAGAAGGAAAGACCATATTTTTTTCCCCCTTTACTCAATACATTGCTAATTTGCTGTTTTCCTAGGCAGCTGTTTGGTGAAGTTGATGGTGTTAAACTTGGAGTGAAAAAAGCCTGAGTTTATTACCTGCCTCAGATCCTAACTGAATGACCCTGGGCAAGCAGTTTCACTTCTAACAGAATGTTTCTTCATTTGCAAAATGGGTCCAATAGTAGCACCTACCTCTTTGGGTTATTGTGAGAACCAAATGATGTGTAAAGTACTTTGCAAACCTTAAGGTGCTATGTAAATGTTTACTATTACTATTAATTTCTTCAACCCCTGTCTTACTAAAACCATTTTCTTTTCTAGTTCACCTGCTTGTCTCTCTTTCTCAGCATTGTTATTGTTTATGTGAAATAGAATCTAACAAGCACATATTAAGACTTTACAATGAGCAAGGCACTCATAATTACAGGAATGCAAAGAGAAATTGAAAACAAAAGTAACCACAGGAGCAGCAGCAGCAGCAGCAGCAACAGCAACAGCAACAATCGTCCCTGACCTCAATGAGGTTATGTTCTACTGAAAGATACAATGATAAAAGTCCAGTTTTTAAACCAGTTTCAAATCCAACTCATTGTACTATTGTTCTGCCCATATCTCTCCATCCTTTAAAAGAACAGAGGAGGAGATATTATCAAATGTTGTGCTAAAATCTAGGTAAACATATCTATAGCATTCCCTGATCTACTAGTCTAATAACCTTGTCAAAAGAGAAGATAAGATTAGGCTGGCATGACCTGTTCTTGAAGCCATCCTGTCTCTTTGTGATCACTATTTCCTTTTCTACATGTTTATTAACCATCCCTTTAACAATACATTCTAGAGTTTTGCCAGGAGTTGAAGTAAAGTGTGCTGGCCCATTGTTTGTAAAATCCATCCCCCCCTTTTTTTTTTTTAAAATCAGGACAGCATATATACTTCTCTAATCTTGCCTCCATCATTCTCCATGATCTTTCAAAGACCCCTGACAATGACTAAGCAGTCACACTTATTAATATTTTCAATAGCCTAGGATGTACAAGTTCAACAAGATGGCTTCTGCAATTCATTTGGGCTAGGTGATAGATTCATCAAGGATTCCAACACAACTTTTACTATCTCCTCATTTATCTTGGGAATAAACTCCCTGTCTGCATTTTTTTCTATCCTTCTAGTGCAAATATTATTCTCCATTGAATTTCCTGTGTATCAATAGGTGATCTTATTTTTAAAGTTCCCCTTTTTCTCCTCATCATAACTGTTTGTCTTTATCTTTAGGACTGTATTCTTTAGAACTTCTCATCCCTCCCGGGATGACTTTCACCTATAAAATTTTAGCCCACCTATGCTATCTAAGCTTTCCCTAAATCCTTTGAAAATGATTTTCTTAAAATCTAGAATTTATGTCAAAGTATGCCCATTATCTCTGACTCTCTGTCTATTTATCCCTGTTTTGGACTGTTGTCTTATTTAAATTAGAATAGACATTTACCTCCAAAATTCACATTATTTCTGTGGTTCCTGTTTCTTACTGACAAGTCAATTCCAGAATCTAAGTTTTCCTCTTTTACATCTCTATCTTTTAATGCGAAAGATATGAAGGATGCAAAGACCATTAAAGCAGACAAGATATTTTTAACCTGGTTTTTTTTTTTGACCACATTACTACTTGCCCTTCTAGACCAAAAGTCTAGTCACTTCTCTCATCCTACCATGCTCTTATTACTGATTCTAGTGATACCAAATATATTTTCCCATATCAAAAACTCTAGTTCACCTTGGTTTTTAACCTATGTGTTGTGAATGTCTGTATAAAATCTGATGCCATGGGTTTTGTTGCTGGTTCATTTCTTATATTTCATCTTTTATGAATTTCTGGACACATTTACTGTTATTCTTCCTGAATTGTAAGTCTTCCTTTTTAAATATGGAATGGCATATATGTAAATAGTTCTTCCTTTTCATCTTAAAAATTCTTCAATTAGATTTTCAAGACTCCATGCAAATGTGTCAGGCAACACTCATTATTAAGTGCTTACAACATGTCAAGTTCTATGATAAGAACTAAGAGTACAAAGAAAAAACAAAAACACTGTTCTTGCCTTCAAGAAGCATATTTTATTAGGTGTACTTTAGGGGCTATCATCGATGACATGCTTAAAGACATAGCACAGAAATCCAAATTCCATCTTCAGATTTCATCTTCTTAACCAACTGTTTGCTTACCAATTTTGCCTTTTTCTTCTGAACCCTTTCACAAATATCAGCAGCAGTGATGAAAACAACCACCTGTTCCCCTAAGGGCTTCAGTTTCTTGCCCAACAGTGAGTCGTCTTTAGCAAAACTTTCTAGATTCTTTCTGGCAGCTTAATTTGTGCTCATTATCAATGATCAGAATTGAGGAACAGTCATCGAGTTAGGCAAATCTTAGGAAGTCTTCTGTCACAGCATGCATATATGACCCAGGAAGATAGCAGACCCTTTCTTTCTGTTAGGAGATTGCTGAATTCCTGTCTCATTACCCCCTAAACCCAAATCAGGTATTTGCTCACTACCATTATTTGTCTCTACTTCTTTTGGCCCCAAATGGATGCTCTCTTAACAGATAGCACCTATGGGTCTGTAGCATCATTGTCTGAAGGGTTAAGGGCTATTTCTTCTTTAAAGGACCCAATTGTCTTTTCTTCAGTAAGAACGAAACCCACTCATTTTTATAAATGAGGAAATTGAGATCCAGAGTAGTTAAGTGAGGCAGCTAGCTGGTCCAGTGTGTAGAAGTCAACTTGAAATTAAGATGTCCTGAATTCAAATCCTGCCCCATATAATTACTAACTACATAACCCTGAACAAGGCAGTTAATCTTTCTCAACCTCAATTTCCTCATCTGTAAATTGAGGATAATAATAGTGCATATATCAGGGTTGTTGTGAGGATAAAATTGGATAATGATAAAGTATTTTGCAAAATTGTATGTACTACAGAAATGCCAGGTATTGTTAGTATTATTCTTGTTATTCTTATTATTATTCATGATTTACCTAATCCTAGATTTCAACCTTTTAACTTCAAATATTTTGCTCTTTCTGCAACATCCAGTCTTACACTGGATATACTGATGCATATGCTTTTTGTCAACCCATGTGTAATAATTCTTATTGAATTTAATTTTACTAATTCCTGTCCATCATTCTGGAATTTTGAAATCATTTTGGATATAGAGTCTCTTCTCCAAGGTGTTATAATTATTACTATACAACTTTGTGTCATCTATAGATTTGATAAGCATGCCATGCATATCTCATCCAAGACAATGATAAAATTATTGAACAACACATATGGCCAAGGGCAAATTCCAGGAGTATTCAACTAGGAACCTTACACTAAGCCTACAGTTATTCACTAATAATTACTTGTGAGTTTACATTACTACATTATTGTCTAGCCTGCATTTTCTGTAGAAATCATAAGAAACTTTGTTAAATGCTTTCCTAAAATCTGGCATTCCCAATGGACTAATCTAGTAACCCTGTCAAAAAAGGAAGCGGAGTTAGCCTAGCATGATGTATTTTTAATAGCTTACATTTGTAAAAAAAAAAAAACAAACTGTGTTTAGTATAAACTTGATGAACTCTCAGCTAATCTTTTACATGAGAATGTTATTTTGTTAAAATAGTTGAGGTGTCTTTAGAGTGGATAAACTGTACTATGTGCCTCACTTCTCTATGTTTGTATTTTTTACATAATTCTTCATGATTATTTATTACTTTCCAGTTTTTTAAAGCATTCCCCAAATATTATTCCTTGGAATACTTATAACTGTAAAGTTAGGTAGAACAGGCATTAGTACTGCTCCATTGATACCGTCCCAGGTTTACAGAATGCCTTGCCCCAGGTTTTCTGGCTTTTATACTATTAGGCCTTTGCTTTTATTCTGACTTCTAACTCTAGCCCACAATTCTAACACTGCCCTTGAAATAGCTATGTGAAGTCATGGTTTCTACTCCATGCTTTCTCGTTCCTGTTCCAGTGTGTCTCTGTGTTAATTTGCTCTAAGTCTCCTTCCTTTGGAAATGTAAGCCTCGTACATCCATTATCAATAATGATTTAGTCAACAGACAGCTAGGCCACACTCATCTGGGTCATGATGTTTGCAAACTGATGAAGACTCATAATCCCAGGGCTCGCTTAAAGAAATACTGGATGGTCTTTCCCCTGTCTACCCTCCTGGAGTCAGACCACTCACTAATTCATTGAAATCACTTAGCAATGAATTATACTTCTTCCTTTCCAAGCAGGTCCTGAAAAGAAAATCTGTAGTGGTGTCCTTTTACCTTCTTCTGAACTACCCTTGCCCCAAAATGCAATCAATACTCTGACCCTGACATTCACTCCTAATCTAGTCCCTCTTTCCCAACCCCAAACCTTAGTGACTGGGAAAGAAAAGATAAAAGGGAAGAAAATAAGACTAAGGGAAGAGAATATGACAGAGGGAAAAGAAGTAGAGAGATGTTACCAAATAATTTATTAGTCATTCAATAGGTTCCAAGTGTAATTAAGTGTGGCATAATAACGAAACTCTATAGCTCTTCTAAATGTCTCAATTGCTCACTTTGCCCAATATTCCCCTCTCTGATTAAAATTAGTTTAACACATGGCCATTGGATTTCTTACTGAAAGATCTTTACATATTTTGTAGTTAACAAAAAAGACAGACTGACAGAAACAGAGACAGACAGCTATAGAGAGACAGAGAGAAAAGAAAAGAGGGAAAGGAACTGGAGTTAGAGGAGGGAGAAGGAGGGAGGAGGGAGGAAAAAGGCAAAGAGAGAGAAATGAAAAATACAAAATTAATGCCAGCCACAGAATGGTTCTGAAGGATTCCCTTTCTAATGAGGTCAGAGAGGAAGCATCCTCTTACTGGGTCTTTTTAAATCTAAGGCCGAGTTCCAGGACTGTGTTCTCTCCCAGCTAGGCTTTTTTTCTATTTCCCCTTACCCACATCTGCAACTGGATACAATGAGCACTCAACCGCAAGGTTGGAGCCTCCAAAATATTGCTATTCCCTTTGTATCTGTTGTTGTTAAATTGTTTTCAGTCCTGTCTGATTCTCCATTGACCCTATTTGGAGTTTTCTTGGCAAAGATACTGGAGTGGTTTGCCATTTCCTTCCCCAGCTCATTTTACAGATGAAGAACTGAGGCGAACAGGATTAATGGACTTGCCCATGATCACACAGGTAGCAAGTGTCTGAGGCTACATTTGAACTTGGCTCCTCCTGACCCTGGGGCTGACACTCTATCCACTGAGCTACCTAGCTGCCCTTTTGTATTATAGCAGCTCTCTTCTCCTAATGTCTCAACATGTAGCCTAATGAAGCAAGGTTTTTTTTTTCTTGCTTTTGTCTTATCCATATTATTTTGGCCCCCTTGCCAGCTTCTGTTTAAGGCCCTTGATTGTTAAATCTCAGCAGTGAGATGTTAGCAGCCTTGCAGCTAAGATCAGGTGGTGTGCTTTGCTTTGTACTTCTCTTTACCAAACCCATAGACACACAGAAAATTAGAAAAGGAAACATCTTGGGTCAAACATGTCAGGAGAAAAGTGAGGCCCCAAAAGGTATAACTAACCATATCCTGCCAAGAGAATTCATTTGAAGAGCTTTGCTCTAGATGTGAAAGAGGAAATCAGATTTTTTCTTACTTGCTACTTATACAGAAGAAAGTCTCTCCCCAATCAATTATCTTCACTTAAATTCAGTTGAGATTGCTTACCCATAAAGATTCTAATAATATATTCTTATAGATAAGGTTGTTTTTTTAAGTAATATCCTGAAAAATATATTCATATGTTTGCCTTTGTAATAATGATAATGATTCAATAGATGATAAAGCAAATCAAAAGTCTGAATAAGTCGAATACTTTGGGAATGAGGGGAGTTTAACTTTAATTAAATGTCTTATATGGCTAGAGCCTAACTTGGAAATAGAGATACAGACCCAGGATTATTGTATTTATTTGTTCATTGTAACATCAAAGGTTATCAACATGGGGGCGTGATGTGGAGCAAAGAACCCCTCTCCGCTATTACAAGAGCTCGATTAGAAACCTTCTATATAAGGAGGCCTCATTCAATTATATCCTTCCCTTTGTCAGTAAAACAAAATGATCAAATTTCCTCACAAATCAGATTAGTGAAGTTATTGATAAGGTTGTCTTGTAGGAATGCCTGATTCAGGTGATAAACCTGGAAAAGTCAACACACAACAAGGGACCAAATTTCCTCTTGCACCCATCTCCCCTTAGATCTGACTTTCAATTCATCTCTAATCTTTGATGTTTTAGTCCTTACCCTTAAATGCACACTCCCCAAAATATAAAAGCAAAACTAAGCACTTAGCACGATTAATGTTGTTAAAAGAAAGGAGAAATTGCTCTTTTAACTAGAAAAAAAAGGGATCGTTCCTTAGTGTTATTACGACCAAACATCCTTCCCCCCATTGGTTCTTCCTCTTCTCTCTCACATCTGTAGATACTCCAAAGCAGAAAGATATCTTCTTTTCTCCTCCTATTTAATAATTATGGTGATGATCATAACAATAATAATAATAACAGTAACAGTAAACAGTACCATTTAAATGGTACTTTGTTTTATAGAGTGCTTTACATGTCATTTTACCTTCACAACAACCCTAAAAGTTAAATATTATTATTATTCTCATTTTACAAGTGCAGACAGAGTCTAACTGACTTGCCCAGACCGGCTATTAAGTGAGATTTGAATACAGAAACTAATTGGGAGAAAGTTCTCCACTCAGAATGGGTCCTGGCTAAAAAGTAAAATATGCTGTCTAGTAAGACATGGTTAGAAAGGCTGTGATCCACTCTATTGGAGGGTATCCTATGCCAAGGAAATTGAAGATCCTTGAAGTGTTCCTTCAGTTATACCAAGATATTAAACACACATATACAAACCACACACACACACACACACACACACACACACACACACACACACACACATGCACACATGAGATACATCTGTATTGATCAAGGCTGGGCCAAAATCCTGCTAAATTAAAATATATATGTATATATGTGTGTAATGTGTATATTATATAGATATATATGTGTATGCACATAAACATACATACACATATATGCATAACTATATGTCTATCTACTTAAAGACATATTCATGTTTACATACACATCCATGGATCCATGTGTATGTATATTTCCAAAGCTACACAAATATATCTATGTTGATTAAATGTGTTTATGCATCTTTTAGTAAATATAAATATAATGACAGTGTGGTCCTTCTCATTCATATGTTTCTATATATTATATAAATATGTATAATGGATATAATCTCTCTGTGTGTATATACACACATTCCTTTAGATATATGTCTAGAGGTTGCATGGAAATGTTGCTACAGTGCTAAAGCTGAAGTCAGGAAAAGCTAGGTTCATAACCTACTTCTGACATTCACTTACTGACTGTCAATAAGCAAATAACTTTACCTTTCTAAGCCTCAGTTTCCTCATCTGAAAAATGGGGATGATAATAATAGCACCTACCTCCCAAGGTTATTGGGAACATCAAATGAGGTGATGTATGTAAAATGCTTCACAAATCTTAAAGTACTCTCTCTAGCACTCTGAGTTATTCTTTGATTTCCCTTCCTTCTTTCAGTTACCACAAAATAAAATAGCAGCTTTAAAAGATCCCATTCTTATTCATATTGGAGACATTCATACAAGTGTGTAGGAAATTCATTACCATCCATCAAAAGCAGACTTTGCCAAAGAATAGAAATATTCAGTTTCTATTAAGATATTACAGGATAAATAGGATAGCACATTATTATTTGTTCTTTGTTTTTGCAAAATGCCTCCAGCTTTTAAATTACATATCTAGGAAAAATACATAATGGCACATAAAGTGATAAAGTGAACCTGTGATATGTCCAAGTCAAGGTTTCATGGATGAGCTCATATAGTCCAAACAGAAGATCATAACAGTCCCAGCTTGACCATGCTATGTTATGTAATTTATACAAAGCTTCCTTGTATTTCCCATTCTAGACTGTTCTTCCCTTCCCTTAATGTGTAAGCAGGGTACAGACTTGAGCATCTGGTGAAGTGATGCTTCAAAGCATGGTGGTACAATAGAAAGAGAAATCAGGAGATGAGTTCAAGTCCAATCTCTGTCATAATGTGACCATGTGCCAAGAGGAAATTTCAAAGAAAAAGGTCCATACACCTCCTCAGTATGTGGAATGGAGAGATCACAAAGAAGACAGTCACTCTACTTTCCAGGGGCCCTAGATAACTGTATATGTTACAGTCTAGTTGTCAGTCTGCATTGGTGGAGGAAATTGAGATCATATGTTTAGACAGAGGGAAAATACAGACCCTAAGGTATTTACTTTGATTGCATTTTCAATTTCATTCAACAAACATGTTTAGGTGTCTACTGTGTGTAAAGCGATGGGATGGATGTTGTTGATTCACACATAAAAAAAGGAAATATCCTCCCATGAAGAAGATAATAATCTCCTGGGAAGGGGGCAGAGGAGGAGAGTTTCCAGTAGCTATTCTCTAGAATCTGAAATGGTAACACAACAGGAGTGTCAGGAACAGGAGAGGATTCCATTTGACTTATACACATCAGTGCACTGAGGCTTTGTGACTTCTTTTGTGTGGGTTTACCCTCTCCCAGTGCAGATTACAACTTGTTTATTTCTTAGAAGAATATCCTTTTAAGTGTCAGCTGGAGAGAGAGAGAAAGAGAGAGAGAGAGAGAGAGAGAGAGAGAGAGAGAGAGAGAGAGAGAGAGAGAAAGAGAGAGAGAGAGAGATGTGATAAATTGTTAATAGAGAGTAGACAGAAAATATAGATATGTAGATACAAATAATAGATATTCACACACATGTATGTGTGTATGTAGATATAGATAGATAGATAGATAGATAGATAGATAGATAGATAGATAGATAGACAGACAGACATCTTCATTAATCAAGGCTGGGTCAAACTTCTCCTGAATGTCACACAAAGTCTTTTGACTTGGAGTCAGGAGAATTCTAACTTTTAACTTTGGCTGTGCCACTCAGCAGCACTGGAGCTCCAAGTCAGTCACTTACTTTCTTTGGTTCCTATTTCTTCATCTGTAAAATGAGGGTGATACAACTTGAACTACCTGCCTCATAAAATTTTTATGAGGAAAATTTTAGTTTAACCTAACAGTACTCTATGCATGTGAATTTTCATGTCATAGGTAAGTATTTTAAGATTTAGACAGGGCCTCAGACAAAAGATATGCAAGCAGTCCATCCATGGGCAATCAACACAAGCTCCCCCAGTTTGGTAGGCCTTGCAAGAGGTTTGCTTGGCACTGATGTAGTCTTGAGGGACTAAAGCAGAGTGAAACATGAGAGTGAGGCAAGTCTTGCTGTCTTTTAATCAGAAGTAGGAGTTGTGCTGAAAGTTAGAAACCAGTAGGAGACATTGGGGTACCTGTATAATCTTCTGGTTAAAGACGACAGTACAGGGCATAAAAGGGCTTTACCCCACTTCTGGTGCAGCTGTACCGTTTAAATCCATCGATTTACTCCACTAATCTTTACAACACTATGCAGTATGGATTTTCTTTACAGGAAATTCAACCACCACTTACAAAGTATCTTTTTTTTTGTATGCAGAGCACTGCCATAGATAGATTCAGGATTTGGAGAAAATATATCATCCACTGCTCTCAATAGCTCGCAATGAACACTCCTTTTGACTACTGATCTGCAGGCACTTGGCATGATTGCCAAAGATGTCCAACAAAAGCTGTTTTTTGCAGTGGTATCAAAAAATATGATGCTAAAAATGTAGCACCATTTATCAAAGAATGCACTGTTTTTTAATGTTAAGGAATATTTTAATATCAACCATCAAGCTTACATAATCCTTTAACATACTTTCTCAAATAATGCACTTGACTGTAATCAAAGAAACAGAACCATTGACTTGTCTTACCTACTTCTAGTCTCATTTTTCAACCCCTGGAATTGTCCAAATTCAGAGAAAGAAAAGATAAAATAATTCCAAGAGTCACTTCTGCTTAGTTATTCTTATTCATCAGCCCCCACTCTCTTTAGGAACAGATAATAATAATACAGAATTTGCACTAAGTCATTTGCTCAATAGATTTGTCTTAAATACACAGTTCTCAGTCCAGAGTAGAAGTGATAAGCTCCACAGACTTACACTGTGTGTTTCAGCTCAGTAATACGTTGGGTGTCTCCATTAGAGCAACAAATCAGTTAGCTTTTGTTGATTTCCATTCTGCAGACTGCCTGCACCCAGAACTTTGGCACCAAGCTTAGCCATTGGGTCAAAGATAAAAGGAAAAACCGGGGATGAGTAGCACTAAGTTTACAGAAATGTTAAAAGATTCATTTTTACCTTTTCACTCCCCCTACCAGAGAGAACTGGGCAGAGGAGAGTGTTACTGACAAATTGGAATTTCAGAAGAGTTTAATAACCAATCATTCCAGTCTATCCCCACCCCCAAGAGTTCTCATTCTCTGTTTAAACCCTGAACTCACCATGAACTTCTATGGATTACTCATAGATCTCCATTAAGGATCCCTTTTCTTGACCAGCACATATGCCTGATGAATCCCCAATCTCCTCCTTCTTGAGGGCAGAGAATGCCTTCCTTTTATCTTCCTATCCTCTGTGCTGCAACACAGCACATATAGAAGACTAATAAATGATTGATATTGGTGAGCAATGTTATTTAAAGGTTACACATCTATCTATGTTGCAGTATAATCATCATTAACTAATGTTCAAGACAGCAACAAAAACCAAATATCCTCATCTATTCAAACATGTGATTTGGTATTGATGTTTTATTAGGCAGCTAAGTGGTACAATGGATAGAGCCCTTGGCCTGGAGTCAGGAAGATCTAAGTTGATCTAAGTTGTGTGACCATGGGTCAGTCACAACTTCTGTTGGCCTCTAATTCCTCAACTCTAAAATAGAGATAATAATAGCATCTACTTTCCAGGAGAGTTGTGAGGATAAAATGAGATAATATTTCTAAAGTGCTTAGCACAGTATCTGTCATGTGACAAATAAATACTAGTTATATGGATACTAGTATCAATTATTAGAAAAAAAGAATTTTGTGATGAAGAAAATTAAGTTTTCTTATGGAAATGGTCCTTTAATCTATTTTCAATGAAGTTCAGATTTTTTTAAGCTGAACTTAAGTTAAAATAGACTATTTAAAAAAATTTTCCCATGAATTCACCCAACACTCAATCATCTAGTGCCCACAATAGGATTTTCCTTGCAAATGTTTAAAAAGCTTCTCCAATCATGATGCTCAAACTAAGCCAACAGCACCACTCAGTGGCAACATGGGGACATGAGCTCTATCATTTCATACATATCCATCCCAATCCTACTAAAAAGTGTTTTGTAAGATGCTGCTAAAAAAGAGGTTGAGAGACCATCTGATATCTCCAGTGCCTTCAAGCAGGATTCCACAAAAATCAGTGCATAAAGATATAAACATATTCTCTTTTTAAAAACCTCCAAAAATGACACTCTATAACTTTTCTCAGTCAACGATTCCTGAATCTCACTCAGGAAATTATTATTTTTTTCTTTCTTTTTTAAGGACTAATAAAAGTCCTTTGCATATTACATGTATATAATCATTTCCTCTAGTTAACTTATCTTTTTGGTGGAGACATAAAACAGATGGTCACTATCTATTATGCAGCGACTTGAGGACCTGCAAAACTATGGTGATGTTAGGCTAGCAGAATTACATGGAAGGGGTTGTGGTGGGGAGTAGGGAGAGGAAGAGGAAAGGAATGTCTACTCAATGTGTAAAAAGCGAAATGAGCCAAATCATGCCAAGCTGATCTTCTTGGATTCAGTTTATTTTCTTGCCTATGTAAACAAACAAACAAATTTTTTTAAAAAACCAGTTCTTTTCACCTTTTGTTATTAAATCTGTTCAATGCTCCTAGGATTTAAAAATCAAAAAGATGTTAGAAAACATCAAATACAGGAAAATGTATCATTTTTTGTGTTACAGACCTGTTTGCAGGTCTGATGAACTCTAAGGGCCCCCTTCTCACAATAATGTTTCTAATTGCATAAAATAAAATGTTAAGTAACAATTGAAATCGAGTTATGTATACAAACGCATGTGTACTTTTTTTAAATGCATAAACCACAGTTCAAGTGTAATCTCTTTTTTGCAGATAAAGAAACTGAGGCCCTGAAAGGAGAAACAACTTACCCAAAGTCATATAATGTAGTAAGTGGCAGAGTTGGGTTCTCCTCAGAGGAAGAGTAAAGTCATTTTTAAAGGATAGAATTTCTTTGGAACAAGTCATGACTTACCATACCATAACTGTCATCTAGTGACAGAAACGAGAAGCATTTTTTGCTTGTTAAAGGCAGTTACATTTGAACATTTTCTTTTACTATAGTGAATGCAAATGGTTGCTGTCACTGTTTTAGGTCTCTGGATAGAAATGAAACTTCACATTTCTATCATTTTCTCTTTTTGTATCATTTCTAAATGTGTATAGCCAAATGCATTTGTGGAGTAGTATCACTTTAACAAAATATTTTACATATATTTCTTCTGTCTGACCCTCACGACAAGCTTATAAATCATGTAATTGTTAACATCCCTATTACAGAAAAGGAAACTGAGACTCAAAGGCATAACCCATGCCCAGTAAATAGCAAAACCAAGACCCGTGAAATTAGGCCCCTTCCTTCAGGGTTCAATGCTCTTCCTATTACACCATCATTCATTAAATTTAACACACAGTTGGACCTGTCCTCTCTAGACTTGAAGACATTTAATAGAGATGTTCCTATTCAATCTTAGCTATTGTATTATTTCTCCCTATGTTCTGGGATTAAGTTCATAGATTTCTAAATGAAATTCACTTAATTTTTTTAAATCATTCTCTAGAGAATAATACAGAACAGCTTCACATAATGTTCTGTTCATGGAGAATGTAAATATATAGAGGCCCTATTCTCTTTGGGAGCTATAGCCATAGACATTATATAAAAAGACTTATAGAGTCTTTCATTCTAAAAAAAAAAAACCTAGACTAAGAGCTGAATCACAATCCCTTTGTCTTCTCACCTAAGAGGGAAGAATGCACTCACTAAAACTTAGGGATCTTCAAGCAGCGTTATTCGGCCTAAGATGAATGCTCATTAGTCACCTTCTTATGGTTACACGTGGTCCATTCAGATCATGGGATCATAGATTTAAAAATGGAAAAGACCCTGAAAGTCATCTAGTCCCAACCATTTCTTTGACCACCTCTTTGTACAGATGAGGAAACTGAGGCCCCTTAAAGTGAAAGGGCATAAAGGTAGTAAACATCAATTCTGGTAAGTATGCAACCAGACTGTACAGCTCCTACTTGTTCTCTAGAGCTGTTTGTGAGCATTTATATCTCAGAAATTAGCAAAGAGTACAAAAGTGAGGGATTGATTTATTGGTTTTTTTATGGTCTAGATAGTGATGGAGAAAATGTTAATAAAGTTAATAAATGTTAATAAAATGAGCCAACTGTATATTGCGTTTTGTTTGTTTGTTTTCCTGGAGAGTCAGTTATTACCAATACACCACTTATTAAAACTAGAAGCCTTGACTCCAAATCCAGAACTCATTCCACTGTACCATGCTATTCCCCCAACCCTTTGCATTTTGTTCCTTTTTTAAAAAATCAGGACTGGTAATTTTACTAAGTAAAAAGGTACGCTGAGTGAGGAAACTCTATCAATGCAGAAGGCTCACAATTTATAGTTTCAGAGAGTTACCTTGGGTGATAAGGGATTAAAGGACTTGTCCTGGGTTGCACAACCAGTATGTGTCAGGAAATACTTGAACCCAGACCTTCTTAATTCCACAGCTGGGTCTCTAGCCATGCTGCCCCACATACCCCCTATGTAAAAAGAATGATAGTCTTCTACCATAATGTGAATATAAGTTCACAGTTTTAATGGGATCCATACTTGAAATCCAAGAATTACAATATTCCTTAGTTGATGCATGCATCACTGGAAAAACAAGGCATAATTCTTTGCGACACACTGACATTTTATTTCTATAACTTTCAGTTGATTTTAATGTAAATCAAAAGCAATCATTCAAAATTTACAACTCCTTTATCTCTCTCTAGTGGAGATGAAATCTGTTTGGACTATCTATTTTGGTTGTGATTACTAAACTATCTATTAATTTTTTATGTATTTAATGATAGAAAGAATTCACAAAAGCTTTTTAATTAATGAATTTGTTATTCCATATTCTTATTATCATGCTTGCTTACCAAGTAACTAAGAACTCCCCATTGACAACCTGTTGAACCATTTAGTGCTGAAGGAAGTGGTTTGAAAATCAAATAGCAAGGGGGTCACTAAATCATAAGAATCCCATATTAACTTAGAATATTATGTATTAACATTATCTATGCTCTTACATATATATACATATATATGTATATATATATTTTTTTCCTGTTTTATTAAATATTTCCCAAATACATTTTAATCTGGTTAGACTACACTCTGGAGTGTTGAAGTGCTTGACACTTCTGGTGTAGTAGATAGAGCATCAGACATAGAGATGAAATAGACCTGAGGTTGAATCCTGCTTCAGAGGCTAATCTGTGTGACCCTGGGCAAATCGGTAAACCTTACCCAGGCAGTTTCTTCATCTGTAAAATGGGGATAATAATAACACTCACATCACAGGTTTGTTGTGAGAATCAAATGTGATAATATGTGTAAAGTGCTACATAAATTTGGCCATTATTATTCATTGTCTTCTCACAAAAACCCTTTAACGCTGGTAGTGCCATTGTTATTATGCTTTATTTCAGACAAGAGAACAGTGTCAGGGAGGTAAAGCTTTTCCAAGGATCATCCAGATTCTCAGTGTCTGAGCTAGAAATCAAACTTAGGGTCATCCCCCCACACACCCACCAATTCCCTCCCCAAGTCAACATCCAATCCTTTTATATAGAATTGAATTGTTACTCTGAACTCCATGGAACTACTAAGCATTTGTATAGTGTGTTATGTGTGTGTGTGTGTGTGTGTGTGTGTGTGTTTTGTATAGTGTAGGGACAGAGTGAATTGAATGAATAAGAAAGTGTTCATGCTACTAAACTCTACTTGAATTATTTGAGGATAAAGGGCTATAGGGATCGGAATTAGGGAGCAGGGCCGTACATCCCATGTAGGATGGCTGGCTGCTAGAAGTGAGAAAAGAGTACCTTGACAAAAAACACTTTTCATTAATTAGGAAATCATTTGGATTAATAGCAGAGGAAAGATAGAATAGTGTATGGGACACTGAATTTGGAACCAGAGGTTACCTTTCCTCCTTATTTCTCTGTTTCCTCATCAACAAAATGAGTGGTTGAGCTAGTTGGTAAGTCTCAAAGGTTCCTTCTAATTCTAAATCTGCAATGCTATGTAACTGACCTAGAATCATGGTTCCACTACTTACTATCAATGTCATCTTGTAAAAGTATCTCATCCTCAAACTAAGGTATCAGAGCCTTACTTTCTTCATCTGTAAAATGGAGGGGGGGGGGAGTACCATTTGACTAGACCCTCTCTAAAGTCTCTTTAAGTTGTGAATTCATTGATACCCTCTTTGGAGATGCCAATATTGCCTGAGGAGAATTTTGGTAGATGTCTCAGGGACATCAACTTTGATTAGGTAGGCAAGTTTTGAATCAAACTGTATTTGGCAGAAGGAAGATATTCGGTGGGCTTTGGACCAAATAGTCTGATAAATAGTCTGGGAAAGGAAGAACTTTACATATTTTTTACTTTTCTTTTGCACTCTATTGGAAACTGTTATAGTTGATATGATGTTTTAGGTTGCCAAAGCTTGCATTTTTGTTTTAAAGGCTTACAATTTTATTTTTGAAGTTTTCTAGGTCATTTGCCCCAGTCAAGCATTGTTTAATCATGTGCAAATCACTTAGAGTTTTTCCACAAAGTTTTTGATCCTCTATCCTCAGGGGAAAAAAATAAAGAACAAAGAGATATTGGGATGATACAATGGGAATAGCAATGGACAAAGAGCGACTTGATCTATGTTTGCTTCTGCCACATCTTTAAGCTTCAGTTTCACCCTCTGCAAAATGAGAATTCCATTAGATGACTTCTAAGCCACCTTCTAGCCCTAAATACTATGACCCCAGTGTGAAATTACCATGCCACTAAAGCATATTGACTATAATCTCTAACTTACAACAAGGATTCTCAAACACTTTTTGTATCATGGATGCCTTTGGTGAAGATTATGTCTTCTTCTTAGAATAATGGTTTTCTTTGAAATTCACAATTAAAGGGAATGCTAAATTTTAGTTAAAAGTTAATGAAGATTAAGATGTAAATGTTTCCCATCCAAGTTCTTGACCCCATGAAGTCTATGTCTGTGGATCTCCAGCTAAGAACTCATGAGGCTTGTTGTTTTAAAGAGTTAATTGAGCTAAATTGAAGTTAAGAAGGGAGGTAACATCCATGGTTACACATTATTTGTCAGAAGCAGTATTAAACTTAGTTCTTCCACACTCTAAAACCAGCACTCTATTATCTCTGTCCTAGAACATTTGAAAGAAATGTGATACCTGTGGGGAGCATGGAGAAAGAGATGTGACCGTTTTGGGTTGCCTTAGTTATGTATGAAACACAACAAATTATTACCAGTGGTGTCTGGCAGTTGTAGGAAAGTAGCCAGAAAGAGTGCTATTAAATATGTCCACAAAGACTTCTCCAAAGTCAAAGTGAATAAGGCCTTAGATACCATCAATTTTTCAAGTTTTCTGGCCTATCAAATGAGTCCTGTTGTTTTGTTTGCTTTGTTTGTTACTGTTTTTTCCATTTTGTTTTTTACTTCATCTTTTAGAATTTTTCTGCAAGTAAATATGTTTCCAGAGTTTCTATGGAAGTTTTTTTCAACATTGGTGGACAAAATTTTTAAAATGATGCATGACATTTAGCTTTTGTTCCTCTCTTTCATGGTTTTCCCTTTCTAGTATCCAATCCTGCAATGAAACCTACTCTCAGAAAAAAAAAAAAGATTTGCTATCATCAATTTTTATATTAATTGGACTCCATCATAGAATCCAAATATTAAGGCATGAAGAGCCCTAAGAGACCATTTGACCACTGAGGAAATTGAAGTCAGTGGAGGTGAGGTTTTTTCCCAAACTCAAACTATGGTTTCATGCCAAGGCTCTAATTAGATCAATTCTTTTACCTCAGATCAAGAAGTCAGAAACCAAGGTTACTCCAGATTGTAGACCTAAAACTAGAAGACTCATTAGAGACCATAGACCCTAACCAACTCATTTTATAGATAAGGAAAAGGAGGCTCAAGGAGGTTCAGTGATTTACCCAAAAGTCTCAGGTACTAAATATCAGAATTACGATTAGAACCAAGGTCATCTATCTCCAGAGTTAACATTTTCCCCATGGCTTCTTCTAGGAGATTTTATCTCCTTAATTCTACTGCCTTCCCTCTCTTGATTATTTACAATTCATCCTGTATATACCTTGCCTGGAAATAAACGTTATATATTTTGTCTATATTTGTTTTATTTCTATTTGGTTATATATTGTCTCCCTTATTAAACCATGAGCTCCCTGAGGACAGGGATGGTCTTTTACTTTTCTTTGCATCCCCAGCACTTACCACATTGTCAGGCTTACAGTAGGTACTTAATAAATGTTTACTGACTAACTGATTAGGAGGACTAATATTTTCAGTCCTGATTATAATTGTGGGCAGAAAGACTTTTCCTAAGAGAAGAATAATTTCAGGCATCAGTGATAAAAGGAAGGGTAAATTATTGAGGGAATTAGACTAACAGGAAAGTCATTTCTAGAATACCTGAAATCACACTATATCATTCTACCTATGTTCAAGTATAGCCATCCCTATGTTTATTATTAACCAGACAACTTAGAGCAAATATCAAATACTTCTAAATGCTCTCTTTTGTTAAACTCATGCTATTACATTGAATTGTAAAAATATTACTTTCTAGCATTATATGAGGCAACAGTTATTTCTGCTCCCTCAGTCCCTCACTTCATGGATCCCAAGTGTTTTGTAAATACCTATTGTAGCTGTTTCTTCCAAATATTTGTACCAAGAAAATCACTGAAGACAGAGGAATCCAGTTAAAATCGGCAAATTTAGGTTCAAAATCTAGTTCCACTACTTAATACCTTTGTGACTTTGGATAAATTGTTTCATCTCTCAAGGCCTCATCTTCTTCATCTATAAAATACAATGGTTCATCTCTAAGGTTTCTGACAACTTACAGGAGTCTTTATCACAGAATTGCTTCATGGGAGTGTGTACCCTTCTTATCTTCCTAGCTAGAAGTTTATTTTGCTAAAGCTTAAGAGTTATATGACCTATTTCTTTTGCATGATCCTTCTCTCCCCACTCCTAACTCCAGCACCGAGCACAGGGAAGGTAAAAAGTAAAGGAAGGGACTTGTGGGGCACCTTCAATCAATCAATCATTAAACATTTACTGCCTACTATGTTTTAGGGCACTGCGTTAAGCACTGGGGATACAAAAAGAGTTAAAGGATAGTCTCTGCCTTCAAGGAGCTTATGATCTAATGAGGGAGGCATGATGGAAACAGATATATGCAAAGCAATGGATATAAAGGAATAAATATAACAGAAGGAAGGCACTGAAATTAAGAAGGTTTGGGAAAGGTTTCCTATGGAAGGTGGGGTTTTAGTCAGGACTTAGAGGAAGCCAAAGAGATCAACAGAGCAGAAGAGGAACATTTCAGAAATAGGACAGGACCACTGCAACTACCCACAGAAATTTTTCATAAGGATTTCTTGCTTAATGAATGAAGATCATTCCCTTTAAAGAGAAGGAACCTTTTATGATTGACCTTTATTTGTTCCTTACTGTCTATCTTAGTGTTTTTCATAATAAACTCCACTCATTTCTTGTAGCACTATTCCTACCTATCTAACTGACTCTATCTAGTGTACCTATCTATATAACTATGACTCTATTTTGACGACTTCCAATTGCCCTTAGGATTAAATGCAATCTCCTCAGCTAAGCATTTGAGAACCCTACAATCTGGCTTCCACCTACCTTTCCAGACTGATTTTATGCTACTTTCCTCCATTTATTTTATGTTCCAGCCATATTGGCCTACTAGTTCCTCTATGAACTTGACAAGTAATCTCCTATCCCTACTTTTTAAGAGTTTATTTTTTTTCTCACATTGTTCTCCTTAGCACACTATGGCTCAGCCAAACTGTTCCTCACTCAGGGCCTTCCTTTTCTCATTTTTCCTTCTCTTCTCTACCTCTTAGAATCTCTAACTTCCTTAAAGCTCAGCTTTAGAATTATCTCCTTCATAAAGGTTTTTTTTTTCCTGATTTGCCCAGAAGTTAGCATCTCTCATCCTCTTAACTACCTTGAATTTGCTTTGTATGATTTTTAAAAATTTTCTTATGTGAGCACACACTGTTTTCCCCTGACATAAAATGTAAGCTCCTTGAAAGCAGAACAATTTCATTACTGTCTTTGTAATACCGGCACCTAATATGATGCCCAGCACACAGTAGGTGTGTAAGTCTGGTATGTACTCACTCTTCATTCTACCTCTGGAATATCTAGTTTTCTTCAAAGCTCACATCACGTATCACTTTTTGCAAACACACACAAAATTTTCCTGAAAATGTCACACCTCCAGTTTTTAGGACACGCTCTAGAATTTTCTATGTGCTTATCTGTATGTGTGGTGGGTCTCCTCTGCTGTCAGCTGAAAGTAGATGCTTGATTTTTTCCTTTGTCTCACCAGGATTTCTCCCTGTTCGTGAGATGTAAGTTGCTTTCACTAAATATTTGCCATGAACTTGCTTACTTCTCGCTGACTTTAGAGTCTTCAGAGAACGATCTTCATTAAAAAAAAATAACAACTAATGACTGGGTAATATTTACCAATATCTATACCTCATTTATTCTAGAAAATATATGCTTTGAAGTAACAGTATTAAAACAAACAAATAAAAATATGATTTTGTAGGATGGGAGCTGGAGAGTAATATGCACCACTTCAAAACACAGGGTTCGACATTTAGGGATACAGTACTTAACTCTACCCCATGCTCCCCCAAAAGGGAAAGTTTTGGTCAGATTTACATCATTGACATTATTCAGTATTCGACAATTTTCTGGTAAAAATACAATAAAAATTTACATAGGCCCATATTTCTAGAAAGGGAAGGAAACTCAGAGGCCCCTGAAACCAGCTCCTACATGTTACAGAAGAAGGCACTGAAGACCAGGGACTTACCCAAGGTCATACATGTAGCATCAGAGGAGAGGTTTGCACTGACTTCAGAGCTAGGGAACTTTCTAGAATGCTATACTGTATTTCACAGGTAGATTTCTCTACTGCAGTTTATTGTAGCAAATCTTGTTTTAAGTTCCACTCACTCATGTCCTTTGTTGATATTATTTGTTGACTCTTCTCACCCAACCTAGCCCCCAAATCAAGAACAGATGGAATTCAAAGGTTCTCAGTATCATACATTTTGATTCAGAAGAGATCCAGTCAAAAGAGTTCCTAGCTTTTTTGTGCCGTGGACCCCTTTTGTCAGTCTAGTGACTCCTATGGATGCCTTCTCAAAATCAAACAATTAAAGTAAATATGATTATACAATAAATCAAATATGAAATACAATTATATATATATGTATATATGTATATTTAATATTCACAGAACCCTGGCAACCTTCTGAGCTCAGGAAAAGGAGGCTAAGAGAAATTAAATGACTTTCTCTTGGTCACACAGCTAGTAAACACCAGTTAAGGATTTGAATCCCATCTCCTCCTGATTCCAGGTTATTAAATCAATCATCACATTACTGCTCCTATTCTAGAAAAGGTGTGCCTAGAGTGAGCAAATTCAAAAAGAAATAGTAGTTTTATTTATTAGGCTGATGCTTTTTGTTAGTCTAAGATAAAATTTTATTAATCTCCAGAATGAAGAAAAGTATTTTTTTGGGATGGGTATAGGACTGCGATAGGGAACCTGTGGCCTCAAGGTCACGTGAGGCCCTCTAGGTCCTTAAGCGCAGCCCTTTGACTGAATCTAATTCAGTCAAAGGGATGCACTTGAGGACCTACAGGTTCCCCATCCCTGGTATAGGATGTGAAAGAACTGAAGTAGAGGACCTAAAAGTGATAAATATTCCAGCTCGGAAATTATATGATTCTCTGATATGAGATTAAGCACAAAATAAACTATTCAGTTCACACAGCTCCTAGTGTGTTTTCACAATATACCTTCATTGCTTTCCTTGAAAAATATTGAAAATTCCCAGATTACACATTCCCATGATTCAGTCAGTGTGGTAAGACACCTATTCCAATGTGTGTGTGTGTGTGCACATGCACACATTCACATTCATACATATATGCTTATATATGTTCATAATAACTTTATGAGTGCACACATACCAATACATATGGGTATATATGTATATATGCACACATGTATATGTATAAATGTAAGTATCTACATGTACACAAATATATGACCATTTTTCTTTGGGATTATTTATACTCTTTTATATGTCAGATAATTGAAAATTTACTCTAAAATATTAAAGGCAATGAAGGAAATATAAATATTTTGTGCATGCGTGTGTGGATAGTTAGCTTAATAGCTAGAGATAAATAGATATAGCATATGTAAAATATAGCCAAAATCCTTTAATATCTTTATTTTCCAATTTGTAGAATAGGGATACTTAACTACTTCTTAGGCAAAGAAAACAAATATAATTAGCAGCATCATATATACCTAACTAATGACTTACTAAGAAGCAAACTGGTATAGTGGAAAGAGGTGTCAGCCTTGAGTGAAAAAGATTGGAGGCCAAAACCTTCCTCTGCACCATGCTAGCTATGTGATCATAAGCAAGTCCCTTAATCTTTCATTAGCCCAGGCAAATCTTCGCGATTATAAATTATAGATCTGTGTGGGTTGAGGGAGTTTCCATACTGGAAGTTCTCTACATGGTCAAAGTCACAGATCTATAACAAAATATGCACACTACTTTCAGTCACTGTTTTTTGTTTGTTTGTTTTTTGTATTTTGTATTTTGCTACCAGTAGAATTAACATACAGATTTGAAGACAGACAACAGTAGTAGGCAAGGAATAAGCTGTATGTAAGGAGGGAGGAGGAGGGGTGCAGGTGAAGTGATGAGAGAAGTTCTCCTAGAGAAATCTCATATTTTATAAAGTAATAACTTTATAACCCAGTTAATCTATTTTACCGCCCTTCTAACACTTTTCTTCTTTTCTAAATGAAAAAGATTGTAAACTCTGTTTGTACTGCTAGGTGGAGCTATTTGTCCACCAACACTGTGAAATACATTATGGTGCCTAACTTGGTTAGACTTTCAAACCTCGACAGGTTGGAGATTTTATATTCTTCTCTTGCATTTTTTTACATGTAGTTTGACTGCCTCCTTCCCACCTCCCCAAATGCAATTGCATTTAAGCTAGAGGACGAATTGAGTCACACAAAAGTCACACTTTAAAATGCATTAGTGTGCCCAGGACTAACTTTATGCAAACATTGTTTTCTAAATTCCTGGATCCGTCTTCTTTTGGTGACCTTCTTTCAATCAAAACCCACCTTACTATGACCTAATCTCCCAAGGACCTATTGGTTATATTAGATCTAATTACTGTTCCAAGTCTTTCTAAGCTATAATAGTTCATAATTTCTTCCAGGTAATCTGATCAAATAATTTGAATACAGTGTTAATGATCGATAATGACTTAATTTGCTATGGCCTCCCACTTAACACTTTTGCTTGAAGGAGTGAGGAGTATAAAAATGTGAGGTAGTATCAAAAATGCTTTGGGGTAGGAGTGAGTAACTTACCACTTCTTCCAAGCATTGGCTCTGCCTACCCGAAAATGTGAGTAACTCAGTAAAGTTTCCCTTTCTGAGTGTCAGTTACTAAGACAAAGTAAAGAACAAGAATAACAATTACAAAATGCAATACACACGCATACACCTCATATTCTTCAAGCAAATATTTCCTACTTTTAAAGGAAGGACAACTCAATTCAGGGAACAGTACATCCATTCTCTGAAATTTTGTTTTACCTGCCCGTCATGAAAAGAAGCTTTCCAATAGAAGCCAAATAGAAAAGAAGTAGATCTTCATTTCAAGAGGAGAGAATTAGAATATTGAATGGCAACCAATTCAATAAGAGGTGGGGTAGAAAAGGTGAAAGCAGATTTTTCTCTTTCCTTTTCTTTATATCCTCCTAAGACAATAAAGTTAGGCCAGGCAGTGTCCCACAAGGCTGTTTTACTGCCAGGAGAAGATCACTGCTAAACTCTGCCTAATCAGGGTAGATACTAGATTTTGTTTCCCTTCCCTACTTTCTATCAAGGCTTAGTTTAAATGTCATCTCTGATCAGGCCATTCCAATTCCCTCATCTGCTAATGCCTCACACCCAACTATCTTGTGTTTATTTTGTTTTTTGTTGTGTATATATTTAACATATGTTCATATTCTTTTTCTTGGTAGAATGTAAGCTCTTTAAGTCAAAGCCTGTTTTATATTTTGTCTTTTCTTCTAGGTCAGTGCTTAATAAATCACATTTTATAGTCACATTTTTGTAGCACTTTAAGAGTATCCAAAGTTCTTTCCTTACAAGAGTCTTGTGATATAGGTAGGGGAAGGGAAGATTGTCTATTGTGTACCAGGCACTGTGCTATGCAGTTTATTAATATTATCTCATTTGAGCCTTACAATAACTCTCTGAGGTAGATCCTGTTATTATTCTCATTTTACACTTGAGGAAACTGAGGCAAGAGGGGTTATGTGACTTGTCCAAGGTCACATAGCTAGTAAGTCTCTGAGAGGCCAGATTTGAACTTATCTTCCTGACTTAAAGCCCAGCACTCTATCCTACCTGCCTCTGTAGTAGTATAGATATGCTTGTCTTATTTTTATAGCAGAGAAAATTGAGGTTCAGAGATGGACAAAAAGATCCTTATGGCCATATAATGAGTAAAAGTTAAAGCCAGGCCTCTGGACTCAAAGCTCAGTGCTTTTTCTACTACATCATGATATCTAGTTTCCTGGAGAGTTTTCCCAGTTTCCTGCTTCAGGTCAAGTACATACAACACGCTAAAATAAGTTTTATGATGGGAGACAACCTCCAGCCACATATATTCTGTCCATTCTAAGGACTGTATGGATTGTTTTTAAAAAAAGCCAGCAGGAAGTTGAGAGACCTGAATTCAAAATAATGAGTACGTGGCTCTGAGGGTTATATCTGCATGGATCTTAGAGGTATGCCTGCAGCAGACAGTTCTAGCTTCAGCAATCACACCTAGGAATTTTTATAACTAGGGCAAGCATTATGACTAATCAGTAAGACAAATTTAACTGAATCTGAAGACAAAAAAACTTAGAATTTCTTTTTAACATTAACCCTAGTAAGTATTAAGAGTGAGGTTCTTCACCTCAATTAATGTAATCAAAAAAGGCCCAAGCATGTCAATTATTTCAATCACTTGATTAAATCATAAAATAAATATATGTAAGTCCTTAACCAATTTGATATTATATAAATTAGGCCATTGGAATAAAGGCACATGATGACACACATGAAACATCTTGTGATTGGCTGAAAAGATCAGGGACACTTTTTGGTCTTTGTTAGTCCAGTGATAATCTTATTGAAGGAGAAAACCTTGAAGTCTAGTGCTGGAAGAACTGTATTCTGGTTCAGATTTCAATTAGAACCAAGCTCCTGAGAGGGAATCAGCCTTGGGGAAATGGATGAGGTAGGGTAGTGTCTTTCTATCTCTCTTTCTTTGTCTCCTTCACCTCTGCTCTTGAATTGGCCATTAAACAAGTCGTCTGAAAAACTGGACCAGAATGTTGAAATATAAAAGATGCCACTTGAGGCAGGCAATAACTCAAAAGACCTGACCCTTTTCATTAGAGAGAAGTATAGGCTATGGAATTTACAAAGGTAGAAACCCATAGCACCTTATACTCAAGAGGCAATTCATAATTCTCCACAAAGGGAGAAAAGGATTTCTAGTTACTAAGAGTTCAGGAGTTGTGAGGTACTCTTTGGTATATGTGTTGTCCCCATGCATAAAACATGACCTCTGTACTCTGTGCCCATTCTCTCTGTGGACCTTAGGTGTAATTCTAAGATAGTGTGCCCCAAAAGTTTTGCTTTGTAATTACAATTCTTGACAAGCTAATTGTTTGGAAGATTATCAATGTGAAATATACTAGTGGTGCCTCATAAGAGTCATTATCATAAACTCAGCCCCTTATGGTTTCCCTTAGAACTAAGAGACAGCTGCCCTCTAGGGACCTGTCCGACCAGTGTGAGGAGATGTTGAGGAAGTAGCCTAGAGTAAATGCCAACCCGTGGAGAGAGAGATGATATAGATTCTATGACACTCTAAGGTCACGGATGAGTAGGCAGCTCTTTAGGAAAGAGTTAAAAGGAACCAGTTGGCACCAGAGGTGGGGAGATCGAATGGAATATGGGATAGTATTTAAAGGAAGTATCATCAATTGATAAATTCCAGTTTAAATACTCATTCTTGTTAACCACATGTTTCTACCATGAAAATTGATGACAGAACTTCTCTATGAAGATTCCCTATAGGGCCCCATCTCTGCATAAAGAAGCCCCCTGACACCTAAAACAAAACATGATATTAAGGGTGTGGAGGACTCATAATGAGATGGAGAAAACTCTTATAAGCCCATCGGCAAATATTTGATCCAGTTCATGGATGAACAGAGCAACAAGAAGTCTTCCTTAAATACTCCCCTGACTTTTTCTGAGAACTCATTAAAGTGTGTTTGTGAAAGAGTGAAAAAGCAATTGTCCTTTTGCTTTTCTTAATAATGGTGAAGCTCCCATGGAAACAATAAGATAAGTCATATGACTAGTCTACTTCATAAGATGAAAAATTTCTAAACAAATAAACAAAATACAATATAAAAGAAAACACACAGTCGTTATTGTTTAAACATATTCATATGTTACTGAATACAATAAAAATCCTTTGTCTTTTTATGTCAGTTTCTCAGAAATCCTTGGAGTCCATTGGAGAAAAAAAAAAAAAGCTCAAGCTTGGACCTGAACTCAGAGAATAAATAATAGAAAGAAAACAATCTTCCAAACCATGAGGTATAAGTTATTGGATATCAGAGTGATTTAAGTGAAATGAAAGTCTTTCTCTTAGCACTACTTTGTTACTACATTTTAAATAATTATATTAGCATTGGAATTAATTAAATGTTTTATAGCCCTTGACATTCTTAATAGAAATACAAATTTCAGAGGATCAAGCATAATCTCATCAATTAGTAAATATCACTGTTATCAAGACAGGAAATTTCATTATGATATATGCAATAACCATTAATATAAGTGAGTACATGAAATAGCAAAATGGTATACAGAGAGGGCACAGGGCCGGCCTTGTAACCAAGAAGCCCTAGGTTTAATAACTGCTTCTGAAACATACCAACTTTGTGATATGAAAGTACATGAAAATTATACCCCAGGTAATTGTATGAGACTCCATGGTGTAGATGAAATACCACCCTTCTATGAAATCAGGTCCAGACAAAAAACAAACTAACTAAAAAACTTATTGACTTACTTAGTTTACCTAACTAATTAAAAAAACTTACAATGTGGCATAATTAACACAATCTAAAGTTAGTAAGGACAGCTACCACTCTCATCTGTACGTGTAAAGTCTCTACTATATATCACCACCACTAACAGAAGTACTTCCTTAAATTTCTTTGCTATCAATGGCATTATATCCTGTTTATGAATTCATAATGTTACAATGTAACAGAGAAATACGTTCCTGAATACAGTGAAGGATCAACTGCACAAGAACCGATCATTCTAGACCCTACTGACCCTGTGAACGTATATAAGCACTTAACACAATGACTGGCACATAGTAGGCACTTAATAAATGTTTATTGATTGGCTGACTTAGAAATGGAAAGTTGTATCAATGTGATGGGAAAGCTGAAAAGAAAGAACCTTAGGTGGAATATTGTTTCTTTTAATACATTTGCACTCAAGTATTAGAGAGATGACCTGGTACAATGGAGAGAGAGTGTTGAATTTGGAGTCAGAAGAATGAATTTGAATCACTTAGCTTCATGATCATAAACAAATCAATTAAAAGTAGTAGTAATAGTAATAATAATAATAATAGTAGCATTAATATGGCACATTAACACTTTTCAAGTGCTTTAATACACTATTTCATTTGATCCTTAAAACTCTATCTGGTATATATTATTATTATCCCCATTTTATAGATGAAGAAGCAGAGGTAGAGCCATTTGCACAGTAAGAACCTCAGTTTCCTCATCTATAAAATAGGATAACAATACTTACAGTACTCACCATGAAGTTGGTTTAGGGAAAGCTTTTTACACACCTTAAAGCACTACATATGGAGGGGAACAGGTTGAAATTTAGGCTATGTAAAAAACAAATGGTATCAATAAACATTTTCCCTTAACCTGATGAGAGATTATGTAGTATAGTAGAAAGAACAGTTACTCTAGAGTCAGAGAACATGTGATCTAGAGAAAAGCACTGGACCTCAATTAGCTTTTTTGTTTTGTTTTTGGTTTTTTTGAAAGGCAGTTGGGATTAAGTGACTTGCTGAGGGTCACACAGCTAGTAAGTGTCAAGTGTCTGAGGCTTGATTTGAATTCAGGTCCTCCTGACTCCATGGCCATTGCTATATCCACTGTGTCACCTAGCTGCCCCTCAATTTGCTCATTTTTGAAATGGGCAGGGTGGGCTCTGAGGTCCTTTGTAGCTCTAATTTTATGATCCTGTGATATAAATATGGGCTGTTATTATATGCAAGTTAGATTGAATAGTATGCAAAAAGGGGAGGGCTGTCTAGTCTTCTTTGATTGAGTATCACTAAATTATTCTCATGCTTTCCTTCCTGATGCTTCTCATGCTTCCCTCCTTCACCCCAATAATATGTTTAGGAGTAGGCAGATTGTCTTAATAGTGATTGTGAATAAATCACCTCCCTTTGTGTCTATTAGTAGACTCACTACATAGTGAAAAAGAATGGTGTTGAGCCAGCACTGTGCCTGGCTGCTGCATAAATCACACTTTCTGCTTCCCTGCCTTTCTGATATTTAATGACTTTCTTTCCCTCATTCAGGCCCTTGCTGATGAGGCCCTATAGAAATGCTCGCATTTGAATAGCTCTAGACTCATAAGATACCATTTCTGAAGTGTCCAGGCCATCCAGTGAGTGTCTCTCCCCTTAAGTTTTGGTCATGCAGACCAAATTCCCATATAAAGTCACGTTTGTTCATTTCTTAAAGGCATAGTAATTTAAGGAACTGTGAGATTGTAATGTAGAAATCCCCAATAGAAAATCACTACATTACTTCCCTGGGCCCTTAGTTTAAGATTATTTCTTTGTATATTCAACACTTTGCCTTGAAATGTAGACTAAAAGAAGTAGCACAATGGTGTATTTGTCAGAGGACCAGGATATGTTTCCCTTCTCCCACATCATAAATTGGCACCTTTGAAAATGACTGATGTGTTCTTTCTTCTGTCCCATCCAATCCCTCCAGTCTTTTATGCAAGATACATTTTGAATTTCTTAAACCTGCTGTAAAGGCACATGGAGGTTCAGAAGCCACCTAGATCTCAGGAAAGAGAAGCAGAGAACATTTCTGCAATAAATTCTAAGGCAAATCATTGGAAAACAAAATCTATGTATGAGGAATGGACTCAATGAACTCATTTTATTGCTGAGAATTAAAGTTGAGGGAAGAAGGACATGAACTGCTGAAGTTCACCTTGTTCAAGGGTTCAAAAATATTGGTTTGATGAATGCTGTGTTAAACAAAGTCTTCCTTTTTACTCTGCCTCTTTGACTA
Organism: Phascolarctos cinereus; assembly: GCF_003287225.1. Lineage (NCBI taxonomy): Eukaryota > Metazoa > Chordata > Mammalia > Diprotodontia > Phascolarctidae > Phascolarctos > Phascolarctos cinereus. The sequence continues at coordinate 59,817,133 of NW_027556180.1, forward strand.
TCAAAATAAAGCAAAACTATTCCTGAATTTGCTTGGATATTTCCCTACTCTACAAAATCAGCCTCTTCTTTCCTACACCCTTTATCCAGTCTCCTAGTCCAAGCCAAGTTTTAATAAAATAAAATTTAGAACTGAAATGGACCTTACCCTAGACCTTGCCATAGCTACTACAATGCAGATATAATTTGGTGCTTTCTTTTCCCCACACAGGAACAAAAAGAAGACAAAAACGCTTAGCACAGCTCTGGTTAGCGCTTAATAAATGCTTACTAACCAAAAAAAAAACCTTGCTTACCTCTGAAACTTATTAGATAGTGAGCACCATGAGAGGAAGGACTGTCTTTTACCTTTCTTTGTATCCTCAGTGCTTAATACTATGCCTGGCCCATAGTAGGCACTTAATAAATGTTTATTGACTGAAATATATTTGGGCTAGATGAGGAAGGGGTAATTGGATGTTCCAAATACCTAAACAATAACAGTTTCAGGCACAATCCTATTACATTTAACTGGTTATCTATGCCCTCTGTGAAAATTACTCTGGATGACTACCTTCTTTAGAATGATATCATTTTATACACACACACACATACAGATACACACAGATACACCTCTCTCTACACCTTTTAGCAATAAAATATCTGTGAAGAAAGAGAAAGGAAACAGTAAGTTGATATTTAATTCAAAGCACCTTTTATTATGAGATGAAACGAGATAATAATTATAAAGTGCTTAGCATCGTGCCTGGCACATAGTAAGAGCTATATAAATGTTAGCTAATATTGTCGATCTTTAGGTCTACTGCATGGACCAAAATAGACCAAGGAGGGCGAGAGAATTTTGATGGATATGATTGTCCTAGATTACTTGTCTATATTAGGGTAGTGGGAGTATAGATTTAGAGCTATAAGGGACCTCAACAACCAGCTAGTTTTGATCCCCTCATTTTACAGGTAAGGAAACTGAGACCTTAAGGGGTTAAATGGCTTGCCCCAGATCACATAGGTATTAAGTTTCAGATGTGACATTTGAACCCAATTCTATGACTCAGTTATACCTCTGAATCTATGATTCTGTGATTTTTCAACAGAATGGGACCCCTTGTCTTTGGCTCTAGGTCAGTTATGTATGTGCCTTGTAATATGAAAATATCTAAGGATTCATTGATAGGAACTGCTGCCAGTTACACTTATTAACGTGCAGAAACATTTTAATAATCACTTATAATATGCTGACACCTACAAATCATAAGTTACAGGAGAAATTCTTAAAGGGTGAATCTAGCCAGTAAGCAATTACTAAGCCCCTTCCAAATGCAGACACTATACTGATCACTGATTAGGCTACATTAAAATCAGAATTTCTGCTTTCCATAAGAATTAAAGGTAAAAGATCCAAGAGGTTTAGGAAATGTCTGAATCTTTTCAGTGATAGTTTTTTAAGTTCCCTCTCCTTCCTTTTAGAGTTTAGTTATTTTAAAGTCCTTAAAAACTAATTTCCTTATGGCTTATTTTGCTTAGTTTTTAGTAATTAACTCTCACAGCTGCGTATGACCAGTAGAAAGTTTTGAGATGCAGGTAATAAAGCAAGCCCTTCTGCTTCTCCTTCATAGTCCTTTTTCCTTATCTACAAAAACAAACATGTAACCAGTATAAATGGCCAGCTCCAATCTCCCTTTCCAGCCACATCTCCCTCTTCTCCCTTTCATGAATCCTACAGAGAATAACAAAAATTTCAGAATTTCAGAGTTAGAAGAGATCTCAGTGGTTAACTAGCCTGATTCATACCTGAACAAGAATTATTCCCATATCAAAACTGACAAATAGTCACATGGCCACTGCTCCCCTATTCCTCTCACCTAGTCTCTCTGAAATGACCTTCTATTTACACTGCATACATCTTCTACATACCAGTTATTTGCATGCTGTCTTCTCCATTAGAATATAAGCTCCTCAAGGGCAGGGACCTTTCTTGCCACTTTTTTTCTTTTGTTGTATCCTTAACTCTTAGCATAGTTTCTAGCCCTTAATAAATGCTTAAGGATTTGAAAAAAAAAAAGAAGGGGGAAGGGTTTTGTAGTATCATGAGGAATAGCTCTTGTTTCACTATTGTCAAGAAAACATGGCTTGTCATATAGGCAAAAATTACAAGTGTCTTCTCTTGATAAGTACATTCTACTTATAGTAGTCCACGTTTCTGTTGGACTGTCATGAGAAAAGTTAGATGATTTCTTGGATGTTATCTAAGATTAAAATTCCATGATTCTATGTAGTTTTATGTCTTGTCAGCTCAAATGAGTTAACATACGTAAAGCACTTTGCAAACCTTATAGAATTATATAAATTATATTATTATTATTATTGTAGAACCCCAGTAGAATATAAGCTTTGGGATACAGGGGGTTTTATTATTATGATTTGTATTTATATCATCAGTGCCTTATACAATGTCCTCCATAAAGCAGTTTCTGTAATAAATGCTTGTTGGATTGGATGGCAGTCTGCTTAAAAACATCCTTATTCTTGTTCCCAATAGAGTTTAGTTCAAATGGTGTATTTCCCAGTAACATCTTGCCAAGACAAACTGGTTGAGTCACTCACAAGAGACTATCCTAGTTTAAACCAACTGTTTTGTTATTCTAAAAGAGAATGGTCATTATATAGGACCCTAACAGCTGGTATCCACCATCCTAACCCTGTTTTATAAAAATGAAACCATCATTATCTTCAATGGAAATAGAGGGTAGGAGAGGTTACTGAGCAAATGGATCTGCTCTCAGGTGTGAATTTTAGGATGCATTCTGGAAATGTTACTGCATTTGTAACTCAGTTTTTATTTACTTTTGCCCTGAGTTTTTGGTGGGTTTTTTTTTAGCTTTAAGCTTTACTATGGGAAGGAAAAATAAAAGAGAAGACTTGAACTCTGCTATTCATACACTAACTTCCATATGGATTTCCTTGTACAAGTAAGAAAATTACTGTCTAATTATTGGTGCAGAAATTCTGCCCAATCTTCAAGCATTCATGAAATAACAAATGCTATAATACATGATGGTACAAGTGAGGCACATCTTCAGGGATGCTAGTTTTCTGGAATTTTCTTTTACCTTATATTTGACTGAATTTAGAGAAAATAACAAATTGTTGCCTGCCTATTCCAATGTCTTAGTAGGGTTTCCTCCTCTGTGTTGGGAGAAATTTTCTATGCTGATGAGAGCATCATTTATTCATCAGATGTTCTCTGATGAGTGATCTGACAAACAAAGTCTTGTGATTCCTCAGTTTGCTGTACTACAGAACCTAAATATGCTCCAAAGCCATGCAAATAGAACCATTACCTCTCTGTTTTTGAATTTGTAAGTTAATGGCTAAACTTGTTTAACAGCGTTCAGCTTTTATCCTGATTCCTGAGCACCCTGAAGGCTTCTGGCCATTGCAAGCTCATCATAGGAACCCTATTCAAGAGTTCAAATCTAGTTACAAATGTAGCAAATGGCAGACTATAATAAATGAACTGAAAACAAGGAGTTTGAAGAGAAAATAATCCATCTCGTAGAGGAAGAGTGTCCTTAAACACAACTAGAATGGATCATTATATGATCATAGATTTTAAAATGGAAAGAAACTTAGAAGTCATATGATCTGATTCCCTTATTTTATATAGGAAAGAACTGAAGCAAAGAGAAATTAAAGAACATGTCCAAAGTCACACATCTAATATGATACAACCCAGGACCCCCAAATTCAAATCTAATGTTCATTCCATTATGCCATATTTTCACCAAAACTATGAATAGGTGTTAAGGTCACTTGAATCAGTAGTACCAAGAGAGGTGAATACTGCTGGAACTATATCTGTGACATGCAATAGAAAGATTTTGCGTTAGGAACAATATTAGAAGTCATGAGTAGTGAAGTCTTGCTATATACTCAGCCAAGATGTTTTTTTTTTTTAACTAGGAACTCTGTTACCCATTGGTTTATAAATGAAGGTATCCAGGTTCCAAAATGATGCCAAACAACTGTTGAAACTATCATGATTTGTTGAAAAAAGGAGTCAATTACTGGTGGTCCTACTTTAAATACATTTCATACTAGACTCAAGTAACTGGCTGTCTTAGAATTGTCTAGGAGAGTACTTACAGCTAGCAACTTATAGGAGAAAGGAGTGAACATTTCTTGGTCCCATAATCACATCTCAGATTTTAAAATATAGAAGCACTGTGAGAATGCCTATTGCTATTACTTCAACTGTAGACCATAGAAATGTAGTCCTTGAGTAAACCATTTAGGCCAGAGATACTGTAGCCCATAGACCCCAAAAGGGTTCATGGATGATTTTCAGGGTATCTGTAAACTTGAGTGTAAAAAAAATTACACTTTTATTTCAATGTAGCTGGTCTCCTTTGTAAACTAATTCAATTTATTCCACGTATTTAAAAACATTCAAACTGACAAAGGGGTCCATGTCACAAGAAAAAGCTAGGAACCCCTGATCCAGCTGATGTAAAATCTGACCTCTACTCCCCATCACTATAATGGAATACCTATGATGTATGCATCATGTTAAAGCTTCCTACCAGTTTCCTTAGCGATCAAAGGGTATTTTTCTTCTTGAAGATACAAGGAAGACCCTACATGGTTTTGTAAATACTGAATAATGCTGTCACAACAACCATTATCTTTACTGCAATGGCTACCTTCTTAAAGACTTCTCCATTTCCCTTCTCCATTTCCTTCTGTATACAGGAGGTATTGGAGGTGGGGAAAGAGAAAGAAATAAAGAGAATTCCTTCAGTGATCAAAGGACAATTCACAAGCAAGAAATACATAGCACAAGATACATTAATTCCATCCATAATATTCATCAAATCATTCACTGCAATTTTCTCCTTGCAATCCCTTCTTGTTTATTTGATCACTTGGTACCCAGTTTTTCTTCTTTCATAGTACCAGTCAACCAGGTTACATGATCCAGAAGCATTACTCTCCCTATAACTGTTTAAATTCAGTTCTAAAGACTTTTTCAATTCATTTCTTAGCTAGAGACTAGATCGTCAAAAGAGCAGTCAAGGTGCCTTTGTCAGAAAGAAGCCAGACTTATGTCTTGTTTGCAGAGTGCCTCTCTTATTCATAAATCAAAGCATGAGCACATTAGGTCAGTGCAAAACACTAAGAAACACTGTGGCTTCCCATTAGAAGGAAGTACAATTATTCTGCTGGTTCACATTTTTCAAAAGGCCTGACATTTTGAATAATTGATAAGTGTATAATTTCTTAAGGAGAAGTATATTTTCAGTAATGGTCATTCCCCATAGAGGAGATGCCCTCTGTCCTCTGTGGATTTATTTCATAAGGTGCCATTTTAGAAATCTCTCTTTCTCTCTTTCTCTCTCTCTCTCTTCTCTCTCTCTCTCTCTCTCTCTCTCTCTCTCTCCCTTCCTCCCTCCCCCTCTTTCTGTCTGTGTGTATACAGATGCTATGAATTGCATGAATATTAACATCAGTTGACCAAGGAGAGGGTCCCATGAAGGTGAAAGAGCATGTCAAAATCACTGTTAATCTCACAAATAAAAGTAGAATAGATTTCTATTTTCTTTTGGTAAGATGTTGTTGTTATTGTTAGGGGGCAGGGGAAGAGTTGGAGGAATATAGAAGCTAGTTTTCAGTGGTATAGAGCACTCTGTATGTTGAAATTCCCTCCACTACTGTAGATAGACACCTTTGTCTATTGAGCATGTAACAGAGATGATATTTAGATAGAATCTTAGTAGTACTTACTAATATTTGTTTAATTGTTCTGGAAAACTAGGAAAATCCCAAAATACAACTTGCCCTCAAGTGAATAGTATGCTAACATTTCATATTACACAGAATTACATGGTACTTGAACCTATCTCTTTCTCAATTTCTTGTCTTGTCACTTCAAGTGATAACATTTTATAGTCTCATTGACCATCCAGGAACACTTAGAGTCTCTTTCTGAGGTCATTACTGACATGGTTATTATGAAAAGACATTTTGTCCAACCTTGATTTCTTATTCTACAATTTTTGATGAATATGATTAGAATTATACTCTCCAGTTGTTCAGTTTGTCTATATGGTCTAGGTTAGAAGAGAGGCTAGCTGTCATGTTTAATCAAAATAATTTCATATATGAGCATTTATAAGGACAACAATGTCTCATGGTGTCTTACAGTCATGCTCCAAGCTAAAGGAAATATGACACTGGCACAGATGTTACAGTACAATAAGACCAGAGTTTAAATGCATGTACAAGTTTGGTGACAACGTTGATGTGTTTTCAACAAGACATTTAACAGAAACCTACATAAAATAAAATAGTTAAATTTATCAAACATTGATAAATTTTTAAAGACAGTATAAAAGTACATAAAACATGGAAAAGACTAAAAATACCAAGTTAATACATACAAATTTACTACATTTATATTACAGAATGATGGAAAATAGAGACAAAAAGAAACAGCCTGGGGACAAACAGCAAAGAAAGTTCCACCAGGAGCAAAGAGCAGACTTTCCTTGCTGAGTGATGGGACACACAACTGCACAACCCATCTCATCCACGCATATGCACACATAGAAAATTAAAAGCAAATGTCAAGAGTCTACAGGTAACAAATGACAGACAGAGAGACGTGAGAAGCATTTGGCATGTTGCGTGCGTCACGTGAAGTCATTCACGATTGGCTAACGATGATGGTACCTGGCTCTGTTGCAGATCGCTGGCTTGCCTGAGAGGAGTAACTGATGGAGGAGGCACACCTGATGTGGATGCAGACCGACCTAATCTGCAGCTTACTTTAGGCTCTGTGAAGGAGGGGAGAAGACAAATAGTTAGCATCACTGACCTCAATTCAGGCTTGCGAGAAGTGAGGAAATGAACCTCTCATATAGAGTGATGTCAAATTGATTTCTCTAAGGAACCATTTCATAAGAATATCTTCCATGCAGTTATGATGAGTAACTGCTTTCAAGTTCTCTCTCATTGTACTTTGCCACTATGCATTATATGGGCTATTATTGGAGTTGTTATTAATGGCAATTGATTAAATCCTTTAATGACCAATGATTGTGAACAGTGTTCCATGCTTAGATCAGCAATTTGGGAACAAGAAGAAACATCTGCAAACCACTACATTGGCTGCATTTCTCCTTGTTTATAAATTGATCTAAAAAAGTAAAGGGCAGTTTATTTTAAGGGTTTTGGTCAGTTTCAAAAAGAATCATACACTCTTTGCATTAATATTTCATTATGTTAGGGCAACTTATTCAATGAATGGTATTTTTAGTTTTTAACACTAGCAATCTTGAACAACACCACCACTATCTTGGTGATTACTACCCAATTGATGACTCTAAGTACTTTATTGGCCTAGCCAAAATTATAGAATTGAGCTTGCAGTGATGAAACTTGAACACATGACATGGTAAGGGAAAGAACACTGCTTCTTTGAAGTCAGAGGACCTAACCTCTCATGACTATGATCTATTGGAACTGAGATAAATCAGTCAATCTCTAGGTGCCTCAGGTTTTCATTTGGATGTTAAATTAAATGACCTCTGTGGTACCTTTCCTATGATCATTCACTTAGTTCCTTTATTAAAGTATCTTGTAAAATTTCCTAATACTATACAAAAATACTATGGTATTTACAAATAATCATTTTTAAAGAAATTACAATTTAGGACACAAAAGGGTCATAAACATGACACAGATATAGAGTTTAATCTCCTCACTTTACAGATGAGCAAATAGGTCCAGAGAAATGAAGTGACATACCCAGAGTCACATAGCTAAAAGTATCTAGAATAAGATTAGAACCTAAGGCTTCCTGACTTAACTTCCAGCACTCTAGTCACCACTAACAGTGTCATCTAACCAGTCAGCCTGCATGTGGACCACAAAACTTCAGAGTGCCTCCTGAGCCAGATTAAAATGTAATTGGGAAACGTTTAATGGAATAACTATAAAATATAATATAATATAATATAGATAATGTTAATTTGTGGTTTTCTAAGTCAATATGCTGCCCACAGTGATCTATTTCTACTTGAGTTTGGCACTACTGCCCTACACCACATTGATCCTTAAAAATATCTTTCACTGCTAAAAGCTAATAGATAGTTTAAGGAATCTGGCAAAGCCATTTAAGTAAAATAATTGTTATTGAAAATGAAAAAAAGGGATGAAGACATTAGCACATTGGATTTAATTAATAAAATTATGTTTATGTTTATAAATGTATAAGTTAAGTTTTAGTTCCTCTCTAGTTAGTACTTTTTCCAGACTCTCCAAGCCTTTCTCTAAAATACCCCATAAACATCTTCAATCAGATGCCTCCTTTGTATTTCACACACTGGAAGTAACTATTATGCTTGAAGAAATTGACTATGTAGTAGAGGAGGAGCCAGAAGATGTGAGCAGTAGAGATCAGTGGAAAAACTTTATACACGAAGACTTCTAACTAGTGATTTTAAGTAATAGTGAGAAACTTCCTGTGGGCTTTGTGGGATCAAAGGTTACTTGTTCATTGGTCTTGGTTTTCATTCAATAAAAATGTTCATGATTATAGGCCTTCTTTGCTGTATATTGGGGAGAATATGCCAGGTTTCTTTAGTCGACGCTTGAGTCGAGTATGATATTCTTTAATGTTTAATCTGTGGACTTCCAGCAAAAGATGCCTGATAACTGAATTCAAACAACCAAGCTCCTATGTACGTATTCCAGCAAAAATTTAAAAATACAACCAAAGCAATTAATGATAAAGAAATTCAATAAAAATTATAGTGACTACTCCAGAATCACACAACTAGACAGAAGCATATGGGCAATAGGAAAGGAAGTCTTTTAGAAATGTCAGCAGTACTTCAGGCAAACTATACTATAACCTCCAACATGACCAGTCAGAGACTCTTTTTATCTTCAAGGCTCTGTATTTGAAGGCAGCAAGAGCAGACAGTTACCCCAAAAATGACCTTTAGGGTGGTAAGAAATTAAGATCAGGAGCTATGAGAGTCACCAGAAGTATTATTAACAGTGAATGTGGCTGAAGAAATGCTCAAACTGAGACACCGAAGAATCAAGAGCACAAAAGTCCCTATCACTCTCTCATGAGACACGAAAAAAAGATCTTGGAGATCCAACATTTTGATCCTCAAATATTCAGGGATGTACTCCTGTGCATTGGAGGTCAACACAAGAATCCAGTTGAATCATGTTGAGACAAAGCAGGGGTCAGAGACTGGCTCTGGCACAAAACTCTGATTAGGGAACCAAAGATGGATAAAATGATAACATGAATGATGAAATGAACAAACACCATAAGTATTTTAATAAATGCAAAAATACAAAAAGTCTATTATTGAAGGAAATATATATCTCTATAAAAACTGAAATGAGAAACTGAAATGAAAAAGTGTATTTTCAAAAGAGGAATATATGAATACATCAAAGTAATAAACAGGAGATGAACAAATATCTTAGAAGACAAAGTCATAACCTTAACCAAATGACTGAAAAAAGTAGAATATTTAAAGTGTGTGGTATAAAAAACAACTGATCTGGACAACAGGACAAAGAAAGTTATCAGACTGTCTGAATATCATTTCTAAGAAGCCTAAATACTGTATTTCAAGAAATCAGAAAAGAAAATTCCAAGATCTCTTACAGTAGGTGGTGGCAAAGTAAACATATGATGAATCTACTGATCATCTCTTGAAAGAAAAGCCCGAGGATTTTGGAAAGAGGCAGAGTAAGACAGAAAATTCCAAGCTCTCAAGATTTTCCCCTACAAGAGATAAAAATAACACCTCAGGGTGAATATAGAGTGCTAAAAATAAATAAAATAAATAAAAGTAAGAACCAGCACATGCCTGGTGAGTGCAGAAGAAGTGGAGTGGGGATACTACTGGCTATGGGCACTTACAGGAGGCTGGAGGTCTCGGTGTAGGTTCTAGGCCAAAGGGGAAAACTGAAGGGGCATTCAAGGCCAGAGGTACCATCCCCCATACCCTAGAACTAGAGGTGATTACAAAAACTAAGCTATTACAAATTTAAAAAATAAATGCAGAAACAAAGAAGAAAGAATTCTAATACAGAGAGTTATTATGGGAATAGAGAAGACTGGGGTTCATCTTCAGAGAAGGATACTGAAGCAAAGAAATCCTCTTCTACCCCAAAGAGTAATATCAAATGGTCACTTGCCCAAAAAGAATTAATAGAAGAACTTTAAAAGAGCCTTTAAAAATCCAATGAGAGAAATTGAAGAAAAACAAAAATATAATAAACACACAAAAGGAACACTCCAAAAAAAAAAACCCAACAAGATTATGAAAAGAAAGCCAACCAATTAGAAAAGGAGATCCAAAATTTTAAGGAAGAAAATGACTCCTTGAAAATCTGAATTAGGCAAAGGGAAGCCAGCAAAATTATAAGAGATCGATAAATAACAAAACAAAATATAAAGAATGAAAATAATTGAAGAGAATGTGAAATATCTCATAAGAAAAATAACCAATCTGGAGAATAGATCAAGAAGAGAAAACATAAGAATAATCTGACTACCTGAAAGGTATGATAGAAAAAATAATCTTGATACAATAATACAGGAAATGGGAGAATAAGAGAGGGATCTTTGGGAGGAGAGGGGAGAGTGAGGGAATAGATCAAGGGGTGGTATAGAAGGATGTTTAGATTTATGGGAATGGGAGGATAAGAGAGGGATACTTGGGGAGGGTAGTTTAAGTAATAGGAGAGCAAAATAGTGGGTAGAAGTAAAGTAGAGGAGTTAGGAAGGATAGGAAATAAAAGATACACATCAGAAGTAGAATTTGTTACTGAGTGCACATTTCTATATATGTATGTATGTGTATATATACATATATATATGTATGTATATATCTATATATGACTATATTAATGCTTATTGTGGCCTTCTGGGGGAAAAAGAACAAAGTAAAATTGCACAGCAGAGACTAAAAGAAAACTTACAAGGAAGCAAAGAAAGGATGGACAGCTCTCAACACAATGCATAGCATTCATTATATAAGCTTTCTTGAAATGGAAATTTATTGCTATGTATTTTGAATCCTCTCGTATTCTGTTGTGCACATGACATGTTTTTTTATTTTCTTATTTTGTATTTAAATTTCAATATTTATGCTTATAACACTTCTTTTTCCTTTTCTTATTGTGTATTTAAGTTTTACTAATTAAAAAAAAAAAGAAAGAAAAGCCCAAAGGAAAAATCTCAAGATTGTTATAGCCAAATTCCAGGGCTTCCAAGTCAAATTAAAAAAAAATGTTACCAGCAACAGAAATAAAGATTTTTAGTTCCAAGGAATCAGTCAGTATTACATAAGCCCTGAAACTTCTCTTTTAAATGACAGAAGAGCTTGGAATTCAATATTTCAAAAGCTCAAAATCATTTTTGGCTTATTTGCAAAAATAACTTACCATACAAAGATGAGAATAATGCTAAAGGAGGGGGAAATGGATCTTTAATGGAATAGAGAATTTCAAATATCCTGGATGAAAAGACCAGAGCTGAGTAGGAACTATAAATGCAAACATAAGATTCAAGGGAAACCTAAAAATAGAACTTTTAGAGAGTATATATGATTCTGAAGGTCCAACATTTAACAGAAGAAGAAGAAATAAGAAATAAGTACCTTCAGAGTGTTAATTCTTCAAATGATATTGAGGGATTATGAGAAAATGGAGGAATTGAGGATGGATTTCTTCTATTGTAATGGTTTAATAAGAGTAAAAGAAAGAAGGGAAAATGAAATACAATAGGGTGGCAAGGGAAAAAAGGGGGCTAAAACTTACATTTCTCATAATTAGTTTGTATGTAAAGAATATATACACAAGGATAAAAGAGTAGGAGGAGTGCACATTCAATGAACTTCACTATCTGAACTAGCAAAAGAGGACTAAATAGACATGCATACATATGATGACTTTGTTGAAGAAACACTACAACATCAACAAGGAAAAATGTAGGAATGATGGGGAAAAAGTTGGTGATGGAGAGGATGTTAAGAAGGAAAGCAATACCAAAGGAAGAATAGTCTCAAGAAAAAAGAAACTTCCTTTTTCAAGATAAGAATAGGTAAGGGGGGCAAGGAGTGGAAGAACTAGAAAAGAAGGGAGTTTCTGTCAATTGAGGAAGAGCAGAAAACTGTGGTGTATTAATTTAATGGTGTATTATTGCTTCTTATGAATTAATGAAAAATATAATTCCAGAGATGCTCGAAAAGCATGAACTGATTCACAGGGCACAACTAGGAGAACTGTTTATATAATGATGACAATATTGTAAGGAAAAACAACTTTGAAACACTTAACAATCCTAATTAAAACAACCAACATTGTCTTGAAAGATCGTATGATAAAATATGCTACATCTGATAGAAGTGTGGCAGGACACATAAATTTTTGGACATAGCTACAGTATGGATTTCTTTTATGCTTATTTGTTAAATCTTTTTCCTACTTTTTTTTTAATTAGTAAGGGGGTGGGGAGTCAAGTAGTATTAAAGGTGATGCCAAAAAAAGAAAAAGAAAAACTGAAAAATGGAAGACCACTGAAACATTTTAAAAAGTGCACAGTCCAGAGGAAGGAAGAGAAAAGCACTATAATTTTCAATGTAATGGGTTGAAGCAGTGACAAACCTATTGTATTTTATTTTGTTATATGGAAATACTCAGTTTTTGTGAAGTATAGAACAACATAGATAGAAATATAGAGAGATAGAGATAAATGAAAGATAGATTATATGTATATGAGTGTGTGTGTGTGTGAGTGTGTGAGTATGTGTGTTATGATACAACCTTGGAATTTGATTTCCTAGGAATCTTTGATACAGCAAGTATTACATACATTTGTATATTTAGTGCACATTCCCTTAGCTAATCCCTGATATAACTGAGTAAATCATTTAAGAATGCAGATTTTTAAAACTTTCCAAATGATCTCCCATTAATGCATATTAACAATTTATTTTAAGAATATTTCTCTTGCTAAACTAAGCTGATTTATAAAGCTAGTTTCTGATCAAATTAAGTTGTTAAACTAACGGAAGCAAAATTATGACTAAGAAAGGGGGTGGGGCAGGGAAGAAATACCAGACCTAATACTATTAGAAGAGATGAAAATACATGCTTCACATTTTGGAGAAATGTTGCCCATTCAGTCCATTAAAATACCATTTAGAGTCCCAGAAAGACTTAAGAAACTGCTATTCTTATTGACTGAGTGGTTTACGTCAATTGTTTTTATTTCATCTCCACCTAATAATACCCTTATACAAGGCTCCTACACAAAGTATTCTACTAAGGTTTGTTATTCAGAAACCGTTTGTGATGTCCAAATCCAATGGCCTTTTTTCTTCTCCTTATTTCCCTCATATCTTTTGACAACGGTGATCACATTTTTCTGCCTGGATTCTCTTCTTCTTTAGTATCAAAGGCAAGATGCTCTTCCATATCCTTTTACTTTTTTGATCTCTTCTTCACTCTTTTCATTTACTTTTGGAGAAAGGCCCAAGCCAGACAGCCTTCATTCCTCTCCCAGTTCAGCTTCTGACTTTAAGTAACTTCCCCTAGTACCCAGGGCCTCCTGACTCTGGAAATCCAACTATGACTGTAACTTTCTCACTCTAGAATATCCTTCGGTTAGTCTAGCTTCCTTCTGCCTTTGGTGAGTTCTTCCAAGGGCCTCCATTTGTCCAGGTTGGACAGACATTATTCCTCTTCCGGCTCTGCTGTTGAAATTCTCAATTTCTCAACCAATCTCCCCACAGCACCCAGCACTCTCCACTTTTCAACTTCCTCTTGTATATCATCTTCCCCTATTATAATCTAAGCTTCTTAGGGATAATGACTTTCTTTTTGCTTGTATTTGTTTCAGCACCACCTAACACAATGCCTGGTACTTGGTAAAGGCTTAATAAATGCTTGTTTCTTACCTTCCTCCCTTTTAATTGGGAGGTTTTATTGATAATTTAATTTTTAGCCCTGTGCTGACCAATAGGAGAAAGGCAGCATAATATAGTGACAGAGGGTCAACCTGGAAACAAGAACACTTTGGAATAGTTCCAATCAAAGTTGAGTTCAAGTCTTACCTCAGATGTTTTGCTATTATTTTCAGGTTAGGTCACAACCTCTCAGTGTCCCCAGGCAATACTCAAAGAGACTGAAGAGTTTGAAGAGACTCAAATGATCAGAAGTCCAGAGACTGAAAATACTGGATCTCTCCTCTCTCACCCTCACCAATTCCCACCTATGCCCTCATGCAGGGTCATTGGCATTGACCTCCACTAATGGAAGTGAGAATCTCATACCAATGGGCTTTGGGAATCAGATCACATTCTGAAAGTGTCCTACACTATTGAAGTCACAACAGTGCCTTAGGCATCTCTCTAAGACTGTAAGTTATAGATTAACTAACTGCTGATTTAGATAATTGATGGGTGGAAGGAATTTCTATACTGAGAGTGCTCCATAAAGATTAAATCACAAGTCTTGATTAAAGAAAACTAAAACAAGACATAATTACCTTTACATTCTCAACTTGTGCTCTCTAACTTGTCTTCTCTCACTGCAATTCACTCACCCCTTAAAGCAATGATTTCCAAATACATCTCTCTATACTTGACTTTATTCTTTAACTTGTAATTGTTCCTTGGCTATTTATGTCTATGCTATCACTATTTTCTAAGGCACCTGGGTTCAAAACCTTGAGTCACAATTATTTCATCCTTCTTCTTTTGTTCTCTGCATTGATTTTTGTCTTCAAAATGTCTCTCCTATTTGTTCTTTTCTCTCCATTCTTTCTGCTATAATTCAAATCCAGTTTCACCTGGAAAGATCATCCCAAAATTGCTCCAATAGCCTGGCTCTTGGTTTCCTCATGGTAAGCTCTACTCCTCCCAATTTATCCTACTGATTAATTGTCAATTGATGTCAATTGATCATTTTTAAAATAGTATTTACTGAGTGTATTCCCTGCTCAAACATCTTCTGTGATGCTTATTTTTTACTGAAGCAGGCTGGTCAAACAAGGACTCTCATCCCACCATGTAGGGAAGAAGAGAGGAGCTGATGAAAAGATAGGAATAACAATAGGTGGCCGGTGGAAGAGTACAATGAAGCTATCAGGTACAAAGATGGAAATTGGAAGTTCCTCATTTTTTCTTGAAATATTCAATTCATTATTTCCACTTAGTGCACCTGAGGTATTTATAAGACTGGATAGAAATAAACGGTTTTACAAGCTATTCACAGGGCAGTATACAACATTAAGGATAGAAATAACAGTATAACTTGTAACTTTCCAACATTGTGCGTCATGAACGCATACTTACTTTGGGAGTACCACCTACCCTTTCAGAACATAGTGTCAAATTTCCATCAGGATTTGGAATGAGATGCTCTAACTAATGTTTCTGAGGAATCCTAATACTGAGAACTCTCACTTAGACATACTGAAATAGCAAATTCAATGCCAGTCCAAGGAATCAGAGGTAAATGATGTGGGTTCACTCCAGGGTTCTGTTCAGCACTATGGCTGAAAACATTACCCATTGAGCTAATGAAGTGAGTGTCTCTTGCCATATGAGATCACAGTACTGATTCATTTACTCTGCTCTCCTACCTGCAGGAGCAGACTGGTAACTGATGTGTCAAAGTATATGAAATAAAAGGAAATATACTATAAAACATGTGGTCAACAGTGTCACATAACAAAGTCAGTTTTTCCTCCTTATTCCATTTGTTGGTCACAAGAGAGGCTATGCTGTAGTTGAAACAGGATTTAACTTAAGATCAGAAGATCCTTTAAGGTGACTTGAGGTTAACAAAGCGTTTATATAAGGTAAGTCATTTGATCCTCATAAGCATCTTGTGAGGCAGGTGAACAAATTGAGGCGCACAGAGTTTAAGTGACTTGGCAGGGTAAAGCTCTTCAGAACCTGGATCCACCTTACCTTTCCCTAGGTTGAGAGCCTGGATCACTGTGAGAATGATTGCATGTTTGACAGCAATAAGGAAGTTAGAAAGAGAGAATGCTTTGGAGGGCAAAATGAGTTCAATTTTTGGATTGACTAAGTTTAAGATTTTTAGAAGATACAGGCAGCTGGAAATGAGAGACTAGAAGGTCAAAAGAGAGGTAAGGGCTGGACAAATAGATAATATGAGAATTATGTGCATTAAGATGATAGTTGAACTCAAGTAAGATGATGAGATCACCAAGCAAAAGGGAATAGAGGGAAAAGAGAAGCATCTGTCGATGATTTATTTGGCTAACACCACATTAGGCGTTCATGCATTGGGTCACTCGGCTTCCCTGAGTATTAAATTTTGTTGTCTTTTGTCTTTAATGATAAGCACAGAAATTTTCTTATCCTTACTGCAGGGGAAATGTGAAATCCAATATTATCTCAATTAGTATTGCGTGTAATGAAATCTTTGGTACCTCTGTTGCTACTGAGGCTGCTTCTGCGTTGTCCTTGCTTTCCAAAAGTGAAGGTAAAGGACCATGTTCCCACTCAAAATGTGCTTATTTATAAGAGATTGGCATTACCAAGAATAATGCTTTCATCTAACTTCAAGGAATTGATATCTGTTATACTCAGATGAGGTAGATCCTTTTGTCACCTTATTTTTTTTTAAGTGCACTCTCTTTCAGCACCCAACAGAAGTATTGTGAGTTTCAAAGTTAATTGTTCTGATAGAAATTTCTAATCAGTGTCCATCAAACTTCCAGGGTACATGAAAGGCAGAGGAAGGTTGCTTTGAATACTGGAAAATGTACTTGGCATTGACAAAAACTCTGAACACGAGCCAGACAGGTAGTAGTTAGAACTTGAGATAACATAGGTTTTTGAGAGAAGCTGGAATCTCCTCACATGTTAAAGGCCAAAATTTCAATACATGAGAGAGAAATAGTGTGCTGTGTTCAAATGAATGCAGGGTTTGCAATTTTAAAAAAAGTCTAGATCAAATTCCGCTACGTTAAAGTATACTAAGGCCATCTTTTTTTTTTTTTAAAGATAATATTTTAGGGGCAGCTAGGTGGCACAGTGAATAGAGTACTGGTCCCGGAGTCAGGAGGACCTGAGTTCAAATGTGACCTCAGACACTTCATACTTACTAGCTGTGTGACCCTGGGCAAGTCACTTAACCCCACTGCTTAGCCCCTCCCCAAAAGAAAAGTAAAAAAAAGACAATATTTTTTTAAAATATCACTCTAAACTAAAGTCCTTTCCAGACTTACTTAAATGAAGAAAACTGTATTATCACTTAATTAAAATTCTAGAAAATGTGTTCCCTCCAATAAATCCTTACCCCTCTTTTAAAAAATTCAATATAAACTTAATAAATTTTAAGTAAAATAGACTTTTCCATATATACAATGAGATTGCATATGACACTACCAAATTCTATTATACATAGCTTGCTTTTGCTTTTTAAGTATACAAAAAGTTCAAGTTGTAGCTTTCAAAGCTGTCTTGCTTGTCTGTGCTTCTTTCAAGTCTTCCTTCTGTTGTCTTCTGTGCATTAAAAAAAATACTTCAATAACAACCCCCTTTCTTCCTTTTTTTTTTCTTTTTTTTTCCTTTTTAAAGGCCAATCACTTTCTTTTGGAAAACTGTCTACAAGTTTAAGAATGATTTTAGAGAGTATGGAAAACAGATCAATGGGAGGGGGCAACTGGGCTTAGAGGGGAAAGGTCTTGATCTGTTTCAAATCATTGCTATGTTGATCCTTAATGGTTTAGGTGAAATGAATCTCTGGAAAATACTGAGATTTTAAGGTAACAGTAGTTGTTTGATGAATGGATAGAACTTTTTTTTCTAAGCTTGCTTATTATGTTCTATAACATCGCTAATTTGTATTTGATTTGTTTTATTTGTTTAGGAATAGCGTTATTTGTAACTTCAAAATGACTAGCATTGGAGAGATTTTTCAAAGACATGTAGAAGCTACCCATTGTTGTATCCCTCTAAGCATAAATTAATAAAACTGTTTCTGGCAGGCATGTGTCCCAAATACCATGCATATATTTTTCCCTCTTTGATAATGCATGTGTGACTGTGAGATAGTGACATCATCTCCCTTTATCATACTTGCATCACTTGTAAACAGGGTTAGGTTACATCTAGTGGAAAGAACACTGAACTTGGAAGTCATGGGACTTGAGTGAGAATCCCCTGCCTGGAGAAACCTGGGAACGTCCCTGGAATTTTCTTGGTCTCATTTTTCTTATCTATAAAAAAGAGATGGATTAGATGAATTGTAAAGATATTTCCTAAGGTCTCTCCCAGCACTAAATTTTATCCTTTCATTTAGAGATAAAGTATGGAAAAATCTATAATTCTTATAGTCACTTGAAAACTCTTGATTGTTCTTGAGACATGTTGCTTTTTCTTCCTTTCTCTTGTTTTTATGTCTTTCTCATTTTCACTTCTCTTACAGAAGGTTCAAAGTATATGGGGAGAGTCCAACAGCAAAAAGAAAACTCACAACCATTCATTTTCTTATTTGTTAAAGCCTCTGGAAAAAAAAAGTTTGATGGTTTAAAGAAGACATCTGAAACTCTGGGGTTCACTAAAATGAACTAGTCTTTGAATTATTTAGGGGTTGCATTTTTCTACTCTCAACCTTTTATCTTTACCATGGTAAATAGTAAAAGGTTATTATTAGTTTCATGGTATTTAGGATGGTTTTCTCATTTCTAAAAGGAAACAGTGATTTGCTGAACATAAAAGCCTGCATTATAGAGGAAGTTCAAAGTTTCAGGAAACTAAAGAAAGGACATGGACATTCACCTGGCTAGAATATTTTTTGTTAAAGTTCTTAACATAGAGCTGCCATTAGGAGAGAAAATTCGCATAATGAGATTCTTTTAGAATTTCAGGAACTAAATACTCTTTGATAGTGTTTGAAACAAACTGTCCTTCACTGAATTTATTTCCACAATTGATCTCATTTAGAAAAAATTCAGAGTGTAAGAGAGCATGCGAAGGAAGCAGCTCAGAGGTAAGGTCACAGTGGTCACTTAAGGACACAATGATTATAATCACCATTCTGTTATTCCACAAGTTCTCCCAAGTTCACGTAGAATAGATTTTCTTAACCTTGGGTCTGTGAACTTTAAAAAAAAAATACATATACATATATACACATGTGTATATATGTATATGTACATGTAAGTGTGTGTGTACATACATATATAATAGATGACAGTATTTTTATATAATTGGTTACTTTTGCAATATTATTTATTTTATTTTATGCATTTAAAAACATTGTTCTTAGAGAGGTTCCATAGGCTTCACTGGATTGCCAAAAGGGTCCATGACATGAAAAGGGTCAAATGCCCTATTAGAGGAGGTAGACAGAAAATACAGAGTGGGTACTCTAGGATCCACGAGAAATGGAGGTTCTGGGCTCTCCCATTTTCCTTATCCCATCCTGTGACTCTGTGTGTCTCTACTGTCAAAAGTCTTTATTGATATAATAGAAGCTGAAATAGTTGTGAGATAGAAGAGTTCACTTTGCCCCTGTCTTGAGTGGCTGGAGTGGGCACATCCTGGGAACACTGAAGAAAAAGAACATTAGAGGTAGAGAAGAGGAGAAGGTGAACGTTGGCTCTACTGACAACAATAAAATAAAGCAAGTTTTTGAAGTATTTTTCTTGTTTACACCAAGAGGGGAGTCTCATGAAGATAGTAGCTGCTACTCAATAAAATGCGCAGCAACTTTAGAAAGACTGATTGTTCTAATCTGTGGATAATTAAAATTTAGGACAGCCAAATTAATTTGCTATGACACCTCTATCAGCTCTGTTTCTGTCTTTGTCTCTGTCTCTCTTTCTGTCTATCTCTCATTTTCATAGGCATTGCTCCATTTCCGTCTCTCTTCCTCTGCTTCATAATTTGACTTTAACATTTTTTCTAAGTCTGTTCCTACATGGAACCTTCCAAAGGGAGTGAATAGGGCTATTCCACAAGGAATTTGTGACCTAGTGTGGGACATCTCCAATTTTCAGAGTAATGAAGCACTTTATTACATAATGAACCCTGGAATAATTGGGAATTATGAGGGTTTACCTTAGCTGGCTAGAAACTGTGGTGCAATGGATAAAGTTTTGGATTTGGAGTCAGAAGATTGTGCCTGATATTTACTGACTGTTTGACCTCAGGAAAGTCAGTTTCCTTATCTGTAAAATGGGAATAACAAAATCACCTATTCCATAGAGTTGATGTAAGAATCAAATGAGCTAATACATATTAAATACTTTGCAAATCCTAAAGTACTGTATAAATGCTACAAATTTCTGTGACCACATGTTAATTTGCTATTGCTCCAACTATTTTCTTTTGGCCTATAATCACTCAGAATATTAATTATTTATTATGTTACTTGTTTATGAAGTCTGATCAAATGAATACTCTCTCTCCCTTTTCACTTCTCAAGTTCACAGCAGGAAAATATAAAACACTGGCCAGCTATCAAGTAAATTGACTTAAAAAGCCGGAGAACAGGAAGGAAACAAAGTGGGAGAGATGGGGAGGAAGCATTTCCAAAACTTAACTGCAGTTACCACCTTGGACAGGAGATGGCAGTGAAAAAAAAATATTAGTTATCATCTCCTCCTTTGGGTCTAAGTCATTAGGTTGTCATTCCAGAACATACACTTTCATAGGTTCTGACTACAGCATAAGAAGCAAGCTTTCATTTTGTGGGTGGCTAATGGCTGTCACTTCACTTAAATAGCACGAGGTTCCTTTAAAATTCAACTAGAGGCAGGGTCTGGTCAAGGAATTGGTGCACACTAGCCTAGGTTTAAATATTAAATCCCATTTGGGTCACCATTCATCAGAGGCTTTTAGCTCTCCCTTGAATTGTCATAATGTATACAATATCCCATGCAAAATAGAATTTTCTGGATTTAAAAGTACAAGCATCTAGTTTTTGTTTTTGTCTATTTATTTTTGAAGAGAGATTTTATTAAAAACTGTCCTTTCATTGTACTCTAGTCAGCTATTTGATTATAAACTTCCAAATCTAGCTTTTCCAAATGATCAGACTGAAAAGTCTGTAGTAATACCAATAAGAAGCAAGTGTCAGACATAGCCCTATGACAGAATTCTCTCCTAGAGTAAAAGTCACAAGGAGTTTGTGTTAAAGGAAAACAAAACAAAAGAAAACTTTGTTATTGCATTGCTTCTGGCCCTCTCAAATTTGACCAGTCTGCTACATTACTTACATGATTTCATCAGTGTGAAAGAATTACTCCATTTCATGCCCTTCCTTTTTGAATTAAACTTTGACTCTTTTTCTAAGTCTATTTCCACATGAAACTTTCCCTAGAGCATGTGGGGGCTAAATAGTGCTATACTATAAGGAATTTGCAACCAAATGTGGAACATCTTTCTCTCTAGCTGTTTTCAGGGTAATGAAGCACTTTATTGCATGATGAACCCTGGGAATAATTGAAAATTTTGACTGTTTACCTCAGTTGGCTAGAAACCATGTTAATGGGTTCAGTGTCCATGTGGACCAAATCAATAAACATATATTAATCATATATTATATGTCAGGCACTATGCTAAATGTTAGGGATATGGAAAGGGTAAAACAGGGCTAGTCCTCAAAGAACTTACAATCTAATGGGAAAACTGGTTCAAAATATTTGTTCTACCAATGATTGGCAAAAAGGGAGAGTCTTCCTCAGGAATGGGGAATAATCACAAGTTACTTTGAAAAGCTATTTGTTTCTGTGAAATGAACTGCCTAAGAGTCAGACATCCTGACTTCTTTCTAATTCTAGCTCTTAGCTCTGGTAGCTGTATGACCCTAGTGAACCTCATTCCCCTTGTCTATAAAACAAGGATAATAATACCTGCCCTGTCTACCTTGCCAGGTGGTTGTGAGGATCACATGAAATAATATTCTTGAAAATGCTTTGAAAACTAGATTAAGTAGAGTATGAAGTGCTTTACAGAGGTAGGTACTGTTTTATGTATTTATAATTATAATTGTTATCTCATTCTTCCTATATTTATTAACTACTAGTACTACTACAACTACTTTACAAGTTCCTGGAGGTCAGAAAGGGATCATTTCTTAATCATCTGTGTATGACTCATAGGGCCTAGGATACTACTTTGTACAGAGTTTGTTGAATGAATGAATGAATTTTTTGAATGAATGGATGAAATGGCTTTAATTTTTCCTTCTTTCTCAGTAAACTCATTTATATACTCTTTGCCCAAAGTATTGAAATAAATATATAACTAAGCTGACATAATCAATTATATTTGACCCTCAGTTACATGGATGTCATATACAGAGAAAGTAGTGAGAATATCAGGAAAATGAATAATTTAGTGTTTTATAAAAACCAATTCAGAATGGGAAAGTTTCATGCTTTTGATTGTACTTTGAAATAAAGGAGTTCTTCGTTTAATACCTGAGGGTAAAGGCAGATGGCAGAACCCAGCAGTAGAATTCAGAAAATGTTCCCTGATGAGCTAAATAATCACTGTCTTAGAACTAGAAAGAAGAGTAGGTTACGGCAAATTGTCTTCTGCTCCGTGGTCTGTTAGATTGCAAGATATGAAATGATGAGTTTTTTAGTAATGATAGCCTAGGGGAGGCAGAATCTAAAAGCCCATAGATCCTGTGGAAGCTGGTAGAGGCTTAACTTAGAGCCAGGCTAAGGACAAGATCACAGAGTACAGTCAAGAAAAAAAGCCATTAATAAACTGGAGAGAATTCAGAGAAGAGTAATCAGGATAGTAAAAGGCTTTGAGATCATCATTGAGACATTATGTCTTATAAAGAGCAGTTGGAGAATGAGTTCATATTTATCCTGGAGAACAGAAAACTTAGGACAAGAGAATAGTTACAATATGCACATGGCTCTGTGATCTTAATCAATTTGAGAGTTCCTTTCAGTTATGCAGCTTACAATCCATCCATGTCTGACAAACTGTGTAACTTCCTCTTTGTCTACCCAATATTTCACCACAGAGGGTCTCTTCTCAAAGTGTAGAGGACTTCCTTACTTTCTCCCAACTAATGAGGCAGCTTGACAGTCCTCTTCTCATTCCTCGCTTTTGCCATGTGACCATCCCATCTTAAGATAATGATAATAATTCTATGTTTATCATATATATATATATATATAAACACATTTATTTTATTACTTATTTATTAAATTAAACAATAGTATTTATATAGCAGTTTAAGATTTGGAAAGTGCTATCTATTTATACACACATACATGTGCATATGTGCATCGATAGACCATAAAAAGCTATCTCTAATAATTTAAAGGGTCATTATATGAAAAGGCTTGGTCTATTTTGCCAAAGAACTAAATTAGAAGAAAGAAATAGAAGAGACAAAGAGGCAAATTTAGGCCTGCTATTGCAGAAATCTTCCTAACAATTAGAGCTGTGCTCAGATGGCATGACTGGTCTTGTTCTATTTCTTTGTAGGTTCCCAAGTAAAGGGTATGCCATAAATGGCATTCCTTTTAAAGTATGGACTGAACTAGCTGGTCTTCTGTGATCCTGAGAAAGAGGAGTAGTGCAAGAACCCAGAGGAACCACAGAGGGAAAGTATTGACCCCAGTGTAGCAACATCATGGAGCGGAAAGTATACTGGCATAGATATGTAAATGAGATTGACTACATGACGGATCCTTCTCTCATGCCCACACACATAAATGTAGTTGTTAATTCTGTGAACCTAGAGGGAATTATTGGTTATTTTAAAATATTAATACATCGTTGTCAAACTAGTATAAATCAGAATTTTTAAACCTGTGTCTTCTCCAATCAGTCATAAAATATTATTACTAGAAGAGATCTTAGTCATCCTCTAGCACATAGGCCTCCAGGCTTCCATAGGCTTCCACTATCCTTCCAGACAATAACTTCTACTGCATCCCTCTCACCTCCAGAATCAACTATACCCTCTGTCTGGCATCAAAGATCTTCATAGTCTGGCACCCTCCTAATTCTCACAGCTGATTTGCTCTGTGACCCAATGGTACAACCATCCCTACTGCTTTTCTCACAAAACAGTCCATTTGCCCATTCCATTAGACTCTGAGGTTCTTGAGTAGGGAGCTGTCTTTTGTCTTTCTTTATAACCCAAGCTTCTAAGGTAGAGCCTCCCAAGATCATATTGGTCTAATCAGCCATAGTTGGACACACCGTACATTGACTCCAACATAGCGATGTCATCTTGTCCTCTTCAGAGAACAGAGAACAACCAAGCATCTAACATAGTGCTAGACACAAAGGTACTTAATGCATACTTGTTGAAAGACTGACCACTTTTGCACAAAGTATATTAAAACAAGTTAATCAAAAGATGGAAGAAAATGTTGGAACTGGATGGGACCTTAAAGATCTTCTGATCTAATTCCCCTCCTTGTATGGAAAAGGAATCTGAGTCAGAAACAGGGAAAGGGACCTGCTCCACTCAGCGCTATCATTTAAAAAAATTCTCAGAATAGAAAAGCAGGAAGATCAACACATTTTTGAGAGAATTACATACAAACAACATCTTTGAAAGCTATATGTTATATTTATCATATATGTAAAAGGGGAAACAAGCTACGCAAGAGATTTAAAGTTTCATGTACTTTCATGTCCTTTTATGTTTTGCTATAGAAATAGATATATAAATTTTATGTGGTATATGAAAGTTGAGTTGAAACTATACCCACACACATAAATGTATATATATATATATATATATATATATATATATATATATATGTACATATATACATACATCATACAGTATACTTGAAAAGGTCTTTAACCAAAAGGTGGGTAACTATTTTAAAGATTTGTCATGGAGAGGATTCCTGTTCAGGTATGGGTTGAAGTAGGTGGACTTTGAGCTCCCTTCCAATTCTGGGATTCTGTGAATCTATGAAATCCATCACCTCTGACAGGAAAGACAATCCAAAGTCTCTGAATTACTGATGGCAAGTCAGTGTTATCACTTTTATAAATGAAAGAGAACATTTTTTTACCTACTTCAATAGAAGTCCAGGATATGAGTAAATGAGTAAATAAATGAGTATATGAATAAATAATTACTTTATTTATTTTCAAGATCATTGTATATAGGAGACAGAAGAGACTAGGTCATGGTCTTATGATCTTTGAAAGGTTATAATAGCCTCCAGAGCTCCAGTAACTGGAATCTATACCAAAGTATGCTGGAAGGTAAGCCCAATCCAGGACCCAGCCTTTAGGAATAACCTACCAGATCCATCCTACTGGAGGAGACACCAAGCAGCTGAGATGCAATGTCCTGCCACAAGGGGGCAAATCATCCAAAGGCTATAATGTGCAAAGAAGGGAATTTGGAGAGCTAGATTAATAGCAACCTCTTTTAAGTTGAGCTGACTGTCCATAAGGATTTAGGTGGTGGAGGGGAAAATCTACTCCACTCTGAGATAATATGTTTATAATTCTGTTCACTCTGTATTTTCTGCAGTATATGTATAGATCTCTACCTATATCTACATCTCTCTCTCTCTCTCTCTCTCTCTCCACACACACACACACACACACACACACACACACACACATATATACATACAAACACACACACACACATATATATATATATATACATATATATATATATACTTATATAGAGTGTGTGTGTGTGTGTGTGTGTGTGTGTGTATACTTTTGAAAATCCCAAATGCTCTTAATCAATAATATATTAAGATAATATCAATTATTTAACTGATAGTGGAGTACTTATCACCAGGAAGAATTAAGGGGGAATATACCAGAAAGGGAGCTTCAGATGATAGTATTAGAACTCCACTGCCCCTCAGGAATATGTTTTTTATCCCTGAGGGGCAGATGTAGACAGCAGAGAAGTGAGGACCTGGTAATGGGTGAGGAGAGTAAATTGAGAATATCACTACATATGCATACATGTGCTTATATTCTGACATACACATACATATATAGAGTATTTTTATTTATTTGCATACCTACATGTGAATTATATACACATACGTAAACATTTGCTTATCTTTAAATAATACATTGCTTAGATCTCAAGGTCTTCCATGATCTGACCTCCCCTACTTAAATTCATATCCTTAGACTTTCCAACACTCATCTTTCAGTTAGGATTATAGCTCTACTATTGTCTACATATGCTCTTCTTGACTCAGTGCCTTTGTTGATTGACTAATTATAAGATTTTATGTCATATTAATTTAAACTGTGCCACCCTTCCAGTGTTTTATGTGAAGAAAGAAGGAATTAATTACACAAAGGTCTGGATCCTGTTTCATTCTCACTCACAGGACAATCTTTTAAATCATCCCCTTTAGTTACTAAAGAAAACTCACACAAAACAACAAAGATTTCAGTGATAAAGTTGATGAATCTATTGGAAAATGACTGAGAAGTACCTTAAGTAAGGAAACTCATATGCAAAGGTATCAATCTGTGAATGCAAACATATTTGTGAGAGAAGATTTGTAAAGTTTTAAATCTTATATTTATATTTACTTTCAAGTTTAAAATCTAGTTTAAACACCACTTGTAAATGAGGACTTAGCACCTACTTAGCTCCGCATTGCTGTTTGATCTTCTTACCCAAAAGTGAAAATTGAATGGGGGCATGTGGTAGGGAGTCAGAGTCTAAGAAGAAGGTGGGAGATTGTGAACTGGGCAATGTTGACTCATTTTTCCCTACCTCAACTTTAGCCAATGGCAAGCTCTGGCAAGAACAATGCATATGCCTACTAATTGATTTTCTTCAAACCATTACCTAATATATGTTTCAAAGAAAATACACAAGAGATAGGAGGCAAGTATTATATTTTATACTTTTTTTGGATATGCAAGGTATAATGGGAAAAACAGAATGAAGAAAAAAAAACTCAGATGATTGAATCAGGAGATGATGGTACAAATCTAGACTCTGACACTTAGTGGAATCATTACCATACCCAAGTTACTTAACACCTCTGAGGTTCAAGTAGTACTTCTATAAATTGTGAATGATAATACTTAAAGCCTATCTTATATTTGTAAACAAAATTATTTTTAAATGTTAGAATTCTATGTCAATGAGATTATTACTATTACTTTGTAACATTTCACAATGTGATATAGCTCAGGTCTGGACATACAATAGACTCCACACACAACTGGTAAATTCATTTATATTTAAGGAAAATTCCTGATTTCCTTTTCAAAATATACATGGGGACTAGAGATAAATGTGGCCATTCTAATTGTCTTACAATTTTCATGTTACTAGGATTTTAAAGATTTCATGAAATAATAATGCCCTGTATGATGACAGATACCTGTAAGCATGTCAGCAGTGGAACTCTGAGTCCCCAGGAATTTTACCTTTATGTGAAATTATTAAATTATATTTCCCTAGAAAGAGTACTTCTCCAAATAAATTCGGATGATCAAAAGTCTAACCCAATTCTTTATTCCTGAAATGCAATTCAATACAATGGAATTTTTTTTTCTTTTAAAGAACAAAACATATGAGCAAAATAATGGGAATATAAAGAAAAAGAACCCAAATAGCTGCTCCCCTCAAAAAATTTACTTTCATTCCTTTCTCTTAAAGAAAGTAATTTTTATCTGCCATTTGAACATGTCGTGGGAAATTAGTCTTACGAATAAGACAAAAAGAACTAGTACAGAGATGGGAACATGAGAAAAAGAATAGGTTGTTTAGACAGTATGTCAGAAAAGAAAATGATAAATTCTTGTCAAAATTCTCACTTCAATTATATTTCCCTTTGAATTTCTTATAAGAACATCCATAAACATTAATAATATTTCACCTATTTGTGGGCACATTTCTACTATTTAGCAAAATATAAAATGCTTGCAAGTACAATCCATTATCTTGCTAACAAATTTGGGCTTTTGTTTATAAAATGGGACATCTGGAATTCATATTGTAGAACTGTGTTATAGCACTAGAAGGAATTTAGAGGTCATAGGAGGCAGTATGAAGCAATGGAATGAGAACTAAGCTGGCAGCCATATACTTTGAATTCCAGCTCTGCCACTTCTGTGACCTTGGAAAGTTGTTTACCTTCTATGTGCCCCGGTTTACTCACTTTAGAATTCTTCTGATGTCACTTCTTGCTTTAGAGCTATGATCCTGTCCAATCAAAATTGAGAGGCTAAGCATCTAGTTTAATGTAATATAGTCACAGTAGTAATTGAAGAAATTGGGATTTGGACCCTGGTCCTCTGGCTCAAATCCAATCTTCCTTTTATTCAATCACTTTATCTTCTATCTCTAGTACTAGTATAATTCCTTAAATAGATATACATGTTTTTACGTATATGAAGAATAGTATCAAAGCCCTTTCCATCCTCATAGAATAACAGGATTTATAGCTGAAAGAAACCTAGAGATCATCTAATCCATTTCCATCTTTTCAGCAGATGAGTAAATTAAGGTCCCAAATGATTGGCAAAGGAATCAAGTTGATATCTCCACCCAGGTTCTCTGACTTGAAATTCAGCAATTTTTTCACTAGATCACCCAATTTTGCAATTGCATATTTTTTTTATTATTTTTGATCATCTCCACTGTCTAGCACAATGCCTTTCTTACATATAGTAGACACTGAAAAAAATTTAACTGATTCATAAAAAAACAAAGCATATAGGAAATCCTTCCCTACCCCTTAGTCCTAAGTTCCTTGTCCCAGTCCATTTACTTTAAAGACTTTAAGACCTTTATTTATTTCTTCCACACCCATAAAGATGCTCTTTACCCAAGAGGTCATTTGAATCACTTAGCCTATTAGACTGAATGTTGTTGTTCAGTCATTAAGTCACGTCCACCTCTTCATGACCCTGTAGACCATGACGCACCAATTCTGTCCATAGGGTTTCTTGGCAAAGATTTTGGAGTGGTTTGCCATTTCTTTCTTCATTGGATTAAGGGAAACAGAGGTTGAGTGACTGTTTCAGATCACACAGCTAATAAGAATCTGAGGCTTGAACTGAACTCAGGTCTTCCTGACTCCAGACCAGTGCTCTAGCCACTATAGATGATGACTATTCCCAATCATTGTTTTGCAGTAATGGAGACCCTAACTTCTCAAAGACAGTGTCAGTAAACTTCAAGCTGTCATAGATCTTAACAAATGGAAAAGGCTCCAAGTAAATGTTACTTGGATACTTGTCCAGGGACCACATTAAATAAGGGAGAAGCTCACCACAATGGATGGGCTATAAAATTTTGGGATTTTGGAGTGGCACAGAAATTCATCTCTCCATCTGCTAAGGGACACCCATTAATGATACCAAAAGGAAAGCTGGCCATCAGTAATATCACCTATCTTTTGAAATATTGAAGAAGGCAATACCTCAAGTTGTATTAAGTTAGCTAAGAAAATGTTTGCATGGGTACTTCCCCAAACATTCTTTCAACAGGAGTGAAGAGTCATTCAGCTCAACCCACAATCACAGTCAAGGGGAATCACAGAATGAACTCATGTTAATTGCTTCTGAGAATGAGTATCTCACTTGAAAAGAACATTAAGAGACTGATCATTTCTTCAGAGCTTTGTCTGCCTGAAGGAGAAGAAACCTGAAAGCAGCAGGGAGCATTTTTGCTTAATTGTTGTTTATTTTCTTTGCTAACTCTACATGAGTCCGGCATGTTATTTTCATCACTTCAAAGAAAACATATGAAGTCTTTATATTCCTGTTCAATTCTATTTATCGATTAAATATTTTAATATGACAAAGCACCAACTTAAAAGCATTGGGAGTTGAAATTTGAGAATGGGTAATCTAATTGTGAGTTAAGAGCTTTATCTCAGTTGCCAGGAAATGTGGAGCCAAATTCATACACAATTTTAGTATTTAGTTAATCTCAGGAGCCTGGTTACAACCATACTTTATCTATCTTTTATTTGTCTCCATCCTGTTTTTATCCCTAACAGTCCTATTTTGCTTATGTTTAATCTGCTGTATCATTTCGTGTCCATTTGGAAGTGAGCAATTATAATTAGGCAAGATTATATATATAAATAATATATATGTATATATGTATATTATGTATATCTGTGTGCATATGTGTGTGTGTGTGTGTGTGTGTGTGTGTGTGTGTGTGTGTGTGTGTGTGTGTGTATATATATATATATATATATATTATATATATATATATATATATATATATATATGTCTTAGATGGTGTGATCCTATTTCTATGCCTTCTATGCTCTAAGTTTTCAAAGACTATGCCAGAAAATTTGGGCAAAGCTCAGATATGGAAGAGAAGCAATGACACGCCAAAGAAGAACAAAGAATTCAGAGCCAGAGGACTTAGGTTCCAATTCCACATCTAGATTTCCCAATCTTAAATTTCAACTCCCAATGCTTTTAAGTGGGTGGTTTATTACATTAAAGTATTTCATTGATAAGTAGAATTGAACATTGCCACTCACCTCTGTGACCTACATGTACTCCATAGTGGATCAGGGTCCTTCTCTAGGTCTTTTAAAATAATAATAATGGAATCCAGTAAGATAAAAAGGCCAGCACAATGATTTCATTTTGTCCTAAAGATGTAACTACATACGATGAAGTGTGACTATTTGTTATAGGCCTGATATTTAAGTAAGGAAAATCTGGATTGATGACCAATCTCTGCTACATACTAGCTCTATGACCATAGGCAAATAATGTAACCTCTCAGGAACTCAGACAGTTGATGGTTGTGCGATTTGCATTAGTGGAGGGAAGCTAAATTAAAGAGTTCTTCAAATGAAAGAAGTCATCATTTCACACCCTACCTTCTGCTCCTTACCCCACTCCCATGGTAAGTACAACGAAGAAATGTGAATGGATAAATCGGTTCTTTCTTTGAATTAAGACTGAGAAGTTTGTGATTGATCTTCAAACCCACCAATTTGGGAAACCAGCTCATGAGAACACAATAATCAATTTCCAAACATTAAATTAGTGAAGTTAATTACTACATTTTACCTGAGCTGCTGTTTCCTGCTAACAAGGTTGGACTAACAGAGGATCTTCCCAGTCTACTGGATGTTACTGGTGGTCCTGGTGTTCCATCCCATTCCTGAGCTTTTATTGGCTCTCTAGAGGAAGATGCTCTGTGATGGCCTCTCTCTTTGTTTTCCAGCTTTGGTAGTGGTTCTGTACTGTGGCTTCTTATCTTCAACTCATCTGTTGGTTCTACAGGATAAAGAGAATTCATATTATAAGATAAAGGAAAATTTTCACAAAATAAAATAAGCAGAATCAATAAAGTACTATAAAAGTAATTTATTCTTGAATATGGTTTTCATAAAGATAGAAATCATCCTAATTTAGCATCATGTTTTTTGAGGAATGAAAGAAAGGTTAGGGAAGATTATCATTTTTTTGGGGGGGGAGGTTGATGACATGGTTCAGTCTCACAATGCTTGAGATGACTTTTTGGTAATTATAGGGTGAAGTATTTTACATACACAATCTTGCCTTTGGAATAAAAGAATGAAAATTTTCCTTAATATGGGAATTTTCTCTAATTCCTCACCAGCATCGCTTACTCGATGTCCTCCACTATATGTCTTTATGCTTCTGCCCTGGAGCCTGCTAGTTTCATTGATGTTTTTGACAAAAACACTGGTTCATGAGAGGAACTCAGCCATGCTCAATTCACTCCTGGCTGGACTCAGCCAGATTTCTTTACCTCTTTTTCATAAGCCTTGGACTCAGCAATTGCCATCTTCTCCCCTTCTAGCACCCTCTTCCTTTGTTTTTCTCTTTCTCCCATTGGAATGTAAAGTTCTTGAGAGAAGGGGTTTTCTTATTCCCTTATATTTTATCATGCTTAGCACAGTGTCTGGAATTATAATTAATGTTCATTCCATCCATCTATCTATCTATCCATCTATCCAGCCAATAGCCATTAAAAAAAAAAAAGATCTTAAATGTTTGAGCTCTAAATGTCCAAGGCTGCAATTTGTATTGAGGGTGAGATACTAATTTAAATTGAGAATGCTTAGAATTTAATGCAGACACTCAAATGTTTTGAAGTTGATTCATCAAAATGTAGTGGTTGGTTGGACTGGAGCAGTTTCCATGGAATGTTTATGGAGATGGGTCTATACTTGGCCTCTTCCAATGTTTGCTACAGCCACTAACCCAAGAACATGGATAATTAGTAGCTCCTGTCTGGTTGCTTGGTTCCTATGATGGGTAGAGTGTATCAAAGACACCTAGCAAAGGAGACAGAAAGAGCTGTCCTCTAAGTAAGCTAATTAAGTCATTCTTTCATTTCAATTCTTTGTTGAGATACAACCAATACTGTTGGGGTATAGGAAGTGTATTTCAGTCTAACTCCCCTATGCAATTAAAAATGTAGATCTGAGGAGTTGAATTACTATGAAATTTTCTTAGAAGTTAATTTTGGCTTCTTAGTAATGTAAAGTTTGGTATACCTGTTCCAAAGTCCGTTGGTGATTTTACAAAATAATATTCTTACCACTACCTAGTTATGTGACCAT
Source organism: Phascolarctos cinereus (assembly GCF_003287225.1). Lineage (NCBI taxonomy): Eukaryota > Metazoa > Chordata > Mammalia > Diprotodontia > Phascolarctidae > Phascolarctos > Phascolarctos cinereus. The sequence continues at coordinate 59,849,749 of NW_027556180.1, forward strand.
AGGCAAGCCATAATCTCTCTGGATCTCAGGTAACTCATCAATAAAATAGAGAGGTCAGACAAGATGGTACCTTTTAATACATTCTATGATTTCATATTCATTGTGTAAGCTCTTAAATTTTATTCTGACCATCTCCTTGTGAGCTTATTAATAAATCTTTGTCTCTTTCATGACTATAAGCCAAACAAAATGTCAATAGCACCAGAAAAGGATATCACAGAGTTGGGATTTTTTTATGCCATTTTTTGAGTTTCAAAGAAAAAGTGTGGTTTTTAAATGCTCCTCCCTCTAAGCCCAACAAGGAATCTATGGTCCTCCTATCTAATCTTTCAGATTCTCAATAGATTTTGGGGCATTAGTTCTTATTTGTACCCTTATTATTGTTGCTATTATTACATTTATTATTGTTATATTTGCTAACTATGTTATATTATTATATAACTATATTATATTTCATAAATAGCATATTAAATCTTTGCACTTATTAGATACAAAGTTTATATAATTATATATTTTTCAAAAGAATTATTAGTCCCTCCCTCCTTTCCCAGACACTAGACCTGATTGGACATTTGGCCAAGAGAGAAAGGAAGGAGAAAGAAAAGTTTCAAGCAATACTTGTTCCATAATTATTACCGGAATTTCAGACAGTCCTTAAATATGACACTCAAAAGATAAATTTCAAGTTAACTCACAGTTAGTTATTTTCTTTGTTCTAATTTAATTGCTTTCCTATGTATGCCACAGGCTTGTCACTTAGGTCTGAAGTCTAACAAAATAATACCTAAATATAGTACAGAAAAAAATAGCTCTTTTTCTCTTTTTTTTAAATTCTCACGTCCCCAAGGTTAGTATGCTGCGAAGTTTGGCAAGTATCCTTAGAGAACGTTATATAAAAGGATTCAAATATTATGCAAACAAAGTTTAGGGTTCAGTGCCATTATTATTGTTGTTACTATTATCATCATTATTTTCTAAATGAAGAGCACTTATTTCAAATCTATGAGAGTAATACATTGGAATTTTATCAGCAGAATAAATCAGGTGACATGTATGTTTGATAGCACATTTTCCTAAGAAAATCTTTCCACTCAAAATGAACATTAAAATACTCAAAATACCTCTTAATAGACAAAAATGGAAATCACATAGACTTAGGAAGAATATATTTGATATGACATATTACAATTTAAAAGAAGTCTATTCAGAGGATAGTGGGGCATGATTGAAATCTATATTGTGACAATTTTTTGGACTTCTTGGGCAAATTTCCCACCCCTCAAAAAGAAAAAAAAAAGACTGTTCTTAGTAATAAGAACTTTCTTACATAAGAAGGATTGTGGAAATAATGTAAAGTTCTTTGAAAACCAAAAATTTAAAAATCATGCAGATTTTTTCCTTAAAATGGCAACTTTATACAATAGACATATTTTCAATCTACATTCATCTTAAGGTCTAGTGTCAAAATAGATCCTTTCCCATTTAACATCTCCTTGAAAATCACACCATAATTTATACTTATGTAAAGCCAAGAACCCTTACAAATGCCATGTTAATCAAGAAACCAGAGAGGAAAATGGCTGCTTTGGAGAAAGGATCATTCATTATTTGTTAATATAACCAAACAATCCTGAATAAACAGAAAGAGGTTTCATAAAATTCTGCTCCAGTTTCCAACATCCAAAAGGATTCATTTGCCACATCAGTCAATTACTTCCACAAACAGCTTGATGATTTGGGTAAGAGGCTTTTATGTTTGTGATTTGTAACTGCAGCTACCACTTGAAATTTCATGGTCTCACACAGGGATCCCTTAGTTACAGGAGATGTATTCTAATTGTCCACAGCACAATAGGGATCAAAATGACCACAGCTCTGGGGGCTGACCAGCATTTGTGCTCAATGCTTTATGCAAATGATTCCTCTGAATTTTATCCTGTATGTCCCTATTGGTTTAATCAGCAGGATCAAAGTTTCTCCATTTTATTCCAACCACTGGAAAATGGAAATGATGAAAGGCGATTAAAATTGATTAATTGCATAGAAAAGACAGCATTATAAGGATGACTGAGACATTATGATGGGACTGTTTGATAAGACGAATACTATGGAATATTCATGATACAAATGACAGGTCATTTAATGCAACTCCTTCATTTTACATATGAGGAAACTGAGGCCTAGAAAGGTGAAATAACTTATCTTAGGTTGTACAACTGTTTAGTGTACAGCCCAAGGTCTCTTGCCTCCTAGTACAACAGTATTTTCACTAAACCACATTGATGTAGTACAGACAGTTAACAATTGCTAGCATTTATACGATGCTTTAAGGTTTGCAAAGCACATTACAACTGTTCAATGTTTATTGCATAAAAATTTAGAAATTGCCAACTACATGCCAGGTATTCTGCTAAGTGCGGGGTATACAAATAAGATGGTCCTTGGCCTCAAGGAGTTTATAATCTAATGCGAGAAGACAACACACAAAAGAGTCCTGGAAGGGGATTTGAGGTGAGGTGGAAAAGTGGAGAGTAAGCTGGAGATTCCAGATCCAGCCCTCTATAAAGGGGATGTTTGGGAGTTTATACTCCACCCTACAGCCCTCCAATCAGAGGTAAGAGGAAACTGAGGGAGTTGGGAAAATGTTGAGTATACAAAGCTAAGTTAAACAGAATGAAGATGAGATTTCAGGTAACCAGCTTATTGTGGAAGGGGCATTATGCGTCTGGAAGTTCAAATCAAACAGAGCTTCAAATAGCTCTCATTTGATCCTCACAACTCTGCAAAGTAAATATAAATATCCTCAGTTGAGGAAGCTAGGAAGAGAGAGATTAAATGCCCATCCATGGTCTGCAAACAGATTTGAACTTATGTTTTCCTGATTCTGTCCAGTGAGCCTCATACCCACTTCCTAAAGATGACTAATAAAAAAGCAAACTATTCCTTCTTCTTGTATAAATCAAATTGCTACAGGTACAGTATGAATTAATCCATTGAATCAAAAGATATTGTCAGTAGAATATCCAGGTCATGGAACTGGAAGGAATCAAAAGGGAAAAGGCCATAAACCAGAATCAAAGGAAACCCAGATCTGCCTCTTCCCTTCTCTGTGACCTTGGGCAACTCATTTAAGCACATTGGGCCTCAGTTTCCATTCAATGAAGAAGGTTGGACTGGAAAGCCTCTAAGTCCCTTTGGAGGCAAGAAGATCTTGGTTCAAACTCTGACTCGGATACATATTAGCTGTGTGGTCAAGTAATATGATCTCTTTGTGCCCCAAGTCACCGAGAGCTCACAATCAGCATTGATGGAAGGTATCCCAGAATTCCACATCAGAAATTCCCCACATGCACAAGTTTACTTATTCCTGGCATGTGTCTACAGCAGAGGAAAGATCAGAAATGGCTATGGGAAGCTAGATTCTTTTACTGATAAGTGCTTTGCAAACTGGTTTCTGATTAGTCTTCTGGGTTAAGATGTCCCAGAACTCCAGTAACAGAAATTACCATCCATTCTGATCTATGCATAGAACATTTTACATCCAAGGACATGAAATCTTAAAATTATTACTAAAGAATATCACACTAAGCATAAAATCTAAAGATATCATATTGCAATAATGCTAGAAGTAGTGTGAGAATCTAATAGCTTTTGCTTTTAAACCTTAAGGTGTTACATAAATGAAAATCAGTATTATTCTTTTATCTGGTTCTATTTACTATAAAAGTAATTCTATTCACAGCCATCCATACTACATAGAATCCTTTTAAAAGTGTCCATTTAATCCAACAAATTCATTTTATTTAGTCTCAAATGGGATGAAAATAGGGCCAAATCTTCTCTTCCTTCTGCCACCTTACCAATCTATAATTTTGATGGTCTAGAATCTTCCAGAGTGGGAACTGATGTTGAATCCCATCCTGATTTGAAGCACTGTATGAAAGTCACTTGCTCAGGGTCACATAGATATCAAATCCAGCATCTTATTATATCCAGTGTGTGTGTGTGTGTGTGTGTGTGTGTGTGTGTCTGTGTCTGTGTCTGTGTGTATGCATGTAGGTATGTATGTATGTATGTATGTATGTATGTGTAGGCTTACAACTTTATATCAAGATAGTGGAGAAAAGACATGAAATCAAGGTACCTTACAAATGCAACAAGTATCAGCAATTGACTGATAGTCTTATAGAGATGTTAACAGGATAAGTGACTTGCTTAGGGTCACACAAAATATATTTACATATATATTCACATGTGTAATGTGTATAGCATATAAATATGATATATTATGCATCACATCAGTATTATACATGTGTATGATATGTGCATTATATCTAAATTTATGCATGTGCATGTGTGTATTCCTATATGTGTATATTGTGTGTATATGTGTCTATATGTATATGGCTCCTCCTGGTATTAATGGAATATATAGGAATGCCCCTCAGGAATCACCCATCCATCTAAATGAATTCTTGCATCTGCTCTGAACTTTTCTCGATAACCTCATTTGCCTTTTCAGAACTTTCCCATAGGTTCAGGATCTTTGCAACTTGTGCAAATAATTACATGAGATCGGGGAGAAGACAAATTTCATGGATGTCAGTCTAGATTTCCTTGATTGGTACATAACTTTCTTTTGAGGTGCTTCAATATAGTGTTATTGGGAAACTAATAAAAGCTAAAAAATGAAAAGCAGATTGGATCAGGCTCTAATCTCCAGCAGTGCATTATGTGGCCCAAATCATTGTTACTGGATGATATTTATCAGGATCTTGGAACCACAGCAGGAAACAAAGAAGGTGCCAAGTCCTTTCTCCCAGGCCTGCTATGAAGGCTCACTTTTACATGCTTAAAGATTACGAGTTGCTAGAAGAAGAAAAAGAAAGCCAGCTTATAAAGAAAAAGTAAGAATGCTTTGTTTCCTTCACTAATTCAATCAATGGATGTGTTTCTATTTCATTCAAGCCCTGGAAAGAAGAGCAATGAATAGGAATTCATCCAGATCAAGCAGTGGGAATGATGCCCTTAAGTAAACTTTTAAAAGATTCAGTTTAGAGAGGGAGAGATCTGCAATGTCAAGATGCAGAGTCTCATGTGGAGAGACACCTTAGGATCCTTCCAGGCCTTGGCATTGGGCAATGGAGGTGTGGGGTGGGAAGGGCAGGGCCCTTGAGTTCATGCTGGCATGGCCACTGAGCAGAAAAGGCCAATCAGTTGCCTTCTTATTTTAACTAATGATTTCTATTATCCAGGCAGCATGGCATAATGGGTTGAGATCCAATCAATAAGACTTGGGTTCAACTCCCACCTAGGACACATACTGGTTAAATCCATTGTTGATCCTTGTCTCATTTGTAAGGTGCCTTCAGTTAGTGCCTCTTTTTCTCCTATCTTGAGGTGAAAGTATAGGCCTAGCTTCTGGAGTGAGTTCCATCTTACTGGGAAACTGGGATCCCAGTTAGTTCCTGACAAAGATGTTAACAGAGAATTCCCTTCCAGCAACTATACCCCAAGCTCCTCTCTTTGTAGAGGTATGTGTAATCCAATATCATTGCATTGCCCTCTCTCCCCACTCAGCCAACATAGAATCCTGAGGGGAGAGACTCCAATCAACTGATTTATTTGGACAAACAAGTCCTCTGATTTTCTCCTTAACCCCTTTGGTATCTGCTGAATTAGAAAATCTTTTCCACTCCTGTCTCTTATTCACTTTATCCTAACTCCCCTATAGTCCGTATCTTTTTCTCCTCTCCTGTTTTATCGTGCTCCCTGAGAACCCCTCAACTATTAATGAATTTCCTTTCCTTTTGAAACTCCATCTTATGTGCCTCCATCCACCCTCTTCCCACAATGAACCTACCTTTGTGAAAAAAAAAAAAAAGAAAAACTAACAAACCATACCTGATTCCACAAGCAACATTCTACTCCCACAGAATTCTACAATGCTAGAGAGGAGATAAATGGGTCTCATCCTCTCTACTCAGCAACCAAGATTCTTCACTGAAATGCATTTGAGTTATCATTAATCTTAACCCTATGGTTGACTAATTCAACTATGCACTATGCCCTTATTACCTTTTTGCTAGTCATTCCTTGTTAAAGCCCCAGCCCTACATTACACTACACTTTGCTTTCTCCATTCACATTCACATGCTTCTGAATATTTTCTGGATAAAGTCAAATAACCTTTCCGACTAGGTCTGCTCCAAATTCTTACCTGAAGCCAACTGGTCCCTCACTACTGCACAATATTCATTGTAGCCTGGCATGAGTGATTATTTATCACAGCCCCCAAAGACATTCTATTCCTAAAACCCAATTGTAGCAGCCTTCTTAATAGTGAGTCTCACCTCCTATCTGACTGAATAATAAAAATAAAATAAAATAAAATAATAAAATAAAACCCTATCTATTGAGAGCATCATCTTCTAGATGTATTACATTCCAGTATGTACAGCCTAAGACCCTTGAATAAGAAACGAATTTGTGTTTTTCTTCCTCAGTATCTAGCACAGTATCATGTACACAACAGGCTTTTAACATATAAGCTTCGTTGAATATTTGTTGAATTATTAGAATGAATCCTAAAGAAAATGTGACACTGATTAATTAGGGAGTTTTCGAGTCACCAAACTAGTTTTACAGAAAGATAGGTGGGGGAAGACCTATGTAAAAGCTTATTGCTACTCAGTCATGTCTGGCTCTTTGTGACCCCATTTGGGGTTTTCTTGGCAGAGACACTGGAGTGGTTTGCCATTTCCTTCTCCAACTCATTTTACAGATGAGGAAACTGAGGCAAACAGGGTTAAGTGACTTGCCCAGGGTCACAGAGCTAGGAAATGTCTGAGGACAAATTTGAACTCAAGAAGATGAGTCTTCCAGACTCCAGAACTGGCATATTATCCACTGCACCACTTAGTTGCCCCATGCAAATTATAACCTATCTAAATCTTAGACAGTTGAGCAGCTAAGCTGCGCAGTGGATAGAGTGGGTAGAGCTCTGGCCTTGAAGTCAGAATCCAGTCTCAGACACATGACACTTACTAGCTGTGTGACCCTGGGCAAGTAACTTAACCCCGCTTGCCTCACCAAAACACTGAAAAAAAGAAAGAAAGAAAGAAATCTTAGACAGTTTTATGAGTTATTGCAGTCAAAAATATTCATCACTCAGAGACCAATCTGTTGTTAATGAGTCTCTTTAAAATTAGCTACATTGGTTTTTGGATGGTGGCCTGTCACAAGGCTGTACCCACACCCTGTCTAGATAAATAGAACCAGAGTCCAAACTAAGGGTTGATGACCACGGCTTGGACCTATAGAGATGGATTTAGGAGGCATTCACAACATTTTCTGTCTTTGAATAGCTTAGAAACAACAATGAGATACGTCCTTAAGTGGTAATAATTAGTGCAGATGAAAAGCTAGCAGACGGTGGAATGGAGTACATTGCTATCCCATCTGGACTTGCTCCCTCCCTGCCCATGCATTGACCTCACCAGCAGCAGCCTTGCACTCATGTCCCACATTGAAAATAATAGGGGAGGGAGGTGGAGCCCAGATGGCAGAATGAAAGCAGTGACTTGCTTGAGCTCTCCCCCAAACCCCTGCAAATACCTATAAAAATGGCTCTAAACAAATTCTAAAGAAGCAGAATCCACAAAAAGACAGAGTGAAACAAATTTCCAGCCCAAGACAACCTAAATGGTTGATTGGAAAGGTGTATTGCACCGGGCTAGTAGAAGAGCACCGTTCAGCTTGGACACGAAGGCCACAGCGAACCTGGAGCAGGCGTCAGTGGACTGAATCTCAGGCAGCTGTAGTGGTTTCCAGACCTCTCAACCCATGAACACCAAAGACAACTTATAAGGTCAGTGGGAACAGTCTATTTCTGTGGTGAGAGAAAAGCTAGGTCTCAGCCCTAGTTCCTGAGCGTGGCCCGAGGCAGTGGCTGCGTCCTGAGCTTTTGGCCCACAGACTGAGGGGGAATCAAGTGGCTGGTCAGAGGGGGATTGCAGGGATCTCTTTGCCAGTGCTCGGGCAGGAATGTCTTGCTTTGCCCTTGCTTGGATCTGGGTCACAGTTCTGACGGGCAGTCCTGGGGCAGGGAGTAGTGCTGGTGTGGTAGAGTTTGCAGTGGTGATACAGAGTGAATCTTCCTCACAGTTCCAACACAGAAAGATGTGCTTGTGGTCACTCATAGAACAGAGCATAGGCCAGGAAAAGAGTAAACACCTCGCCACTTATCATAATATCTTGGAAGCACTGAAAATTTACAGATCCCTAGAGGTATCTCTGAAAACAGCTGCACAAACCCCTGAAGCTTGGGACAGTACATTCGCCACAATGGAAGCAGACCTCTACCTTAGTAAAGAGTTTATAACTCAAGTAATTGGCCGGGATCATGAGCAAACCTCGCAAGAAGTGTCAGACCATAGAATCTTTTTTTGGGAACAAAGAAGATCAAAACACACAACCAGAAGAAGACAACAAAGTCAAATCTCCTACATCCAAATCCTCCAAGAAAAATATGAATCAGTCTCAGGTCTTGGAAGAGCTCAAAAAGGATTTTGAAAAGCAAGTGAGAGAAGTAGAGGAAAAACTGGGAAGAGAAATGAGAGTGATGCAAGAAAATCATGAAAACCAAGTCAACAGCTTGCTAAAGGAGACCCAAAAAAATACTGAAGAAAATAACACCTTAAAAAATAGCCTAACCCAAATGGCAAAAGAGGTCCAAAAAGCCAATGAGGAGAAGAATGCCCTAAAAAGAAAAATTGGCCAAATGGAAAAGGAAGTCCAAAAGCTTCCTGAAGAAAATACTTCCTTAAAAATTAGAATAGAGCAACTGGAAGCTAGCGACTTCATGAGAAATCAAGACCCTGTAAAACAAATCCAAAAGAATGAAAAATTAGGAAACAATGTGAAATATCTCATTGGAAAAACAACTGACCAGGAAAATAGATCCAGGAAAGATAATTTAAAAATTATGGGACTATCTGAAAGCCATGATTAAAAAAAGAGCCTAGACGTCATCTTTCAAGAAATCATCAAGGAAAACTGCCCTGATATTTTAGAACCATTCTATTTGCCAGGGACTGTGCTAAGTGCTGGGGATACAAGAAGAAGCAACAGTTAGAGCTCACACTCTAATAAGGGAGAAAATTGTCAAATGTGTTTGTTGAGCAATTGTTACAGTTGTGGCATACTCTTCTTCACCCCATTTGGGATGTTCTTAACAAGGACCCTCCAATAATTTTCCATTTCCTTCTCCAGGGCATTTTACAAATGAGGAAACTGAGGCAAAATGGGTTAAGTGATTTGCCCAGAGTGACATAGCTAGTAAGTGTCTGAGGCTGCATTTGAACTCAGTTCTTGACTCTAGGCCCTGGTGCTCTACTCACTGCTCCTCCTACCTGCCCTGTAAGTATAAAAAGAAGCTGTATTCTGGATAATTAGGAAATAATTAAGAGAAGGAAGGCACTAAAATTAAGAAAGGTTGTAGTAGGTGGGATTTTAATTAAAACTCGAAGCAAGCCAGAAAAGCCAATAGGTGGAGATGAGTCAGAGCATTCCAAGCTGGGAGACAGCTAGAGAAAATTCCCAGAGTCTGGTGACCAGTGACTTACATCAGTCCTCAGTCTCAGAAAAGCAGTGGTGTGAATGTATGGCTTTTCTGAGCTATCACTTGGTATCTCTTCATCCTGTTTCAAGGTAGCTCAGGAAATGCATCTGGAGTATTGTTTTCGGTTCCCATTTTCACAGTTTAAGAAGGACATAGACCAACTGGGAAGTGTCCAGAGGAAGGCATGTAAGATGATTAAAAGCCTTGAGTTCATACAAAAAGAGGATGAGTTGAAATAATTGGAGATGTTTAGCTTACAAAAGAATTGGGGGCGGGGGTTGTGTCCTCTAGTATATGAAGGGTTGTCATATATTAAAAAATAAATAAATAAAAAGTTAAATTTGTTTTGTTTAATCCAAGAGGATAGAACTGAGAATGAGTGGAAATTGCTTAGACAAATTTAGGTTTATTTTGAGAAAGAACAAAACAATTTCATAACAATAAGAGCTATATAAAAGTAGAATTGATTGTCTTGGGAAGTATTGGGCTCCCCCTTACAGAGGATCTTCAGATTGAGGCTGGATGACACCTGGTAGTGTATATTGAAGTAGGATTCTTTTTTTGGGGGGGGGTTCATTTTGAGTAAAAGTCCACTGACAAACCTTCGAAATCTTAAACCTGGTAATTCTGGGGGGGTTTTCCACTACAATTCACCATGCATATTTCTAATGAATATGCACTTCTGTTTACCATCTGAATTGAAGTTTTGCATTTAAAATAATATATGCCATTTCATGAAAGTGGCAATAATTAGTACTTTTTTTAAAATACAAAAAGATCTTATAATCTTAGTCTGATGTCGAGAGTCATTGATTGAGAGAAATAAAGGCAAGGTGATGTTCGAAATTCATGAAACAACTACTCTATTGTCAGAGCTGAAAACTCTGCATTTAGAAACTGAACATCATTATAGAAAGTGTCTTTATTGTTCAACAATCCCTTTTTTACTCCAAAATAATGTATGAAAATGCAAATGTCTAGCTATAATTCATCACATTAAATATTTATGGTCAGAGTTCACTGAAGCTCCAATCCCTATGTTACCATGCTAATGCTTCAAGCCCTGCCCCATGTAATTTTCTTTTTCTATGTGGGACTATGTTATTCATTGAAATAGAGTCAGTCCAAGGCCTGGGTCTTCACACATTGGAGATGAAAATGACTGCTAAAAATCTCCCAGAGTGCACATAATTCTGAAATAATTGACCCATGCAATTTTTGCAATGGGAAAGCTTTCACAACCTTGTAGGGAGGGCACATGCAAAGCTTTCAATAGAATCTGAAACCTAAATGACACCAATGAACTGTAAAGAAAGTTCTGCTCACAAATTGTGCCAAACCACCCAATGAACAGAAGGGCAGCCATGTAGTGGGCATCCTCCAGAGCAGCGGTTCTCCAAGGGTGGTTCAGGGACCCCTGAGGATGTTGGGGGCACTTTCACAGAGTTCTCAAGGTCAAAAATATTTTTGTAAAAAATAATACAAAGGTGTTTTCATTTCTAATATAGTAAATATTAAAACGTATAACTCACACTTTGGAGGATGCTCAAGAAATTTTAAAAACATAAGGGGGTTCTGAGAAACAAAACAGAGGCTTGCTAGACACAGACTTACAAACACATTGTTTTTAGGGGCTTCTTGCTATCTGCAGTACAGAGTGAAGGAGAGATTCCTGAAGTATGAGATAAAGGAGTAGAATTTTACTCCTAGCTCCTAAAAGCTGGGTGGCACAGTGAGCAAAACACAAGCCTAGAGGTAGGAAAATCAAATCAAAGTTCAAATTAAATTAATCTGGCCTCAGACACTTAGCTCTGTGACCCTGGCTAAGTCACTTCACTTCTGCCTGTCTGTTTCCTCAAGTATAAGATGGGGATAACAGTAGCACTTACCTCCTGGCATTGTTTTGAGGATTAAAGAAGATTTAATTGTAAAGAGTTTAACACAGGGATTAATACATAGTAGGCACTATATAAATGTTAGCTATTACTCTAGCTCTATAATTAACTATCTGTGTGACTATGAGAATGTCATTTTTTCGTTATTTGAACCTCAGTGTCTCTATCTATAAAATGGGAGTAGTGGCCTAGATAAAGACTAAGGCCCTCCTAGCTCTGAAGCTTTATTATATAAGTAAATGAGAACTCTGTGTGTGTGTGTGTGTGTGTGTGTGTGTGTGGGAGAGAGAGACAGACAGAAAGAGAGAATTTCGTTGTGTTGGCACTTTATTCACTTTTTTTCCTTCACTACTGAAAAAGGGAATCTATTACAATGAAAATTTGGCCTGTTTTAAAAAGAAATATTAAGTTCTAAATAAAAGTAAGCTTCCCTAGGAAAGAAGAGAGAAGGGTCAGAAACATTGATTGCCTTTTCCTTTGCAAGAAAAATGGACAGTAACGAAGACAGGAGCCACTGAAAGGGAACCAGAGCTATGGTAAAATGATAATGGTGATTTTATAAAGCTCCGATCATCCTGACCTGGAGTCAGAAGGACTTGAGGTCAAATCCAGCCTTAGACACTGAGTTAAGTCACTTAACCAGACAACCTTGTTTCCTCCTCTGTAAAATGGGGATAATAACAGCATCTATCTCATGAGGTTGTAATCACAATCAAATGAGGTAAGATTTGTAAAGTGCTTTGTAAACCTTGAAAGTCTGTCTGTCTCTCTCCCCCTGCCTATGTCTCTCTCTCTCTGTATGTATGCATATATATGTATATATACACATAATATTCTTTTTTCCTTTTTAAAAATATCTTTTATCACATATGCTTTGGTTTTCATATTTCTTTTTTACCCACCTATGCCCCCTCCTACTTTCCAAAAAAAAAAAAAAACCAGACTTGAAAGTATATGTAATCTTCACATCCATGACCTTCTATCTCTATAAAAAAGAAAGTTTTAATTTTTTTTTACTATTTTTAAATTAATTTTATTTTTTAATTACCAGGAATATATTTTCCCTCCCTCCCTTTATCTCCCCACCAATTCCTTATACAAATGTGGGAGAACTATATTTATTAATAATAGCTAGCATATATATAACATTTAAAAATTTGTATTTGATCCTATAATTTATTAATAATTAATTATTGTTATTCTCCCCATTTTAGAGATGAGAAAACTGAGGCTTTAGAGAGGTTAGGTGACTTGCCTAGGGTCACCAAACTAGTATGTATTTGAGGGAGGTTTAGGATTTAAACTCTAATTCTCGTAGACTCCAAGTCTAACATACTCCCCTCCACTTTCTCCCCCTCCCCCTGCCACCTAGTTCCTTTGAGGTTAACTATCTCTATTAAACAAAGTAAAGTGGTACACTGAGTCATTCTTTCCTTTTTTTTTTTTTTGGCATGGCAATCAAGGTTAAGTGACTTGCCCAGGGTCACATAGCTAGTAAGTGTTAAGTGTGTGAGACCATATTTGAACCCAAGTCCTCCTGACTCCAGGGCTGGTGCTCTAACCACTGCACTACTTAGCTGCTTTTGAATTCTTTGGTGTACGGTAAGGCATGGGTTAATGTGACTTTGCCACATTTGTTACATTTTTGGAGTTTGCTTCAAGTGTGTCTTCTACAGTAATGAGTAAGGTTTGAATGGTAACTAAATGACTTTCTGCATTTATTGTACTTAGAAAGTTTCTTCCCTAAGATTATGTTGTATTTAATTGGGTCTGATAAATGGTTTGAAGTTCTTTCCAAGTGTATCATATTTGTGAAGATGTTTTCCTAAAGGAACTCTCTGTGGCAGAGTGAAACTTGCCCCAAATGTATTATATTCTTGAGCATCCAGCTCATTGAAAGGTTTTTGTTTTTGTTTTGTTTTGTTTTGGTTTTGTTTGTTTGTTTGTTTTTCTGTCTGAGATTGTCACTTGCCTGGACTCTTTCTCTTGATAAGTGTTCTGTCTCTCCAACCTGATCTCACAATCCCAAGGTTTTCCCAACTTCGAATTCCATGGACCATCCTTGGTGAGTTTCTCTTTAGATATCTTTCCTATGGAAATAAGCTGTTCTGGAAATGACTCCTTTGTTTCATGCTTTGTCTCAGAACAAGGGGACCTAGATGAGGGCTTAAGTCAAAGTAAACTCAAAGGTCACACTGTATTCACTATGGGTAAGCACTTGGCTCTAAAAAAGCCTAGTGACTTAGAAGTAACAATAAGAAGATTTTTTAAAATGCCCTAAAATTAAGACTAATACAAATTTCATAAACTGGTGATGTTATTGTGCTGTCAAGAGGTTTTAAAATTTTACCAGCAAGGAAACGATTCATTGTGACATATAGGTAACTGGATTCTTGAAGAATATGCCAGGAGAACACACATATGTCAGGTCCTAGCAAGGTAGAATACTGATCTGGAGATAGCTTGTGAGCCATGTTGTATGAAAGACCAGCATTTCTATTTTCAGAGAGGCTCAGGACTAGGTGATGATTTTTTTTTCTGGTCACAGACACTTGATTACAAAGGCCCAGAAGGGTTTTGATCTATATTGGCAAAGTGAATACACAGACAAAATCACCTATCCCTGATGTATCTTCAAAGCTGAGATAACTTGTATGGGAAATGTTTGTGGGCCCAAGTCTAAGATCCACAGAAGTAAGGGCTATAGCGGCAGAGGAGGGGGAAATCACAAGAAAAGAAACAAAACCAATGACAAAATTGGCTTAACAGCTGTCTGAATTCCAGATACAAAATTTAAGACCAAATCTATGTTTCACTATTAACTGATAGGAATCAGTAATATGAGTCCAGGATTTAGGGGCTACGTCCGGATAGGATCAGATGTGAACAAAAGATTTCAGCTGCTCAATTCACTACAGCTTTTCTCCCTGCATCATGAGCAGTAGGGTCTCAGAAGGATCAGCCCTCTCCCTGTGGAGCTAACTTAATGAGGTACAGTGAATCGGAACACCTGGATGGGAATGTGTCTGATTTTGCCATGCACTTATAGAGATGTCGTGGATTTTGAAGAAGAATCTTGGCTTGGGACACACGGAGCATTAGGCTTGAGCCCAGTGAGTATAATTTATAATCCAAGTATCAGAATCACACTATTTTGTGGTTTGGGAGAATCTAAGGCACCAGACTGCCTTAAAACTGAAATTACTACATAATAAAAGGAGGAAGAGAGGGAATGGGAAGGTCATTTTACTCTTGGTATTCCCACTTCCATCAGGAGAGAGGTAGCAGAATACGTACTGCCTGGATCTTTTGCCTCTAATGGACTTTAGGATTGGCTTTAACCCCAGTTTGGTCCCCTCTCTGGAAGGCATGGTCACCTCTTTAGAGGCTCTCCCTGCCAGGGTAATGGATTGATTGATAGATTTAGAATTAGAAGAGACCTCAAACACTGGTTAGTCCAAAGTGATTCGTGCTGGTGCCTGAGGAGGGACCAGAGCTAGGAAACTGCTCTTGTTTCACAAAAGACATACAGTACCTTTCCATTAAAGTGTTGGAATAGGAGGCAAGACTGGGGGACAGCCATTAAATTTCTCTGGAAACCAGGTTTCTCTTTCTTCAATTTAATAAGCAAATTAGAGAACAAGGAAGAATGACCTATCTGTTCTATCAGGGAAAGAATCCATGACCAGACAAGAGATAAGAGTCAGATCAGGTTAAAAGCATTTATTAAGCACCTACTAAGTACCTGGCACATAGTAGGTGCTATATAAATGCTTATCCTCTTCCTCCTCCTCCCAGTCACAGAAGATAAAATGGACCCCAGTTTTCTAATTTGTAATTCAATATATTCATTAGCAAACAGTCTACTCTAGGAGGATATCAGATGAAAGTCTCTTTCTCTTCTGACAGTCAGAGATTCTGTAATTTTTATGATTTGGTAGAGCAGAGAAGGTACTGGCCTTGAAATTAAAGGACTAGTATTCCAATCCCAACTCTGACACTTACCAGCTGTGTGTCTAAGGTCTCTTTGGGTTTTATTTCTCATATCTAGATCAGAAGAGGTAAACATATTTGTATTATTGACCTCATAGCATTGTTATAAAACTTTAAGTGTCTTCATATATATTGCCTATTATCATTAGAGCTTGCTTTTGTAAACCTTGTAACATATGAAAATGGGAGTTATCATCATCATCACCGCGAGGCCAAATTCCATGCTATACTCATTAAGTTTAGATTCCAGCATGTAATCAGTTCTTTATTATTTAAAACATACTGTCCTTTTCATGGGCTTTCCAGGTGCTTTGTTCCTTCACATTTTACCTGACTACCTTTTTTTCCAATCCCTACTCCCCCCTTCCAAACATGTGCACGTGCTCATGTGTGCTCTCACACATACAATGAAGAATGGGCAGGGGAATAAGTAAAAGATTAAATAAAAATCAAGCCCATTTTATTTCTTGTTATTTATATATATCAAATTTTGTACTGCTTGCATGATGTAAATCACCTATGGTGTCACTCTTTTGAGCATTTAATTAAAAAATGCCATAGTTCCCTAGTTTTAAACTTTGAAAGGAAGGCAAGTCTCTGAACAGGTAGGTAGGAGGTGTGTGGGCAGTCAAATGTGTGCACAGGTGTGATCAACTTTAATTAAGATACAAATCATTTTTCAGCAGATGGAAGAAGGCTTCAATATTACTTAAAAGAATAATAGACAGGCAGACACTAAAAATATTAATGTGTGGCAAGAAAAGAAAACCGCATAATTTCCTTTCTTCTTGATAGATGCAATTCTGAGAACATATCTATCAGTGTTAAGAGCAACGGCCAAATATTTTAAAAGTTCACCATCTACAGAGAGATATGAATTTCCAAACTCTGACCAAGCACTCAAAGAACAGTTACTATTTTAGTGTAGGGGTTTCATTAACTATTAATCTCTGAGCCATGGTCTCCCTAGCTCCCATTTGGGAAGCAAAACTAGATGCTTTACATAAGTCAGGGTTTCAAAATCTGGAGACTGGCATTTTTGAAAATAATTTGATTATGATTATTAATTTATTTTAGTATTATATAATTACTGATCGGGTGATCATTATTGCTAAGTGGTCCTGACATAAAAAGGATTAAGAAACCTTCACAGATTTTTCAGTTGATTGATTCTTTGTGAATACTTGTGAATTGCAGTGTGGGTGTTCCCTCCAATGATGCATATAGTAACTCATCTTTAAGGCTTGGGGGGGAAGGAAGACAGACACAAATGACCTAATTTATTATTTCTTTTTCTTTTTTTTCTTTTTTTTTGGGGGGGGGGTGAAGCAATTGGGGTTAAGTGATTTACCCAGAGTCACACAGCTAGTAAGTGTTAATATGTCTGAGGCCAGATTTGAACTCAGGTCCTCCTGACTTCAGGGCCAGTACTCTATCCAATGTGCCACCTATCTGCCTCCCCAATTTAATATTTCTTTATATCTTCTTTATCACTTACTATATGTTTTGCATATAATAGCTACTCAAAAACTATTTTTTTAAATTAAATTATTCAAAGGTAAGAAACATGGCAAAGGAAACAATAAATAATTATTAAATATCAAAAATGCTATACATTTTAATTCATTAATACTCAAATGAATCTTTGATTTCATAGATGTGGCTATTCCCTGAAACAAGGTGGCTCCGATCCATGACCACTCATCCTGTATTGACCTGGTGGTTCCAGCTTGTAATGGGAAGGATATGAGATACTGTAGACAATCTACCATTTAATAGAAAGGAAGTTTACTTGAGAGCAGCATGGAAAGCTCAGTCCCCCTCATCTCCATGTTGAATTAAAACTGTCTTTAGTATGGTGTTAACTTACAGGGTAGTGACAAATATATGGTCTCTTTCTTCAAGGAAGGAGGAAACAACATGAAAAAAAACTTGTGCATTCTATATACATGTATGTATAGCTATATATGTATGTCTAGATGTACATTTTTCTCTTTATAAAGATATAGACATAAGTATATATCTTTATGTAAAGGAAAGATTATCTCAGAAGAAAGGCACAGGAAAAGGTCTCTTGCAGAAGGTAGAATTTTAACTCGAAGGAAGCCAGGGAAGCCAGGAAACAGAGGTGAGGAGGGAACCTTTGAAAAGGTTGTGAGATAGAGTGTTCTATGCAAGTTAAAGCAGGGAGGTCATTGTTGCTGGATCATAGACTATCCAGAAGGAAGTAAAGAGTAAGAAGTCTGGAAAGGTTGAAGGGTGGAAGATTGGAAAAGGCTTTAAAAGCACAAAAGAGGCTAGTCACCATTCAATAATGTACATTATGGCTATGTGAGTTGTGTCTCACACTTTCCATTCCAGCCAAAGGGAACTAATAGCTCTTCCTTGAACTTGAACTTACATCTTATGCTCTCTATATTTGTACAGTCTTCCTGACCATCCCCCATCCCTGATATGTTGTTATTTTTTTCATCCTTTATTCTCAAAGAGGACCAATGACAACGAAAGGGTGATGCCTTGACTTGCAAATAAATTGGATTTGAGTGGGGCAGAGCTGGACAAAGTCATCAGCCTCTTTCTCTCCTCCAGGATCATCAAAGTCCAGGGGCAAGACATAGGTCAAGATGACTGGTGATGGCCCCAGATGCAGTGGGAGACCTTGGCCTTTTTAAGCTAAAGTCTTCCCCAGGATTCAGTTTGTCTGAGGCAAGGCTCAGTAAGAATTGAGGCAAAAGATAGCCTAGTTTGCCTTCATGAAAGAATCAGAGATTGTTATTATTCATCCTTCATTTTCAAAGATGAAAGTGACATCAGGAGGATAATGTCATCACTTGCAAGTGATTTCTTTTCAAGTCTTATAAACAGATTTCCAAAAAAATCTATGAATATTTCAACCAGTTTTCAAACTACCACATTTTAAACATGTCTTCTTTCTATGTCCAGGGTCAAAGCACCATGTTTCAGATGGCCTATACCATTAACAGCTTGTGTCCCTGGAGCCTATGACTGTGTTTTGCATATGGTAGACTAGTTAGTGATGCTTTGTACTTGGTAGATCAGCTAGTTATTGAGGAACCTCTGCAAACTCAACTTCTGAGACTTTGGACTGTCTCTGCCACACCACTCTTGAACTTCTCACATTGAACTCTACTGTTGAGGACTATTTCTCTGATTGGCTGGCTCCTTCCAGGACTTCCATTTTAAGGAATGTGTACAGGCTAGCCAAGTCTCCCTTCCTCTCCAGGCTCTAGTCCTTGTTCTCTGAACTTCCCCTGAAATGCCACTAACTTGGAACCTTCCCTCTTTTTCAACCTGACTGCTCTTTAGTTTTCTGTTATTTTGGCTATACCCAGTAGAATGGAAGCTCTTTAAGGGCAAGTACTTTCTTTCATTCTGCTTGTATTTGTATTCTCAGCATTTAGCAGAGGCTATTAACACCTCTAAGCACTTCATAAATGCTTGTTGGTGACCTTTTATTGTATCATGGACTCCTTTGGCAGCCTAATGAAACCTATGGATCTCTTCTCAAATACGGTTTTCAGATATATCAAATTTAATATACAAGATTATGAAGAAAACCAATGATATTAAAATATAGTCTAAAAAAATAAAATATTGTATGTATACAGGAAAAATGATTACTACTATTCTACTAATGAGTATAATAACTATAGTAATTCCAAAGTAGGAATGAACATGAATGATATTTCAAAATATTTGCAACGAGCACATGATATGAAAATATCTGTGATATTTATTGGTGCTGCTGTATTTTATTGCCTACATTCATAAAAGATGCTAAATTTCAGTTAGAGGTTACTAAAAAAAATACAACAACAAAGATATGCATGTATGTATATAATTCATTCATGCTCACAGACCACCTGAAATACATCCAAGGATCACTTAGCATAATAAGGAGCCCAGGTTAAGAGCTCCCATAGTAAATGCTTAATAAATGTTCACAGAATGGGATCGAATGGAAACTGAACAGGACTGGTCAGGTAGGCTCTATTTTCAATTCTTACTGTAATTTTAGAGTGTTGTTGAATGTCTTTTACTCCCTGTTTAATGTTCCCCAGATCAAGGGACTCTGGGTCTGTGCTAATTTAAACACATTGTGTAAATAAATGAACCATCTGGCCAAAGGACTCAAAACCCCAAGAGGCCACAATTCCCAGGTTCAGAATCATTTGTCCTGGTCAATTTCTTCCCTATCATGTTCTATTGTTAGAAGAGAATTTTTAAAGAGAAAGAAAGAATACTCAAACCTAGGGAATCACTGACTTAACACTAAGACGGCTTATGCACTTGTCTCCTTAAATGTCGGCTATTTATGAGTCTCTTTCAAGCTCTTCATTGATTTTCCATGGAAGTAGGTCAGGACAGCTTTTAAAAGGAGCAGCTTCCTGCTCTGGTTTTCACTTAACTGTGAAGAATGAGTATTAAAAAAAAAAATTGATATGCAAAGCAATTCTGCTTAATTAGCATCCAGAAAAAAAAAAGACTTCCTAGGCAAACCCTGGACATTAAAGGGATAATTATTGACAATGACTTATTTCAACATCCATTTCTTGGCGTTGGCAGTACCTTCATTTATGAAAAACATGAAGTATCATATTTAGCTCTCATTTATAGAATGATTACTTCTGCTTTATGAGTTTTTGTGCTTAAACAAAAGGCTTTGGTGAAGGTATGTGTATATCATTCCAATCTTAACCTTGACAAATTACAAACAACATATATGGCAAATTACCATATTTAAAGTGGAAATTAGACTAAAAAATCTGCATTTTAGGATACTTAGATCTCAACAGTCATCTAATTTAACCCCTTCATTTGACAAACAGAGAAATTAAATCCAAGGGAGATAAAGTCATTTGCCTCAGATCACAAATTAAGATTTGGACCTAGTTCTTCTGAATCCCAATGTAGTAATCTTTCCATTATACTGGTTCAATTTGGTGGGATCTTGAGTATATGAAGAAGAATAATACTTTTTTTTTTTAATTCCCACTAATAGCACTCTAGTATGGGATCTTACTATTAGTTATCTGGATTTTCTTCTAGGTACTCTGATCATCTATTCTTTCCCTTCTCAAAACCATTATTTACATATTGCTAACAAACTACTTCTTATATATAAATCTGGTTGTCTAACTCCTTTGTTTATACTCATGGATATCTATAACCAGGTACCATGTGACTTTTCCAATCTTAGCTCTTATTACTTTGCCATGCATACTCTATGTCTAGCCAAAGATGAGAAGTTTGGAGTTTTACTCCAATCTGGGTGTAAGATGGTTAGGTCCTGGATCAGTCAGGGAAAACAAAGAAGAAGGGACAGAAACAAGAAATTTTTTCTAGGTAAATAAATCAGTAAGACTTGCTTTCTTACTAGCCAATGAGGCAAATCAAAAGTAATTCTAGGGTTTGGAGTCTAGTCCATTGATTAATAGTAAATAAAGAATGAGACTCAGAAAAGTAATTAGGGGGAGTAATTTTTGTTGTTGTTTTTGTTCTTGTTTTTTAAGTCAGTTACTCTTATCCATCTTGAGTTTGAAGCGATCTAGTAGGTAGGTGAAAACCTAGAGTAGGAAGTCATCAGAGAGAAGTCAGATCTAATATAAAGATGTGTAAGTCATCAGTCTGATACTTGGCAGCTGTGAGTATAAATGAATTGCTAATTGTAGTTAAAGAGAATGACTAAACCTTGAGGAGCATCTTAAGGAAGTAAAACCAAAAGGAAGAGAAGTCGGTTACAGAAATGGACAAACAGTAGAATGTTAACTGAGAAAATTCTGTTTGTGGTATTAGACAAAATGAAGAGAAAGGATGGAACAGTCATACTGAAGAATTAACCCAGTGCACTAGGATATGCATGTAAAGTTATAATAAAAATACCATGTCCATGGAATAGCCTTCCTCTGAGTTGTGTGTAACTAGGCCATTATAATCTTGCGATAACACAGAAAAATCGAATTATGATAGCACCAAGTTCACTGAAAGAGCAAAGTTCAGAAGGAGGTTAATGAGAGTATATTCAGTGCTATATGAGTCAAGGAGTCACAGTAGCTAGAAGCTGATGATGGGTGGGGTTAGGATATCTCAGAAAGTTAAAATATTAGTCAATCGATAAGCATTTATTTATCGTCTACTACATTAGACTGTGCTAGGTACACTGTACATGCTAAGCACTGGGGACAGAAAAAGAGGAAAAGGGATATGCGATCCCACAGAAGAAACAAGTAAATGAATATGTACGCTCAATCTATGTATAGAATATACAGGAAATAATGGGAAGAGAGAAGGCGCCAGAATTTAGAGGTGTTGGAAATGGCTTCCTGTAGTAGATGAGATTTTAATGGGGACCTGTGATTTCATTGATGGAAGAAACTCAGGCTACTGATGCTGATTGTCACTTTCTCTGCAATTCTGTTTTTAGAGAAGACAGAAACCGCAACACATCCCCACGGCATTCAAAAGTTTAGCACCTATTGAAGGAGTAAGTAATGCTCAGATGGCTAGAGTAACAGACATCAAAACACTATCCATCCATCCCTGGGAACTGCCATGCTATATTTCTCCTCCCTTTGGCTGCTAAACTCCTTAAGAAGTCTGTCTGTAGTAGGTGCCTTCATTTCCTTTGCTCTCACTATCTTCTTAACTCTCTGCAGTATGCCCTCCGACTTCATCGTTCAACTAAAACTGCTTTGTCCAAAGTCACCAAGAGTTGAACTATCATATTTATTATGTCAAATGAGCTATCATATTATCCTAGCTGTCTTCCATTTATAGAATTGGTCAGTTCACTCTTATGTGTTTTTGTGTTTAAACGAAGCCTGAGGAATAGGTGATGATACACGTATCCACATACATCTACACACATCGTGTGTGTGTGTGTGTGTATATGTATGTACATCTATACATACACAATCATGCAAACACACACCTACACATACACCCATGTGTGTGTAGGTGTGTATATATGTGTATATTTGTATGAGTGTGCATATATATATATTATATATGAATAATCATTCCAATGTTACCTTTGACAAATTATAAGTTATATATATAATAAATTGGCATGTTTAAAGAACAGTTGCCAAATCTGCCCCTCTGTGGTCTTTGATACTGTCAATCACCCTCTTCTCCTTAACACTGTTTTCTCTAGGTTTTCATGACATGGCTCTCTGCTGATTGTCTTCCTCCCTATGTGACTATTCTTTGTTGTTCATCAAAGGAAGCACTCTATCTCCCACCATTATTTTCAGTGGATCTCCTTAATGCCTCCTGATCTCCACCTGCTGACTTCCTTAAAGTCTCGGTCAAATTCCCACCTTCTGGAGAAGCCTTCCTTAGCTTAGTCCCCTTAATGCTAGCACCTTCCCTCTGAGACTATGCCATATGTGTGTATGTGTGTGTGCATGCATGCATGTATATGTATATGTGCATTCACATACACATATGCATACATATAAATGCATATATACAATACACTATTCACACATATGTATGCATATAAGTACATATGCATATACCATATACATATGTGTAAGTGTGTGTACATACTCTGTACAAAACATTCTAGATGTGTTACATGTGTGTTGTATTTATACATATCACATATATGTGCATGTGTATGTATGTATTATGTGTATACCTGTGCAAATATGCACAGGTATGTGTGTGCATCTGTTTTATGCCTGTGTGTATGACAC
Source organism: Phascolarctos cinereus (assembly GCF_003287225.1). NCBI lineage: Eukaryota > Metazoa > Chordata > Mammalia > Diprotodontia > Phascolarctidae > Phascolarctos > Phascolarctos cinereus. The sequence goes on from NW_027556180.1 coordinate 59,872,983, forward strand.
ATATGTGTATGTGTGTACGTATGTGTATATGTGCATATCCCTGTATATGGCATGTATATACACATGCATATATACACATGAATAGTGGGTGTGCTATGTGTATGTAGGTGTATGTCTATACATATTACATATATCTTCTTGCACATAGCTGTTTGCATATTGTCTCCCACATTAGACTGTGAGGTCCTTGAAAGCAGAGACTGCTTTTTGTCTTTCTTTGTATCTTCAGCATCTGGCATATAGCAACTCTTCATAAATGCCGACTGAATGACTTGCTAAAATTCCAATTGGAAAATATCCTTGAGAATTCAACAAATAAATGGTACAGGAACTAGACTATTAAAACAGAAAGAACTGTTGCCCACCATTTTCCAGACAAAATAATGACCTAAAAATATTAAGTTTTTAAAATAATGTCACAATACTGAATATTCATAGCCTTCAAACTCTAAGGAATGAAAAGCTTTCAAAACAGAGATGTGGTAGGGGCCATTAAAGTCCTATAAGAACAGGATGAAGTGTATGGTATTCTAGTCATCTAGTCAGTTTGCTGGAGTCACCCTGATGATTCTTTCAGAAGATAAGCTTGTATTCAAACACTCTTAATTCAACTGCAAAAAGCAATCTTTTTGTCTGCACAGTAGTTAACCAACTATTAAAAATAAAAGGATAGCATAGTGACTTGTCTTAGGAACATTTGTATTAGAACTACTTTGAATGTAAGACAAGAACAATAAGAATAAGAATTATACCTGCTATTCATTTAGTACTGAAAAGGCTGCGAAGTATTTTACCTACACTATTTCATTTGAATCTTGGGGCAAACCTATAAAGTGGGAATTAAAAGTATTATTGCACCCCTTTTACAGATTAAAAAAAACCTGAAGTTTTGAATTGGTCAGTTACTTTTCTTTGCCTGACAGCTAGTAATCATAAGAGACAGGATTCAAACAGGTCTTTCTGACTCCAGGAATAGGAAGGGTAGCTATAGAGCCAATAACAACCCACAGGATAGTAGGCTTTTTTTTCTTTGTTTGTTTGTTTGTTTGTTTTCTGTTTGGTTGGTTGGTTTTTTGTTTGGTTTGTTTGGTTTTTTTCAGGTTCCCATCTAGATTTGATTTCTATGTGGCTGGCCTCCTTTCTCTGCCAAACAATCTATCTCTCTCTTTTCTATTATTACTGTCTAAAGATTCACAAACTAGAAAAATATAGTCCTCTGTAGCCAAAAGATTCATAACCTATACTCTTCAGTGGAACTGAATCTTAACCCAAAGACAGAACGGTATAGAAAAGTGGATTTTTCTTTCGCTGCCATCTGAAAAATATGCCAAGTTCCTGAATTGTGACTTTTGCCCTCCTGGGTTCAGCTTACCCTGGAATGCCCTAAGGGTATGGGAGCTACTCCACCAGAATTTCAAACCTTGCTCTTTGCTCAGTATTCTTCTTCAGAAGCACTATAGATTCAATGCTTATTTGCCATTCCATGAAGAATAGGAGGTTTAATTAACCTGGCTCCCAACATGTCATGACACTAACAGGTTGCTTTGAATAAAGAAGCAGGCTGAGTTTGGGATTTTCTTCCATTTATACCAGTGGTTTTATTGTTCTTATTATTGTAGGGGGGAGGGAAGAATTAAAAAACAAAAACCATTTGATTTTTTTCAATGCCAAGAAACTGAGGAAACTATTTCAATACCTCACATAAGACAGGAACATTCTACCTGGAAGCCTGGGCATGCCAACAAACCTGAAGATACAAGGCTGGATTTATGAAGCTCTTTCTCCTCCAAAGAGCTCAGTGGCTTTGTTCAATATCATTTTAGTTTATTTACTATTTGAGTTCAACAATGCATCACCATTAAACAGACTGAAATTCCTTTTAAAAATACTGGTCTCCATCCTTCTCACACATGCATGTTTCCACTTCCAAGTAATGGGAGGCAATCATTCATTTATGCTGGAGGTGATGATTATTTAGGTACTACAAAGTGGTACACAGTTAAATGCTTTATTGCTATCTTTACTTTTTCTCCCCTTTAATAAATCTGCCTTGAGTGAAATGGGAATTCCTTTAAGTGCACAGCTTAGGGAAGAAGAAACGGCTTCCTTTGTAGCTTTTCTTGTGTTAGATTTTAACATAAAATTTTCTAAACTAAAGGGGCTAACTTTTATATGCATGTACATGTGTTTATATGTACATGCATGCATGGATTCACTCATATATGTATGAAAGGTGGTTGTTAGGCTCAAATGAGATAATGGGTGTAAAACACTTTGCAAACCTTAAAGTGCTACATAAATTCCAGTGATTGTTGTTGTTATTGTTGGTAGTATTATTAGCCTATCATTACCAGTCCTCCTGTGTCTGATGATGACTTCAACCTCTCAGAATCCCACTGTATTTCTACTGACTTCAAGCAATGTTTACAGAGCAAGAAAGGTGTGTTTTAGTAAATGTTTGACAACCAGGGTCTCCAGGGGAAAAACATATGCACATAATTTATAAACACTCTTAAAAAGTCTAGAAAATCAACATAACAATTAAACAAAACCTTATTTGTAGTGATCTCCAATTTCTGAAGTTACAGTGTTCATACTGAAAATTTAACAGGTGATTCTCTCAAGCCAGTTGAAGCTAGCCCTAGCATATCCATGTATGTATTCATGCATGCTTATATGCATGTGTGTATGTATGAGGGCACTGGATATGGAAATCAAAAAGGCTTGGAGTTCAATCCATTCTCGGAAACTTACTAGTTCCTTGACCCTGGACAAGTCACCTAAACCTTTGCCTTCCTCAGTCTCCTAAAGCGGGGATAATAATAGCATCTATATTCCAGGTGTATTGTACAAATCAAATGAGACAATATTTGTAAGGGACTTTGCAAACCTTAAAGTACTCTAGCAATGTAAGTTCTTACATTACATGGTGGTCAAATAATTCTTGTACAGATGATCACTTACCAAAACTACTTATATACATGCCTATTCTCTTACCGACTAGTTGGTCAACCACTAATATTCCTTTTTCTCTACCCTTTTTTCTCTTCATCATTCTCTTCCCTTTAGAACTATACACATCAAATAAACAGGAGTCTCTGATGGTTCCAGCTTATTTTACAGATTAGGAAACTGAAGCAAATAGGGTTAAGTTACTTGCCCAGGGTCACACAGCTAAGGAGTGTCTAAGGCTGGATTTGAACTCAGGAAGATGAGTCCTCCTGAATACAATCACAGTGTTCTGTCTACTGGGCCACCTAGCTGCCCCTGATGCAGATAATACTAGCACCTATCTCACAGGGTTATTGTGAGGCCCAAATGAGATAACATGTAAAATACTTCGTAACACTTTGCAAACCTCAAAGAACCATATAAATTCTAGTTTGTTTTTATGATAATTATCATTATTAATGAATGGAAAAGAAGGTAGGCAAAAAAGGTTAAGTGATCTGCCCAGGGTCACACAGCTCGTAAGTGTCTGAGACCAGATTCAAACTCAACAAGATGAGTCTTCCTGAGTTCAGGTCAGGCACTCCACCCACTATGCCACCTAGCTGTCCTTGAAAACCTTAACTTACTCTTTAAATGTTGGCTAACAGCAGCTAGCGAATATAACAACCTTTCTATGGCTCATAAACATAAGAGACAGGTCTCCATCCCTGATTTTCTTGCTCTAAGGTCAGTGTTCTTACTCCTCTATCACAATTATCACTCAGACAAATTATTGGTTAAAGAGCCTTTTGTTCACTGGTGTTTGAAAGAAACTACCATACAGGAAATTTTATTTTTTCTGAGTTTAATTCAACTTAAGAAATATCAAGTGTCTATCATGTATTGTGAGAAGTTTCAGAATGTGTAAGATATGAATTTTTCCTGATCTCAAATGAAACAATGAATGAATTTCAGCCAACAGGCATTTATTAAGCACCTACTGTGTTTCAGGCACTGTGCTAATCACTAGAGATTAGAAAAAAAGGCAAGAGACAATTCCATCTCTCAGGGTCACCTTCTAATGGGGAGATGCCAACAACTATGAACAAACATAATGTATAGAGAACAAATTGGAGATAATCAAAATGAGGAAAGCATTTCCATTAAGGGGGACCAGAACAGGCTTGTTGTAAAAGGTGAGATTTCAGCTGGGACTTGAAGGAAGCCAGGAGTTAGAAATGAGGAGAGAGAAACTTCCAGGTATGGACACAGCCAGTGCAAATGTGTGGAATTCAGCAATAGATTCCTTGCAAGAGAAAGCATGGGGGCCAGTATCACTGAATTACCAATCATGTGGAGAGTAAGGTGTAAGGTGTAAAATAGCTTAGAAAAGTAGGAAGAAATCAAAAGGTTATTTAGGAAGGTATCTGGAGTTTATTGGATAAAGGGGTGACGTGTTCAGACATTCACTTTAGGATAGCCCCATGAAGGATTCATTGGAGTGGGGAGAAACTTGAGGCAGGGAGATCTACCTGACAGGCCATTGCAATGTACAGGGATCAGATTATAGGGGCCTGAAACAGTGTCGGAGAAGAGAAAGTATATAAGAGATGTCTCAGAGGTAAAAATCAACGGGATCTGTCAACAAGAGAGAAAAGGAGAACTTTCTATAAATTGGGAACTACCATTTCTTTCTTTTCTTATTCTCATAGCATCCAAACTTCAGTTCCTACCATCTCCTAAACCAATCAATCCTACAGGAGTGCTATCTCTAGCATTTTGTTAATGTATAATGATAAATTTTATATTTTAAAAATCATTAATGAAAAATTATTTATCAATGTTAAATTTGTGGAACCAAAATTCTATTTCTTGTGACTCAATAGGATGGTCAGAAAATAAATTGCTGTAAACTAAATTCTCTAAGAATCCTCATAAAAACAACTCGATTCTCATATATGTTTACAGCTGTGTTAAAAAAATTCATCATTTCATGAACACAGAAAACTGCTGATGAAGTTTATTTTCTTATTATTTTATTGCATTTATTATTTATTATTATAGGATTTATGTATTTATTATATTATTAAATATTATATATTCATATATTATATATAGTATTCTGGTTTTCTTATTATTTCTTATATTCTTATGAAGGATCAAACAGCCTAAGAATCTTAACACAGGAGGTAAATATGTCTGTGTGCATCAATCACAAACAGCTGCTGGCCACAAAAAAACATGATCAATTATTTATGAAATTATGTCTTCTCCAATGATTCTGTTTGGCCACCCCAGGGAGCCTTATTTTTTTTAAACTAAATTAATTAATTTAGACAAGATAATGTCATCAAACAAGTCAACCAAAGAGTCCTATAAACTTTCAAAATCAAGAAATTTGCTTTCTCTCTCCATAAAAGGATTATCCTCCCCAAAAAATACCTGCTACAATTTTAAAATAGTATTATGCATTTTGATTATATTTTTAAAGAGGCAGCATGATGTAGTTGCTAAAGAACAAGCATTGGCATCAGGAAGACCATGATCCAAGCCCTGCTTTTGACACATCTATGTGACCCTGAATGAGAGACAACTTTTCAGTTTCTCAGGATTGCTGATCTTCATTGATGGAGTGAATTTCCATACCAGGACACCCTATACTGATTAAATTACAAGTCTGGAGAACTGGGTTTGCTCATTATTTGTGTGATCCTACACAATTACTTAATTTTCCCATTCTCAGTTTTCTCATCTGTGCAGGAAAGGGTAGATTTGATCATCTCCGAATGCCCATTTAACTCTAAATTTCTGCTACTGTGATCTCTGATCCTTGGCAGAAACAGTTTCCTCCACCCTGCAATTCTAGCACTTTAGTAACATGATAATATTTATATGTGTACATGGAATGATGAAAAACACAGCATGAGATGAACAATTTCTGTCACTTCAGTCAGCAAAGTTTGCTCTGAAAATATAAGTATTTAATCTCCTTGATCATAAACAAAATTACAGAAGGAAAATACCATTCTGACTCCTCCTACTCAGCTTTCTCTCATTTTCTCTTAACCAGATATTTTAAAAGAAAAAGAAAGAAACATTAAAGAATGCTTGACCATAATAACAATACAACAGCCAGCAAGACATGGACTATAGATACCCACTCTCTCTTATGCCTTCAACTGTTCATAAATATTCATGCATTTGCAAAAATAACATCAGAATGCCTTGGAAATATGCATTTTAAAAGTAAAGTTTCCACAGAAAAATATCTCAAGTTTCAATTTAGAAACAAAGGAAATGATTTATAATCTAGAACTGCTAATTAGCTGCCTCTTTTCCTATTGCTTTAACTTTTTGTCAATAATTGTAAAGGATGAAAAACTTGTGAAGTGACTGCATGAGGCACATCTTTGTAACTGTTTAGGAAGTAAGCTGGTGTGAAGTTCACTTTACATGATTTTCTATAAGTAAAATGGGAGTTGGGGGAGGAAATTTCCTTCCATTTTAGCTCTGGATGGTCAGGATTAAGAAACTTGGAGTGTACAGCGATTGCCTGCGTTTTATTTGCTTTTTTGATACTTGCAAAATATCTGTGACTAACCCAGCAGGAAGTAGGTACTGGGGGATGAAGGAAGAGTGTATCATCTCCTGGGCAACAGAAGATAATTCTCAATTATTTGCAAATGGGTTGATCCTTTGATATGAGATTTTACCCATCCATAATGGTCCCAAGCTACCAATACCTGCGCCAAGCTAAAAGTGGGAATGCTCATAGTTTCAGAAGGCACCCATCTTCTTACTTCTCCAGCCAATAGACTCTATGTTTCTTTGTTTCATATGAAGGAAAAACTCAAGGGGATTGAATTAAGATAAATGGATTTAAATCCCAGCATAATACTTGAGTCAGTACATAGATAGATAGATAGATAGATAGATAGATAGATAGATAGATATAGATATAGATAGATATAGATATAGATATAGATAGATATAGATATATGTTTGTATGTGTGTGTATGTATGTATCTATCTAGCTATCTAGCTATCTATGATGAAATGTTATGACTAAATGACCTGAGGCCATTCCCAGCTCTAATTTTGTGATCACAAAATGTTATAACCATGGACAAGTCACCTTAGTACAGCTTGAATTTCTTTATCTCTAAAATGGGGATAATAATTATTCTCAAATACAACTTTTTATAACTTATGGAACCATAGTAATTAGAGTTATTATTAATTCAAAAGTAAATGCTAATTGGATATTCATTTGCACTGTATTTTTCCTCCATTTCACCTATGAATATAATTTTAATTTTACTGTAATTTAATGGTATTCTAGTGCCTCAGAATGTACATTCCTAAACATATGATTTGGGAATGGGTAGAAAATCGAACACAAAGGTTGGTAAAGGTTAAAAAAGAAAAAATAAACAGATTCCAATTGACTTTTTAATCTCTTTGCCTCTTCAGAAGAGAAGAATGTTCTTTTATGGAGTCAATGAGAGAAGGCAGTGAAGTGCCAAGCTCCAAAGAATCTGACAGATGGATTTTTCTTGAAATAATTTCATTAGCTCAACATTTCTCATCCATACACATTTTCCAGTTACTGGGCACAACTGCCAGCTGGGACGGTCAAAGGCCTGCTCTTAAAGTGCATAGGTAAGCAAGCAAACAACCCTCCCCCCAAAAAAAATAACATCTTAATAATAGAGATGATACCAACTCTAGGACAAAAAAACACAAACTGATGATCATGAGTAAAATCCACATAATATCAATTTTTAAGTAAATTGTAGATTTTAAGTGGTTTGCATACACATTTTCTTCAGCTCCATCTCACTACTTAGATTGTGTCAATACAACACCAGGGAAATGCATGAAGAGTGAAAAAATATTCAACCAATTATGCAAATGTGTGGTACTATTAGAAAAAACATTTGGAAATTGGCTTTACACAATGTATTCTCATAGATCACGTAGTATCATTTTTTGACCAAATTATATTTTCTATCACGCTGATTTCCTCTGCTTATATTTGGTAGTACCACTCTTTTCTTTTTAAATGAAAATGCAGCTCTGTCTTGTAATTGTCTGAAATTTTCATCTGTATCTTATCTGAACAGAAACTGTTTCTGGGGGGCTTACTGAGAGTAATCTCTTAGGATTAAATCATTGCCGTGAATGTTGAAGTAAAGTAGGATTAGATCTATCACTAGTCTTTTTTCTGACCACTCTTTGCTGCTGAATTCTTCTTAGTACAAAAGGCATAGGATATGGAGAGTAAGAAAACAAAACAAAAACCTTGGAGATCATCCAGGGTCTAGACCAACATCATAATTTCACAAATGAGGAAAGTGAGACTTAGTGTAGTTACTACCAAAACCTACTAAAACCAAGAGTTCCTGATTCTTCAGCCAGTGTTCTTTCCACTGGCGCCTTTCTTTTTTTCTTTATGGATTCTGGACATAACATTACAAATCAACAAACATTTATGAAATGCTTACTATATGCTGTGCACTGGAAGTACAAATATCAGCATAAAACAAGATAATTCCTCACCTCAAGGTGTTTACATTCTAAGAAGGGAAGACAACACGGTAAAGGAAATTGAAAGGGGGTGGTGGGAAGAGATGAAAATATCTGGCACAGAGAATTGTAGGAAACCTTTGGAGATAGTCAGGAGTGTAGCCTGGAAAGGAATGAAAACATAGTTCATCTGGGCCTACTCTTTTAAATGTTGGTTATGAGAAGAACAGCCAAATAGAGGGAGTGGGGGGGGGGGAAAGGTATTTCCAATGTGCAAACCCAGGGGTGAAGTGAGCTTCCAGAGTGAAGTGGGTTCTGGGCCACTGTAGAAAAAGACAGAGAGTGAAGACTACAGTTATATGCTATCTTTGTGAAAGTGGAATATAAGGTTGATTAAATTGATCAATTGAAAATAACATTTCAGTATGTAAAGGACAGGTAACAGAGACAGTGAGGTAGGTATAAGTTCTAAATTTCCTTAAGTTGAGATTAACCCTAAAGACCTCAATCTGTGAAAGGGGTAATATCTTATGTCATACTCTCCCCCCACCCTACCCCCCCGCTCATTATATCTTCTAATTTCATCAAGTAGGCTGGGAATCTAAATTGACCAGAGATTCCCTGATCAACCTCCCAGTACATCTCCAATATTTCCTTCATTCAGTTATTTCTGGTGTAACAAATACTTGCAAATTTTTTTCTTACTGCATAGGAAAAGGGAGAGAGAGACTAAACCTGTGATTTTATTGACACAGGGAACTTCCAGATAAGGAAAATTAAGTTTCAATGCCTCAAATTTCAAACAGTAAAAGAAAGAGAAAGAACACTTTCCTCACATGATTTGGTGAGAATTTGGGATATGGAATGGGACCTGTAATTTACTAGTATAGGTGAAGTAAGCCCATCTATTAATGAAAGTTCTCCCCTTCTCTGCTCTTTATCATCTTAGTTTCCTGTAGCAACGAAAGGCTAAATGACATGCACAGGGTGACAAGTCAGTATAGTATGCATTATTATCTTTAAAATAGTTGGGCTTTATTTTTGTAAACAATACTAATGAGAATTTTTTTTTGTTTTTCTGATTAAGATTTTATGGGTAATAGATATAGGAGGGAATTTAAGCAATGCAAAAACAAAATGTAACAAACATTTAAGACAAATTAACATGAGAGGTTATACAATATTTTTCCCCACAAAAAAGTGTCTTAAATAAATAGTCACATATTTCAAGCTTCAAAGAGACTTTTTTACAGGTAAAGAAAAAAATTTTTAAGGTTGCTTCTTGAAGCTTTCAGGAAGAAATGCATCATTTCAATGGAGAATTGGGCAACAGATACAAATGTTGATCTCCATGCTAGACTAAGAGGCTTGGTTGATGAATTGATAATTAGAATGGATATATCAGAAAGACAGTAAAATGTCATAGAAAGTAGTTAGGAATGGATTGTAATTATTTTAATTGGTAGTTTTCCCCAAGTAAATTTAATATTCTTTAATTTCTAACTTCAAAACATTGAAAAAGGGAAATTTCCTTTTTTATGTGATATTGAAACAATGATAGTATACAAAGTTATTGCTTTTTAAATATTATTTCATTTGACCTTCACAACAACTCTGAGAAATGAGTGCTATTGTTATCTCCATTTTACATATGAGGAAACTGAGGCAGAAAGCAATTAAGCGACTTGTCCAAGGTCACCCAACTAGTAAGTTTCTGAGGTCATATTTGAACTCATATCTTCCTGACTCTGAATCCAGCACTCTGTCTACCATATTACCCATGATAAGGCTAAAACTGTAAGGCTAAAACCCAAGTTCATATTTATTTGTATGTATTGGATTTAATTTGTAAAAGGAAAAATCCAATGCTGACTCAAATTGTATTTAGAACATAAAAGAAAACTTACTCTCTGCAGGTTCTTTTGACCTTCTTCCACTGGAGGACTTCCTCAGCAAGCTTCGTCCTGAGGTAAAGAGGCTGGTAAGCTCTTCTAAAGGACTTGTGGGTGTTCTGGAGCGGGAGCCACTCTGAGATGACCCATAGGTACTGACAGAGGCATTTACCATCTTCCCTCCTTCCTGTAATGTGTTTCTGGCTGTGGCATGAGGCACTGATGGAGAGCTTATTGAGATGCTTCCTGAATGTAAAGATTCATAGGGTGGTGGTCTTTTGAGGCTTAAGGGGGTAAGTGACCTCCCCATACTAACAGGAGAAGGTGAAGCAGAATGACTTTTAGGGTATCCATGTGGAGATGGTGTTCTATATAAAGTGGAAGGATGAGGAGGTGACGAAGAATGAACAGAAGAGGAAGAAGAAGAGGGTCCATGAGCTATTGTCTGGTCTTTCTCTGGTTTGGGATGACCAGAGCTATGAGATGGCAGTGATGATGGAGAAGCCCCAGCCTGCTGCTTGATGTAAGACACATTTTCCAACACAGGAAGCTTTGTGACCTCAAGTGGAGTTAGAGGTGACTCATCAGAATTGGGGGAACACTGGACAGGTGCTGGAGGGAACACCAGCAGTGGGGGTCTATGAGACAGTAAGTTTGGAAAGGGAGGGGGGATATCACAAAGCAAACCCTTTGGAGTACATGGCACTGAGGACTTGGCGAAGTCCAAGTCAGGCACTGTGGGCGTAGCACACTGAGAAGAGCAGCTGTGATGGTCCAATTCACATTTTGACTCTTGGCCAACATCATCAAAAATAGGATATTTCATTTCCTCATAAACTGCCTCACTTTGGTCATCTTCCTCTTTTTTGAAGTCTCTTAAAATATTCCCCACCATTTCAATGTACACAGGCTCCTCTTCCTCAGCGTCTAGAGCAGGACTGCTCACCTGTGATAAGGAGGTGTCCCGCGTCAGCGAAGTCTTCGTAGGCCCATGCTTTTTAATATAGGTTTCATCAAAAGATGTGCTTAACTGGGTGTTTGGATTTCGCTTAGGCTTAGGAGGAGGAATCTTCTTGGAATATTCATCACTGTGGGGTCTAGGTTTGGCTGGTCCTACAATTAAAAGAGGAGACGAGTACATCAGGAAAAGGTTTTGTTTATTTGTTGTTTTTTAGAATGGACTTGGGATCATTTTGAAAAATATCATTTATTGGAGGAAGGGATATGGTGGCATTAACCCCATCAAAAAAAACCCAACCCCAAAACAGTTCCCATATTTAGCTGAAACCTATTGATGAGCTATAGTAATACTTATCTTCAAAATAATTTTTAATGAGCCACTGATGAATACTTTAAACTGAAGAAATATTTGTCTGCCTTTGAAATTATAAATTGAGACATTGGCATGAAACACAGACGGGTAAAAGCAGTCACAAATTCCATAAAATATTAACCTTCAAAGATTAAACAAGAAAGAAACTCATGAAAATTGCATGGATTCAATTGGTGTGAATGGTCACAAGGATCTCATTAAATGGTGAGGTTATTCCATTTTAATGACATGGATGTACCAAATGATCACATCTTGTATTTAAGGAAAATTCTTAGCCTGCTATTCTTAATCTAAACTTCTGTTCATATAAATAGTCTCTGTACCAAATGGTCCATTGCTTCATGTGGAAATTGACAGTTTCCTAGATCTGAAATTCCCATTAAGATCAATGTTGTTTAAATCTCCATATAGATGTCAATTACACTGAATGCAATGGTCTGCGTTTGATATTGGTCTATATCAAAACTCCATCTTTCACATGATTTCTTAGATCTGTTCTGTAGACATATGGGAACCTCTAGCAAGTTTTAAATAGCAGATTTCTATTTTATACCTTTGAAGTTTTAAAAGTATTTTTTATACCTCTGACTTTCCTAACAACCTTATGATACCCTCATTTTACAAAACAAAACAAAACAAACAAACAAACAAAAAAACTACATATCCTAGAGGTTAAGTGACTTACCCAGGGTCTTCTAGTTCTTAAGTGGCTAAGCTGGAATATGACACAAATCTTCCAAATTCAAAACCCAGTACTCTCTATATCACAGTGCCAACCCTAAAAATGTTCTAAGGGCAACAAGAACACTTCACTAAGGCTTGAAATTTTTTTATCTGGAGATAGTTAGCCACATATCATATCCCAGATGTAATACCACATTTTGACAGTATGTAAACTTAGGTCCCCAAGCTATATAGTGGATGGGCAAGTAGTATGGTTTAAGACTAAAATAATTTGCATAGTGTTCATGCAAGTAACTGGCATCTTGTTTTTATTTCATCATCTCATTGTGTTGACATATGATTAGGCTAATTATCATTATTGTTTACAGCTTTGCAGAATATATTTTACTCACCGTGAGCGATGTAGTAGCAGTGGACAATTTCACTCTACTGCTTACAGGTAGGAGGCAATGAGCAAAGAACTTGTCTGTAAATTTACAACTTCAAAGGCATGGTGGCTTTGGCACAAGGTAGGAGAATTTACTAAAACTATCTGGGAGGCAGTTTTAACATGGAATCCTTCTTAACACTGGTGGTATTCAAGAACCACCTTATCAAAGGGGAGGAAAGGGATGCGTAGTATACAGTGCAGAGTTTCTTAACCTTTTTTTGTGTCATGGACCCCATTGGCAGACTGGTAAAGCTGATGAAACCTATCTAAAAATGTTTTAAAATGCATAGTATAAATAAAATACACAAAATTATAAAATAAAAAAAAAACTAAAAGTTTCGAAATCCAGTGACCAGAATATTAAAAACAAAATAAGTTTTCGGATCCCAAGTTTAGAAAATGTAACATAGTACAAAAGAACTAGATTCATAATCAGGACTGATACTACCAAACTCATCTCCCATCCTTACCAGTTGTGTAACTACAAGAAAGTCATTTAACTTCTCTGAACTTCTCAGTTCCCTAATCTGTAAAGTGGACATAATGATTGCTTCTATCTCAGAGTTTTTCTTAGACCCAAATGAGATAAAGTATATAAAAGACTTTGGAACTTCAGGTGCTATACAAATGTCAGGTATGATTGGGAAGCTGCTGCAGGCAAACAATTCTCAATTTTAAAGAACTAGATCTTACTCAGAAAGTTGTCAAGTCTGGCCAAGGGCAGTTCCAGCAGGCAGTTTGATATATACTGGCCTTGGGCTAGGGCCAGGGGTGGGGAGCCTGAGGCCTTGAGGCCATATGTGGCCTTCTAGTTCCTTGAGTGTGGCCTTCTGAGTCCAAGTTTTACAGAACACATCCTTTTATTCAGGGGATTTGTTCTGTGAAGTTCGGATTCAGTCAAAGGGCCTCACTTGAGGACCTAGAGGGCCACATGTGGTCTCAAGGCCTCAGGTTCCCCACCCCTGAGCTAGGCACTAGGGATACAGGTACAAAGAATGAAGCAATCCTTACTCTCATGTAGCCTACATTAAAAAAAAAATGGCACTTAAGGCCATCATGCCCCTATTCTTTTGAGGTTATTAACAAGTTGTTTTCTGTCTATTTGCTAAACTCTAGTAGTTCTCAAGTTCTTCCAAACTTTTTGGTCTCAGAATACCTTACGGTCTTTTTTTTTTGATACCCCTTACACTCTTAAAAAATGAGGAACCCCATTTCTACCTAAAAGAGATATGTGTGTGTGTGTGTGTGAGTGTGTGTGTGTGTGTGCTTTATATCTATTGATATTTATGATGTTCAAATTTAAAAGATTTTAGTATTATTATGAAACTTTTTTGACCTCACAGCCCCCCTGAAAGAAACCTTACTGGATCATATTAAAACACTTTTTTTAGTTAACGATATCATTCCAGCTCTTCAGTTGGATTAGAAGAGACAGGGCAGTCATTATGGCTGCTTTGTGACAGCAAAGAATGAAGAGTTCCTGTCTCAAATTCCACTGTTCCTCACCTTGGGCTAAGAAATGGCCTAGGATTTAGATTTGATAAATCTACTAATTTGTCTTTCTTTTTTTTTCTTTTTTTTTTTAAGGCAGTTGGGGTTAAGTGACTTGCCCAGGGTCACACAGCTGGTAAGTGTCAAGTGTTTGGTCTGAGGCCACATTTGAACTCAGGTACTCCTGACTTCAGGGCCAGTGCTCTATCCACTGTGCCACCTAGCTGCCCCTAAATCTACTAATTTGTATATGGCTTCTCACTAACCTGTTACACTTCAAACACACTATTTCAAATTAATAGACAAGATTAATGAGTAGAAAATAATGAATAAGTGTCTCCTACAAATACTGTGACAGTTTCTCAGAGCTGAAATGAAGGATGAGGGACATGTGATCTACTCTTTTACTTCAGTTATCCTAAAAACTTCCACCAGAAAATCAGAGCTCATACAGGGGACAGGGTTGAAGGAAGTGACCATTTTTCTCCCACGAGAACCATAATTAACAACTTCTGTGCCTAAGCTAAGGTCAGCTCATCCCAGAACAAGTGGCCCAAAATCTGCTCTCAAATCAATTGAAATTGAAGGGGAACAGAGACTCTGAGAAGCTAGGAGGCTGCTTCTAGAGAAAACAGGGACAGGGAGAAGGGAGGAGGATAAGGCTGAGGAGGAGCCTACCTGAGGCATGGCAGCAAGGGCAAGGACACCTTCCCATTAAAAAAAAAATTACTCTTGCTGAGTAGATACTCAGCTCGCTTAATAGGTTCATAGATCTAGTGCTTAGATCACAGATCTTAGAGCTTGAATTGATCTAATCCCTCATTTTATAGATAGGGAAACAGAAGCCCAGGAGAACAAATGACATCAGGTCATATAATATTCATTTCTGTGCAACTGAGGGACTGAAAGTGCTGATGATGGGCTCTTCTCTACGTTAGAGCCCTTGGACAACACCCTAGCACCCTAGCTGCCATTCTCCAGCTCTTATTTACTTCCTCACCCTCTCTTAAATCTAGTGCCATTCCTCAGTTAATCATTTCCTATTTATTCTGTACATGGCTTACTTTGTATATATCTGTTATCTTTCCCACTAAAGTGCAAGCTCCTTGAGGACAGGGACTGTCTTTTGCCTCTTTTTGTATCCCCAGTCTTTAGCACAGCATCTGGCACAGAGTTGGCCCTCAATAATTGATTGATTGAATAAACCCACATAAATCATCAGCATTTCTATATACTACCAACAAAGCCCAATGGCAAGACATAGAATGAGAAATCCCATTTAAACTTACTGTAGACATTATAAAATATTTAGGAGTCTACCTCCCGAAACAAACCCAGGAACTCTATGAACACAATTACAAAACACTTTTCACACAAATAAAATCAGATCTAAATAATTGGAAAAACATCAGTTGCTCTTGGGTAGGCTGAGCTAATATAATAAAAATGACAATCCTACCTAAGCTAATTTACTTATTCAGTGCCAAAGTATTTTATAGAGCTACAAAAAAATAATAACAAGATTCATTTGGAAAAAAAAAAGGTCCAGAATATCAAAGGAGCTAATGAAAGGAAATCCAGGGGAAGGTGGCCTAGCAATTCCAGATCTTAAATTGTATTATAAAGTAGCAATCATCAAAACTGCTTGGTACTGTCTAAGAAGTAGGGAGGTAGATCAGTGGAATAGTTTATATATGCAAGACACAGTAGTCAACGACTATAGTAATCTATTATTTGATAAACCCAAAGACCCCAGCTTCTGGGATAAGAACCCACTCTTTGAAAAAAACTACTGGGAAAACTGGAAAAGAATATGGCAGAAACCAGGCATAGACCAAAATTCCATACCATATACCAAAATAAAGCCAAAATGGGTCCATGACTTAGATATAAAGGCTGATACCATAAGTAAACTGGGAGAACAAGGAATAGTTTACCTATCAGATCTATGGAGAACAGAAGAATTCATGACCAAACAGGAGATAGAGAACATTATGAAAAGCAAAATGGATAATTTTGATTACATTAAATTGAAAAGTTTTTGCACAAACAAAGCCAATGCAACTAAGATTAGAAGGAAGGTAGAAAATTGGGAAAGAATTTTTACAACCAGTCTCTCTAATAAAGGCCTCATTTCTAAAATATATAGAGAATTAAGACAAATTATAAGAAACAAGCCATTCCCCAATTGATAAATGGTCAAAGGATATGAACAGACAGTTCTCAGATGAAGAAATTAAAGCCATCTATAGTCATATGAAAAAATGCTCTAAATCGTTATTGATTAGAGAAATGCAAATCAAAACAACTCTGAGGTACCACATCACACCTATCAGATTGGCCAACATGACAAAACAGGAAAATGATAAATGTTGGAGAAGATGTGGGAAAATTGGAACACTAATACATTGTTGGTGGAGTTGTGAAATGATCCAACCATTTTGGAGAACAATTTGGAACTATGCCCAAAAGGCTACAAAAATGTGCATACCCTTTGATCCAGCAATAGCACTTCTAGGGCTGTATCCCAAAGAGATCATACAAATGGAAAAGGACCCACATGTACAAAAATATTCATAGCAGCTCTTTTTGTGGTGGCAAAGAATTGGAAATTGAGAGGATGCCCATCGATTAGGGAATGGCTGAGCAAGTTGTGGTATATGAATGTAATGGAATACTATTGTGCTATAAGAAATGATGAACAGGCTGACTTCAGAAAAACCTGGAAAGACTTATATGGTCTGATGCTGAGTGAAGTGAGCAGAACCAAAAGGACTTTGTACATAATAACAGCCATGTTATACGACGACTAATATTCTTAAATTGAACCCTTCTCAGCATTACAAGGATCTAAGACATCTCCAGAGGCCTCGGGATGGAAAATGTTGTCCACATCCAAAGAAAGAACTATGGAAGTTGAATCATTATCACTTATTTTTACCTTCTGTTGAGTTTTGTTTCCTCTTTCTGATGGTTCCTCCTATTGGTTTTAATTTTTACTTACAACTTCACTAATGTGAAAATATGTGTAAAAGGAATGTAGATGTAAAGCCTATATCAGATTGTGTGCCATCTTAGGGAGGCTGGAGGGGAGGAAGTGGGAGAAAAATTTTTAACTCAAAAGAATATGGAAGTGATTATTAATAAATCAAAATGAGTTAATAAAATTTAAAAAAAGAAAAAAAATTGATTGATTGATAAAAACAATGAAGGGCTACTAACCCAAGTGACTGCATCTGCCTTAGGAAATTCAGAGTGAGGCCAAAGGGCCCTACAATCTGGCAGCATTATTCACCAGGTAGTTGGCTGATTCTCTCCTTTTTTCCAAAAGATAATTTTCTTTTGTTAGAGGCAGAAAACTAAATCAGGGAATGGTTGACTAAAGTATGCTCTTTATTCTAAAGTATTTTAACCTATTGAGCTATAGTACCAATTATACAGCTTATTTTTTAATTTAATTTTTAATTTATAGAATAAAACAAGCATTTCCATAACATAGTACAATAAAAAAAGATGACTGCAAATCTGCTATGCACAACTTACTATTCCTTTCAAATATCCCACAAAATTATCATGTAAATTTCTTTTTTCTTTTTTTCTTCCCTCTCCCCTGCCCTTATTTATATTTGTTTCTTTAGTGCTTAGCACAGTACTTAGCACATAGTAAAGGTTTATTATATGCTTTATCCATCCATCAGTCTGAGGGCATAATTTCAGTTTTTTCACTCATGTAGATGAAATGTGACATTAAGGAAAAATTATAATGCAAATTCTAATCAGGTGAGATGGCAACCTAGTACATTAGGCCAAGTGTCAGTGTCTGAGTACCCAGTATCAAATTTTACCCTAGACATTTACTAGCAGTATAACTTTGAACTAGTTGCTTAAAGTATCTATCAGGGCCTAAGTTTCTTCCCCTCAGAAATAAGTGCCTTGTATCAAATTTTGGCTGTGGTTGCTTCCAGCTCTAAAGCTAAAGTCCTATGCCGAAAATAACCAATGTTCATCAGATCACCATGAAAATGGTCATCCTAGGCAAATGACAAAAAAAATGCCTGAATTCAGTATGATTTCTTGGCACTGGATTTTTTAAAAGAACTTTGCTATTTTAGAATATGCACAAACCATATCAAATGTTTTTTATGTAGTCCATCTTGACTGTTCAAAATTTGAGACCTGAGAATGATTCTGTTATGTAACTAAAGTGGTCATAACATGACTGATATAGTGCAACTACATTTTTTTTTCCCCAGGTGACCTACTTCATCAAAGGACCTTGCTCTGAAGGCACAAGATTTACCTGGTTGAGAAATCCACATCCTGTTATCATCCTATCCTAACTCAGTATCAAAGTATTATGTATGACAAGCCCATAGAGTTATGTGGAATTCAGTTCAGTTTTTACCTGTGCCTCAATTTACCAAATAATTCATTTTCCTTTACCTATATAAAGAAATACATCAACATTGATATTACTTGATAATCGTGCCATGTTTGACTCTGTTTTTCAGTTTCTGTTTTATGAAATGAGCAGGGAGGTATCACTTCTATAGTTGTGTAAGATCATATTGAGTTCAGTCCTCTGTTCAGTGATAAAAGGTGGAATAAGGACAAATATCCATTAATAACATCGTACTTTTCCATACTCAATATAGAGGAAGCATACTATCCATGCATTTGATTGATTTTGCCTGGCTTCTCAATTGCCACTGTTAAAAATGGCAACATTAAAAAAAATCATTACAAGTCTCAATATTTAACAGAATATAACTACACTAATGATGATTTTATTGTTCTTGAATGAATTTTCAATTCTAACGAATAAACCCAAAGATAGATGCAATCATTTCAGTTCAGCCCCAGAATACAAAATTTCAGGCTTAAAATAGCATAATGACAGTGCCACTGAATAAGCAGAATGTGACATTTTGGAAATGAGATCTCTGAGCACAAAGGTTATGCATTGCTTTCAGACACGCCTAGATGATCTGTCTTTCACAGTTAATTTTGGAAATTCCGCATGCTGCTTGTCAAGCTATCCTGGAATCTTTCTTCCTATTTAAAAGAAAGAATGAATGTGAGAATACAACTTAAGCATTTCTCTGTATTCCTGACCCAGCAGCTAACAAAAGAGAGACAATATAAAAAAAAATCAATGAGGTTGGCATTTTTAACATATTTCTCTATTTATATCTTAGTTTGAAAAAATGCAAAAGCTATTTCCAATTCTGTGTTATTATATGCTTTTTACAAATGAAGTAAACATACCGAATTTCAAAATTCATTTTTATGTATTGAATTAAATAGATTTTATTTTTAAGTATTTTTTTTAGGTAAAGTATTTTTTAGACTCCCGGTAAGGGAGTCTTGAGTTTGAAAATCCTTGTGTTGATACTATGAACTTAGCAAACAAAATCATGGGGAGTTGGGGGCGGAGCCAAGATGGCGGAGTGAAAGCAGTGACTTGGTTGAGCTCTCCTCCAAACCCCTCCAAATACTCATAAAAAATGGCTCTAAACAAATTCTGAAGCAGCAGAACCCACAAAAAGACAGAATGAAGCAAATTTCCAGCCCAAGACAACCTGGATGATTGATCAGAAAGGTGTATCGTGCCGGGCTGGGAGTGCAAAGCAGCTTGGCGTGGGTGCGCAGGCTGCAGCAAACCTGGAGCAGGCCTCAGGGAACTGAATCGTGGGCCACTGTGGCAGTTTCCAGAATCCTCAATCCACTAATGCCAAAGACAACTTAGAAGGTCAGTGGGAAAAGTCTGTTTCTGTCGGTGCTGAGACAGGAAGGTGGGGTTTCAGCTCCATTCCCCAAGAGTGTGGCCCTGGGGGGCGGGGCAGCTGCTTCCTGAGCTTCTGGCCCACAGACTGAGGGGGAATCCAGTGGCTAATCAGAGAGGGATTGCAGGGATCTCTTTGCCAGTGCTGAGGCAGGAATCTCTTTCTTTGCCCCTGTTTGGATCTGGGTCACAGTTCTAAGGGGCAGTGCTGGGGTGAGGAAGAGCGCTGGTGTGGTGGAGCTTGTAGTGGCTGTGGAGAGGAACCCTTCCTCACAGTTACAGGACAGAAAGGAATACTTGTGGTCACAGGCCAGGAAAGGAGTAAACACCTCGCCCCTTATCATACCACCTTGGAAGAACTGAAAATTTACAGGTCCCTACAAGTATCTCTGAAAACAGCTATACAAACCCCTGAAGCTTGGGACAGTACACTCTCCACATTGGAAGCAGACTCTTACCTTAACAAAGAGTTTAAAACTCAAGTAATTGGCTGGATCATGAGCAAGCAGCACAAAAGTCAGACTATATATCTTACTTTGGTGAAAAAGAAGATCAAAATATACAACCAGAAGAAGACAACAAAGTCAAAGCTCCTACATCCAAAGCCTCCAAGAAAAATATGAATCAGTCCCAGGCCTTGGAAGAGCTCAAAAGGGATTTTGAGAAGCAAGTAAGGGAAGTAGAGGAAAAACTGGGAAGAGAAATGAAAGTGATGCAAGAAAATCATGAAAAAGTCAACAGCTTGCTAAAGGAGACCCAAAAAATACTGAATAAAATAACACCTTAAAAAATAGCCTAACCCAAATGGCAAAAGAGGTCCAAAAAGCCAATGAGGAGAAAAATGCCCTAAAAAGAAAAATTGGCCAAATGGAAAAGGAAGTCCAAAAGATTACTGAAGAAAATACTTCCTTAAAAATTAGAATAGAGCAATTGGAAGCTAGTGACTTTATGAGAAATCAAGACACTGTAAAACAAATCCAAAAGAATGAAAAATTAGAAAACAATGTGAAATATCTCATTGGAAAAACAACTGACCTGGAAAATAGATCCAGGAGAGAGAATTTAAAAATTATTGGACTATCTGAAAGCCATGATCAAAAAAAGAGCGTAGACATCATCTTTCAAGAAATTATCAAGGAAAACTGCCCTGATATTTAGAACCAGAGGGCAAAATAGAAATTGAAAGAATCCACAGATCTCCTCCTGAAAGAGATCCCCAAAGGAAAACTCCTAGGAATATTGTAGCCAAATTCCAGAGTTCCCAGGTCAAGGAGAAAATATTACAAGCTGCCAGAAGGAAACAATTTCAAGTACTGTGGAAACACAATCAGGATAACACAAGATTTAGCAGCTTCTACATTAAAGGACCACAGGGCATGGAATATAATATTCTGGAGGGCAAAGGAGATAGGATTACAACCAAGAATCACCTACCCAGCAAAACTGAGTATAATCCTTCAGGGGAAAAAATGGTCATTCAGTGAAATAGAGGACTTTCAAGCATTCTGATGAAAAGACCAGAGCTGAATAGAAAATTTGACTTTCAAATACAGGACTCAAGTGGAACATGAAGAGGTAAACAGGAAAGAGAAATCATAAGAGACTTATTAAGATTGAACTGTTTACATTCCTGCATGGAAAGATGATATTTATAACTCATGAGACCTTTGTCAGTATTAGGGTAGTTGGAGGAAAAAAATTATATGTATGTATATGTAGATAGATAGAGGGCACAGGGTGAGTTGAAGATTAAGGGGTCATATCTGGAGAATAAAATTAAGGGATGAGAGAGGATTATACTCGGAGAAGAAGAAAGGGAGAGGTAGAATGGGGTAAATTATCTCACAAAAAAAACAGAAAAGAAAAGTCTCTTACAGTGGAGGGGAAAGGGGAAGGTGAGAGGGAATGAGTGAATCTTATTCTCATAGGATTTGGCTTAAGGAGGGAATAACATACACATTCAATTGGGTATGGAAATCTGTCTTACCCTACAGGAAAATAGGGGGAGAAGGGGACAAGAGAGCAGGGGGATGATAGAGAGGAGGGCAGATTGGGAAAGGGTAATCAGAAGTAAATACTTCTGAGGAGGGACAGGGTCAAAAGAAAGAATAGAATAAATGGGAGGGCAGGATAGGATTAAGGGAAATAGAGTTAGTTTTTCACAACATGTCTACTATGGATGTGTTTTGCATAACTGTACATATACAATATATATTGGGTTGCTTGCCTTTTCAATGAGGGTGGGTGGGGAGGGAGGAAGAGAAAATTTGAAACCTAAAGTTTTAAAAACATATGTTTTAAAAAAGTGTTTTCACATGCTACTGGGGAATAAGAAATACAGGAAATGGGGTACAGAAGTCTATCCTGCCCTACAGGAAAATAGAAGGGGAAGGGGATAAGAGAAGGGGAGAGAAATAGAAGAGAGGACAGACTAGGGGAAGGGATATTCAGAATGCATGCCATCTTGGGGTGGGGGGAGGGGGGAGATGGGGTGAAAATTTGGAACTCAAAAACTTGTGGGAGTGAATGTTGAAAGCTAAAAATAAATAAATTTATATTAAAAATAAAAATAAAATCATGGGGAGCTGTAAATAAATTGTTTCCTCTGAAAAGATCAACAGCATTGCTTGATTTAGAGTCAAGGGGACTTGTGTTCAAATCCTATCTGATACTAGCTATAGATTAAAACCTCATTAAAACACAATGAAATCTATCAATAAGACAAGAGGTAAAAATCTCACTAGAGAGAGAATGTAGTCTCAGTTTTTTTGACATGATGGGGGTAGAGAGTTGGTAACATACGATGCAAAACTTCATTAAATAAGGAAGCACCATGATATAGTGAGAAAGGTTTAAGATTTGGAATCCACAGACCTGCATTCAAATGCTGCCTCTGACATTTGCAATCTGTATAAATATGGGCAAACTATGTAACTGCCATGAGCCTCAGACAATTCACTAGGATATTTTTTAAGTTACAGGCAGAAATCAATTTATGTTAAGTGCTTATACTCAAGAAAGCACAGATCCTTGACCTACCTATATATTTGCATAAAAAATAATTAAAAGATAAAAGAGGAAAAATGTCTGCATTGTGTCACACTAGTCTTGCCTTAATCTAGAAAGTGAGAGACACATTTCCTACTTCCAGAATAATGGTGCTCACAATAATTCTCTTTTCACTACCCACTCTTACAGAGGTTAGAGTTCTATTTTTGTTTTTCTCAGTCACAAGTGGTGTGATATATTCTTCAAGATTGTTATTTTCTTTAAAAAGTCATTTATTAATAGAGAAGATAAGACTGCAGAATTGTTGAGGAAGTCCTTTTCAACCTGGACCTCTGATGATATTTTTGATGGCACGGTCTCTTAGTCTACTGACCTGAAATTGAGCTTCAATCTATCTCAATCTCAATCATATTCCAAACTACGTCACCTGTGCCTCACAGATTCTCTAACTTCCTTCAAAACATACCTGTAGTGCCTGCCACTTTCTCTTCAAGGCCTTTTCTGACTTCTCTGAAGCCCCTCATTACTACTCACCTATCCTAAAACTATTTTTTATTAATTGGATACTGACTCATATATGCACATGATATACATCCCAGTAGATAAAAAGCTTCTTGAGGACAGAAATTGTGTTTTATCTTTATATCACCAGAAAAGTAGCTTAAATGTTGTAGGCATTTGGTGAGTGTTTGTTTGAATTGAAAGGCAGAAATGAATTAAATTAGCCCAGTTCTCCTAGAGAATAGGAGAAAGGTTTTTGACAAACCCCTGTTCTGTGGAGTGCTTAATTTATTTCTAACTACAATGGAATAGAGCTAACCTCTAGGAAAAGAGGGCCTTTATGTTTATTAATATTTATCAGTAAGGCATCTACCTCCTCTAGCTTCAAAGACAAAACATACCGTCACTCTCAGAAGATATCTTATTATGTCACACACGTGCTACAGAAATCAAAGAAACTAATTTTTGAAGTATATCAAGAATGTATCCTTTCACTCAAAACCTAAATATTTAGGTATACATGCAAACATACACACACATATGTATTTATATGTGTGTGTGTGTGTGTGTGTGTGTGTATGTATGTGGGAATAATTCATTAAAGTATATGTCACCAGGATCCCAATGCTAAGTTCAGGCCTAGAAAGTGTGAGTGATGTGGTAGCAAATAGACTTAGACCTGTCTACACTAAATAAAGAGAAGAGAAAGATGTAGCAGGCTTCAGGTTGACGTCTAGGATGAAGAGAGACACAGTGCATAGCACTGCTCCAGCTGAAATACTTGTGCACACAGAACGCAGACAGTGTGAAATACTCAGTTACAGTGGCATCATAGCTCATTTGTCACTATGGCACAGTGGCAAAATGTCTTGGCTCTGAAGTTAGAGGACCTGAATTTAAATCCTAGCTATCAAGCTTACTGCTACTGAGACCTCGGCACATCATTTAACCTCTTGGATTTCTGTTTCCCCATCTGTAAAATGGAATAGGACTGGGGAGCAGGGGGTGTGTATATATTTGTGTGTGTGTGTATGTATGTGTGTGTGTGTCTTTGAGGTCCCTTCCAGATCTAAAAATGATCTGTAGTTTTAATTTAAGTTTATCAAAACTTTGCCTCCTAGAATGATATAGATGGAAGTCATTGGAAGGGGTCTAAGAAACACAAAATAGACCCATCAGGCTATTGCCACTCTATGATGTATCTACAACACTCAAGAGGTGCTCAGTGGGTTTTAGGTTCTTGTAAATGAAAGCATCCTCCACCTTCACTGCTTGGATTATAGGGTTATATAGAGGCTTAAGAAGATCCTGGAATCAAATTCCAGGATTTGGGTAGAACAGAGTTACTGAGACCCGGGATGCATATTCTTGAATTCCTGTTTGTCAATGCAATAATACCCTTAAGAGCCACAGAGGTTCCTAGAACATTTCTGAATACAGAATGAGTTAATTTGTTGTGTATGTCCTATTTTACACTAGGGGGAAGGATAATAATAGTGTAAGTTTATTGTTCTGGGAATTTCCCAGATGAGGAAGGCTGGCATCTTCTCTTTGGCTTGCAGGATTAGAGATAGAAGAGAAAATCCAGCTGAAGAAAATCCCCATTCCCCATTCAAACAATGATCTTCCTAATGAAACAATATAGTTCCAACAATGAAGTAAGACAAATCAAACCTTCGACTTTTACTCACTGTGCTATCATAGGCAATTTACTTAACCTCTCTGTGCATAGGTTTACTTGTCTATAAAATGAAGATGCTAGCCTACGATACCTCCCTTACAGGGTAGATATCGGTCTCAGGAGAATAATGTGGGGAAAGTGCTATATAAATGTATTTTCAGTCTTTTTTTGTCGTGTCCAACTCTTCATGACCCCATTTAGGGTTTTCTTGGTGAAGATACCAGAGTGGTTTTCCATTTCCTTCTCTAGCTCATTTTACAGATAAGGAAACTGAGGCAGACAGGGTTAAGTGACTTACAGTTGCATAGCTAGTAAGTGTTTGAGTCCAGATTTGAACTTATAAGATAAGTCTTCCTGCCTCCAGGCCCAGTAATCTATCCACTTCACCATCTAGCTTCCTTATATAAATGTCTACACATTACTTAAATACACACACTCACACACACACACACACACACACACACACACACACACAGACATATACACACAGAACCATAAAGGATGAAATTGGAATGGAAATAATTTTATTATCTTTTCCATGACTTTTCTTCTCTTTTTTGCTTTTTTGCTTTCTCTCTGTTACTCAGACTTTGAATATTATTTTATAGATATTATGCTAGTTGTAAAAAACAGAATAAGTGGATCCTTTACTGAGTAGTTCCTATAGAATGATATCTTTACTGATGATGCCATAAAAGAATAAAATGTACACATCTGTCGTATCATATATGTGTGCAAGGTTTTGGTGGGTCTGTGGAGACATCAGAAACAAAACCATTATGTATTCAAAGGAACACTGGGTTTGAAATTAGAAGACCTATCTATATTCTCATTATTTCTGGGCATTTACTTATCATCAGTTTTCTCATTGTTCTGGTACCTCTGCTACTGATTACCAGGGTGACCTTGGGCCAATCACTTAACCTCTCAATGCTCTAGGCAATTTGCTAAGATTATAAACTGAAGAGCAGGAGCCTAACTGAATTTGTAGAGAGTGTTGCCTCACCCTGGGAGCTCTCGAAAGAGATGAAAACACAAATCCTGTGTAAATGCTGAAAATGCAGATTACAAAACTTGTGCTCCCTATTTCACAGAGTGTTTAAGAGATGATATACTAACTCAAGCAATGCTTTCATATTTGGAGCCACAGACTGAAAGGTAGAAGAGTACTTTAGCAGCAGCTAGGTAAGACATCTGCCTCAGATTATTTATCAGCTGGGTGACCTTGCTCAAGTGACCAAATCTCAATTTCCCTATCTGTAAAATGAAAGGGGATTTGGCATCAAAGGTCCCTTCCAGGTCTCTAGCTGTGATCCTGTGATCTAGTACCACCACCACCTCTTACTATGAAGATGAGAAATGTGTCTTAATAAGACTAAGTTACTTGCTCGAGGTCACACAGGAAATAAAGGTCAAAAGAGTTTTAAACCCAGGACTAGAGATCTTTTTTGTTTGTTTGTTTCTTTGTTTGTTTTTGCATCTCACCACTTCCTGTATATATTCTTTTCATTTTATATGTGAATAAACTGAGTCAGGTAAAACAAAAGAGCAAACAAAAAATCCCCACACTTTCATCAAAAAGGAGAAGCAGGAAAATAACCAAGAAATTTGATTCCACCCAGCAGAATTCATAACCTCTAAAGAAGGGAAAAGATGCATCATTTCCTTCAGGCCTTTAAACAATAAATTTATGAGAGAAATCTACGTATATCATCATATATCAGGACAATCTTTCATTTCCTGAAGTCCCATTCTTTGCCATTATAACCTTAATAAAGTAAGGCATCTGACACAATATCACAGAAAGAAGGAACAGAGAGAGAAAAACAGGATCTAAAAATAGCCCCCAAATAGATCGGGAAGCCACCTAATCTGTGCATGGTAAGAGGAAAGCTGTGTTTGCTGATCTGTTGGCACTGGGGTTTGTATAGCAATGTCTGACATTAGTGAAAGCTGTCAAGGGGAGTAAAAACTGGGTAGCAGGACCAAATTGATGTGCCCAAATACCAAATTCTTAGTCGGATCATGCAAAATTATAAGCCAGCACTTTTGCAAAGAACAACTCTAAATGTATATTTGCTGGAGGTTGTATCTTAAGACTGAAACTTTTTGAAAGGGAGAACAATAATTTTAAAAGCAAGATTTTTTTTTCCATACTAGGGGGAATTTGGTTGTTAGCATATGGTCAGTCAAGACGAACTACTAAATTCTCAGGTGGATGCATAGTAATCCCTTTAACTATTTTTAGAAGAGAAAATGAATGGGGATTTTTTTTCTCTTTCTGTGGTTTTTTTAATTATTTACCTTTATTTTGGTTTGGTTTTCAGTCTGGCCCTGTGATTTCATTAGTATAAGGAATTATCAACAAAGAAACAACATCTTTACCAAGGCATAAGAGTGCCTCTTGTTGACTTGCCTTGACTTGGTCTGTCTGCCATGTCAAGTATTACCGAGATGCCTGGGTCACAAACAGTAAATGATTTGGCTCAGGCTTGAGTAGATATTGGGCCAGGGGCAAGATTTGGCTCTAGGGCTTCTTGATGCTGAGGATAATTCTATTTCCCCTCTGCCTGGCTGCTTCTTTAGGAATGTTTCTCTTTGGGTTTTTGTTACTTTTGTTATTTGTTGTTTTGGTTTGGTTTTCACCTTCCATTATAAGTTCCAAAATGGCACTACATGTAGAGGTTGTCAAAGCTTAAAACTACAACAAGACTTTTAGAATGCCCTGTATTTCTTTGACAATGTGGAAACTTCCTTTAACAACAAAGATTGACAGTGAATAGAGTACTGACCCTGGAGTCAGGACAACCTGAGTTCAGATCCCGCCCTCAGATATTTACTAGCTGTGTGACTCTGGGCAAGCCACTTTACCTTGATTGCCTAAAAAAAAAAAAACTAGAGAGATCATCAAGTCATCTGGAATATAGTTACCAAGGTCTTTGTTTCAAAACTGGCTCACTATACATTGTACTATATTATTTCTAATACATTTCAGTACTATATTATTTGTCCATATATCATTTTCTATTATTTCCATAAGTAATGGTGAAATCATTGCTCAGTCAAGAGACCTGTGTTCAAGTCCCATATCCAACTTTGTGATCCTGATCATCATTTAACATTTCTGAGTTGCCTTTCTCATTTGTCAAATGAAGATGATACAACTTATGCTCTCTATCTCACACAGCTACGGAGAATAAAGAACTCTAGGCATTATAATGTGTAATATAAATGTGAACTGCTCCTGTGGCAAAATAGGGGGTTTAAGGTAAAGGTTTAAGGTAAAAGAAATGTAAATAGATTGAGAAAGCACATTGGTGAGGACTGAGACTCTCACATATACATATAGTAGAGTGCTGTTGTTATTTGATTAGTCATGTCTGACTCTTTGTGACCCCATTTGGGGTTTTCTTGGCAAAGATACTGGAGTGGTTTGCCATTTGCTTCTCCAGCTCATTTCATAGATGAGCAAACAGGGTTAAGTGACTTGCCTAAGGTCACACAGCTAATAAGTGTCTGAGACTGGTACTTTATCCACTGACCCACCTAGCTACCTCACAAAGTAGTGTGGTCTAGTAGAAATACTGACAGGACCTTGGTCCAAACCAACTCTGATATTTCCTATCTTCTTGATGCTGGACAAGTCATTTAGCTTCTCATCTTCAGTTTCCTTATCAGGATAAAATGAGGGGATTGGAAAGGCAACATATTTTATTGTTTGTTTGTTTTGGGTTTTTTGTTTTTGGGGTTTTTTTTGGGGGTATTTGTGATAAATAACTGAGCTTGAAATCAGGAAGACCTGAGTTCAAATCCTGACTCAGACCATTACCTAGCTATACTGATCTTAGGGAAGTCACAACTTCTCTATCTGAGTTTCTCCATCTGTAAAATGAAAAAGTTGGACTGAATGGATTCTATGTCCCTTTCTAGATCTTTATCTATAAAGCTATAATACATAATATAAATATATAAAGCTCTAACACATTGGCTACACAAATACATAATAGAGTATTAAGGACTAGATTTGGAAGCAATGGCCATGGGTTTAAATCCCAAGTCTATTACTACCTATGAGATCTTAGGCAAATCACTTAGCCTTTCTAGGCCTCAGATTAGTCATTTGTAAAATGGATTCAGTGGACTCTAATGACATGGCTATTCTGTCACTAAACATTCCATAATTCAAATATTGTGTTGTGTGTGTTGGGGGTTGTGTATGGGAAAGTAGATTATGGGGTGTGTGCATATGTGTGTGTGTGTGTGAGAGAGAAAGAGACAGAGAGAGAGAGAGAGAGAGAGAGAGAGAGAGAGAGAGAGAGAGAGAGAGAGAGAGAGAGTTCTTTCAAAGCAAAGAAAAATTTTAACATTTTTAGGTATTTTCATTTCTCTTGAGTTCTAAGTGAGAAGAGAATCTTGAAAGTAGTCTAAGAGTGCTTAATCATAAACTCAATCTTAGCAATAAGTATTTAGAATAGGCATTACATTAATATGACTATATTTACATTTACAAAAAGCTATCTAAGTGGAGTGTGCTACTTCTGTCAATCACTTCCCACCATTAGCTAATCAGGGATTTTACATTTGAACAGAAGGGGAAAAAAGAGTCAGACAATTTAGCTGCCTTAATGTACATGAATCCACCTTGAAAGTGAAAATATTTGCATATCATAACCAAATTGCTTTTTTTCCCCTTCTCTTTCCAATATGGTTTTATACTGTCAAGAGACCACATCATCAAGAGTTTGACCAGAGAAGAGCTGCAGCTGTATCTCTACTGGAAATTTTAGCTGGCACTAGTCTACCAAGGAAGGGTTCAATCTTTTTTTGGGGGGTGCGAAGGGGTGAGCTGGGGTGAGTAAAACCTTGATATGTAGATTTAAAAAAAAATCTCTTAGTAATTAGAAGCTACTCCACCTGCCACTGGAAATAAAGCATAGAAATGAAGAATCCTTTCACCTGTATAGATACTATGGGAATAGCTAACTCATCAGTGAGCCTGTCTACATTGGGATATATTGATGAAAAGAATTGCCTTCTCTTTTCAAGTACTAAAAATGGGTAACAATATACTGGATTCATCCAAGTCATAAAAATTGAATCTGTCCAAATCAATGGTGCCAGAAAAATAATTCAAAGTATGTATCTTATTGTGAGGATGTATTAGTGCTATCATCTTCCCCCAAATAATGTGAAGGTATACTTCATTCATTGATTCTTTCCTACGTCAATTCAGTCATTCATTCTTACATTCATTCTCATTATGTACCTATTATGTGTCAGGCATTATGCTAGGCACTAGGGATAGAAAGATAAAAATAACATAGTCCCTACATCAAAGGAATTTTCAATTGGGAGCATGCAATTTGAACCCAGTTAAGCAAAGGGATATGTGTGTGTGTGTGTGTGTGTGTATTTTATATATATATATATATATATAATATATATATATATATATATATATATATATATATATATATATAATATATATATATATATATATATATATATATATAATATATATAGAGAGAGAGAGAGAGAGAGAGAGAGAGAGAGAGAGAGAGAGAGAGAGAGAGAGAGAGAGAGAGATGGATATATACAAAACATATACAAAGTTACTTCAAGGATGGAGGATACTGGCAACTGGAAGAAAGAAGATTGGCTTCCTACAGGAGTTGGCACTTGAACTTTGAAGGAAGCTAAAATTCTAAAAGGTAGAGATAGATAAGAAGGGACTGTATTTCGTGAATGAAGAATTTTTATAAAGTCATGGGGGTAGAAATAGATAAAATGTTTTGTATGACTAATAATAAAAAGGTCAGATTAGGTAAAACTCTATCTAACTATAAAGCACAACTTTTCTATAAAGATATGTTGGAGCTAGATTATGAAGCAGGATCTTAAAAGGTAAACAGGAAATTGTACATTATTTAAGAGCTAATAGTGATCCACTGAATTAAGCAGGGGAATATCATGGACAGAATAATATCACTTGGAAAGCCATGTGAAGAATGGATTGGAGAAGGGAGAAATTTGAAACAGGAAGACTATTGGAAGTTAATTTAGTAGCCTCAACAAATGATGGAAATCTAAGTTAGCATGTTTTTTGCTTCTTTTCCTTAGTTTATAAACTGAAGAGGTTGACCTAGTTCAGAGGCGGGGAGCCTACAACCTTGAGGCCACATGTTACCCTCTAGGTCCTCAATGACACAACCAGTGGAAGACGTTCATTACGTAACTGGTAACATAGAACTAGAATTCAGGGGAGAGACAAGGGCTAGGTAAATAATCTGGAATATATATGCCTATAATCACAAGAAATAGAATGAAATGGGATGTCTTGCAAGGTAGGAGATTCCACTAAACAGGATGCCTTCAAAAAGGTGATAAATGGTGACCTATCAGGAATGTTGCTAAAGAGACTTGGATTCAGGTATGGGTTTGGATTAAATGTCTTCTGCTTCAAAATAAGAAATTATGAGTGTAAGTGTGTAAATGTTCATTAAGTATGTTTGCTAGCATATTTTGAGCTTTATGTAACTGTGGTATAGTAGAAACAGTACTGGACAGTCAGAAGACTTGGTTCAAGTCCTGACTACCATATCTTTCAGCGATGTGATCTTGGATTATTCACTTTATTTCTATTAGCTCATATGTAAAACTATGATGTTTCTATTACTAATTTCAGGGTTGTTTGTGGAAATCACTTTTTGATCCACAAAATATTTAAGAATTAATTACAATCATTTGCTGATCTATAATTTATTGAAATATATTATATAAATGTATTATATACATGTCGATATATATTGAGATATCCTTCTACATTCACATGCGTATATGCATAGATACATGTTATTGAATATGCTTTTAAAAAAACTTGCTTTACATTTATTTTATACAGACTATAAAAATTAGCTGTGTCTATATAGCTGAGAATCTATTACTCCCCTTGGGGAAATGATAAAATGACTGATTGTCTCATCGCTCCAGATTTTATGCTTGTTGAACTTTGAGCTCCATATTTCAATTTCCTTCTTGGCTAAGTTAATATTCCCAGGGTACTCAGGTCAGAGTAAGAAACCTATCTACAAAGGTAAAATTCAATACTTTCTTGAAAAATGAGACATTTGGAATGGCTTTGAGACTCCACTACCTTAGATGGTGAACTTTAGACCCTAGTTTTTTATCAGCCTATTTTTATCTGACATTATAGTGGTGATGGTGAATTAAAATAATCAAAATCAAAGCAATAGAGAAATGAACTTATGAATGTGGGAGTGAAAATACAAATACACAAAGATAATCCATGGTCACCTTGCTGTCCTAGCCTCAGCTACTCACTATACTCCCTATCTCACCTGCCATACAAAAGATACAGATAGTGTGTCTTTAAAAATAGTATTGGTGTTCTTCCATATTGTGAATTCCAGATGTGGGTAGGCTTTTAAAATATAATTTCTGTACCTGTTTTGACTCCAAAGCATTAAAATCTAATATAACACTTGATTGTTGAGAATAAAGAGGTTGGGATATTTCATTTCTAAGACTGAAGAGTGAGTCTTTTTTATGAAAGTGAGAAGTATTAAAATAATTAAGAGGAAATAAATCAAACTGATCATAGGGCTGGAAGGGAGCTCAATCATCACCTAGTTCAGAGGTGGGGAGCCTGTGGCCTCAAGGCTGCATGTGACCCTCTAGGTCCTCAAGTACAGCTGCCACATGTGAGGACCTAGAAAGCCACATGTGGCCTCGAGGCCCCAGGCTCCCCACCTCTGAACTAGGTCAACCTCTTCAGTTTATAGATTAAGGAAAGGAAGTAAAAAACATGAATTGATTAGCCTACATCTGCATAGATAATAAATTGCACAAAAGGGACTGGAACTCAAATTCCCTTCTTCCAGCTTCACTGCTTCCAACTCCTTTTCTTGATGGAAAGTGTTGCCACTTTCAACTCAGATCTGGAAAGCACTGAGAGTGTTTTGTTTTGTTTTGCTTTTATAAGATATCTGAGAGAAAGAAAGATGTACCCAGAGAAGCAGCATCATAAATAGGGATTTTCCTGAAAAGTAAATATATGAGTTACTATAAGCTTTTCCACTCTCCATTCACAGAACCACATTACAATTCAATGAGGCTGCTGCTTGATAGGGCCAGTTTTGAGACATGGGAATAAGACCTCTTTGCCTCTGGATCAGAAATGCCATCTGTGATATGTGCATAAAGAGCATTCCCGTGACTAGAGAGGATGCCAAGGAAGGGCTTTACAGCACAGAAATGCCAGAATAGGAGCAGTCAAAACTTATAAAAGCCAGGGTGTCAGTACAAAATAATTCTTCTCAAAACAGTTTGGATTCACAGAAAACATCCACAAAGGCTTTTTTGTGACTAAAGAAAAGAAATGTCGGGGGAAGTGACTGAGAGGCTAAGCTCAAGCAAAAAGAGGGTTGGGGCTGGTTTGTGGTATGGAGTCTCTCAGCAGGGGCTATGCCCCACTGTTCTAGCACACCTGTGGTGCCCAGCTGGGGTCCTCTTCAATCTCTGATCTGAATGTTCTTGAATCAGTTTGCCTGTAAAAATTTGCAAATCATTCAATGCCACAATGGGGCAAGATAAAGTGTTTGGAGCCAACCAGGCAGCCCCTGATGTTTACCTGAGAGTGGGAGAGACCAATTTGGCAGATGATTGCTTGCAAACCGATTGATATCATGAGCTCTCCTGACAGTCACCAGTAAGAAAGCTGAATTTCTCTCAGAGGCTGGCAAGGTGCTACCAAACAAGGAAGACTACTTTAATGCAACAGCTCAGTCTTTGGTGATGGGAGAGAGCATCAATGTGCCCAGAATTTCTGTACTTATTGCACAAACCAGCATTCTGCAGAAAGATTAAAAGTATTATCTTTATTCATTTATTTATGCTATACGTCACACACCCACACAGTAATGCAATAGACACCGTTACTTCCCTCCAGGAGTTTATACTCAGTGGGGGAAACAAACACACATAGAACAGAATAATTACAAATATGTGTGCAAAACAACTGATGAAAAAGATAAGGTAGAACAAATGAAAGAATGCACATGCATTTGAGGGGGTGGGGTCTACTAGGACCACTGGGTTTCTGGTAGAACTCCATTTAAATCACCTTACATAAAAATATCCTAACAGATGCTGTAGTGGGTAGAGTATTGGACATGAAGTCCCAAAAACCTGAATTTACATCTTGCCTCTGACACTTACCAGCTGTGTGACCCTAAGCAAGTCACTTAACTTCTATCTGACTCAGTTTCCTTATAGGTGAAAGGTCAGGAAAGAAAGTGGACTAGATGTCATTTAACATCCCTTTCAGCTCCAATATTATCATGGCTATAGACATCTTGGTAATTCATTTTTTATGCTTAATGACTTTTGATGGTTTTCTTTAGCCTTGACCATAACCTTCCTACTGTGATTTAAGCATATTTCCTTTTAACTTTGTGAGGACTGGAAGCATCAAGGTTTAGTAGAAACCACCTTGACTTTGACATCATAAGACCTGGGTTCAAACTGTGGCCCTTCTAGTTACTGCCTAATTGAGCTGAGGCAAGTCACTTAAACCTCTTGGCTACAGACAGGATCCTCATTTGTAAGATCAAGGATTAGATTATCCAATATCTAATGTCCTTTCAAGCTCCAAATCTCTGTACCATGAAGAACAATAACTTTTCTTCTCTTCAGAGAAGGGAGTGCTTACATTTAAGTATAGTGAAAGATGGAGTCAAGGAACATTGGAAAGAATACTTGGAATCACAAGACCTGCTGAAAATTCTGGCTCTCCAATTGCTGTGCCTTTGGACAAAATATTAACTTCTCTTAACCTCAGTTTCTTCATCTGTAAAACGAGGTGGTTGAACTAATGACTTCCAAGTTCCCTTCAAATGCTGATTCTATAATCTACTGGGGACATCCTTCTCCCTTCCTCTCCGTTTGTCCCTTTCCCTGGCCCAGGTTGCCCAAACCTCATGCAGGTAGCTTCATTGCACACAATTGGGAGATGAAAGTTAACTTTCATGCATTCTACTAAGATCCAGAGCACTACACCTCTTCATTTGCTCTGCTACCGCATCCTCTGTCTCTGCCTCTACGCCCCCCGGATTCCTGGGAATAATTGCCCTACTTCCTAATGTATTACTATGGATTGTTGGGCATTGCCATCCCATGAGCCATTCCACTGCACTCTCATGACTTCTAAACCTTTCCATCTCTATAGTAGCTGAACTCTCTTTTGTTTCGTTTTCCTCAATCATAGGGAGTGCTCCTTGAGAGCAGGTATTATTCAATGTTTCTGTCTGTATCCCCAACATTTTGCACAGTTCTTGGTACATAATCAGTATTTAATAAATTGAATTTCACTCATGAATCCATCTGACGATCTATGATGCACAGAGTCTTAAATGTTTTATGACATTGGGCAAATCACTTAAATCATTTGAGTTTCAGTTTCCTAACCTATAAAGTGGGGATGATAATAATGTTTGTGCTACCTTTCTCCCACTGTTGGAAAAGTACTTTACGGACCTTAAAAACCAACATTAATGTGAGTTATTCAGTGAATTACCTACTGCCATAATTATACATTGTTAACTCGGGACATGATCTTAGTGTACAGGGTGCATTTTGTCTTGATACAAATATGGACAGACTGCACCTCCCTTACCAGGAGGAGGAACAGGTTAACAGAAAGAGCTAGAATGACTAATACATCCTTGAGTGTCCTCGGGGATTTGTTGGTGCATTTGGAAAAAGGCCCTATATGCACTCGCCTTCCAGCATATAAAGCAACATTCTTCGCAGTCTTTACTGTAATTTTGGACAGGGTTACAGTTTCTGAACCTCTGACATATCCTTCTTTGCCTCTTGGGGATGCAAATAGACTCTCAGGGAATCATATGGTCTGAATCATACGGCTGAATGTCTCTTTGCATATACCTCCAGAAGTCTGTATCAATAAACCTGGAAGAGCTAACTTCAAGGAGTGTGCAGCTGTATTTCTATTTCTTGAAATACAGAATTAGCCTAATTTAGGGTTATCAAAGGGAGATATATGAGACACAATCATCTAGCACATTGGAAGCTCCTTGAATGTAGTGAATCCGTTTCAGGATCTCTATACTCGTTAAGTAATTCTCTTTCTCTACCTTTGCCAAATGCAATACTACAGCCATATTAGTTGAGTTATATTCCTCATATGTGTGCCAAAATTAATTTAGTCTTTTCTCCCAAGGGGAGCCTTTCAGTTGAATAATCTAGAGTGTATCACTGACATGAAGAATTTTAGAAAGAATCTGAGTGATCATTCATTTCCATTTATTTTACAGAAGACAGAAATGAGGTTACATGACTTGACCAACATCATCAGATACTTAGAATGATGATTCAGCTCTGATGGGGCCATACCTAGGCACTCTTCCATTTGCTGCTATCAACAGTATTTCCTGTCTTCTCTCCCTGCTCCCTCTGTAATATTCCTCTTTCCTTTTTTTGTTTACCCCATACTTTCCTTCTCTTCAATTACTATTCCAGCATTTGAAAGGTGCTTATTGTTTTTTCTTAAATCATTATTTATGAACATCACCTTCAACTACTGAATTTTTTAAAGCCATGGAAATGTAATAAATAATATAATAATATTTATTTTAACCAGTAAGTCTAGACAGAGAGCTACTAATACATGAAAAATAGTTTGATATCTATTTCAAGGGAAAAGGTTTGTACTTCTCTGTCCCAAAACACTAATGATAAACAGCAGAAATTTCAAATGAGAGATCAGGAAATATGGAACATTATATTGAACAGAGTTTTCTACAGTGGTCAGGGTACATTAAAATGTTTTTTTGGGGGGGAGGCAGAATCATAACAGAAAGATAGATGTATAGATAGATGCAGGGAGGGAAGGAAGGAGAGAGGGAAGAGGGGAAGAAGAGAGGGAGAGAGAGAGAGAGAGAGAGAGAGAGAGAGAGAGAGAGAGAGAGAGAGAGAGAGAGAGATGCTAATATATACCAAAAGAGTGCAAAGTAGAATCCTCTCAACCTCTTAAGAGGCATACCCTTCAGCAGGGTTCTAAAGACTTTGGATGAAAGATGGCAGGTCAAACAGAAAGCAAAGATATTTATTAGCATGCTAAGAGATCTGCTCATGCTCACTAATGAAAGATTTAGGTTCCTGGAGTACAAATTTGGTTTTATAACCTATTAGGTCCACTTAGGCACACAACAAATCAGAACTATTCTGTGACAACTTAGGACTGAAAAGAAAAGCATTTCATGACTGAAGGAAGAATAGAGAAAAAAGGGAGATCAGACAAAAGAGAAAAGAAAAACCTCTGGAATATAAGGGACAGGATTTGTAATCAGAATAGTAAAATGTTCCCTGTACAAGGTCAGGAGAGAGATTGAATACTTTCACAACTGTGAAAGATTTTTTTTTTTAGACAAAACTGCAGAGTCTCTTACCCAAGGACAACAAGTGGTTGTTATGACAATGGATGAGACTCTATTCTTTGAATAGAGGTTGGGGCCTTTTTAATATTAAACCAGCAAGGAATTGAGGGATTTCTACATTATTAGTTATGAAGATATTGTGAAACAATTGTGCTTCCCCTTTTCCCATGACGGGAATGATTTTTTTTTTTATTCAGATTCTTTATTCTTCATTGACATGCCAATCAAAGGAGAATATCGGGAATGATTTAGCCTTCAGAGCCACAGCCTAAAAACAGGTGCTAAACTGTTGATGGCAGTTGGAAATTTTCTAAATTTTAATCAGATTGTTTTCTGTTAAAATGGACTTTGAATAAGCAACAAACATAAGCTATTAATAAATAGTCTTAATATTTTCAATCAATTGCCCTTAGTTAGATATGCTTGCTCATACTATCTGCTATTGATTAAAGAAGTATACAGGCTCAGGGAGTGAGGATTTCCCAGGAAGATAGAGCAGAGTAGTGAACAACAAGCTAAGTAGGTAGTGTCTGAGAATGGGATTTGGTTTTTTGGACAATGCCTAAAGATATTGGAGTGACCCACTATTGGAGAGGGATGAACTGCCCCTAATGAGGGTCAATAAAATTATATGCCTGGAGTCTCAAAAATTTTAATAAAAATGGGGTTAATGCAAAAGACATTGTGAAGGTAAGGGGATCTATCTACATATCTTCTTCATTTACATATATGTGGAAAGAGACAGGGATGGTGAGATGGTTTTGTTAAATAGTCATAATTTTCTAATGAGGTTCTTTAAAAGGAGCACATTCTTTATTTTTGAATCAAATTAGAGTGAAGCATATTCTGTCTCTAGAATCCTTTGGCTTCTTTCCTTTTGGGTCCATTTAGTTTTCATCTTTGACTTTCCATTTCTCCTAACTTTTATTATTATTGTTTATTTTTGTTGTTGAGTTTTTCATTTCTCTTCCACTACTTTTTGAGAAAATTGTTACTTCCCTATAAGACCTAGGGCTAGCTTTTAGTTAGATGCAGGTTTAAATCCCAGTACATCACTTTTGAAAGACTGCTACCTAGCAAGCAAGGTGTTTCCTAATAGACAGTATGACAGATCTTGCCAGATCTCTAATGATGGACAAAGAGCTTCAGATTAGCTGATGCCTAAGTCAAACCTTCGGGAAGTCACTTCAGACGTTATTACTAAGGCAGTCCCTCCAAGCATGTCTGCCCTTTCTAATTGAGGTCAGACAATGGGAAGCTTTCATTAATCCCCAGACACAGTCCCTTTGGCTTTGGTACAATTCCTTCATTTAAGACCTTTCTTAAAAGCATCCTCCTGGTGATGAATGAATGATATAACTGGCAAGCCTTTTTCCACTATCGACACTCATATTTCAAAAAAGCTAGGATTAGGATTAAAGAAACACAGTATCAGAGACAAGAACCAAATCGGTCCCTGCAGCAAAAACAGTTGAAAACAGAATTATCCTCAGTATTTCATCCCAGGAACAATGGGGAATCCATCACAGGAACACAAGGTGATCCTGTCCCAAACCTACACAATACAGCCATTTCTCTAGGTTGTCACCAAGCATCCTCAGGGGTGACTCTAATTCCATTTGACACAAACAAAGGCAGCCAGGGCAGCTAAGCAACACTTCACAGAGGATGCATGGCCTACAGATATAACACCTTTGTGGTCAGCAGCTAAGCAGCGAAGAACCGTTCAAACTAATCCTAGGGCTAAGAAAACAATCTCTTTGCCATTTCATGTTTCAAGCAAATGTTTTAGCTTCTTTAACTGATAACTCTACCTTGTTTGCCTTCTGACATTAGAATGAAATGGATGGATGGATGGATGGATGGATGGATGGATGGATGGATGGATGAAATCGAGGGCATTCATTTAAGAGGAAAGAAAGTAAAAAAAAAAAAGCACAATTGCCTACTTTATTGACTGTGTTGCCAAGACTCAATTATACTTTCAAATCTCTTGACCAGTGGGGAGATGAAGATTAGCAGTCACCCACAGAGGCTAAAAGTCCCCTTTATGATTTCTGATTTCACTATAAGAGAGAAATGTCCAATTTATCAGAGTAGTGAAAAAGAAGGTAAGCTCAGCTATGATCAAGCCATATCACTAAAGGAACCAGCTCACTTTGGGCTTCATTTTTCCACAGTACTGTGACAACATACCTTGTACTTAGTTGATACTATGGATGATAAATGAATGGCTGGCAAGAGAATTGTGCCAAATCTAGCTCAGGTGCAAAGATGTGTAGACTTAAACAGTAACGGTAGTAAAGTGTACCACATCGCATAGCAAACCTGGAAGACAGTACGTGGAGATTCCAATTTGACTTCTGACATTTACTAGGGATGCAACTAGGGATGTCACAAAT
Organism: Phascolarctos cinereus; assembly: GCF_003287225.1. NCBI lineage: Eukaryota > Metazoa > Chordata > Mammalia > Diprotodontia > Phascolarctidae > Phascolarctos > Phascolarctos cinereus. The sequence continues at coordinate 59,913,127 of NW_027556180.1, forward strand.
ACTCTGAGCCTTGGTTTGCTCATCTATAAAATGAGAAGAGAAAACACCAAGAATATTTTCATCTCAAGGTTATTGTGGGGTTCAAGCAAAATCATGTATGCTAAGTGCTTTGCAAACTTTTAAGTATTATAGAAATGTCAGTTAAAATTATCAGTGTGAATCCTGGCACTGATTTGTTGCACCTGTCATTTTAAAAGAGAAAGAAGGACTGCCTCAGGCATTCAAAAATATCATTTGCAAAAAATCATAGGAGATGAAATGCTATTTTTTTCTATCCTTTCCTACTTTTATTTTGGCTACTCACATATACCTCCCAATAGCTACTCATAGCTTAATGTTTTCTGGAATGGAATTAAAAATGCTTTTTCCTGCCCACATGCAGCCCTCTAAGATTCACACCAAAAAAAAATGGTAATGCGTTTCACAGGGAACAATTTTAAAAAAAAAAAAGGAATGCTGAGGAGAAAAATGGAAAATGCTTTGAGTTACTATGTTTTATTTTAATATTGGGTTCAGAAAGCTATGATTACTCACCAGTTGCCAGCTGGCATTCCCGCAACATATGCATTAGCTGCTATGGAGTTTAACTGTTTTGTGATGACAGTTCTAGAGATGTTTGTGTTTTGGGGGGGTTACTGAAATTATTTCCCATAGAACAAATGGTTGACATTAAGGTCGTGGGAGGAAACATGGAAGAGAAAGCTTGTGTTCTTTAATAGTATTTCCTGCCTGTATTATTTTGTTGATCTCCACGGAAATAAGACAGCTTTTGTTAAGAGAAAGGAATTGATTGCAGAGAATCTGGGAACATAATGCTATAATTAAATGCTTGAGTATTTTATTTATAGGGAGAACTTGTATTTTTTTAATCCACATATTCTTCTCTGATCTGATTTGGTCAAATTCTTTGGTACATTAAAATATGAGAACATGTACTTTATTTCATCCCAGTAACTTAAAAAGGCACCGTTCCTTTCGTGCAGACATAAAGTGAACAGAGATTGCCCAAATGTTCTTTATGAAGTAGAATCAAAGAATAAAAAAAATATATATCACTAGTCTTTCTTTTCCATGTCCATGCTTTCCTCTTCTCTAGATTTTGCACTATAGAAGAGGGGGATGGTAACAACAGCATTTAGAAATGAAGGAAAGAAAGAGTTGGGGATAAAAGGAAGCAAGAGAGAAGGAGGCTAAGAGAACAGAGGATGATCTCTTCGCATATGTTTCCAGACTCTCCTGGAATATTAGATTTTATCCTCTCAGAGAGAATGCGTGAGGAAGAAATTTTCATCACACAGAGAGCAACATGGATTATGAAATTAATGAAAAAGGAACAACTAGATGACAAACTCTAGACCTATAATAAATTTGTTTAGGGTAGAGGCCATGTGAGCCTTTGGTCCCCTAGAGTGACTAACATACTATACAATTTGCAGGATAGATATTCTTTGAAGATCTGTTGATTAATGGAGAAAATAAGGAAAATGAAGAGTGATACAAGGTAGAGAAAATGGTCAACAAAGTAGATTACCATGTGCTAGTTATTTTTTTTTTCTACAAATAATATTGGATCCAGAAGAGTTGGGAAATTTTCCCTTAAGGATTTTAGTCAGTAAACTTTAATCAATTACTTGACTCATGATCATCTTTTAACCACAGTAAAACTTCTCTTTAGTGTATAAGAATATCAAGCTTTGGGGAATAAAAAGTTTGTTTTTAATTTTTTTAAAAGAAATGTGCCCTTAACCAGAAACCATCAACTGCTACTATTAAGGTGATACCTCTGGAAATTGTATATAGTGGTTGATTCCTTCCTAAGATACATTCTTACTGATACTATCTCAAAGGGAAACATGTAAAAACAGATCTCCAATAAAGGAAGAGGCAGAAAATTATTGGAGTGTCTGACTTCTGCTTGGTTGACACAAGTGGCAGCTTCCATTAATCTTGGGAATTTTCATCTCCTGTTTCAAAGAACAGTGAATCACTTAGAGTTACATATCAATCAGTGGCAAATTTAGAATAGATTTCTCTCTGCTTTGGGGAGGAAATACTGGGGGGGAATAACAGAGGGAAATTTGTATTGTGATCTTTTTTGTGTTCCTGGATTTTGCTCCAGAATGACCAGCGTGGTTCTCAAGGGCCTTGGAAGGGAGAGGGAATATGGTTTTAAGTTTCATTCCACATAGATATTTTAATTTTAAGCACCTCAATAGAGTTATGACCTGAGTACTAAGGAAGCCCATAGCCATATTGCATATGTTCTATTTCATGAAAGAAACTCAAGAAAATTAAAGACCTGAGATATAATTTAAAGTGTGCAGTCTGATGTCTCATGGAAGAATTCATGCTAAAGGGATAGCATTCTACATCCCAGAAAAATGAAGTACATTCCCAAAATGTTGGTGTTATTCAACCTTATTCATTGCCTCAAGTAGAAGTCAACCTTGCCAGGAAAAGTTACTACAATGTCATCAAAGCCTGAAGGGGGAGAACAAAATCCTGAAAACATGTCAAAATAGAAAAAAAATAATAAATTGTGGAAAATTACTTAAAAGACATAGCTTTATAGTTGGATGGATGTGGCATCAGGAAAACTGATATTCAAATCTTTCCTCAGACACTGACTGTGTAATCCCTGGGAAAGTCATCTAATTTCTCTGTCTCAGTTTTTTCATCTCTAAAATGGTCATAATAATATCTGCCTTTTAGGATTATTCTGATGATAAAATGAGATGATATTTATAAAGCACTTAAACCTTACAGTAAGATCTATCTATCTATCTATCTATCTATCTATCTATCTATCTATCTCTATGCTAGCTATATTCCTCTTTTCTGCTTGTTGGAGATAAAAGTTGTATTTACTTTGTTATACTGTATATTGACTTTCATGTGATTATTGTTTCTCTCCAGTAAAATATAAGCTCATTGAGGGTAAGGGCTATTTCACTGTTGTTTCTGTGCCCCTCATCACTAACACAGTGCCTCGCACATAGTAGGTATTTTTAAAAATTGGACTGAATTGAGGTGATTCAAATTCACCCATCTGCTTGTATATTTTTTGATGTTATGCTTAAAATTTAAATCCTTACACAAAAGAGAAAAGCAAACCATACTCCAACAAATCTGTTATCTCACTGAGCTGAGTATTCCTTCCAGTGATGCACACTGAAGCACATTTATAACTATTCACCCTGTGAGACTCTTCACGTCTTCCCAGCAGTTTCCAATGAAGAGTTCACCTAGCAAGCTTGCATACTTTCTTGAGCTCTTGATAAAATGCCGATGGAGTTTGCAGGCTGTCTACTGTTATTCACTGTCTTCATGAGATCAGCCTATCTCCAAATTTAGCCATGTACTACTTAGATGACATCCTTTACACTGAATCTCTTACATAATTGTCTTGTTGTAAAACTCAAAAGGAAAAGTATATCTACAGTTCTATTACCCCTCAGATTGAGGTTTATATATAAAATAGAATGTCTATATATAATGTAATATGACATTTGTATTAATATATATCAGATAAAATATACAATTCTATATCAGTTAAGATAGCAGTTACAAAGAGGAACTGATTTTCCCCTCTTGATGACATTATCTTCTTCTTCACAACAATAACCAATAGTCCCACTCATCTTCCTTTTAAGAATTTTAGATAGGAAAATTTCCACAGACTACTTAGGGAAGTCAGATAATAAGATTAAAAGATAAATAACAGGAGTAGGTTTGCATGCAGAGTGACTGAAGATTGCTGGGTAGAATGGGGAGGAGAGAGGTTGGAAGGAATCTCCACTTAGTTTAGGGAATTCATCTGAGAGATTTACTAAGCACTCCAAGGAGGACTTCATGCTAGCCGCACCTACACAGGTCATACATTGGTAACAGGCAGCTTAAAATTAGGAGCATGGGCTAATAGTTACAGATTTGACTTTAATTTCAGTGACCACTCTGTGTGTGTGTCTATATATTCCTTTATGATTGAAGTAAAGGCTGGTCCTTTAGTTTACTAAAGATTATAAATTGCTATAAAATGTAAATTATTATACTGTATATTATAAATTATTATGAGAGATTTATATAAATATTATATATTATAAATTATTATGAAAAAGATTATACCTGTAATAAGATAGAGGCTATTGCTATACAAAACTAGGAAGATACCTTTTATAGATCTCAAATTACACAATTTTAATGAAAATGACCAATTCCTTATGGGTTATCGGTTAAACTTTTCATTTTATTTGTGAATGAGTATATAGCAAAATCTTCAGTATGCCATATTAAATAAAAGTAAACTAATTATACTTGTCCAAGAATTAATCTGTATTCATATTACTCCAGTCAAGTGACCATCCAGATTGAAGGCATTTCTGCTTATTGAATAGACTGTTAGCCCTAGAGTCAGGAAGGACTGGGTCTAAACTGGTCTGAGTCACTTATTAGGTGTGTGACCCATGAGAAGCTGCCGAACTTTTTTTGAATTTTAATTTCCTCATCTGTATAGCACCTCCCTCATGAAGCTGTTGATAGGATAAAACGGTACAAGGTATGTGAAATGCTTTGTAAAATGTGAGCCACTATTATATTCTTACTTATCAAGTTTTCTTTAGCTTACTAAAGGAAAAATACCCCTATATTATTATTAAATATTAGAAATTATATTTTTTCAATATTGATTATTGGTAAATAATGGAACTTTACATCACCTTTTCAACAAACTATGTTTCATTTCTTCTTTCCAGTAAGAGTCTTGGCAGCACAGACATATGGCTATAAAACCAAAGCTGCTTTTTTTTTCAGTCAGCACCTGCCTTACTGAGGTCAATTAAAGGCAAGATTTATGTTGACATCTAGCCACTCAGGTTTAAATGATGGTGGTACAACACATTTTCTAAATGAAATAAAGACATTGCTTGGAGAATGGAAGCTCTTGTAGTAGGCAAGCCAAAGTTAAACCAGTCCTGTCCAAAAAGCATTTTTCAAGTACCTACTATGTTCTAGGCACTCCACTGGACACTGAAATATATAAATAAAAGGAGGGGAAAAGTCCTTTCACATAAGAAGCTTACAGCCTATGTGAATGTATTACATAGAAAGAAGAATTAGAGTATAGGAAATGTATGAATATGGTGGGGGGGGCAAAGGTTATCTCTGCTAAGGACCAGAAAGAGAATTTTTTTCTCATTTTATATATGACTTTTTTGAATCTTTTCTGGATATCATATGTTCCTCCTTTAGTAATAACATGTAGATAAACTACCAGGTTCCAAATACACCTGATCATTTTTTCCAAAAACTCTTTATTTTCCACTAGTAATTATGCATATGCCCATTAAGATTCTGAAATGCAAAGCAAAGGAAGAAATATAACAAGATATAATATAAGCATAAGGACATTGACACAAGTTTGTCAGATGTCAGTCTCATCTCCTAAATCATGCAGAAAAATTATATGATCCATATTATAAGAGAAGCTCAGAATAAAATTTCACCTAGAGATAGGCTGCTCTTTATCATTGTCCTCAGGTGCAGTCTCTTTGACTCTGGGGACAACTTCCTCCCTACAGATTAAGCACGTATTGTCTGCTCCTATTAGAATGTGAACTCTGTGAGTGCAAGGACTGTTTACTTCAACCTTGGCAGTGCTTTCAAATTCTGAGTATTTAATATTTTCCTTTTATCCATTCATTTATTCATAAGTCAAGTAACACTCATAACATACATTTTTCTTTACATTTGTATTATAAGTTGTAATAATTCATGAGCCTTGGTGCATGCCATGAAAAGGAAAAGGATAATTATGTTATGTTTGTAGAAAGAGTATAGGACTAGGATTTAGGAGATTCTGTCTCTAAGATTTACTGTATTAACATGAACAAATTAATATTTCTGGTCCTTGGTTTTTTATCTGTAAAATTGGGGCTTAAAATGCTTGTGCCACCATCTCAAAGGTCTTTTGTTTAAAAAGTGCTTGTAAACCTTCAAATCCTATACAAATGGTCACTGTCTTTATTGTTATAAAGACCATTGCTAATTTAATACAACTTTTTTTAAACAATGACACCTAGTTGCTTCTGACTCTGTGACATAATAAAGACAAATAGATCCTAGAATGTGAACTTGTCTCTTTGTGGTAACTCAGTTAAAGGGGGGGGAGGGAAACTCATAACACCTTCCCCTTCACAAACTGCACATGTTGAGACATGATTTCTTTATCACCCTGAGCAGATACTTAACTACATAAAGTTTTATTAGCTCAAATCAAGTCTTTGGGCAGTTCTTGGGAGGACACCACAGAACACAATGATCAGTATTAAACAGAGCCTGTAGGATTATAGAAAGACCATTGGATATCAAGACCTGTATACCCTAGGTGGAAAAATGTGGTATTTAGAGATACAGTATGCTCCACTATAATTATCATAAAGTACTGAGCCTTTCTCCAAGGCCTCCTAAATGGGAATTACTTCCTGAAGTAAAGTTAGGAACTTATGACTTATATGATAGAGGCAACAGATCTCCAGAATCCCAACCTCATTTATTACAACGTTCCTGTTCCATCACTTTGGAATGCCATTATTACTATCCTTGTCACTTCTATCCCTTGTCTTAAAATGGGAAAACTAAAAGACAAAGAAAGGTCCAATCTCTTTCCTAAGAGAAAGAAAATCTTTGTCTTCTTCCACAGTTCTCTGTTTAAATTGGGCTTAACTCTTGGTCAAACAGGCCGTGAGGTGAAAAGAAAACTGGATTTGGAAGACGATACAAATCCTTTCACTGCTGTTTACCACTTGTGTGACCTTGGGCCAGGGGCTTCCCTTCACTGAGCCTTAGTTTTATTATCTGTAAAATGGGGGGCAGGCTGGACTACACTATTTTTAATGTCTCATGCAGCTTGAAAGTCAAGGCTACCAAATCAAATCTATCAGTTTTGATTTTAAAGTGCCATTTTTAAAACTGTTAGACAGGAGATAAGAATCTTCCATGTTGAAGAGTTGTAGGAAATAATATGGAAGCCTCCTTGAGGTCAGATACCTTGGAATCAAATGCAACAGAAAGGTTAGATCATTATGATATCCCATTTCACTGCTTAGGGACTTGACTCTGTAATCTGGGGAACAGTCAAGAGGCATGAGAGGGCAGCTAGATGGTGCAGTGGATAGAGCACTGGCCCTGGATTCAGGAGGACCCGAGTTCAAATCTGGCCTCAGACACATAACACTTACTAGTTGTGTGACCCTGGGCAAGTCACTTAACCCCATTGTCTAGCCAAAACAAAAACAAAACCAAACAAACAAAAAAAAGAGGCGTGAGAGAATTAGAGAAGCCCAAACTGTTACAACCTCACTCCTCCAAAGCCCACAGAGTGCTTCACTGCAGCTTTCCACAAGCCAGAAAATCAGGTTCATTCATCTCTAAAATGTGAAGCCACAACAGCAAAGAGCAATATATTCTCTTTAGGGGAGGGTTGGGGGAAAGGCCAGGCTATTAAAATGTGTTGAAGGGCTTGTGGCAAGACATACTATTATTACAGGGGAAAGCAACTGAATTCATGGCAGGAAATAATATGGTTCTCAATCTGAGCATCCTTTGTTTCTGTAAATATGATTCCTTTGAATGAATGGTTACTCTGATATGGATAAAGAAGAGGCTTGCTAACAACTCTCAATGAGATAACACTCTATGGAAGGTTCTAAATTGTTTTCAAACTAACTACTGGCTGTCAGCATTGCAAAAGTTAAAGCTTTTCATGGGTGGTTAGTGATCAAGACCCAAATATAACGTCAGTTACTGTTTTTACTAGGCTGTTAGGCGCTCTATCCATTGTGCCACTGGGACTGGAGTTAGGAAGACCCAAGTTCAAATCTACCTTCATATATTTACTAAGTGAGTGATCCTGGGCAAGTCATTTTAATCTGTGTCTACCTTAATTTCCACATCTATAAAAATGAAGATAATAGCACCTACCTCCCAAAGTTGTTATAATAATAAATGAGATAATGTCTGGAAAGTATTTTGCAAATTTTAAAATGCTATGTAAATGCCAGCTATCAACATTATCATTACTATAATTTCTTCAAAGAAAGACATAGCCTATTGATCCCCGATCTTGGCAATTATGTGGAAAGGTAGTGTTTAAATTAGAGACAAGGACACTCATAGAATCAATGCATCACAGAATCTAAGTGCTACAGGAGAGAGATTTCCAAAGCAATACAATCCAGCCCACACCTAAATAAAAATCCATCTCAGCAAGTGGTCATGCAGCCTCTCTGCTTGAGGACTTCCAATCAGGGGAAATAAGCTACCTCTGAGAAACCTTGCTTCTCTTTCACATAGGCCTAACTGTGAGGAAGATTTTCCTTACACTGAGCTAGAATCTACCTCCACATAACTTCTACCCATTCTTCCTACTTTTTTTCCTCTGTGGCCAAGGTGAATATATTTAATGTCTCTTCTAAATGACAGAAAATACTCTCCAAATACTTGAAGACAAGTACCATTACCCATTAAGTCTGTGTTCCCCAGGATGAACACATCCACTCCTTGGAACTACTTATCTCGCAGGGCTGTCATGTGGAAAGTGCCTTATAAATGAAATGTTATGTAAATATAAGTGAATATTATTGTGAAAAAATCAATAGACTTTTTTCGTTACTTTATTAAACTCTATATTCCTTTATACATAATACTGAGTACTCTGTGGATAAAAAAAAAAAATCAAAGTGAGACGATCCTTGCCTGCAAGGCACTTCCATTCTAATTCTTCTTATAAAAAGGGACACCACACGTGATGGCTAGGAAGGGGAAAACAAAAACAAAACAAAACAAAGAAGTCTCCAGGAGAAATGAGAGGTTAAATTATTTGCCCCTGAGTCAAGTACATCTCGGACTGAGGACTTAAAACCAAGTATTCCTAATGGCAAGTCTGGCTCTCTAAACAATCTACCACACTGTGCACACACATACACACACGCACACACACTACATTCTTATGGTTCATGTACATACAGTTGCTATTTTGGGGAACAAACAGGAAATGGCACCTGGCTTTTCACAGATTCGAAGGCAAGACTTCCCCCTGCCCCTTAATGTGATGAGACAGTGATCAGGGAACCAAATTGTCTTTTGTGTGTGGTAGTGATTTTATTGGCAGACTTGCTATATTTGCATACACTTGATGGTTATAGGTGGGAGAAGCTGCTAAACAGCTTACGGTTTGTATTTATTTCTCTTCATGCTGTGTCTGAGATTCTATCTGTCTTCATGTTCATGTCCAGGACTGGTGGGTGGTATTTCTCACTGTTTGTTGAAGACAGTCATTACCATTACCCATTGCGCCTATCTTCCCCATGATGACCACATCCACTCCTTGGAACTACTTACTCATAGTGTTGTCTTGAGGACAGAGTTGTCATCTCACCTTACTTTCTCCTCATCTTACCTTATCTCTGAAAATGAACCACTCCTTGAAAATGGACAAGAGGACAGACTGATGCCATGTAGATAGTAAAATCAAAAGGCATGCATTGAATTAAGAGTTATTTTATATGTACCACTGAGGTAAGGATTTTTTTAATGGATAATAAAAAAAATTGCTGATCCAAAACCAGTTTTTCTTTGTATTTTTGTATTTTCCTTTTTTCTTATTAAGCTTTTTCTTATATTTATGAAGGAAGACTTTCTGCTACCTTGTTCAAGTCTCTTTAACTTGTATCCAGCAGGGGAGCCATAATCCCATACTTATAGTCAGGTTGTTACCATGGAAATTACTCTGATGTCACCAAATCAATATTTTGATTTTTTTGTCATTTAAATAGAAAGGAGAGTAGGGCCAAGATTTATAAAACTCATTTAAAAGCTTTGATAAGTTTGATAAGAAGAAATATTGTGGAAAAAAACACATGTTGAAGTCACCCCTTATTATTATTATTAGTCAAACCCCTTATTATCTGAAGTGGGTAGAAGTGGGAAGAAGGAATAGATGGAACAGTGAAACAGATAACCTAAAAAAGGGTGATTTTTAGGGGGTTATTTCATTCAGAGACAATGTAATGTCACCAACATCCACAAACACACATCCCCAAGCACTTATTTCCTACAATTTCTCAACACGGAAGATCCTGCACCTCCTGCCTAATACTATTTAAAATTATTTTTTAAATAAAAATTGATTGTATCAGATTCAGTAGCCATGCTAAATCACATATTCAACTCCATCCATTCATCCAGTCCTTACTTACCACTGACCTTCACATAGTAGGGATTTAATAAATGAGTGTTGAATTTAGCAAAAATTAACATGTATACCTCTGACATATTGAAAACCTTGGAACTCAGCTCAGCAAATGGCAGAAGTAGGTGGTTTTCTATTTATAGATCATTGATACTTTACCTCTTCTAAGCTAAAAAAAAAACAGTGGAAAAAAGAAAGAATCTCTCCTCTGAGACAATGAGAAGCTTTTCTTCATCAACCTAGAGCTGCTCTGGATGGAGCGGTCAGCTTGCCACTATGTCATTGATGATGAATTTTCTCTAGCTACCTTTGGCCAGGACTTTTGGGTTTGTTTGGGTTTTTTTTTTTTGCTTTTTCTTTCTTTCTTTCTTTCTTTCTTTCTTTCTTTCTTTCTTTCTTTTTTTAGGCAATTGGGGTTAAGTGACTTGCCCAGGGTCACACAGCTAGTAAGTGTCAAGTGTTTGGTCTGAGACTGGATTTGAACTTCGGTCCTCCTGACTTCAGAGCCAGTGCTCTATTCACTGCACCACCTCGCTGCCCCTGGCAAGGACTTTTGGAAATGGGATTCCTGCTATGCTCTAGTATTTAGTAACTCTTGCCATTTACTAAGTTCTCTTTTGAATCTTATTGAAGTCTTTTTTTTTTCTGCAATGTCTTGAAGTCATTCTTCTAGTTTGATCTCAGAGAGAATAGAAATTGATGTCCCATTACTGGGCAGCCATTTTGAACCTTTGAATCCTGGAAGTAAAAGTGACCCTGATAGATATGAGCTGTATTAGCCCACTCCCTTCAGGAAGCTGCACACCTAAAACATCACAGACAGAATGTATTCAGGCTGATTTTTAAGACTATTCTTAAACTTGTAATTCTTTACATTATAATTTGCTGAACCCCAATTGCTAGAGTTTCTTAAAAATGTTAAATTCCTTTAGATTTTTATTTAATTTTGTTGTTGTCTGGTCATGTCTGACTTTTCATGGCCCCATTTGGGATTTTCTTGGCAAAGATACTGGAGTGGTGTGCCATTTCCTTCACCAGTTCATTTTATAGACTAGGAAAGTGAGGCAAGCAGTGTTAAGTGGCTCACCCAGAGTCATATGGTTAGTAATTGTCTGAGGCCAGATTTTAACTCAGGTCTTCCTGACTCAAGGTCTGGCCCTCTATCTACTGTGCCACCTAGCTGCTCCTTTCATTTTAATAAGCCCTGATAGATAGATAGATAGATAGATAGATAGATAGATAGATAGATGTATAGCTATGTAAATTTATATTTTTTTAATTTAAATAATTTTATAAATTATAATTTTATAATATTTATAATCCCCAAAACTGATAGAGATAGTAAGAGGTGGATTTTTTCTCTGCATTTTATCTACTCTTTCTTTTTTTTCCTTTAACATAGCATAACAATGTCTCTAAAGCTCCACTTGCCTGATCTAGCTACTAGCAATACAAAGTATCAAGTGCATAACTATAAAAATGGAAGTAAGTGAAAAATGGCCTCAAACCACCATGACAAAAGCCCTCGTTTCCTGATCTCCTTATTCTTTCCCATCATTAGTTTTCTCTTCCTTTACAAAGTATCTTGTATTTACTCGATGATATAAATTCTGTGCTCCCCTCTCCCCCAAGGGAATGGAGACTCCTTAAATATAGAGACTTTTGTTTTCCTCTCCATAGCCCTTACCTTCAGTCAGTCACTTCAGTCATATCTGATTCTTCCTGACCCCATTTGGGGTTTTCTTGGCAAAGATACTGGAGTGGTTTGCCATTTCCTTCTCCACTCATTTTACAGATTGAGAAAACTGAGGCAAACAGAGTTAAGTGACTTGCCCAGTAAGGGTCTGAGGCCAGACTTAAACTCAGGAAGATGAGTCTTCCTGACTCCAGGACTGGCACTCTGTCCACTGTACCACCTATCACCTCGCACAAGGTAATAAATACAGAGTGAATAGATAAATATAATAAACATATAGTAAATAGAATTGAACTTCATAAGTGAGGCCCATAGCACCTCACTCAGAGTAGTGACTCAAATCAGTGATCTCATTTTGCATGGGATTCTAATAAACTTATAAATCTAGTTCTCTAGACCATGATGATGAGAAGCAGCAAGTTCGAAGTGGGGGTGGGGGTTGCTATTATCAGCAGGCAGATGTGCAAATACAGAGGAAAGAAAAGCACTGAAACTGAAAGCAAAGGACCTGAATTCAAATCTCAGGCCTGCTGTTTAATACTAGAGTGACCTTAGAGAAATTGCCTAACCTCTCTGTGCCTCAGTCCCCTGAGCAGCAAATTGAGGGACTTCAGCCAGATATATGACCTTCAAAGTCAGTTCTAAATGTGATCCAAAGGTCCTAAGTGAATGAAAGCCACTGGCCTGCTGACATAGGATGATAAGGAAGAGAAACAGGAAAACAGGAACATGAACTTATAAAAGTACGCCCAACTAAGGCCATACAGTATAGGGGAAAACAGCTTTATTTAACCTCAGGGTCTGCTCTTACCAAATGGGAAAAAAAATAGCTCATCTAAAGGATGACTCCGATTTTGCAAGACAAGGTTGTTATTTGTGATAGAATACTACTTTGCTATAAGAAATGATGAGCTAAATGAGCTCAGAAAAACATGGAAAGACTTGCATGAAATAAAGAAGAATGAAATAAGCAGAACCAAGAAAATATTATATACAGCAACAGCAATCTTGTTTTAAGAACAACTTTGAGTGAATAAGTTATTTTGACTATTATAAACATCCAAATTAACTGTAAAGAACATATGAAAAAAGATGCAATCTGCTTCCAGAGAAAGAACTGATAAATAGAAGTATGTCTAAATAGAATAATTTTACATATATACCTATTTGTGTCTAATGGTAGCCATCTCTAGGGTGGGGAGGGGAAGGGAAGAAACAAAAAAAAAAGAGAGAAATGAATAACAAGTTGTACATAATAGACTTGCAGTTTCATTTGCAATTCGCTCTCTTTTAATCATGCTATGTTGTGGAAATGCTTGTTTAATACTATAAATTAAAAATAAATAAATGTGAAAAATACAAGGCTGTTATTGTTGGTATATTCTGCAAAATATAGAATGAAAATTAGAAATACACCCCTTCACAAATGCATATACACACATTTATACTTGTATTAAAACAACAGCAATAACATAGGGGCTTAAAAAGGCAATCTGTCCTATTTGGAAAATTCATCTAAATAAAACTTATTTCTCAACAATGATGGATAGCACATGAATATAAGTTAATCCAAAAAGAGATAACATTCTACCTTAATTCATTGTTTTTCAAAGAGATGCCTGCAATTCAGGCATGATTATGGGACCATGAAGCCTAATTACATTTAGAATATTGTGCACAATTGAGGAAAGCAGATGTTCGTTAATTTGCTGACCTTATTGTTTCGTCTGAAATAAATTTCTAGTTTAAGTAGAAACCGCGTGATTTACCTTCTGTCCTCTCGGGGAGTCTCACGCTTTTACCCGTTGCTGTGGCGTTGACGGTCTCTGATGAAGTGCTCAGTTTTGTACTAGGGTCCCGCTTTGGCTTTGGGGGAGGCTGTCTCCGAGAGCTACAGCTACTGTCATCATCCGTACCCCCCAATGAGTGAAGGGACTGGGACCTCACGGAAAAGCCACTCGAGCAAGGATGAGGAAGTCTGTCCTGAGGAGCAGGCATGGTCATAAATCCCATTCGGAAATGTTTGCCCACATAACTTCCTTCGTGTCCTCGCCCAACTTCTCCACCTATGCTGTAACAGAAAGGGGGGGAAAGTCTGTGAGAAGCCCACGTATAAAACATCCCAAAGTGTCACTGATGTATTGTAGGTGATTCCTGAAAAGTTGAACATGAACATATTGTTGTGAATGAATTCACACTGAAAATGAAGGTTAGAAATGGAATTAGGTTAGGGTTGGAGTTCAGGTTTCCCTCTCTTCTCTAATCTGTCTGATTACTTCACTGTTCTGAAGATTTGTAATTTCTTCCTTCCACTAATACAGATTATGACCCTTTTATGAATTTTTTTGAGAGTTGCTGTGACTAATTGTTGACTTAGTGCTAATCCTCTCTGAGTATTAGTCAGTTTCATCTTTCCCTGAATTATATCTGAAAACTTCAGTTAGTCATTTCAGAGGTTTTGTTCCATTAAGGCAGCCTTTGACAATCCAAGGACTTCTCTATGCCACAATGAAAAGTTAAGTAATTGATCAAGGTGCTTATTTATTTATTTATTTAATTCTGAATTAGGAAAATTCCATTCAGTCTCATCATGGTCTAGGTGTGAAGGTAGTATATGACGGCAAAGTCCAGATTCTAGTGGGTTTCAGAAAGTTGGGAAGACTTTGAGAGCAATTTCTACCTTTTTATTATCATAGAATAATAGATTTGCATCTGGAAAGGATGTCAGAAGTTTGGTGTTCTATAGGGGGATGCCTATATGGAGCTTTCCTATTCTATTTCCCATTCAAGAGCATTGTCAAGAGACAATGTAAAGGAAGGTTTTGTTTTTGTTTTTGTTTTGTTTTTTGTTCTGTTGTCGTTATTTGTTTTCTCTCTCTAATGAATTTAAAGCAAAAACAAATATTGACAAATCACCATCTAGCATTTAGTGTTCTGAAACGACCTGTTAGGAGATAATAGAGTAGGCTTCAATTCTCTCTAAGCCTTTACTGATTAAGAAATGGCAGTTGGAGGTCGTTTGTTCAGCTTGGGAAGGAATACCACCTATGTTCCAGTGAAGCAATGAAACAAAGACGCCGATTATTACTGGGCCAGCAGAAGCCAAAGGCATTGAGGTAGGTAGGTAAAATTCTTTGCCTCATGGGTTCACAGGATACTAGATGCAAGGCTGAAAAGGAACATTGAGCCTGTGTAGTCCAATGAGATCATTTTGCAGATATGGAAATTGAAGTCCATCTCTATAGTTTTCTGACTCCAAAACCATTGCCTTTTACATCGTATCCCACATCCATTTGGAGCCTTCCCCAGTGCCTAGGTGTCATTTCGTGTCCTTTCTTATTTCTATTTGATGCCCCCTACTATCCCTAATTCACTATCTATATGCCGTTCTTTTCCCCCCCTCAAATTATCCTTTATTATTTAATCCTGCAAATTAACTTGTGCAAAGGTGTTAATAACTGATAATTTGTGCTGTCTTTCCATGAAAATCTAGTTGAATTGTACATGGCCTGTGATGCTTTTGCACAAAAAAGTGAACAATGTAGGAAATTTATGATAATGAAAGATAACGGATGGAAATGATGTTGGACATGGAAATATTTGGACACCTTTTACTCTGAATTAATGTTGATCTCTAACAGCTACTATGTTATTTTCTACTAGAATGAGAAAAGGGGATAGTGACACTTGTATTGCTTAAACTCACAAAGTTGAATTGTATAAAGTTACATCTGGACGTTACATTCTGCCAATGAGGAGAGCAGGGCCTAGAGATGTTACAAAATTTCCCAAAATCATACATCTAGCTAGTGACTAACCAAACACTCAAGTACCAGGCACTGAAGCAAGAGTTTGGAGACCTGGGTTCTTCCCCCTAGCTTACTTTGTGACCTTGGGCAAGTCACCTCCCCTAGCTCCAGTTTCCTTATCTGCAAAATGAAGGGTTAGGTTTAGCTAATCTCTAAGGTCTCTGCCAGAAATTACATTTCATGACCTACTTTACATTTCAAAGCCATTATCTGAAGTGTTTCCCTTAGCCAGGAGCATTCTTTCCATATAAGAAGAAGTAGCAGAGGTACATAGAATATCAATGAATTGCAGATGTTAGCAGAAGCAGAATAGAAGAAACAAAAATATTCTAAGCACTATTTTTGTTGTAGTCATTCTAGAAGTGAGGAAGAGAAACAAAAGGGATACACTAGACCTGTAACTACACCAGATTTATTTCAGATTTTCTTTCTTTTTTCTTTATTTTCTTATTGTGTGGTAGGGGAATATTCTGATCATGGTATCAAGTGTTTACAAATATATCCAGACTTCTGATAGCCCTTGCAGGCACATGAAGAAAACAGGATATTGTATTCTATTATCCAAGTTGGTAATATAAAGGGAAGTGGTTGACAGGAAGGGCAGTTGGGTGGGGCAGTGGATATAGTACAGGGCCTGTAGTCAGGAAGACATCTTCCTGAGTTCAAATATGGCCTCAGATCCTTACTGAGCAAGTCTATTTGCCTCAGTTTCCTCATCTATAAAATAAGCTGGAAAAGGAAATGGAAAACCACTCTAGTATCTTTGCCAAGAAAACCCCAAATGGGGCCATGAAGGGTTAGACATGACTGAAAAACAACAAAAGTGGACAGGAGGCAAAAACAGGTAACATAGAAATAATAAATAAATCACATTTATATAACGCCTATTCTTTGCATTTTATTTTCCTCACACAAATTTTGCGAGCTAGATGTTGCAAAAATAACTTTCCTCATTTTATAGATGAAGAAACAGACTCAGAAAGGTTAAGTATTTTATTCAAGGTCACAAAACTGGCAAACATGAAGGCTTGAGCTTCAAAGCCAGGTTCCTTCTGAATGTAAATTCAACACTCTCTCCACTCTACCACACCTGAGTATAGATTAACTCAGATATTTTGGAAAATAGCTGTAACTATGGAGGAATGTCTGCTTGGAGAGGAATGTCTATGCTAAGGTTCAAATCCTGCCTCAGGTATTTAGGTAAGACAAGTCATTTTAATTCTCTAAGCCTCCTGTTCTTCCATAAACTAGAACTATCAATAGCACTTCCCATTTATGAGGACTGTAAGTGACAAGGCATGCAGTGCTTCCCAAACTTTAATGATTACACATTTTCTACTTTACCAATATGATAAAGGTGTATGGCTGTGTAAGTACATATGTGTGTATACATATATACATATACATTGAAAATATATACATACATACACATACACACATACATATATCCTGACAAACTTTCTAGCCATTGACTGTCTTTTGATTACAACAGAGTTGGGATGTTGCTGGGGTGAGAGGAAAGGTAATATTGCTATTTTTTTTTCTGTTATCTAAGTGGCAAAGTTGGCAAAATTTCATGTATTTCATTACCCATATATTCTAGGAACATGGAACTGATAGTCCCATTATATATACATCCTTGGTCAGATTACAACAAGAATATGTCATTCCGTTCTGAGTGTCTTATTTTAGGAAGAAAGTTGTTTGGAAAATGTTGCCCAAAGAAGGCAACCAGGATACCAAGTGAGGAATTGTTGAATGAACAGCAGGTGTTCAGCATAGAAGGAAAATTCAGGGAACTAAATTGTTGTCTTTGAATATTTGAAGCCCAATCATGGGGAAGAAGGATTAAACTTTTATTCTATTTGGTCCCAGAAAGCAGAAACCAGTATCAATGGGGAAAAGTAGCAAACATGCACTTACACACACACACACACACACACACACACACACACACACACACAAACAGGCCTGAGGTCAAGAAAACAACTTCCTATCAACTGCAGCTATCCAATTGTATGAAGTGATGCAAAGTGAAGTGAGCAGAATCAGGAGAACTTTGGACAAAGTAACAGCAATATTGTATGATAATCAACTGAGTGAATTAGCTGTTCTGAATGATACAGTGATCCAAGACAAAGGACTTATAATGAAAAATGTCAATCACCTCCAGAAAAAGAGCTGATGGAGTCTGAATGCAGATCGAAGCATAATTTTTACATCATTTATTTTTCTTGCTTTTTTTCTTTGTTTTTTTCTCTCTCTTTTTTGCAACATGGCTAATATGGAAGTACATTTTGCATGATTTCACACGTATAATTTACATCACATTTCTTGCTTTCACAATGGATGGGGAAGGGGAGAGGGAAGGAGAATTCAGAACTCAAGTTTTTTAAATAAATGTTAAAAATGGACAATATTTTTTTAAATTCACCTCTTCCCAGAACTGAAGAACTCTCACCCTGACACATATATGGTAAATAAACTGTTTGATCTTGTCATGATTTGAACTCTCCCATTATTATTAAGTGGAAATTTCTAAATATATGCCAATGACACATATTTGTATTCTCTAACAGGAAGGAAAGTTTCTTTAAAAATTTAATAATCATTCTCCTTCCCCCCCAAAAAAAACCCACAGGGAATAATTGTTTCATCATGGCTAAATAGTTCTAGGTTTAATCATTCATAAAAATAGAGTTATGGGATCAGGGCAGTAAGTCTTGAGCCTGGTATCCTCCATGCGGTTACCAAAGTGAATTTCCTAAAGCTGCAGCTAACCAAGTCATTATTCTACTCAACATTACCCCAATACCTCTAGGATCAAATACAACTGCCACTCTTTGGTACTGAAACACCTTCACAATCTGACCCCAAGCTCCCATTGTTACACTTGTTACAAACTACCAAACATGAAGTGGGAACCAAACAAGTATTCATTGACTAATTAGCTGACTGACTTCATGTACTTACAATCCAGGCAAACTGGCTTTCCTCATTTTCCTCATTCATGGCACAATTTTTCCCATCTCCAAGTCTTTGCATTGGCTATCCCCCATACTTGGAATGCGCTACCTCCTTGAATGAGCTTGTTCAAATCTGTTTTGTCCGAGGATCAAACCAGATGTTGTAGAAGTCTACATGAAACCTTTTCTGTTTCCTCAAATTTCTAGTGCTTCCCCACAATTATCATACATGTATGTGAGACCTTGTATATATTGTGATATCGTGTACATATTTACCTAATTCATACCTATGTTCATCTTATCCAGCTTGGATGACAAACTCCATAAGACATTGTTTATTGCATTTTTATCTTTGTGCCACCAGTACCTTGCAGAGTGCCTGGCACATTGTTACTATGCCAATAAATGTTTGTTGACTTGCTTATTGTCATAAGAAATACTGTTAAATGAATTGAGCCTTATATAAAAAATACAAAACTTAGTTCTGAATTGAGAAATGTTTTTGAGTTATCTTTAATGAGGCATTTGATCCATATTCTATTTTAATGTTTCTGTGAATATATCAATAAATATTTTTTCTGGGTTTTTGTTTTTGTTCTGGGATTTTTTTGTTTGTTTTTGGTTTTTCTTTTAGCCTATGCCGTGGTGCTAAGTGCTAAGATCATGGGAAGACTTTGTAAGAATAGTTTCAGTTCTCCTGCAAGGTTTCATCTGTTATCATGTAAATATTGCAGAGTAGGCTATCTCTAAGTTTCTAATCGGCTTCATGCTATGCTGACTGATTTTACTGCTTAAAATCGTTTTACTTTATCCAATTTTTACTGAACTTTTTATATAAAATAATTAAAATAAAATCAAGTAAAGAAGAAAATTAAATGACATATTTGAAATGTTTCATACACATACACACATACACATACCCAATATATCTATATATCATATATGTATATGTGTACATATATACATATATAATATATATGAATGTGTGTGTGCATGTATGTATGAACCTCAAGTACAGCAGATGATAGAATTTATTAGCAGTATAGTGATATAAAAAACCATACATGAGCCTAGAATTGTAGAGATTTAGAATGTTTGCCTTTTCAGGCACACTAGATGGATTTAAGTCTTTCTTTACCCTCCTTTTTAGCTAGTTCTTCTATTGCTGAATAAATGTTGTGGGATAACAATAAAATGAAGCAAGCTTTTTGCAATTCTCTTTTATGCCTCTTCCAAACTATTTCTGTGCCTTGTAATAGGTTCAATACTCCAGTAGGACCAATAAGGGAAGATGAATTTTTTCCTTTCGATTAAGCAGTTATGATAATTACATGATTATTGCAGCAGCAAATGAACTCCAAAGAAAACAAGCAATAGACGAGGAATGCAGATTTCTCGACATAATTTCAAAGACAGCATACTAGTCAACCAAATAAAGGCCAATGCCTACAGTGCCTGTTCATTTTTTTATCTGATCACTTTCTTAATTGATAGCTTTATTTTATTTTAAAAAATTAACAGTAATAAGTATAGTACCAGTCATATAGTATTTAATATTGTATCAAGAAGAGAACATGGAAAACCTCACACAATGTAAAGTCTTCTGAAATAACAGCCAATGGCTGAGCAAAGAATTTAGTTAACACCTTGTTCCTAGGCTGCCCCACACCCCACAGGACTGAAAACAGGTTTTGGACTTTGGCCATGAGGGTATATATTTCTCCTCTCTTGGCATTAAATCAATCTAATCCTACATTACCATCCTTTAACACAGTGAGATGGAAAGAAGAGTGGAGCATCACACTTACTATTCCCAAGATTGAAAGGAATGAGCAAGTAACTGTATTGGGGGGAGAGTCAGTTTTCCCTGTAGGAAGGGCAGAAAGTTAAGGGGTCAAGGCCAGCTGCAGCTGTCCACCTAAGAATATCCCATGTGTCATGAAATCAGTCAGGTATTCTCTATGCCGCATTAGAAAGGATATAAGGCATCTAATCTTGGTGGTCTGGAGAGGGGAGAAAAATGCTTGGACATCAATGAGGCAGAAGCTAAACTTAATAAAATAGAATATGATGAGTTGGAAAGGGGTGGAATGTAAGAAGGCTGACAGATAAAGCTTAGCCAAGAGCCCCCCCACTCCCAGCCCCTCAAAAAAAATCAGCCGGAAGGATCATAAAACAATAAGGTGAAATGAATAGATAATTTGGAAAAGATCACGAAACAATGTACAGATAATATGCTCTGACAAAAATTGACCTGAGAATTCTCACCAAAAAAAGAAAAAAAAAAGCTAAATTATATTCCCAGAAATAATGGAACAGAAATAAAGCTTTGGTTATTTGAAAAGAGAACCAATGAAATATTCCAATGGACCTGTTCTCAAAAATGAGGTATTCCTTTCAGGGACAGAGATTGTAACCCGGGGATGCCTTTGCGTACTATAGGAATCTAGTCTGTGTCCGCTTATAAATTTAGCACAGGGGGACAACTGCAAAGTTTTTCTTGTATGTTTATTATCACAATAAATATGCAAAGGATAGGTGAGATATACAACATTTATTCCTCAATGCTCAAGGAAATAAGGATGAAAATTATGACTAAAGGTAGAGTAGAAACTAGATCTCAGACATTAGAAATTCTGAAAAAAACAAAAAAAAACTAAAGATGTAGAACTCAAAGATAGAGATCTCTATGAAAATTTGCCAAGACAGAGTCAAAGACCATAGCAATGGGCAGAAACAACAACACTTGAGTCCTCTAAGTCAAAGGGACAGGCCCTGAAGATATGATGTACAGAAATAATTTTAGGACCTCATTTTGTCCCAGAGGAAACAATGCTAAAGTGAGAATACTTTTTTTCTAAAAGTACCAAAAAGACAAATTACTGATTGATAAAATCTTTATTTCACCAACAGAGGGAAATCTCAAACATAAATCAACATGGAAAACAAAGTTTAAAACTTAGAATTTCAAGGTCAATAAACAATTACTATAATTAGTCAAGACAGAGGCTGTTAGATATCAATGAAAGTCCATTGAAATAGCCCAGGACTACTAGTGGTCTTTAAGTTTAGAAGATATTGCAATTGTTAGATGCTGAATATATGAAACTTGACCTTTGTCTCTATATATCCACATACTACCATACTTTAATATACTTAATAAAACAGCACAGTGCTGGGAAAGAAAGAGGGAGAGAGGGAGACGGAGAGAAGGAGAGGGAAAAAGGGAGAGGTAGAGATAGAGGGAGAGGGAGAAGGAGAGAAAGGGAGAGGAAGAGGGATACAGAGAGAGAGAGAGAGAGAGAGAGAGAGAGAGAGAGAGATGAACTCCAGAATAACATATCTTGGAAGGCTGAACCCACTCATTAAAAAAAAATGGGCCCATTATTTTAGAGAATGGAAATATTAGACTTTTATACATATACAACTAGGTGGTGTAATGGATACAGTACTGGGCCTGGAGTCCATCTACTCATCTTTTTTTTTTCCTTTTTTTTTTCTTTTCAGGCAATTGGGGTTAAGTGACTTGCCCAGGGTCACACAGCTAGAAAGTATCAAGTGTTTGGTCTGAGGCCGGATTTGAACTCAGGTCCTCCTGACTTCAGGGCCGGTGCTCTATCCACTGTGCCACCTAACTGCCCCCATTTACTCATCTTCTTGAGTTCAAATCTGGCCTCTGACACTTACCAGCTGAGTGACCCTGAGCAGGTCATTTAACCCTGTTTGCCTCAGTTTCTTACTCTGTAAAATGAACTGGAGAAGGAAATGGCAAACCATGCCAGTATCTTTACCAAGAAAAACCTTGTGTCTACTTCCCTGCCTGGTTCCAACTGCCAAGAACAAGACACCCCTCCCAGGTTAAGTACATTACCTCTGACCTCATTACCTAGCTCAAGCCTTGATTGAGTCCACCTTCAACAGCCTCCTCTCCCTTCAAGGTGGGCTAGAGGGTAGAGTAACAAACTTCTCTCAATGCCTTTTCTTATAGAATGCTCACTCTACGCTGCTTCTGCTGTTCTACCTGTTTTCAACTCCACTGAATAAGATGCACGTGACCTAGGTACTTAGTGTCAGATTTCTCCCCACATCCACTTTCCTTTTTCCTTCTGTTGTCTCTCCACATTTAGATTGTAAGTTATTTAAGGGCAGGGACTATCCTTTTTTATTAATTGTGTCCCCCAGACTGGATTAGTATATATAAGTTTACGTAAATATATAAAATACTGAACACATCCTTTAAAAACAATATTGTGTTACAAATAATAATTAATACGGGAATGTAAGTAAAGGATACAGACTAAACTTGAACCTACTAAATAATTACATTCCAAACAATGAGTGTGTCCAAGCACAAATCATAGACACAATTACTATGTAAAGAAGAATGATAAAAATGAGACAATGTGTCAAATTTAGGAGATACAGCTACAGCAATTTTCAAAGAATAATTTATACCACTAAAATGAGTCATAAAAGAAACATAGATTGATGAATTGAACATGGATCTTGGAAAAATAGAATATCTACAAATAAGCCTGGAATAAATAAAAAGAATGAATCTTGACAATAAAAGAAAAAATAAAAACAAAAAATTACAATAAGTGATTAATCAATGCAAGTACTTTTTTTTTTTTTGTTTTGTGGCAAAGCAGTCGGGGTTAAGGGACTTGCTGAGGGTCATACAGCTAGTAAGTGTCAAGTATCTGTGGCTGGATTTGAACTCAGATCCTTCTGATTCCAGGGCCAGTGTCTATCCACTGTGCCACCTAGCTGCCCCCACAAGAGCATTTTTTAAAGATAAACTCAATAAACTATTAACTAGTAGTATTCCCCCAAAAGAAAACAAAATGAGAGAACAAAATAAATATCTATTTTTTAAAAAAAATTATCAGTGTGAATCCACAAAAGAAAAGAAATTTGAAGAATCAACAGAAATCATTGCACAAGCAAGACTCATATTTTTGTTTTTCAGTCTTTTTTCAGTCAGAACTGAGGAAAACAGGGTGATTTGCCCAGGGTCACCCAGCTAGTAAGTGTCTGAGGCCATATTAGAACTCAAGAAGATGAGTCTTCCGATTCCTGACTGTGCCACCTTGATGACCCTTGTCTCAGTTTCTCCATCTGTAAAATGAGCTAGAGAAGGAAGTGACAAACCAGTCCAGTATCTTTGTCAAAGGGGTTACAAAGAGTAAGACATTACTCAACAGCAACAACACCCCCTCAACTACCACCTCCCCTCAGTCCCAGTAGACACAGCTGAGGAGGACTGTCCTGTCATAGCTCAGTTGGCTGTTCTGAAACAGCTGGGTCTTGGCTCAGCTCCTCTTGACCTGGGTCCTTTCTCTCCATTTCTAGCCTCAGAATCTAGATCAGGTTCTGGATGACTCTTCCTTTTATACGATTTCCTTAGGGTGTAGACAAGTCACTAACTAGTACAACAGATCTGATGGAATCAAAGTGACATACAGGTCTTCTCTGCACTCAGCTCTCATTATTTGGATGCTCAGTGGAGCCCACCATTACAGAAGACTTAGAAGGGCTGGAGTAGCTGTATTCTAGTATTTGAAAGACTGTCATCCAAAAAATTAGATTTATTTTGCTTAGAACAGAGTTCAAAACTAGGAGCCACATTTGAGCAGATTTGGATTATTTTACTTAAGGATTTTTTTTTCAAGAAGTGTTATAAAAAAAGTGAAATGGGCTTCCTCAGGTGGTAACCAGTTTGCACTTAGTATATTCATGGGACAGATGATTTGTCACGTATTGGGCATGATGAAAAGAGGATTGCCTACTGAGGAGTCACAGGGTAAACTAAATAACCTCTGAGATCCTTCCTAACTGTGAGATCCCATAATTCCACATTAACACGACCCTGATTTCAGGTTCTAGAATATCCTTCCAAGATAAAAGCTTTTTGTATGCTTAAGTAAGACATTACAGTATGACTTCCATTCCAAAACTAGCCCAAGCACATGCAGAAAGGCTCATAACCACAGGGTTGGCCTAGATCTCAGATGATGACTTTTTTTTCAGGCCACAGCATCTCCTGAAATTGCGTATTCAGGTATAGAGGGGATATGATTTGTGTCAGTCAAGGGAATAATCATTGTGAGGGAAAAATCATAGATTTGTCAAGTAATGAAGTACAAACAAATGTTTTTAGTTATTTTCATACCAAAGTATGACATTTTATTTTAATAAGATTTCAGTGGCCTTTCTTCTTATACACAGTCATTTCCAGACATTCAGTGCTTCTTTGTAAAAGATAAAAGTAGTCAAGCAAATTGAATGGACACAGTTACTATATCCAACAATATAACATATAACATATATAACATATAACATTCTATATGCCCCTCACTTCTTTACTGAAGGACTAAGGCAGGGTTTTGTTTTTTGTTTGTTTTTTTGTTATTGATGTTGTTGTTGTTATTGTTTGGGATCAAGATTCTTCATTGTAATTATTTATAATTTTATTTTATTTTCGTGGGGTTTTAAAAAAATTTACATTATTACTGTCACTACGTGTATCGTTCTCCTGGTTCTGATTATTTTATTCTGTATCATTTTATACAGTTCCCCTTATGTTTCTCTGAATTCCTCACATTCCAGACATTTTAGATAATCAACTTTTCTTATTAGTATCTTTCCTTAATACTTCACATAGTGTCTTTCTCATTCTAGGTAGGAATTAAAATATGTTTACTAAATTTAATTTAATGTCCAGTTGCTTATTAGTGCTATTAAATCACTAGGCAAAATAAACTATAAGGATTTATTTAGAAACTCTTCCCTGATACTTGAACATGGACCAACATGGCCAAGTACGGCAGATTTATGTGCACTCTGATGAAGAGCGGACTCTAAAGAAGAGCTACTAGAACTAATTGTGTCTCTGATATCACTTTATTACTTTGGACAGGAATTAGAGCCTGGATCCTTCACTCAAGTGACAGTAAGTTATGCTCTCTGTTTTCATAATTATGTTACCTCATTCCTGGAGATGGAACTGTCTCTAGGGTAATGATGACATGGATTATTTTGGTTAGGCAAAGCTTAAATTTTATCTTTGTTAAATTCAACTTTAAGTAGAGATGGACAGGATGCTGTTGTTTAATCACTTCATCAGGTCCAGCTCTGTGTGACCCAGTGGATTATGCTGTCCATGGGATTTTCTTCGAAAGGAGAGTGCAGTAGTTTGCCATTTCCTTCTCCAGTGAAATAGGGCATACAGAGGTTAAAAGACTTGTTTAGGGTCACACAGCTAGTAACTAACCGAGGCTGGATTTGAACTCAGGTCTTCCTGTTTCCAAGCCAAGGGCTTTCTCCACTGAACCACTTAGTCATGTCCCAAAGGATAGGGTAGGCTCAAGTAAAAATTCCAAAATTTACCTCTCTGGCATTAAACAGCTAAAGTGCAGGGGATATTAATGGATTCTGTTGCATTTTACTATCTGTAGCACCCTCCTCTCTGCCAGGACTGAGCATAGTGCCTTAGATATAAAAGACAATATTAGTTTGTCAGATTTATTAATTTTATGTACAATAAATCTGGATAAAGAATGAGAACTTAGAATACAGATCTGCAGTTTCATCTGTGACGTGAATTCCAACTTAGAATATAAGTACTGGGGAGTTACCAAAAGAATACAGAGTTTATGAGTTGCCTAAGGGTCTCATCACTGTTAAATGTCAAGGGTAGGTGGGTGGCTGCTGAACTCAGCTTCTCCTGAAACTAAGCCTGATATTCTAACCACTCCACCTCATGACCTCTATCTAAAACACTTATTTTCATATGCATTATGTGTGAAACTTACATTTTTATATGTATTTATATACACTCACAAACACACACACACACACACACACACACACACGCATACACACACACATATACACACACACCCCTAAAAGGGATTTAGAGTCAGTTGAAGGGCTATGGGCAGAGAGGATTGAGAAGCTAAGGCCAGGGAGCTGATGCCAAGCTGAACACGAAGGATAGGAATACAAAGGAACAATTTTCTACCAGAAGAATTTAAGCTACTTGAGCATGGTGGCTTTTTTTTTTTTTGGCTTTTTTGACCTTTATGTCCTGAACAGCTAAAATATACATTGCACGTATGTTATTGTTGTTGAGTCATGGCTGACTCTTCATGACCTCATTGGGGTTTCTTGGCAAAGATACTGGAGCAGTTTGCCATTTCCCTCTCCATCTCATTTTACAGATGAGGAAACTAAGGCAAACAGGGTGAAGAGGCTTGTCCAGGGTCACACAGCTAGCAAGTGTCTGTGGCCAGATTTGAAATGAGGAAGATGCATCTTCCTGACTCCAGGCCTATGAGTGCCACTCAGATGCCACTTTGCACAAAGTAAGGATTTATTGTCTGCTGAAATGGAGATAATGGAAGCAAAATGCTGGATGAAAGAATCCAGGAACAAAGAAAGACTATGATAACTGAAATGAGAACAATCTGCTAAACAAGTCATTTCACGGGCCATGCAGAGTGTCAAAGGTTAGAGTCCAGACTGGGCAGGCTAGCAGGGATCAAGATATACATGGAAACTGAGAGTTAAGGCAAGCAGTATAAGGAATCTGAAATGGGCTCAGCAGCAAAGGAGAGAAAAAAATAAGACGGAAAGTTTGGAGTCCAAACAAATAATCAGGAACTATCAGAGCTCCAGGAACTGAAGGAACATGATGCAGAAAGGAAAATAATAGGTGCAGGGTTCCAGTAACAAAAAGAATTTTGATCACTAAACTATTTCTACTCAGGTTCAGAGACTTTATGTGGTTCCTAGGGTAGCAGAAACAAATCCCATAGAATGATGACACCTGGTTAACATGGAGGTTAGGAAGAAATAGGAAACCAATAACTTCTGACAGCTAGATGGTTCAGTGGATAAAGTGTCAGGAAGACTCTTTCTGAGATCAAATCTGGCCTCAGACATTTACTAGCTGTATGACCCTGGCTAGTCACTTAACCCTGTTTGTCTCAGTTTCCTCATCTGTAAAAATGAACTGGAGAAGGAAATAAATAGCAGATCACTTCAGCCTATCTGCCAAGAAAACCCCAAATGGAGTCACAAAGAATTGGACAAGACTGAAAATGACTGAACAACAGCAAGGTTCAGACAGACAGAACCTGACATGTTTGTGACAATTCACTCTATAAGAATTACAAAGCATGTATAATTTTGACAAGGGAAGGAGGTTTGGACTCACCATATACACAATTACAATACGTAGACCTTTGTGGTGAGTTAGGAGAGGGGGTCTAGACATATAGCTTCATCAGACACAGATTAGTCTTCCTGAATCCAAAGCTAGCTCTCCATCCATGATACTTCTCACAACTGTATAAAACTGAAAAGGTTTATTTTTTAATAATTTTAACAAGGATTATTTTTGCCACTAATGTCCACTTGCCCGAAGCTAGAGCACATCACCACTCCATATGAAGTACAAAGAAAAAACTCAAAAGTATGAAGTTAAACTGAGAATTAGCCTAAAGAAGGAATAGGTTATTTTTGCAGACTAAATGAAAACAGCCAGTGACATACTTCTCACCTAAGCTATTGATTAAAGGGCAAAAAGACATTGGTATCTGATTGGACTCATACCTTATTTCTAAGTAGCCTTGTCATCTTGAATCTTGTTTTCGGGGTCATTTTATTTTCTCCAAGACTATAGTACCAGAGGGGATTGAAGGATGACTAAAGCCTCTAAAGAGCTACCAACTGACGTTACCTTATGAGCAGATATTTTGGGGAGGCTGTACTTAAATGAAAGGGCAGCTAGGTGGCACAGGGGATAGAGTACGGGGCCTAGAGAAAGGAAGAATTCTCTTCCTGAGTTCAAATCTGGCCTCAGATTATAAGTAGAGAACTATTTGATTCCATTAAGGAGGCAAACAAAGCCCACACTCACCTAACAGTTGGAGAAGCTTGACCAAATCCCAACTTTAATACTTATGGGACCTTGAGAAAGTCACTTAAACTTTCATGAGTGGAAGTGTCTCACTTACAAAAGAAGCTGTGTGGGGCATGATCTCTAAGGTCAGCTGCCAGCTCTAGATTCTGGACATGCAAAGGATTGAATCAGATGCTTTTTCTGAAGTTACCTAAAAATCTGCTTTAATTTTCCATAGGCCCTGTCTGACAAAGCTGATAAAGGAATAGACTAAAATACAGCAGTCTCCCAAACCATGCATACAATGCAAATGAACAAGGTGAGTGATTCATCTTACTTTTCTTTTTTCCTTTCAAACCCATCTGCATTAATATTCTGGTACTTCTTTCTGGGCAATTCTTCCCCTCAGAGGGACACTGGCTGCAAAGAAATCATAACCTCTGAGAAGGGGGATTGACAGGGGCAAGAAGTCTTCTCTGAGAGTGACAGCAATATTGCTCTCTGTTTGCATTCAGGAGATAAACAAGACAACATTCCTCAATAGACACAAAGCTGGGTGAAAAGCAGGGGGAACCTATCTTTCAGGCGCTGTGTAACTCTGCCTCTTAAATACACATCTATGAAAAAGCAGGATATATACTAAAGACCTTCATGGAAGCTTTGCTACAATCCTATCCTTGGCACCTCCAACTGTCTGGTAGGTGAAATTGTCTTCTAAGGAGATCCTTTTGTTCAGTAATGAAGTCCCCATCACCCCCAAGCAGGCCTTTTCTGTGGCATCATGAAGAAACTTCTACTGATGCAGATCAATACAGGCTCTCCATCTGAAAGTCTTCAAGGGCTGCCTGGGGCACTGAGAGGTGGCATAAATGACTCAGGGCCACTTAGTGACACATGGCACCTGGTTCATGTGTCAAAGGCAGGGCATGACCCCAGATCTTACCAGAAGGTGATCAGTTCTCTGTCCACTCTGCTGTGAATACTGTCTCCTGGCAAATCCATCTCTAAAGAATACATCCAGGGCATTCCTATTTTTTAAGCATTTGACACACCTAGCCACAATTTCTGTGCTTCTTCCTTTCCTCTGTCTCTTTTCCTATTTTTTTTTCCTTTTTCACTTCTTCTCTTCCCACCCCCCCCCCTTTCCCAGCTCTCTTCCATCCTTCAGGATGCTATTAGTATATGAAATGCTTGAAAGCAAAGTCAACAAAGCAAAACCACGAATATTCCCAAAGACTACAACAATGTAAATGGAAAGAGCAATGTGAAATGTATAAGGTAAAATTATAACACTTTGACTCCTAAATACAAGGCATCTTATTCAGCTTTTTTGCAGAGAAGATGGACTATGGCTATAGAACACTATACAGAATATGAACGTACGTGTGTGTGTGTGTGTGTGTGTGTGTGTGTGTGTGTGTGTAACACACATATTGATTAGTTTTGCTAGACTTCCCTTTCAAACTATTATAAGTGGAAGAGGTCCAGAGACACAGTGGGTACCTTGGTAAATGTACGTGATGTAAAAACAGAAAGATATCAGTAAACTCGTTTTTGTTGTATTATTTTTTAAAAGAAGGATGTTATTAGGACTGTGACAAAAAAGAAAGTATAGTGAACCCAGAAGACATCAAACAATATGAAGGACAAGAGGAGACAAGTACAGTAAAATATAAGAAAACTGACAGTCACAGATTGAAGTATATAGCTAGTCAGCTCTTGATTAATTGCCTCCATACTCTTCCATAATTTCCTTGTGCATGCATCAGGGAAGCATTCTTAGAACAAAGGTGCAACTCCCCATCTCCATCCACTTATTATGTCTTTCTCCTCTAAGGCTCAGTTTAGAGGGCCACCTCCTCCATGAGGTCTGCCCTCTAACACCTAGCTTCAAGTGACCCTTCACTGAATTACTCAGCCAGCTCTGTTTGGCCCATCTTCTACACTTAATAATTTTCCAGCTTTTATTTTAGTCTTTAGTAGATATGTCTCATCTTTACTACTACATCCCAAGTTTCTTGAAAACTGAGCTTGTGTCTCAGGTACATGGAATACTCCTGAGGTGTTTACTAACTGTGACCCTGGGCAAGTCACTTAACTCTGCTTGCCTCAGTTTCTTCATCTGTAAAACGAGCTAGAGAAGAAAATGACAAATCACTCCAGCATCTTTGTCAATATCATTTTCTAGGGCCTACCCTCCCTTATAACATACTATGTTTTAGATTTTTTTCCTTGCTACACCATCAAAACAGATAAAGCGGTCAGTTTTATGTCTCTCTCTAAAGCAAATTTGACAATGAATCCTTGTCCAAATGATGGTGGATGTTAAGAAGATCTAATGGATGAATATATTATAATTCCTAGGTGATAAATATTTGAATTTATCCAAGTCTGGAAAGGCAGTGTGAAAACAGGAGGTTAATTTTTAATGATGGAAATTTTATGAACAGATATTTTGGGGAGGCTGTACTTAAATAAAAGGGCAGCTAGGTGGCACAGGGGATAGAGTCCTGGGCCTGGAGAAAAGAAGAATTCTCTTCCTGAGTTCAAATCTGGCCTCAGATGAGTACTAGCTGTGTGATGCTAGGCAAGTCACTTAACCTTGTTTACCTCAGTTTCCTCATCTGTAAAATGAGCCGGATAAGGAAATGGGGAACCACTCCAGTACCTTGGCTAAGAAAATCCCAAGTTGGGTGACAAAGAATTGGACATGACTGAAAAATTACTAAACAACAATTTAAATAAAATCATGCATTTGGCTACTTTGTTCCAATCATAGATAGGGGCCACTCCATGAAATTCACTCTTGTTTAAGAATGAGCAGCAGTACACCTCTGAGGACTAGAGAGAAAAGAAAATTTACCTTGAAGGATGACCTCATAGTCCACATTGCTCAAATAAAACTCATTAAATGTTATTTGACTCATTTAAGAGAAAATAATAGGAAAGTAGCAAGAAAGTCAGGGAAGGAGGGGAGAACAGACGTGGCACCTTTTGCTGTTGATATCGCTCTTGAAATTGTCTTACTGAGTTGTAGTAGAAAAAGAAATAAATAATTACCTTATAAGTTAGTGTCATCATGATAAAAGAAAACTAACCCAACCCTTGATATCTTTCCTGAGTCCCCTTGATTATTCAAAACCACAATCTGTTGATTTCTTGCCTCAGGCTCAAGCATTTGTTTTGGGTACTTCATTTCCTTAGTTAGATATCTATTTTCTTCCTTCATGTTCCTGATATCTTAGCACTCCTACATTCTTCAGACATCAATTTCCTCTCCCTGGTTGTTTATGATGCTTCCTGGATATTAAGGTCAAGTATTAAAAACAGGACCTGCATACAGGTTCTCTGTTGCCTGCAAATGGTTACCTATGTCCTACAAAAGAGAGAAGGGAGAGAGAGAGAGAGAGAGAGAGAGAGAGAGAGAGAGAGAGAGAGAGAGAGAGAGAGAGAGAGAGAGAGAAGCATACTCCCTTGGTAAGATATTTGTTGTTCACTTGTGTCCTACTCTTTGTGACTCAATTTGGTATTTTCTTGGCAAAGATACTTGAGGGGTTTGTCATTTTCTTCTCTAGCTCATTTTACAGATGAAGAAACTGAGGCAAGCAGGGTTAAGTGACTTGTCCAGGGTCACAGCTAGAAAATGTCTGAGGCCAGATTTGAATTCAGGAAGATGAGTCTTCCTGACTAGACCAGGTACTCTATCCACTGTACCACCTAGGTTGACAAGAGAACCCAGCCCCTAATAGGGGCAGACTAATCACTACAATTCTGAGTCTTCTTTCTTTGCCTTTTTCTATTTCTGTCTCTGTGAGTTTCTCTGCAAATTTCATCTCTCTGTCTCTGTGTGTGTCTGTTTTGTCTGTCTCTCTGTCTCTGTGCCTCTCTCTCTGTCTCTGCCCCTCTGTGTCTCTGTCTCTTTCTGTCTCTGTCTCTGTCTCTCTGTCTCTGTCTCTCTGTCTTTCTCTCTCTCCTCTCCAGAAATCATCAATCCCTTCGAGTGCTTCCCTAGTGAGCCCATAACCATAGTAGACACTGGCAAGCTTCAGCTCAACTCTTTGCTTGTCACATAACTCTAGCCAGTCGCTTTGCATCTCTCCCTCTCTTCTGTCTGCTTCCATCTGTACAACAGGCCCTCTAATGATGAGTATCCTCCCTAGACAGCTGTTAAGGAAAACACAGTTTAACCACATTAAAGCATTCTGCCAATATGAACAACAGGAAGCGCTTGTGCTATAGCTGCTACTTGGGACGTTTCTGAGCTAAGGAGAATGGATCATATTTGAAGCAGTGTGGAAAAAAAAATTGATGAGCTTTCTTTGTTTCAGCACCCTATCTTTGACTTGCTTTTTAATCCTAGGATCATAGATTCAGAGCTGGAAGGGACCTTAGAGATCATTTTCTCATTGTTTTAAGATGAAGAAAACATGTCCCAGAGAAGTTAAGTGATTGTCCAAGGTAACACAGTAAACAATACAGCTAGGATGCAAAGTCATCTCCTATGAAACCAAATACATCACTTTAGGGACTATGCTACACTGTATGGTGGACTGGTATATTTATGAATTCTAAAGTTTATAGCGACAAAATTCTTTTCTTAAAGATTGAAAATTGGGGTTGACATTTTCATAATAGGTTAATCCAATCATGTAATCTTATTTTTAATTGAGCAACAATTAGAATATAGTGACAAAAGTAATTCCTATTTATCTTTTGTTGACTTCTCTAGACTAAATTTTCATAAGTTCTAAAAACAATATAAACTTCGAAGTGATTGTAAACCTAATTTCAGCATTGATTTAACACAATAAATCATCTGTAGCTTAATTTTTGAACAAAGAAAACTGATTATGAGGCAGGCAGTGTGACCTTGTGGAACGAAATGATTAATCAAGGTCTCATGGCTAATTAAGTGTCACAGGCAGTGTTCGAACTCAAGTCTTCCTGATTCCAAACCCACCCTTATATCTACATCATACTGCTGCAATATTCAAGATATCTTTTTTTCCAAAAATTAGAGTAGAATATGGCAGGTTTTAGAAAATATCTATCACCTTTATTGCAAGTCTTTGATTATGTCAGCATTCCATGTTTATAAATGATGAACATGTGGGGTCAGTGACTAGTTGTATAAGATTAGGAAAAAATTGTATATAAAGGCCTGTTACTCTTGGACAGAAGGAAAGTTTTGAAATATACCCCAGGGGTGTGGAGTCAAGGCCACATGTGGCCCTCTAGGTCCTCAAGTACTGCCCTTTGACTGAATCCAAACTTCACAGAACAAATCCTATTAATAAAAGGATATGTTCTATAAAACTTGGACTCAGTCCAAAGGTAGCACTCAAGAACTTAGTAGGCCACATGTGACCTCAAGGCTGCATGTTCCCCACCCCTGTACTAGATAGAGCACTGAATTTGGAATTATATGGGTTGAAATTCTGGCTCCAATACTTTCTGCCAAAGAAACTTGGAGCTGGTCACATACCTTTTCATGCCATCAATTTCCTCATTCATAAAGTAAGCGAGTTAGACTACATGTCCTCTAGTGTCTGTCAATCTTGTGATTCCTTAGTTTTATGATCCTAAGGACATCAGGTTCAAAAGTTATTTCCTATCATTCAACCTCTCTTAAGATACCTAGTACAGTCAGATGTTGAACCTCTAATGATTTGGAAAAGTTAGTGAATTTTCCAATGCTATTAATTTATGAGTGGGCATCCACTTAATTCCTGGTAGGATCAGACCAAATAATTCATCTGACATAAATATTCTAATCCATTATATAAAACAAAGAAAAAAAAACAACTCTTAAGGATACAAATTATTTGTGACTTTTCCTTCCCTCCCATAAAACCAATTTAAAAAAATAAACTGTTCCATCTCCATTGTATCAAGGTAAAAATGGAATAGTTGATATCTCAACCAAATCAGACTAACATCATATTGTTGATGCTTTCTCCACTAGAGATTTCATTAGAATGTGAGCTCCTTGAAGGCAGGGACAATTTTTGTTTTGTCGTGTTTTGGACATCTGGCTCTTAGGCACTCAGTACTTTTGTTGGTTTGTTTTCTGACTGACTGATTGTAGTGAATAGAGAGACAGGCTTGGAGTCAAGATTGTCTGGGTTCAAGAACTGCCTCTGACACTCATTTCCAGAGACTTTGGGCAAATCACAAAGTCCCAGCAACCCCAGGCATCTCTCTAAGAATGAAATTTACAGTAAGAGCTCCCAGTCTTTTTCAATACCTGTACCCTCCAACTTTCAGTAACCCTTCCCTCTTATTTCTCTTATTCAATATGAAATACTTCTTATTTTTACCTCTTACATCTTCAAAGACCTCTTATTCAATATGAAAGGAAATCAGTTTTAGAGTTTTCAGTGTATGTATGCATAAGAAATAAGATTATTTACCATATATTCCTCATATATCTTTGAAAAGATTCTCATACTCCTTGGAAGTATTGGGAATCTCTAATTTAACAGCTAATTGTGTCTCTGTTCCAGATGTATGAGATTGCAGCTCTGGCCAGAATAAAACAAAATAAAAAATGACAAGACAAATAAAAGAACTAATTAGGTTGACCCTATGGAATCCACCTAAGTTGACTAAAAGCAAAAATGGAGACTAAAAGCCAGTTGACTCAATGGCGTTTTAGAGATATAGAGACAGTGAATGATTCATAAATAGTTCCCCTTTCCTGGAGAAACAGTTGTGCTGAACAAAATTTTTTTGAAAAGTTACTATAAAGTCAATACCCTATGAACTGAGCAATTAGGTTCATATGATTCTTTGAAAACTGGGCCCTGGGGAAGGAACAAATTTTTCACAAAGATGCTAATACCCTAGGCAACCCCTGGGTTTTGAAAAAGCTAAACTCCACAAGTCAGCAGCAGATATACACTCTTGCCTGTTCCTCCAAGTAAGGTTCTTTCCTGTGAACTTGGACTTCACAAACAAGGGAAACTCCCAGCTCCCATCATCAATGAAACAGCATTAAGCACTCCTTCTAGCAATTGGATTTGGTACATTTTTATTGGTGTTTTGTCTGCAAACCTAGCAAAATATGTCCCACAGTTTGCAGAGTCACTGTTATCCATAATATTGGCAGAAAGGGATTGATGCTGCCTGAAGCTATTTCTGACATGAAATTTCACAGCCAGCAAAATGAATTCTTCTCCAATCTGTATTTTACCCATCCCAAGTATTTGACCATCCAAACACTCTGACCTATTATCTCTATCCTAGGGGTTAAGGCTGTGTGATCTATCAAAGAGCCCTGAAGGAGGAGGGGTTCTGGAAATTTCAGGTCTGGCTTAATATCTAGTTACACCTTTTGACTCTCATAAACATCTGGCGGATGGCACAGTAACACATCTGGTGCTACTCTTCACAAAGGACTGGTCTAAAAAGAAAGCTAATTGGTAGAAAAACTCCTTGAAAGAAAAGTTCTATTATCCAGATGATGATTTCAAGTATCTTTCCAGAAAGCACTGGGAGATAGTTGAATATCAATGTATAGCAATATATATTTTAATTGATACCTATATGTAACATGTAGAGTATATGGAAATACTTTAGATATGTAGAGTACACACATACATAGATATAATGGCATAATGTGGTATCTTATGAAACAAATAAATACACATAGTGAAGACACAATGGTATACAAATACACTTTTTGCGCTTGCTGCTGTTATTAGCAGATTAGTGATTTCAGAGGAACTGGGAATTTATGTTGAAGAACTTCCTCTATCAATTTAGGCAGTTCTTTTCTTTGCAACTTAAGGATGTTAAAGAATTACCTGACATCCCAGGAGCTTATGTGACTGTCCCAGGCTCACATCACCCCTCTATCACAGGCAGCACTTGGACCTCTGCCTTTCTAACACCAAGGATAGATCTATATACATTACACAACATGGCTCTTTTCAATATGTGTGTATATGGTTATATATGTATATATATATATGTGTGTGTGTGTGTGTGTGTGTGTATGTGTACGCATGCTCACACTTCATCTACTCACCTACCAAATGGAAATAGTAAAATCTGACTTAATGATTTCAGTTGGTTATAAGAATAAAATGAGATCACAGACTTAGAAATCAAAGATACCTTAGAAAACACCTTAACTATCTAATATGAATGAATCTAGAAAGAGATCAATAAATATAGATGCATTGATATGGATTTCATTATATATAGACATAGATATATATGGTTACATGTATTTGTACATGTATGTACAGTGTCATGTGTACTTCAATGTACTTGTTCCATTACATTATATATGCACATCTATTTCTATGCATGGTTTAACATATGTATGGCTGAATTTATTTATATATTATACAGTATGTTTCTTTGTATATATGTGCAAATATGCACATGGTGTATACACATATATATTTACATATACATGTATTGTATGTATTTATGTGTGTGTATATGTTCACATATATATATATATATATATATATATATATAAAATCAAGGGACTGTTTAGGAAATGATTATAATAATAGTTCAGCTAAAAATTAGTAGAGACCTAACCTATGGTAGGGATGAAATGAGCAGAAGAGATGGATGGGGAAAATAATACTGTAGAGGCAGAAGAAACAAAAATTGACTCCTAATTGTATATGAGTGGCAAAGGAGGGTGAGGTAAGATTTAAGAACAACACCAAGGTTGTGAACCTGGGTGATGCTCCAAGAATCGAAGCATTCTCAACAGTAATTGGGTGCAGCTGGGTGGTTCAAATCTGGCCTGAGACACATTACACTTACTAGTTGTGTGACCCTGGGCAAGTCACTTAACCCCATTGCCTAGCCAAAAAAAAACAGTAATAGGGAAGTTTGGAGGAGGAGAAGGTTTAGGAGAACATATTCAATCTGAGCTAGAGAGAGGACATCCAGTTTGCAATGTTTCCATGCAATTGGCAATGCTAGAATAGAATTCAGGACTCCAATTAAAAATATATATGTAGGTAGAGAAGTTATCTACATGGAGATGTTAATTGAGCCCATGAGGGCTCATGAGATCACCAAGGAACAGAATGTAAGGAAAGAAGAGAAGAGAGATCAGTATAGAATCTCAGAGAGGATTCATGCTTATGGATGTATCATGCTTAGAAAATGTATGATGATTCAGCAATGGAAAATGAGGAGTGGCCAGACAGGTAGGAGGAGAATTAAGAGAAAGCAGTGACATAGAAAGCAAGGGCTGATTACCAGTCTCAAGAGCCAAAGAGAAGTAAAGAAGAATGAGGACTGAGAACAGTCTGTTCTATTGAATGCAGTTAAAGGTTGGTAACCTTGGAGAAAGAAGTTTTAATTAAGTGGCAGGGTCAGAAGCCAGATTTGAAGGACTTGAGAAAGTGAGTGAGAAAAAGAGGGGGAAAAAAGATTAAGTCTATAGCTTGAGGCAGAATCAAGAGACAGGTTTTTTTTTAATTGTTAAGGACAAGGGAGATGAGGCATGTGAAATGTTACAAAATAAAGATTCTAAGCATGAGGGAATCAGATCGCTTTTGCTCAGATTCTAAGATTGAAATATTACCACATGAATTAAAATGTCAATATTGACTAGTCAGATTTAAGAATGATAAAATTCAATCAAAATCAGGAAACTGAAACAAAAGAAAAGTACATAGTAACAAAAAGAATTTTACATTTCTATTTGTGGGAGTTTTGTTTATTGTATTTTGTACATTGGTTTTTACTCATAAGCTTAGGGAAAGAAAGAATGGTTAATGGCATGCTTAGTCACAATACACAAGTACATTACTCACATCAGTTTCTAAGCATAAAGATTAATAAAATGCTTAGTGAGGACATTGAAAAAAATATGTCTCAGGAAAATTAATGCTAAATTCAAAAACACTTCTTTTGAAGTCTCAAAAGAGATTTTGGTTAAAAAGAGATTTCAAAGACATTGCCTATTATGAATTGAGGAAGGAAATTATGTTGACATTTTTAATCCTTAAAGATAGCCAATCTTCAGACAAAAACTGTTCACAATCCCCTTCCCCTGAAAAAAAAAAAGCATTTGCAAAGCCAGATATTTAATATAGTAGTGCTTTATAAGGCATTTCCTAATGATTAGAGGTCTGGGGACCTGATTTCTAGTTCCAGCTTTGTTAGTTCCTAGCTGTGTGACCTTGCTTACTGTCTTCACTTTTTCCTAGAGTCCATTTTATAAATTTCTCCTCCCACATCACCTCTCCCCTTTTTTATGCTCATTTGAATGCATGACTGACCTAATCCCTACTCCATTCTCCCACTAGTAGACCATAATAAGCTCCTAGAGGAAAGAGACCAGTGGTATTTTAGCCTTTAACAAATGTTAAGTGTATCTTTCTTATGCCTTGGTTTATTCTCTGATAGTAAAACCTGCCTTAATAACTTAGTTTGTTATGAGAATAAGATGAGAGAATACATTTAGACAAAGAGATCCTAGAGATTATCTCATTGAGATCCCTAATTTTACAGATAAAGAAACCGAGATTCAACAAGCTGGAATGGTTTGCCCAAGTACTGAATAATAAAACTGGGATTTAAATTCAATTTCTCTGAATTTAAATCCAGTATCCTTCCCCATGCACTGCTTTCTTCCAATATTGTTCAATGACATTGTCTTTTCAGGAAAACTTTCCCTTTAAATTCCTGAAATCAATACATGGATTTTCATTGACCATTTAGAGGATACATCACAATACACAGGCAAAATTTGAGAAATGGCAGGGACTGCTGAATCTATTTAGTTCCAGAATCCCTACCATTGCTGGCAAACGGCAAATTGCAATAAGACTAAAATTCAACTACCTTGGCAAAGGACACTCTAACATTTTTGAGTTTGAAACCAAACTAAATGTGCCTACAGCTCTAAGAACAGTTTCTCTGTCCATCAACATAATCATGTTGACATTTCCATTGGAAATACTTAGGGTCCTGCAAAAGAGCAATGTTTTTCCTCCCATATGTGTTAATCCTTTTGAGAAAGTTCCCAAAGTGGATGTCTATTCCCAAGAGCAGGCTGAACAATTTTTTGAAGTAAGAAGAAATACCAATGAACCAACCAATCAAAAAGCACTTATTAAGCATGTTTTTATGTGTTAAGTTCTGGAGATACAGATAAAGGTTAAAAATAGCTCCATTGTAATGGGGAGACAACATACAAGGTAAATACAGAATAAATAGGAGGCCATGACAGAGTGGTAGCTACTAGTAGGTGGGCGGGGGGGATCAGATGAGACCTCTTACAGAAAGTGGGACTTGCACTGACACTTGAAGGAATCCTAAAGTAGCTAAGAGGAGGAGGTAAGGAAGAGAAAGCACATTCTAGTGCAGAGGCATGCAAACATGGTGGGAGAGGAAAAGCCACTAAGTCAGTGGAGCTTGACGTTAGAGTGAATGTAATAGAACCAAGTGTAAGAAGACTGAAAAAAATGTAATCACAATACGGCCTAAAATTGGTACAGTAGTATGGTGAAGATAAAAACTTTGCCCTTATAGAGGTCATCTGGACCTTATTTCTAGAATAACTTTCCTCCCCACTTACCTCTTTGCTGTCCCCATTGGCATTCCTCAGACAAAATTCTTGAATCTAACACTCTGTGTCAACCCAGGCAATTTTAATGCTTGCTTTATGCGAAAGCTGGGAGGGATTTGGGGGGGGGGGCCTGTTGAAGTTTCTCTCTGAACCAGTGTCATCCTCTATTACACATCTTTATTCATGACAAATTAAAGCTATTATCACCACAGACTAGTAACAGATTTAATGCCCACAGAGCATTTTAAAATAAAAACGAACAATCTCCCCCATCATAATAGAGGTGGAATATTGGTCTCATTACAATATTTATCATCTCTACTATTTGTTGCACACTGACAGCACAACGAGTCAGTGGTACATGATGTAGAAAGCCGCCCACCACCTTTGCCCCAGGGGTTTACAGTCTAATGGAGAGCAATTTTACATTTAGCATACTCAAGATCCAAAGGAAGCCATATGAAATCCTCTGGGATCAGGAAAATGTCATAATAAGTGAAAGTGTGGACTGATGGCTAGTACAGTGAACATGGTATCCTTTTAAAGAAAATCTAAATGTAAGGCCAAGATAACCTGAAGTCTTGCCTTGTGTCCTGTTTCATTATTTAGATGACATGATTTCCCTGGGCATTTACAGAGACTTTTCTTTACGGTCTGAAAGCCTTTGGCTTTTGAATGGATCTGAATCTGGAAAGGAATCACACAAAATAATTTTCATATTCTCCCTTTTATTGAAAAATGAAAGATACAGAATTTGGAAAATTGAGGCATGATCACATAGGTTTTTAGAGTGGAAGGTAAGTGACCCATACACGGATAAGATAAAGTAATCCTTTTTCAATATGAAGATTGTTTTTTTTTAATTTGCTATACCCTATACCCCCTACTTCCTGTAATTAGTTATCTCTGCTTCCTGAAATTTCTTTGTCTGAATCTTGCATAGATGGACTTGTATACATACTGTATCAACTATTACAGTGTCTTAATCTGGGGTCTGTGAACTTAAAGATATAGACAGACAGACAGATAGATAGATAGATAAACTGTATTTTGGTGTGATTGGTGCCTTTGTAGGTCTATGTATTTTTTTTAACATTTAAAAGCATTATTCTGAGAAGAGGATCCATAGGCTTCACAAAACTGCCAAAAGGGCCTACAGCACAAACAAGGTTAAGGATCTCTGCTCTAAAAGAATATCAGTTCCTTAGAGGCAAGGACTATTCATTTCTTTGTCTATATGACCCCTTTTATCTACCTCTCTCTTTCTGTCCCTGCCTTTCTCCATCCCTCCATTCCACTGGTGCTTTCTCATTTGCATTGAATTCCCCCTGCTTTTGATGAATTAATTAATTAAATACATAAACTCTTTGTCTGAACTGTTCTACCTTCTAGCTCCCATTTAATCTCTCTTCTTCCTTTCGCTGTTAACTTTTCCCTTTCTGGGCCACACACTACCTCTGAGATGACCAATCCCCCTCAATCTTTTTTTCTCTCTTTTTGTTTCTTTTCTTTCTCATTCTATTCTCCAGGTATAGATACATCTCAAGGCTCCATCATTAGCCTTTTGCTCTTCACTCTCTACATTCACTTCCTTGATGAGGGCTTCTTTGCTCAAGGCTTTGGCTATCACCTCTGTCCAGATGACTTCCAAATGTACAGTTCCAGCTCTAAACTCTCCTTGACCCTGTAATCCTATATTTCCATTTTCCTACAAAGTAAATTCAAAAGTTTTGCTTTCAAACCACATTCAATTTGTTGTCTTCTCCCAAAACGTGATTCCTCTTCTCAACTACGCCATTCCAGTGGAACTGATGAGTGAAGAGTTTTCTAATATTCCAGGCTTTGAACTTGAATCAGCTTAGCTTTTTCCCTCTCCTTCATTTCCCTCATCTAATCTGCCCACAAATCTATTGTTTCTTGCTTCAAAATAACTCTCAATATTAGTCTTTTCCTCGCTTTTCCTGTTTCCCAACCCCCAGACTTTCACTGCCTTGTACCTTGTTTACCATAGAAACTTCCTAGCTTATCTTCCTCACAAATTCCAATCTATTGTATAGTACTACTGCTGAAATAATCTTTCCAAAGCAAAACTTAGATTAGGTCATTCCTGTGCTCAAGAACCTACAATGAGTCCCTGCTTGAAAATCTGTAATGATTCCTTGCTCAACAATCTACAATGGTTCCTTGCTCAAGAATCTGTAATTATAGAGTCTCTAATTTCTCTTTGGCTATCAGGTGAAGGCCAAACTCCTCCCTAGCTTCCAAAGCCCCTCATAATAAGAGTTTACTCATAAAATCTTATTTCTCATAACTCTCTCTATGCTTCCATTGTTTTCCTCATGTCATTCTTATTCTTACTTCCATGCTTTTATCTCACTATTCCTCCCATTTTGAATGTCCTCACTTTGTCTATATTTCTTTGTATCCCTCACAGTACATAGTACAATACCAAGCACATAATAGATGCCATAAATATTTGCTGATAGCATGATTATCTGCTCTGAATTACAAAACAAATAAATTTCCAGTTCCCATGCAATTCAGTGGATATTTAGACAAGATTAAACTGAAATGTATATTGCAATTATAGTATTGTAGAGTTTTACTGAAGTTGGTTAGTTTTCTGTACTCTCAATGTATTTAGCTGATAAATACTTATTGCATCATAGTTATTTGTAACTTTAGCAATGACACACAAAAAACCCATTTAAATTGTACCACTGCCATTAATTCAAAAAGAACCAGGAACGTTAGATCATAATAGTTCTTCCTTCTGGCTCACCTGAAAACATATCACAATGGTTTACACAAGCCCTGTGAGGTATATATGCATGTATATACACATACATACAAAATACACATATGTATGTACACACACACACACACACACACACATATAATTTTGTCAATTTTGTTGGGAA
Source organism: Phascolarctos cinereus (assembly GCF_003287225.1). Classification (NCBI taxonomy): domain Eukaryota; kingdom Metazoa; phylum Chordata; class Mammalia; order Diprotodontia; family Phascolarctidae; genus Phascolarctos; species Phascolarctos cinereus. The sequence goes on from NW_027556180.1 coordinate 59,956,232, forward strand.
TGGGTCCCAATTACATAAAGTACACAAAAACCTACCTTAAAATGGTAGCCAGAGATATGAGAGATGACAAATCTTATTTGTTGTAAATAATTTTGTTTTCCATTATTCTTTCCTCCTACTATACTTTTGAGGAAGGTAGGATTTTTTGTCTAAACAAGTTGACCTGTTTCCTTTGAGAGCCAGAGACAAAGATGGATGGCTACTTAGAGCAAGGAGGTGCAATCTAGTAAAATCTTGCTGAACTTAAGATATCTTGTCACCTTGTAGAGTATCAGTCCTGAATCTACAGAAATGTGGCAAAATTGGTCATGACCAGGAGGCTCATTATGTCTGAGTCATCAACTCTTGTGAAAATTTCCCAGAAAATCACAAGGATTCGTACTTCCTGTTTCAGTGCTGTTCATTGACCACAGTAAGTCTGGTGACCAAAATATTCTTTCCTAATCACATATGATATACTCTATAAGAAATTCAGATAATTTATTTCGGTCCCCGAAAGGTGCTTATGTATGTGGAACATTCATTTATATTTAAGAACCTACCCAGGAAAATAACCCCAATATATGAAACACTTTTCTTCTAAAGATTCAAATATAGAATCATTTGTCCCAACTAGACACATTTTGCAGGTTGTGAAAATGAGTCACAAAGGACTTTCTGGAATTCCCCAGAATTATAAATTAGTCAGTGGAAGAGATAAGCACTAATCCATGTGCCTCTAGGGCCATGATTCCTTACCCAGTGATCCCTTGACAAGTAATCTTCTAAAAAGCAAAGGAAAATTGATATCAACATAATAGTTGATATTTGTATAGTGCTTCAAGTTTTACTAAGCACTTCACATGTAACATCTCATTTGATTCTCATAACAACTCCATGTGGTAACATTATTGCCCCCATTTTATGGATGAGTACACTGAGGTTCAGAGAAGAGAAATCATGAATTCAAGGTTAACTACAAAGGTTGTCTAGTTTTGAAGACTGGCTTTTCCTGACTCTGAATCCTGTGCTTCATCTACTAAGCCTGACATGAAATACATTTTTTCAGTGAATTTTATACAGACTTTTATGAATACAAAATGTGTGTAAATATTATCTACCTATCCATCCCTCTATCTATCTATCCATCTAACCATCTATCTAGCTATCTGTCTATCTATTCATCTATCTATGAGTTAACTACACCACAACTGGCATCAAAGAATAAATATAATTCTCATCTGTAGCCAGATTTATTGTCCATGCCCCAGAAGGAAATGTCTCCTTTCTAATGAGTTAGTGTATATAAAGATTATAACACACACACACACACACACACACACACACACACACACACACATAGGGTGATAGAACTAGAGTATAGCCCACATGACTTGTGGGAAGTAGGTCACTTTGGAAAAGGAAAAAAAATCCCTATTAAGTTTATATTCCCAATGTAAAAATCTACTCACCGATAAGTTGAAGATGCAGTAGTAGGTAATGAAGGGAGAGAAAAAATATTCCCTTGGAGTCAGCAATTTGGAATATAATTCAGAGCAAAGGGATAAATTGAGTTTAGGTCTTTCTTAGCTAGAAGGTATAAGAGGGTCAAGAAAAAGAATGTTTTATGTATTTAATTAATACATCAGTTATTTAAAAATGGGAGAGACTCGAGCAGATGGAAAAATGCCAATAGAAAGGAAGCATTTTATGTCAGGGAGGGTAAGAGCACAATTTTATGTTATTTTTACTTAAATATCCATAGTGTTATGAAATGATAAACTTAGATCTAAAAGGGACCTGCCCCAAATCCTGCTCTTGCTGACTGAAAATCAATTCAATTCAACAAATAAACAGTTTGAAAAACACACTGTGCGTAGGGTTGTATGCAAAATACAGGATATATATACTAAGACAACAATGTCACCAGTCTCAGAGAGCTTCAATTCATCTGTAGGAGAGGAAGTAGAGGGGAACAAAAATAAATAAATGGCAAGCATAAACAAAGAAATTTCAAAATACAGAGAATGCTAATGACTGTGGAAGTGGGAGAGTCGTTGGGACAGGGAAAAGGCTTTGTGTGTAATAAACCATCAGAAATTCATTTCTTTGAGGATGGAAATCTTGTCCATTCCTGATAGAGTTTGGTTAAAATTTAACTACCATTGATATGTAGACCATAAGCTTTCCTTCTTTTAACACTTTAATGGGATAATTTACTATTTTGGGGGGGCAGCTTGATGGCTCTTAGTAGAGCTCTGGGCCTGGAGTCAGGAAGATCTGAGTTCATATCCAGCATCAGATATGCATTAGCTGTGTGACCCTGGGTGAATCACTTAACCTCTGCTTGCCTTAATCCACCGAAGGAAATGGCAAAGCACTCCAGCATCTTTGCCAAGAAAACCCTGTATAGGGTCATGAAGAATCAGACACAACTAAATGAGTGAACAAGAATAATCTATGGTTTTCTTTAGAGTTTAATTTACATGTTTGTCTAGAAGATGACACAACCAGTATGGAATAACCAGTGTTCTTGGATGTAATGAGCATAAGTATCCTTATGCTTTATTAGTTAAAAGGAGAGGGACTAAAAGAAAGATTTTTTTTTCAATTGTCAAGCCGAATGACTGTTAGACTCAAAGGGGATGGGGGGAAGAACACTACCCTGCAAATTTTTGGGAGGCCCAAATTATGTACTATATGCACAGTCTTAGTCAAGAGAAAGCCACTAGATTTATAACCCTCTGAACTTGTCCAAAATAGCTAATATGGTATCTGCAAATTAAAAGAGCAAAAATTTTTGTTCCTGTGTAGTAAGCTTACTGCCTTTAGAAATTTGGTAGTAGCTTTGTCTTAAGGATGACAAAAGGGGCAGCTAGGTGGCACAGTGGATAGAGCTCTGGCCTTGGAGTCAGGAGGACCTGAGTTCAAATGTGACCTCAGATACTTAACACTTACTAGCTGTGTGATCCTGGGCAAGTCACTTAACCCTGATTGCCTCATCCAAAAAAGCCAAAAAAAAAAAGTTAACAAAAAATAAGCTATGTTAAGGATGATAAAGATTCCAATGTATTAATGCCTTCTTTTACCTTGCCCCTTCTTGAGTTCTGCTATTGTCTAAAATTGAGCACCATCACTTTTATGAAGTGTACCCATGATAATTTTAAAGGCCTACTGATTTTAGAATTATTGGTTGATTTCCTTCTCTTTTAATTCAGTTGTCAAGTTGTTGGGGTTTTTTTTTTTCATCCTCCACTAAGGGTTGAGCAGAGAGAAAGAGAAAATGCTTCTAACAAACAAGCAAAATCAAGTAAAACTCATTCCCACGTTAGCCATGCTGAAAAATGCATGTCTCATTCTGCATATAATCCATCACCTTTCTGTCGGGAAGCACGTATCATCCTTTTTCACTGGCTCTTTGGAATTATGATAGATCATTACATGAGCTAAGTTCTTAAGCTTTTCAAAATTGTTTTACAATATTTATGTTATAATACAAAATGGTTTCCTGGTTTTGCTCACTTCATTCTAACTTAATTCATACATGTCTTCCCAGGTTTCTCTGCAACAAATTTTTCCCCTTCATTTCTCACAGAGCAATAGTATTCCATTACATTCAGAAGCTATTATTTGTTCGACTATTCTTCAATTGATGACCACCTCCTTTACTCTTTCTTTGATCTCTTTGGGTTATAAATCTAGTAGGAATATTTTTAGGTCAAAGGGTATGCAGAGTTTAACAAGTTTTTGGGAATAATTGCAAGTTGTTTTACGAATGGCTGTATTAATTCAGTATTCCACCAGCAGCTCCATCAATGTGATGTTTTCCTGAAGTACCTCCAACATTGATCATTTTCCATTTTTGCCAACTTTGGCAAAATAGGTTTGAAGTGAAACCTCAGAGTAATTTTAATTTGTATTTCTATAATTATTAGTAATTTGGAATTTTTCCATATACTATAAATAGCTTGGATTCATTCTGCTGAGAAGAAAAAAACATTTATTAAGTGCCTATGATGTGCTAGGCACTTTACTAAGCCTTTCAAAAATATTATCTCATGGGGTGGGGAGGTGCAATGGATGGAGCTCCAGCCTCAGAGTCAGAAGGACCTGAGTTCAAATCCAACCTCAGACACATGACACTTACTAGCTGTGTGACCCTGGGCAAGTCACTTGACCTTATCAAAAGGCAAAAAAAAAAATAATATCTCACTTGATTGTCAAAACAACCATGTCAGGTAGGTGCAACTATAATTCTATTTTGCTAATTTGTTATATTATATAAATTTCTTTGTACATCCTTTGTAATGTATATACACATGCACAATGTATAGCCCCCACGAAGATTATAAGCTCCAAGAGGGCAAACACTCTTTTTAGTTTGTATGTTTGGGCTTTGTATCTGAAGATACCTTGCCAATAAGAAATTATTTTTAAAAATCTTGTAGAATTAAACTGAATAGGGAATAAATATACGTTAACAATCTAGTTCAATTCAAAAGGCATTTAAGTGCCCAAACTTATAGTCCTTACATTATTATAAGAGGTGGGGGGAGTTATAATCATACTAAAAAATTGTAGTGTCATCAAAGATCATCAAAAGAGTAAAAAAAAAAAAAAAGAAAGCCCAGGAATGATTTTTGTTACATTTCAATGATCTTAAAAGAAGAAAAGAAAGGGAGGGAAGATAATAGATTAAAGAAATAAAAAGAGTTTGGGTACTTAAATGCTCTTTGAATTTAATAGGGTTTTTAACCAATATTTATTCCTTATTCATTTCAATTCAACAAGCAAATATTAAGTGCCTTTCACTGACAAAGTATCTTCAGATACAAAGAAAAACAATAAAAACCAAAAAAAGTCCCTGTCCTTCAGCGGCTTAAGTCTATAAGAGGCCTATGCAACAAATATGTAAATCCAAAGGATATACAAGGTAATTTCAGCAGAGGAAAAAAAAAACTAGGGGGAAGGAAGAAGAAGAGAGGCTTTTAAAAATTTGTGAAAGGTAGCATATACGCTAAGCCTTAGGGAGAGCTAGGGATTCAAAGAAGAAAAAGTGAGTTATTTGAAGGATTTAAAAGAAAATGTGGGGCATACTCTGTGAAAAAGTGACCAAGTGAGACAGAAAATAGAAATTGATAAGAGCATATAGACTAGATTGTCTGGAAAGAAAAGTACAAGAAGGAGGCAAACTGGAATATCATGGACAGAGCACTACCTCAGACAATTATTAGATATCTGTCTATCTGCCTATCTTTGTATCACATATGTGTGTATACATATGTATACATGTGTGTGTATATACACACACACATGTGCATATACACAGTGCCTGGCACATAGTAGGCACTTAATAATTGTTTATCAATTGATTATTATATGCTTGATATATCATTATATTCAGTTTCTTAATCTATGAAATGGAAATGATAATATAAAGCACTACATGTATGTGAGTGATTTTGTTTCTGCCATATCATTTACTCCCTGGCATTTACTTTTCTACCAGGACCTTCAAATATATTAGTGCTACTACTATTCCCAGTCACTAAGCGCCCATTTTCTCCAGGGCTCATTTGTGTAGGGCATTGGTCAGGGTCCCTTGAGAACTCCCCTAGCCTGGAAAAGATCTGGTACCCAACCTCAAGAAGATTGCTGTTTTAAAGGTGTTGGGACACACAGAAAGTCTGGAAAGCCAAAGTAATTCTTCAGAAGCAATTCAAGGATTCAACAATCTTTGCCGTAGATTACTTTACAATGAGAAAGCACAAAAGACAATTAAAAATAAAATAACTGGACAACCACATGATGCAGTAGATAGAGAACTGTGGCAGAAGTCAGAGAGACCTGAATTCAAATCCACCCTTAGACATGTACTTGCTGTGTCCCTTTAGGCAAGTCATTTAACCTCGGTTTACTTCAATTTCCTCAACTGTAAAATGGAGATAATAATAACACCTATCTTCCAAGGCTATAGTGAAGATGAAATAAAATAATATTTGTAAAGCACTTAGCACAATACCTGGTATTTAGAAGGTGATAAATAAATGCTAGATATTATTATCTATAAAATTTACTTTTTTTTGGGTTGTGTGTCTATGTTCGTTGTTGTTTTGTTTTATTTTTGTTAAGACCATAGATTCTCATTTTTTTTTCCTGGTGCATATGAGTTCATAGACATATGCTAAGCATGTTTTCTCCCCTCTTTCTAGCTATGTGAAGAACAATTAGGACTCCTTAACCCCCTCCCCCTCTTCTTTCTAAAACTAGCAGCAGTATTATGGAGTAGCAATACATATAATTTTGATTTACCCAACATGACAGCCAATCAATGTGTATCAGAGGAAACTTCCAGCAAGAACAAAAGGGGCTTTGTGAAAGCTGGAGTTCAAGTTTTATTTTCTCATCTCCACCTGTATATTGTCTGCTTCAAACAAATACCCTCTGCATGGCATGCAGGCCACAGTCAGTGCCAAGAGCAGATGTGCTTGCCTTAAATGACAAAAGCAAAGAGAACTGGCTCCAATAGCTGCTGTCTCAATTCAGTCATGAAGTTAACATCAGAGGGAGAAGGGGATACAGCACGAGTACGAAAGAGAGAGAGAGAGAGAGAGAGAGAGAGAGAGAGAGAGAGAGAGAGGAGAGAGAGAGAGAAACAGAGAGAGAGGGAGGGAGAGAGAGGAAAGAGGGGACAGAGAGAGACAAAGAGGAGAGAGAGGAGAGATAGAAAAAGTGAGAGAGAGAGACAGAGAGAGAAAGAGAGAGAGAGAAAACGAGAGAGAGAGAGAAAGAGAGAGAGGGGAAAGAGAGAGACAGAGAGGAGAGAGAGGAGAGAGAGAAAAAGTGAGAGACAAAGAGGAGAGAGAGAGAGGAGAGAGAGGGGAAAGAGAGAGAGAGAGAGAGAGAGAGAGAGAGAGAGAGAGAGAGAGAGAGTGAAAGAGAGAGAGAGAGAGAGTGAAAGAGAGACAGAGAGAGAAACAGAAACTGCTGAAGCCTGTTATTAGAAAGTCCCACTTAGGTAGGGCAAACAGTAGGAATTGACAGCTACAAATGCCTCTGAGTACTTAGGAAATAAATAGTCCAAGTCAGAAATACGATAGAAAATCCTGTAGTGCATTACAGCTAATGGGACCAAGAAGGTACTGCATTCTATGTGAGTAGTTACTTTCACTCAACTGCTTGTATACATAAAAATAAAGTCCAAACTAAAATTAGGGTGGGATATAAATGTAATAGTTGTCCTGACATATAATAACACATACCTTTCTTCTCGATTGAGCTGTGAAAAATACACATTCTAAGGGGCAGCTAGGTGGCACAATGGATAGAGCACCAGTGCTGGATTCAGGAGGACCTGAGTTCAAATCTGACCTCAGACACATAACATTTACTAGCTGTGTGACCCTGGGCAAGTCACTTAACCCCATTGCCTAACCAAAAAAAAAAAGAAAGAAAGAAAGAAAGAAAAACATACATTCTATACTGGAAAGAACACTGGAATTGTGGTCAAAAGACCTGAGTTTGAATCCTGACTCCAGTATTTACCAGCTATATGCTTAGGGACAAGTCATTCTCTCTGATTTATTTTTCTCATCCGTTAAGTACAGATAAAAAAAAAATAATTGTTCTATCTCAAGAAAACCATTGGAAGGAAAGAGCAAAAGGTTTATGTGAATAATGTGAACTATTTGCAACACATTCTCTTCCCCAACATAGCTCATGGTCCCCCTCCCACCTCAAAAATATATGCTTGTGGCCAGGGGAAGCACTGAGTTTATCAATATCTAGCAATAACATGGAGGTATACTACAAATCTCTCAGGAGGTGTCCAGAAAAAAGAGCCAGTGAAAAACACCCTCAGCACAATGGATCACAGAAGGAAGGAGTAGGCTGAAGATGGAGGCCAAGAAAAATCACCACAGTGGTTGCAAGAAGGAGAACTCAGCACCAGCTTTATGCTCAAGGCAACCTGGGCTATTCCATGGATGTTTCAAGGACGTATAGGAAAGGAACTGACCAAAAAGGCTTTCCCACAGCTTTTCATTTCAATGAATTATTCTTCCTAACTAGGTGCTAAGCTTTACTGTTTCTACACTGTAGAAGATGGGCAAGTACTATCAGACCTCTGAATCTCATTTCCTGGGGGAGTCAAAATTTCAGATCATTCCTCCCTCGGCAAGGATCTGTTTTGTACTTTATCCAGGGTTCTTGCATCATTTCAGGAGAATCTTCCCTTCCCCACTAATTCCATTTCCAACATCCTCCATCACCCTGACAATTTATGCCCATTCAGAAGGGCCAGATAAGAAGCCTGTGAGAGAGGTTTCCTGGGAAGCTCCTCACCTTCAGATTAACCCCTAATAGCTTTTCCTTCCCTGAAGTTTTAAAATAGCCACTCGAGTTTTAACAGAGAAAATGAATTAGATGAACAGTGTCTGGAAACAAGCCCAGAAGTTATTTCAAAGGTTATTTATGAGAAGCAAATGTCTCTGTGGAGAAAATCAGGAGCATTCAGAGGCAAAAATCAAGTCTACCTTAATGTCATAAGCCCAGCTCAGCAAGCCTGCAGGGCTCAGTGACTCAAATGGCTCCCGCCTCTTGTCTCTCTTGCTGCACTATTTGCCTGGGCCTTCAGAGAATTCTGTACAGCATCAAAGCTGGAAACATTTACCTCCTGCAGAAACACTAATAGTTGCCACTTCACTTCTCAGTGCATCTATTTCCATGGCCTCATGCCTTGGCTTTGCTTTTAAATTCTGTTGACACCAAGAGAGCTAGACTCTTAGCATCCTCTTGACATTGTTACTTCTCCCACCCACTATTTCTTTTCAAATAATGGAATTAAATAATAACTTCTCTGAATATGGTACCAAATTGCCTTTGGGTCCTATACTCAAGTCAAAGCAAAGGACACCAAGGTGGGATGAGAAGAATCTCTAGTTCCCATCCATAGTACCTGTGATTCTACTCACCATTGGTTCAGTAAGTAGGAGAGCCAGATAGATGGCAGGGAAGACCAGGGTCATGAAGAGGTTGTTGGTGGAAACTGTGGCATGGTTTGGAAGAGTACCACATTTCGAGTCCTCTATTAGACATGTAAATCTCTTCATTACCTAGCCCAGGGGTGGGAAACTGTGGCTTCAATGCCACACATGGCCCTCTAGGTCCCCAAGTACGGCCCCTTGATTGAATCCAAATTTCGTAGAACAAACCCTCTTAATAAAAGGATTTGTTCTGTCAAATTTGGACTCAATCAAAAGGCTACACCCATGGACATAGAAGACTACATGTGGCCTCACGGCTGCAGGTTCCCCACCCTTGACCTAGCCTCTTCTTATGTTTCCCTTCTATTTTATACGTTGTTCCTCTCCACACACAGTATGATCCACCTACACTGGACTCCTCCTCCTGACACTCCATCTCCAATCTCCATGCATTTGCATGGGCTATTGTCCATGCCTCCATCCTAGCAATGCTCTGCACCTTCATTTACATTCCTTGTTTTCCCTTTTTTTCTTCATGACTCAACTCAAAGCCTATGTTAAACAAGATATCTTTCCTGGCTGATGTTTTCCCTTTTCAGATGAACTTCCACCTACACTAATTATATCTGTATGCACCTACTTATTTATATGTTGTCTCTTCCATTGGAACCCCCACTTCTTGAAGGAAGGAGATGTTTTGTTTTGTTTTATTTTGTTTTTGCATCACTATGTATCACCAGTACTCACCATAGTGCCAGCACACAGTAAGTGCTTACTAAATCCTTTGGAATGATTGATCAATTGACTTGTTGACTGACTGAATCAACTTGGTAAGGTGTGTATGTGCAAATATTTGAATGCTGTTCCTTTCCTTTGATTATCATAGAGACTACTCGAATATATTTGCATCTGCTGATTGAAGGAAAGTGTACTTGTGAACCTTGATTATCACATAGTTCTCTCTAGGACAGACTAAGCATGTCATATATTGTCTAGATCTATAGTAGAGGGGCTGTATGGAGAGGACCTCAATAACATGAACATTTCCAGGCTTTTCTTGACCTCCCATGTGACCCTGGGCATCTTCTGTCAGTTCATTCATTCATTCATTCATTCATTCATTCACTAACAAGCATTTATTAAGTAGTTGCTCTGTCCAACAGTTGCCTGAGAAATCCTTCACCCAACTGTTATGTTTCACCCTTCAGGACAATGCAATCTCATTAATTAGCGAGTATTACTTCATTCCCCTTAAGAATATGTGGCTTTATTTGCTTCTAAATCAACCAGTTCAATAGAGAGACTATTGACATATGGCAGACACAAAACTACCCCAGGGAAAGAAACTTCTATAAAATAAGGTGGCTGGTCCAGATGATCCCTATAGCCCTTCCAGCACAAAACACTACGAACCTGTGAAATGGTGACAAAAAGGTGAAGATGAGCATAGGAATAATAGTAGATTTTGCCTTTGTAGCATAACTCTAAGTAGAAGTAGTTGTCCTAGCTAGGCATTTAAAAAGAATTCACTGGCAAATCATGCAGAGCAGTATGGACAAAGCAAAAGTGGAAACATGCATATCACCATTTTTTGTGCCCTGTTCAGACAAAGAACAATGCCTTATACTATACAGCTTTAAAACAGTGACTTTGCTCTGCTTCACGTAGGGAAATGCTCACATATCTAGTGCTTTGGTAAAAGATATTCACACACACATATACATATACATATAAGTACCTTTTCTGAAATAGTTACTCATTATAGTAGTTCTCTAAAATTTTTAAAAGTTTGTATTTTTCCCACAGTCCCTGAAAAATCTTGAGGATATTGATTTTTTAATTTTAAAAGAAATTCCTTATATAAATTTCCAGTTGTTTTGATTAATTCAATTATGGTTCTTAGAATATGAATCCTGCCTCCAAAAGAATGAAATAAAGCTTGTCATTCCTTACAGGATCCTCACATTTTAACACTCAGCTGGAAAGGGTAGTTAAGCAGAAGAAAGAAATTATATGTGTATACATACATACATACATACATACATACATACATACATACATACATGTATATATATACATATATATATACATACATAATATATATAAATATATATGCACACACATATACATACACACATATGTACATATACATATACATACATACATAATCTGAAACTAGGAAGTTTGAAATTCCCAGGATCCCCTTCATCATGCCTAAAATGGTGGGATGATATTCTTGGCCTTGTTTTTTTATGAAATGCACCCTCAAATGGTGTCCATTTGACCCTTTCCTCTAGTTTTCACATGTTATTTTTTCCTCTTCATGTTCTACTTAAAATTACCAAATGCTTTGAGAATGACAATACTTGTTTAAAGACTGACTTCCTACAAAAAAAGTACTCAGTACTTGAAACCAGTCATTAAGCTGCATAAAATCTAAATTTTACGAAGTAGCTGTCAAAGGGAAAATATTAGACCAAAGTATTTATATTTTTAAAAAATAATTCAGTTTTTTTAAGAAAAAAATCAATTCATTTAGCTGTCCCCAAACCAAAGCTACTGCAGGGAATTTAGGTTAAAGACAATATAACTGAAATCATTCAAGAAGTAGATTAAAAAGAATTTATAAATTATTAATCCTCTTTATGTTGTTGCTTATATTTTATTCACAAGAAGAGATCACTTCCGTAGGTATACCATAGCAACACATTTGTTTCCTACCAGTGTTTCTCTCTCTGAACATCAACCATTTTCTTTTTGATGAAAAGATTAGATATTTACCAGCTGTCTGATGAGGCCCGGAATATTCCATAGATGCCCTGGACGAATGGGTCAATGGACCTCATCCTTCCTGGATATTTCACTTCATCCATTTTTCTTCTCTCCTCTGTGTGCCTTTCATTTACAAGGATATTGTGATTTGTTTACCTACACCAGCTGCTCTAGGGTGGGGTAGGCATGGGGAAAAGTGGCATCAAGGGAATTTCACTAGGAGCTCTAGTGAAAGAGGATTAAATTTCAACTAAAAAGCTGATGATACTCAGAGAAATAAAAGGGGGCCAAGGGGTGAATAGCAGCAGAAAAGTCAGAACTTAAAATAACTTGAAGAAGGGCAAGGAGACTATTTCAACCTGAGGCATATAGAAAAAGATAAAAGAGGGGATGTTAAAGGCAGTGAACAACCAAGAGATCCCCAAAGATTGAGAGACCTCTGAAACGCACCTCCTTGGAATTACTCATTTGAAGTATATGATGTTCCCTTATCATTAATAGCTACATTCCTGGAGCTTAATGGAACTTTGCTGACATGGTAAAAATGACAATTTACTTCCATCTACCAAAACTGGGGATGGCAAAAACTTAGGGCAAGACTGACCCCGAAACAAAGCTGAAAGCGTTGGCCTTTATGGGCTATTTATTTTTCAATTCCCTCCTGGCTTTTTTTTTAAATATAGGCTCCCTGAAAATGATTGAAGGGCTTTAAAGAGGAACTCAACTGAGAAAAAAACTTCTGGATATATATAAGGAGAGAGAAGGTATTTGACAGTAATTAACAAAAAAAAATGTTGAAAAGGTATAAGCTCCCCACAGTTCTTCACACTGAAAAGTTTGGATCTAAAGTTAATCAGATATACAAATCTAATATTTTTTGTGGTCACAAAAGAGAGACAGTATGTTAGCCAGAAAAATTATATATGTATGTATGTGTGTGTATATATATATATATATATATATATATATATGTATATATATGTGTGTATATATATGTATGTGTGTATATGTGTGTGTGTATATATATATGTATACATATAAACACACACACACACACACACACACATAGTTTTTACATTAGGAATATGTAATCATACAGAAGAAAGAGGAAAATAATTAGGTATTCTGATGTCCACTCACTTCATTTTTTTCTCCAAAGTTCAATGACGGAAATTTAAATTCTGAGTCATGTATGCACACCAGAAAGGACTCCCTCCTTGCTAACAGATAAATAAACAGATAGCTAGCTAACTAGATGATAGATGGGTAGACATATAAATGAATAAATAAGTACATAGGTAGATATGTAAACATGTTAATAAATAAATGAACAAAGAGTAAGGACAACACAAGAACTGGATAAATGTTCTCTTCCTTCCGGCGAACTATTCTTCACTTTATCATTCAACTCAATTCAGGAAATATTCTTTGAGTATTCACTATGAATCCAGAATTTGTGCCATTTGCTCTGGAGGATCCAGTAAAGCTTAAAACACTATCTTTGCTCTTTGGGAACTTATGAGTTCCATTAGGGAAACAAGATAAACACGCACAAGAAAAATATAATAACCCTTAAGGTTAAATATTAAATTTGTGTTATTATAAGTATAATAGCAGTTGTTCAAGGGAAGCTTTGATTATTGATGATTCTTCCAAATAAACTTGAGTTACAGAGGTATACCTTGTCAAAAGGGGAATTTACCCTGGAAGATATTAGCCCTACTTCATTGCTGAGAAGATATAGGAGACTCCTCTACTTGGTGCCTGCAGACAAGATGATTGGCGATTAAGAATTGGGTGGAGGGAGATTTACTGTAGTTTAGTTAATAAGAACATAATATACAACAGTTCAACATTTTTTGGCCCTTTATTTTTTTTCCACTCCCCATACTTTTTCTTCCTTAGACTTCAAAAAAAGATGATAACACCAAGGGGTAGAGAGTTGGAGGAAGGAAGAGGGACGTATATTTCACTGCAACATTGCCCTACACATACACAGGAGCAGAGAATGTCCCTATAGGAGAAACACATGGCTGATAGCCTGAGCTTGTCCAGCTGAGCCTGAGAAGGACGTTCCAGACTTGTAGTCCCGGGCTCAGTCTTTCTTTTACTGAACCAGAGCTAAAGACTTTGGTTGTTGCTGCTGTTGTCATTCAGTGGTTCAGTCATGAACCCAGAGCACACCAGGCTCTTCTGTCCTCTGGTATCTCTCAAAGTCTGCCCAAGTTCACGTTCATTGTTTCCATAACACTTTCTATACATCTCAACTTCTGCCATTCCCCTTCCTTTTTGCTTTCAATCTTTCCCAGCATCAGAGTTTTATTTGTTTTATTTCGTTCTGTTTTTCCAATGAATCCTACTTCTCATTCTAGGGCTAAAGTTTTAAGCTTCTTCAGTATTTGACCTTCCAGTGAATATCCTAAATTAATTTCTTTGAGTATTGGCTGATTCGATCTCCCTGCTATCCAAGGGACTTTCAAAAGTCCACACATTTTGAAAGTTGATTCTGTGCTGCTGAGCTTTCCTTATGGTCCAACACTTATACTCATACGTTGCTACTGGAAAAACCATAGCTTTGACTATGCAGACCTTTGTCAACAATGTGATGTCCTTCTAGTATTCTGTCCAGATTTGTCTTGGCTTTCCTTCTAAGGAGCAAGCTTCTTTTGGTTTCATAAACTAGAGATTAGTAATCTAAGTATTATGCTTATAGGTAATCTTGAGTTCTAGAGTTTCCAAGAGAACAGGAGTCCCTGAGTTCAAGCATTGACACCTATCTCTTAGAGAGAGAGAATTGGATTCAAGATAATTCTTCATGGTTTTGGTTTTTGGTTTTTGTGTTATTTTGTTTTGTTTTGTTTTGTTTTGTTTAGGGAGGGGGGGAGTTGGAAGAAAATGAGAGCAGCCAACAGAATTGAGCAGCATCTGAAAGAGCAAAGCCATCCATTGCACAAGGGGCTAAGAAATTTGGTAAAGGAAATTCCTCACCTGCAGCCCCTTACACCATTGAAATCATGGGTCCATTCTCTATTCCTATTCTACTTAGCATAACTCAGCAACTCCTGGGAAAGTAGAAATCAGGGGTACTATACCAACATTCTGTGATTGATTGATTGATTTTTAATGCCAGAACTGCTTTTACAGATATAGATCAAAACCTTTCAGTAACTTCATCCAACTAGGTCTCAGTTAGTGCAAATGAATTCTGTGAAGTGGCCCTGTGAATTCAAAGTCATAGTATTTAAAGTTATAATTAAATAAAATATGGTCATTGTTTCCAGTCCAAAGGAAATATGCAGTGGAAATTCAAATAATGCAACCACTTTAAGGGATTTGTTTTTTATATTATTTAGGACCTCTCTACAGACTCTCATAGAAAGTTGCCTGAACCTCAGAAAGGTTAAATAACTTACTTAGAATCAGACAGCTATTAAGGGTCAGAGGAAGGTTACAAACCCAGGTCTTCTTTACTCCAAGAACTATACTATAGCCAATATGCCATGCTGTCTTTTGTATGGTTATTGGATAATATTTTTTGTAGAGCAATATTTCTGACCAAAAAGTATTTTATGTGAAAAGAAACTAGATAATAATAGTCATATATTCATTTTTTTTCTCTGGGACTCTGTGTTATTCCTCATTTGTCCTCAAGAACATATGACATTGAAATAATTCTGAAGCATTCTTTATGGTCAAAGGATTTTCAAAGCTAAATCAACTCCTGAAAGGAACAAGATGATGACTAACCTGTCTTTCTATTTCTTTTCTAGCTTTTGAGCCTTTTATCAAAATTGACATTATTTTACATGGTAAAAAGAAAACTGAGTATCTTTCCCTGTACAGAATGACTTGTCTAGACAAGCAAAGTGGTCTGTATAACACGGTGAGAAACATTTTTCAAACAATGCAGTTTTTTTATACTGAGTGTGAATGGGCTAATTTAGTAAGAAATAAAACTAACTCATATCATCTCAACTCACTGACCTTGATTTTATTTTAAAGGTTCATAAGTACACCTTAACAAAGATATTATCTCCCTCATATTCTTGATAAATTATACAACTATGGGCAGGATCTTTGATTTCATCACTGTATAAGAACTCCCTCTGTGATGCTGGCACTATCTCCAGCAATGCAGATAGCAACCTCTTTATGACATACGTGCTATAAAAGTCATTGGAAATTTCCCAAGAAATTAATCCTCTAAAATTTGAAACTCAGGATACCAGAAATAACTTTCAAAGCTAGGATTTCATATCTGAAGAGTCCTGTGACTTTCTACCAGAAGCAATTCATTTTATGATGGTGCTAACTTATGTCAGAAACCTAACACTAAGGAAGGATACTCCAAGCTTCATTAGACTGCTTAAAGCATTGGATGCAAGTTCAAGGACAGGGTAATTAAATGATAGTCTAGGTAAGGAATGATGCAGAAATTACAATAAAAGGAAACAACTTTGGAAAAGAGTTAAAATGAAATACTTGGAAGTTCTGAGAAATTCTGATGCTTTCCTTGTCATAATTAATTAGCTTAATGGAAACTGAATTTTTGAGGTGTATCCACAAGGAAATCTAGGGGGAAAATAAAACTCTCAGGCACAATAGGCACGGGGAAACATTTTTGCTGCAGTGCAGATGAATTTTAAAAGAAACTGCTTGGAATACTAAATATTTTCACGATACATTGTAACAGCTCCAAAAAAGCTATTAGGTGTTATTGTATTGGCTCCAAATAAGGAAAGCCATTAAAACTTGGATCTTTGACATACTATGCTGTGATGTCAATGGCTTATTGATATGTAGGTGGCATGCAATACATTCTAAGTATTTGAATATGACATATTTATAGTAGATCAACTAGTTTGGACTTCTTTTTATGCAGTTTTATTTGAAATTCATTTCATAAATAGAAAATGTAGACATCCTTAAAAGCACACAGGGACACTATCAATTTAGGACAGAAATGAATTTTAATTGAAAGGGAAATGGCCTGATTTTGTTTCCCATTCAAATTATACTAAATTCAAAATGATTAATTTTATGTCTGTGCATCCATTACAGTCAAGTTTCATTTTGGCCTTAGATCCCATGGCCCAAGACTATATGTGTGTGTGTGTGTGTGTGTGTGTGTACTGCATCATTTCTTTTCTAGTCTCTCTTTTTGCCTCATATGATTGATTTAGAATGTAGTTCCAGGCTCAGGCATGGGCCTCAATCATTTCCTTGGCTATTCACTCACATTGCTCATCTCTGATCATAGTTTAAATGTGTATGACTCCATAGTGCTGTTGTCTCAACCTAATGCCAGAACTGTAATTTCTTCCAGACTACTGGATATACCAGTGACATCTCAAATTAAATGTGGCAGAAGCAAAATTCCTATTTCTTTCCCCTGTTGTCTGAATCAACCTCTTTCTCAGTGTCTCCAGTGTGCTAAGCAGCACAATTCTACTTTATTCAGTTTTATAAAATCACAGTTCATGTCTTTCTTTCCTTCCTTTCCTCTTTCCTTCCTTCCTTCTTTCTTTGATTCCTTCCTTCCTCCTTTCCTTCCTTCCTTCTTCCTTTCCTTCCTTTCTTCTTTTCTTCCCATACTGTGTCTTTACCACCAGGTTTTTATACATATTCTTAGTCATACTATTTGGACATTGCTTTTTCTTCTCTATTCTCATTGCTACAGCTTCTTGTAGAAGCTTTAAGATACCTCCAATGTGCATTATTGTGAAAGCATCTATGCTAATATCTCTTACTCTAGGATTTTCTCTTCTTAGTTGAGGGTTAGGATCATAGGACTTAAAGCTGAAAGGGACCTTAGAAGGGAAAAAGAAGGGAACAAGCATTTTTAAGTGCCTACTATGTGCCAGGCACAGTGTTAAGGACTTTATAACTATTACCTCATTTAATTCTCACAACAATTCAGGAAGATAGGTGCCATCATTCCCATTTTAAGACACAAAGGCAGATGGTAATTAATTAAGTGTCTTGTCCAAGGTCATATAGCTAGAAAAGTATTCACACTTTGAACTCATCTTTCTGATTCTGATTCTAGACCTAGAGCTCTATTCACTGTACCACTTAGCTGAATAGAAGTTAGCTAATACAATATTGTAATTTTACAGATGAGGGAAAATGGCTTGCCCAAGGTCTCACAGATAATAAATAAAAAATGGAACTGAGATTTGTAAGTACACTCTCACACTACCTTATAAAGGACTTTTTTTTTACTGCACCCTGAGTATATGGCCAAAAATAATTCTGAATCTCATCTAGGTGAATCATGTCTTCCACAACTGGAGAGACTTTGAGAAAAAAAAAACTTATTCCAAAGCAACCATAACGTCTCCCCCCAAATAACTAACTTGTCCCCCTTTTTGTCTTCCCTATTTAAGTCAAAAGCATTATCAGTCTCCCAGTCATTCAGGGAAGAAAACACTTGAGCCACAAGATAGCTTACCAGATCTTGATCTGATCCCCATGATGGCTCAAACCTCTCTGAAACACAAATTACGCATCAAAGATGAAACAAAGCAAGTTGTTTCCATGCCTCTAATCAGAATCCAAAAAGAATATGACAACAATGACAACAACAACTCGGAGCCAGGAACGGATGTTCTCTGATCCTGAGCTCCCTCAGCACCCCTCCTCCACCTTGCACCCTATCAGTACTAAAGCTGCACTAGCAGATTCAAGAACACAATACAGGCTAACATCAAAACCCACCCCTTTATCCTCATTCCCCTTTCCTCTTTCCAGTGCCATGGAGACCCAGCTCCAGAGTATAGAGGTTGCGTGGGCCTTAACAGAAAGCTTGGTCATAGCCCTTCAGGAGTGAAACTTACAGGGAACTGCAGCCCAGAAGTACCAGTGCTACAAAGTTCTGAACTGCTGGTGACAAGGAAAAAAGGCTCTGAACTGCTGGCCCAGAAAACTGAGGAATAGAGAGAATGGAACATTCAAGTGGATGGGGGGTGGAATGGGGCTGTGCAGCACTCTACCAAGCCTGAGGGAAAGAGCACAACATCCAGCTAGGGCCAGTTTTGACCCCTAGGCAGAAGCCTAGGTTGGTCAGCTGTGAATTGCACAAACTGGGATGAGGCTGAGATACTTTGAGATCCAGAGCCCAGGGAAACTATAATTAGAAAGGAGAGAATTGGGAAGTGAACAATAAGGAAAATAAGAAGTGGGGGAGAGACTTAAAATACAAAAAAAAAATGAAGGAAAAAAACCCTCAAAGTCCTTAAAAATAAACAGAAAAATCAATAAGAAAAAATAGTAACAAGAGAAGAAAATATGGCCTCCAGATCTAGTACGTGAGTTCAAGCATCTATGTATAAATATTGCAAAATGAAGAAAGAAGATCTACTACCTCAGATACAAAGGAAAGGACATGTGAATTACACAAAACTATTCTCCAGCCACAGAATATGGAGGACAGAACAGAATAACATAGTGTAAAGAGCAATGGAGCTTAGGATGCAGTTTATGGTGACTTATCCCACAAATCTGAGCTTAACCATACAGGACTAAAGATGGGCATTCAATAATAAAGAAGAGTTTGAAATATTTTTAGAAGAAAAATCAGACAGAAGAGATTATTTGCCTTTTGAATGCCCCAAACAACAGAAAAACAGGAAGAGTGGATAAATGCAACAGGTAAGGATAGCAAATAGCAACAGTGACAACAGAGATACTAATCGGAATCTTATTTCTAAATGTACACAAGAAAACAGGTATGAAGGTAGAAATCTAGTAAAGGCAACAAAGGAGAGTTATACGGGGTATTTCATGCCTAAGGGTGAATAAATGTTTTTTTCATATGTGGGGAACTACATTACAACTTGGGAGGGTACACAAAATAGGGGAAGGAGAACAAGACTATAGAGAGGGGTGAGTGAGACAATGGGGTCAAATCAAGACCTAGCAATGCAAAGATGAACAGTGTGATCTCAGAAAGAGAAGAGCCTAGAGGGAAGGGGGTGAGAAGGAAGGGGGCAGGGACTGAAAAGGGAAATACACATGCATATTATTTATATATCTTGGATACCAAACCCTTATCAGAGAAGTGTAATACATTTTTTTCCTATTCAACTACTTCTCTTCTTATCCTAGATGCATTAATGTTGTCTGTGCAGAAGGTTTTCAGTTCCAAATTCCTTCTTCTGCTGTAAACACAGTATTATGTTACTTTAGTTACATTGCTTTAATCTTTCATTTAAAAGTAGTCCTGTTCTCACCGGCTCTCTTCCCTTTACCCCTGATCCACTGTTATCATTTGATAGCCCCCCTTTTCTCTCCTTCCCTTCAGTTAGTCCTGTTCCTTAGCTATCAAATTTCATTTTTCGTGCCCCTTTCTGAAAAAGATTGCTCATTACCTATTTTTTTTCTTTTTACTCTAGATTCTTATGACTCATACAATTGCCTGGTCTCTCTCTCTTCTGTGTATTCTTTGTGCAGTCAAAGCTTCCAAGGCATCAATTTTTGGCTCTATCTTCTCAGCACTTTCTGCCACTGCCTTGTATAGGTATAGTGTAAGAGAAATCTATGTATGTATGTATGTATATGACTGATAACCATTCTCCAACAGATAAATCATCAAAGTATATGAACAAATGATTTTGAAAAGAACTGCAAAGTAGTCACAACTACATAAAAATGCTCCAAATCACTAATAATAAAAAAAATGAAAATCAAAACAATCCTGAGGTTTCACCTCACACTCTGCAAATTGGCAAATATGACCAAAAATATAGGAATAACTAATGTTGGAGGGGTTGTGGAAAAGTAGGTACACTAATACATTGTTGGTGGAGCTGTGAAATTGTACAACCATATGGGTAAGCAGTTTGGAATTATGCAAATAAAGTGACTAAAGTGTCCATGCACTTTGAACCAGAGACTCTATTATTGAGCTTATTCCCCAAGGAAGCCACTGATAAGAAAAATGTCCCAATATGTTCCAAAATATAGCAGCACTCTTTGTGATAGCTAAGAATTAGAAACACAATATATGTCGATCAGTTGGGAAATGGCTAAACAAATCGCGGTGCACAAAGGTAATGAAACATTGCTGTGCTGTAAGATATTACGTATGTGATAAATATAGAGAGGCATGGAAAGATCCTTATGGACTGATGCAAAGTGAAGTAAGCAGAGCCAAGAAAACTGCATACACAGTAACTATATAATGTACATAGGAAGAAGAACACATCAAAAAAAAATCAAGTCAATATAACAAAATTATAAAGATCAAGTGGAATTCAAGTGAAAAGAGATGCAAGGACACTCCCAATTCACTACTTTGCGGAGTTAGGAAGTCTACAGGTATTACACTTGCCTACGTTTTCAAACTGTTTCAATTTACAAGTTGTACTGACTTTTTTAAATCCTTTTGAAAAAGTATTATTGTCACATGGGATAATTCCTACAGGAGAGAGCAAAAGGGACACACACTATACCACACTTATGTAAGATACAGAACATATCAATAAAAATACATTTAAAAACAAAAGAAAACTCGGTTGTATTTGATTTTCCCTTCCTTATCATTTTTTTATCCAGTATTCATTCTTCCTTTCTATTTGCATTGAAGTCCCTGTAGTCCAGGCCCTCAACCTTGGTATAGTCTTTTGTCAGAGACTTCCAGCTCACAACTCAAAAAGGACTCAGGACACAGCTGGGTAACCTGTGGCCTCAAGGCCACCTGGGGACCTCTAGGTTCTCAAGTGTGGCCCTTTGACTAAATCCAAACTTTACAGAATAAAGCCCCTCAATAAAAGATTTTTTTTTTCTGGAAAACTTGGGCTCAGTCAAAAGGCCACACCAAGGACCTAGAAGACCACATGTGGCCTGAAGGCTGCAGGTTCTCCACTGCTGACTTAGGACCTTCTCAATCCTCTTAGCTTTAATACTCTTATGCAGGAAATCTAGGAAAATTCTTACTATTCTGGTACTTAGCAGACTACTAAGACTGACTCCCTTGTATAAGAATACAGTTTATCACATACACCTAATGCTCAACTTTCATGGGGGTGATGCTTCTAGAAAACAGTGCAAAAGTCAAAAGCACAAATGTTGATACACTAAACTTATGGGAAAAGGTGGTTAGGTTCCAATCATTAATTTGTTTTATAACAAAACATTAATTCTGCTAATATGTGCTTTTCCTAACACAGTAATCATGAAATTAAGTATATAAAATGAAACTGGCCACATGCAAAACATTTTTTCTCACTAGCAATTCTCTAGAATGCTACAACCTTTTGTGCTAACATCTCAATCAAAAAAATTAATTTAAGACAATATTCACTTTTCATTACACATGAAATCTACAGTAACCTAAATACTATACAGCAAATAAAATTCTTAAAACTAACCTGAACCTAACCTTTCACTGTCAGATGATGGTAAACTGTATGCTATACTGCCATAACCTCTCTACTTTGACTTCCATCTGAAAACCAAGGGAGAGGTTGCTGGAACTTTAGTTGCTGCTGTCAAAGGATGCCAAGACTAGCGAGGTCTTGACATCACTTCTGTCACTGTCTTTCATGGCTGGTGGATGGCATTGGATATTGTGAAGGACACACCAGATAAAATAAACCATTAGCAATGTCTGTTTCATATACCATTTGAGATCCTTAAAGGTCTCAGAGTATGGGAGCATAGCAGAGGTGAGTTGACATTGAACCTTGCGGTTGTGATAGATGATGGGATCACCATCTTCAGTGTCTCCACTGCCCATAGCCATGAATGTACCCAGCTTCCAAAGGGAAAGTGAAAATGAGGCTTCCAATAAAATCACAGAATACTCAGAGCTAAGACAATTAAATGTATGAATGTTGAGGATTAACTATAACTTTCTTCCAAAAAGTAGTGTTTTTTGTTTGTTTTTTAGAAAATTAAAAAAAAAAACCATGGATGAGTGTGGAATGGGGAAAAATATTTCCAAGAAAACCCTAGCATGTTGTTAAAATTTTCCTAAGGCCTTATCCATGCACGATACGATACTTTATCCTTAAAAGATTCAGGGAGCAATGGCTCAGGTTGCTGAGGTAGCTTCCTGGTCACCTGAGTAGAAAAGTCAATACACAAGGAATCAGAGGCTCCTCTCTGAGGCGTCTGACCAGAAAACAGCTACATGATCACTGCCAGGAAATTATGCTCAAGATAAAGAATGCATTATCACCTATGAATATCCTTTCCTGATCTAGAGTCTCTTCCCCATCCCCACCATTGCTACCATATGCTTTTTTAAGTGGTAGATTAATGATGAGAATTTCATTTCACTTTAAGCTTGAATCTCGGGTACCAGGCTCATACCTGGTTGAGTCAGATCTGATCCGCTACAATGAGTAAACATTTTTCTTTTTTTAATTTAAAAAACAATGATAGTGATGATAACAACAATAATAATAGCTAGCATTTATATAGTGCTTTAGCATTTGTAGAGCACTTTATACACATTATCTAATTTGATCTTTGCACCAACCCTGGAAAATAGATAATTTATTATTATCCCAAGTTTACACAGGAGGGAACTGAGGCTGATAGGTTAAGTGACTTGCTCAAAGTCACATTTGAATTCTAGATACAGAAGAATTTGAACACCAAGTACAGCTAACCTAAGAATTCCTCTCCTATTGTGATTCCTGGCAGATATTTTGGGGTTCTGACCTCAGAAATTCTGTCATCATCATCATCATCATCATCATCATCATCATCATCACCACTATCACCATCATCATCATCAATAGCATTTATACAAAGCTTTATAAATATTATCTCATTTTATCTTTACAACAACCTTGAGGTGTAGGTGCTATTATCTCTCTCTTACAGATGAGGAAACTGAGGCTGCGAGAGGTTCAATGATTTGGCCATAGTCAAACAGAAACTCAGGGCTTCCAGAAACCAGGGCCAGGGAACTATCTACTATGCCACCTCACTATTCTGTACCTTGTTGCTCCTTCATTCTGTAATGAGCTTTTCTACACATCCCAATGGCTTCTAATAAGACCTCCTCATAATACTTTCACAACAAAAGCAGTTTTAAATTTGGCCAGATGAGGTCAAAAGTCACTCTCTAATAAGATAAAATTCAAGTACTCCACTCACTTAGGTGATGACAAGGCATTTCAAATTCTGGCAAATTAGTGTTTTTAAACAACTAAGTGGGATATTTCAAATAACCCAATAGCTAGTTTTTCTGTAGCTCAATTTATGCAGCCAAGGATGTCTACAATTCTGCTGCTCACCAGTGCTTCTTTAGAAAAAGAATATGCTTCTGCCATTCCTTGAGTATGGGTGTCCTTCAGCAGATATGATTCATTCTCCTAAATTACTCAATGGGGAAATTCAAAGGAAGAGCAAAAAATATAAAATAAAACTTTTTTAAAAATGCTGTCACTTGCTATATTGGTGTTAATCATGGCTATAGCTTCTAAACTGGACTTCTTGCCTTCAGGTTATATTCTTTGCCACTTGTATTATTCCCTCAGAATTTGGATGTCATGAAATTAATCAGATATTGGGGTTCCAGAAATTAAGGCTTAGAGATAAAGTACACATCACATTAAACACAACTTGTTGTTTTAACCAACCAAACAAGATGAACCAACCAAGATGAACCAACCAAGATGAATCCAAGATGGCCCCAAATTGGATTGGCATTTAAAATGAAAGGAAGTGAGTTGAACAACTCTACACTCTTTTCAGGCTTACATTTATCCTCTGTATGACATTCCAATCACAGTTTTCTTTTAAATAATCAAGCTGCCCTCCCTCATAGCCCCATTTTGCTTAATAAAATGTTCCAAGTCAGTGGAGTGTCATTTCAGCAGTGAATCCCTAGGGATCTGGCTCAATCTTAATGACATGTATTCATGTCAATCCACTAGGACTTGAGTGAAACACAGGGTGGAAAGTTCCAAAAACAAGACCTCAAGTTTTGACATTGCATTGTGGAGGTAAATGCCTACGGGATTAGTTTTATATTTAGAATACTTATACATTAATTTCAGGAAGATAAATTTCTTAAATATTCTTGAAATATGAGTGGAGACAAAAGAAGTCCTCCACCCCAAATTGAGATCAATAATCAAAGGCCAGAAGATCAAAATTTTCCCTGTTACAAACTACCAGATTAATCTTCCTGAAACATTCTTTCTATCAGGTTTACTCCCCTGCTCAAAAACATCTGACTCTCTCCTGTCTACAGCTCCTCAACCTCCTATAAAACTCCTCTGGCTCTGTAGATGGCCTTACTCTACTCTACTTCCCATCCATCCAACCACCCATATATCCCACTGTCTCTCAACATAAAGCCTCTGTTCTAACCTGCCTTGTCTCCTTCCTACCACTTAGTCATAACACATTCTTTTTTGTTTAGAAGGCTCATTGAATTCCTCCCTTCCTATTTAAAATCTATGCTTATTTGCATTCCTAATTAATCTCTCTCTCTTCTTCTAGGCATTTTTGATTATTTCAGCCCCATTTAACCCCCTATTTCTGAGCTTATGAAGGCACTTACTTATTGCATAATATTACCCCCTATTAATCAGGGGCCAAATATTTGTACTACCCGAGTCTTATCTAGAAAATGAATTAGAATGAGATTAGATTAGATGCCCATTGAGAGTTATTTCTATGTCAACAAACCTATGATCCCGAGTATTTTTTTGTTTTCAAATAGAGCAGAAGCACTGGGAATTGCTATCTCTTTCTTTGATGTTATCCTTTTCTCACTGCCTACTGAGAGCTTTCTCTTTAGTCGGCACTCAGAAAAGCTTTGTTGACTAAAGAAATCTTTAAGCCAACCTTGTTTGGTTAGATCCTGCATTTAATAAGAGATGGAAAGACAAATGATATTTCAGTGTAGCCCTTAATAATCTAGTGAGTGTTTAGACTTACCTACACCCATAAAGCTCATGTATACCAGGATAATCATGCTCTCCTGGGCTCTTGCCTTACTACATCATCAAGATAAGGATAGGAATCCCTAGGGTGGGCCAAGCTGCACCTGGTAATGTGGATGCTCACTTCTCTGATTAGGAACTAGAAAATGGTAGTCATTTTCCTACTCCCCAAAGTAGTATGTCCCACTTTATTCAATGATTATCTCTCAGCCCTTCTTTCTTGGCTTCTGCAAACTTCCTTTTCCTTTGCTATTTCCAGGAGCTTCACTACACTCAGACTAAGGCAAATTTAGAACTAGATGATACCTTAGGGATCAACTAATTGTAATACGTTTCCCACTCAACTTTGGAATCACATGCTTCTAGGTCCAGCTTGATCTATTTTTGGATAATAATGAGTATCCTCCTATGGCTCATGTCCCCCATCCCAGAATAAACTGCCAAAATCTATAGTCAATCTCAGGTTAACGCACTTATTGCTTACTCTATTAATATTTGAGAGAGGAAACATAAATAAAACAGCAAAGTATTAAATTGAGACAGAATTGCAAATTAAATAACTGCGATGAATCTAGCAATAGAAGCAATTTAGCCCCTCTGTGCACAAATGACAATACCCTACCGACTCATACACCAGTGGGGTTGGGTTTGAGATGAAAAGCTAGTTGGAAAATGCCTACTGCCTGTGTCCTTGGAGCTTCATATCTCAGCTCCTGACAACCAATGCCAAAGTCTTTCAAATGCAGATATTAATGTTGGCTTGCTCCGTAGGTTTCCCAGGATTCTGTCAAGACTCCTAGGTTTGACAACACCATGTTGGTCTTGCTTACATCATGCCCCTATGTCCCCACTTTGCACACTTGGATTGATCTTAGATATTGCTGATTACTCTTTGTTGTACTGATGGTTAAAAAACAAGCCACCAGGCTTTTTTTTTAACATTCTAACCACTCAGTAAAATCATATACCAATCAGAGTCCTTCCCTCATGATACAAATTTTCTGTGCCTATATATTGAGGTTCATGGGGAATGAAAGTACTGATAATGTCTTCTAGTGATAGACATTCTCCAGGGAAGCATAATGGGAAAGGAAATCTCAGGGAAATGGAAATTCAGGGATGAATTTGAAATTGTGAACCTGGATGAGTGAATCACGAATTAAGCTGAGATCTATATTCTAGCCCTAGATCTGGCTTTGCTCGACATATGATTTATACAAGTATCCCAGTATGACCAAAACATTCCATGATCAAGTCATATCACCTTGGATTTTTGTGGTTGTTGTTGTTGTTCAAATATTAAGCATTATGGAAGTCATAACACAATTAATGAAAAAGTCAAAATGGCCACCATTACTTTTCCTCCCTACAAGAATGCATAAACACAGATGACCCATTAAATAATCATTTTGTTATTAATGAAAATAATAACACTAAAATCATGTATAAATTAGGCAATGAATATACAGACCATTTTCAAAAGTTCTCTTTTAAATATATATCAAAGGAGATAATATTTGTAAAGTGCTTAACGTAATGCCTGACATACGTTGTTGCTGTTTCTCAGTTGTGTCCAACTTTTTGTGACCCCGTTTAGGATTTTCTTGGCAGAGATACTGGAGTGGTTTGCATTTTCCTTTTCCAAGTCATTTTACAAATGAGAGAACTGAGGCAAACAGTGTTAAGTGATTTGGTCAGGGTCACACAGTTAGCAAGTGTTTAAAGCTAGATTTGAACTCATGAAAATGAGTCTTAGGGCAGCTAGGTGGTGCAGTGAATAAAGCACCAGCCCTGGAGTCAGGAGGACCTGATTTCAAATCTGGCCTCAGACACATAATACTTCCTAGCTGTGTGACTCTGGGCAAGTCACTTAACCCCAATTGCCTCACTAAAAAACAAAACAAAAACAAAAAACAACCCACATTTGGGGCAGCTAGGTGGCACAGTGGATAGAGCACCAGCCCTGAAGTCAGGAGGACCTGAGTTCAAATCCGGCCTCAGACCCAACACTTGACACTTACTAGCTGTGTAACCTTGGGCAAGTCACTTAACCCCAACTGCCTACAAGTCAAAAAAAAAATGAGTCTTCCTGACTGTAGGCCCAGTGTTCTATCCACTGTGCCACCTAGCTGCTTCTGACACATAGTGGGAATAGTAATTTATCCCTGACATATAGTAGGTGCTTGATAAATTATTATCCCCTCCTCTTCTCTTTATACACAACATTCAAGAAATTCTTTATGGAAGACAATTTAGACTGCTCTTGAAAAGGGATAAAATCTTGCTGCAGTAGAAGATGTGGTCAAATTCTATCAATCAAAGCAGAAGGTAATTCCAGGGATACAGTGCAAAACCGATAATCTTTTGGAATTGTTCACTGCAAGGTCAAGCTATTCACCTATGGTCATATGGCCAGCATTAGAAGACTTGTATCTTTATCTTCCTGATACTGAAACTCTGTTTAACACACCAGACTGCTTAGTGTGCAATGACATATTAACATCCTATAGAAATTTGCTAATGCATCCATATTAGTTGATGGAACAAAAGACAATTTTGGTTTCTCACACGTAAAATAAACATAAATTATATGCCAGTGAGTTTAAACTTTAGTCTGAGGAAAAATCTCAAATATATTATTAAGTGAGTGGTTAATGAACATACAGGGGGAAAAAAAAAGAAATGCTAATCACAAAGAGCCATCATAATTTCATCAAGAACAGGTCATGACAAATTAAAATTATTTCTTTTTTAAGGTTATTAAATTAGGACATCAGAGGAATATTGTCAATACAGTGTATCTAGATTTTAGTCTCCTGTTTAATGAAGTACCCAGGTTACTCTTTTGGGAAAAAATGGAGCCATATGGGCTGCATCAGTGGTGTCATCCTCAAATGGACATGGATCCCTACAGGCAGCATATCGACTTAGAAAATCACAAATTGGCATTATCTGTGTTGTATTTTATTTTTACTTATTGTGTTAAACATTTCCCAATGACATTTTAATCCAGATCTTGGGTGCTCTTCAGCCACATGCTCAAGACCTCTAGTTTGACACTTCTGGTCTATATAATAGTAGGGATTAATGAGATATATCCAGAACTGGTTGAATGGTTGAAGTCAAGGAGCAATCATTGATGGATAAATATTGACTTGGAAAGTCAGGAAGGGGGGAGCCAACATTTTTTAAGTGCCAAATAAGTGCCAGGCACTATGCCAAGTACTTTACAAACATTATCTCACTTGATCTCATTTAGAAACAGGTCTTTGATGGAGTTCCGTATCTATATTTGACCCCGAACTGTTTGACATTTTTATCATTGACTTAAATAAAAGCAGAGACAATGTCATTATCAAGCTTTCAGATGATATAAAATTAGAAGGAACAATTAACATACTGGATGGTAGTTCAGAAAAAAACATATCCAGATAGACTCAATCACTGGGTTGAATCTAATAAGATAAAAATGATTAGAGATAAATGTAAAATCTTATTTTTCTTTTTTTCTTTTATTCCTCACTTAATATCCACAGTGCTTGATATAGTTCCTGGTATACACCACTCAACAAATGCTTTTTGATTAAATAGTCTTTGGATTAAAAAAAAATTAACTTTACAAATACAAGATGGGGAAGGGATCATTAATTTTCTAATTCTGATGAAGGTAGCAATTTTTTCTGAAAAAAAGATTTGGAGAATTTGATGGAGTGCAAAATGCAATATGAATCAACTGTATTATATCACAGTCAAAACAAGTCATTATTCTCTTGGACTGAATTCAGATAAATAGTTTCCAGAAATAAGAAGAGAACAGTCCTTCTATACTCTGCTCTGGTCAAGTTATCTATTGAGTAATGTATTCAGTTCTGAGCGCTACATATTGGGAAGGACATTTCAGATCTGGAAAATAGCAAGAGACAAATCAGAATAATGGAAGGACTTGAATAAATAACAGATGAGAATCACTTGGAGAAACAGTAGAGAATAAAGATCTGAAGGGATATAACAGCAATTTTTAAGTACTTGAAAGACTGTCTGCTTGAATCTGGGTTTGTTGCAAGGAGAAAAGCCCTAACCATTAGATTAACCAGAAAGCGGAGATGGATGCTTCTAGAGACAAGTTTCTCCTCACTGGAGGTCTTCAAACAAAAGTGGGATGACCAATTGGCAGGATGCTAAGGATGATTAGGTAGTCACTGTGATCTTTCCAACTCTACACTTTTGTGATTTTGTAAAAATATATGTGAATTTTTTTTTAATTTCATCAGCATGAAGAACTCCTGGTACAGCAACTCCCTCCAACAATGTTGATTACTCTATGATTTAATAGAAAAACTCTAGGGAATTGACTGAGCCCCCCAAAAGACAAGTAACTTGGTAAAGATCAAATCCAGTCTTTGGTGCAGTTACTGCTGGTCATTCTATTGAGCCAAAATTCTTTTAAATAAAATACAAATATAAATGTAATATATATACATATATAAAAATAAATAAATATAAATATTGGAAATAGATAATGAATTTTGGAAATGAACAAACATAGATCTAGTAATCAGATTGAAAAAGGTGTGGTAGGAGGTTTGAAACTTAAATTAAACTTTTTTTTGTTTTATTTGGTACTTTTAATTATGGTGACAAAATGACAAAATATGTTTATGCATTTTGGTGGAAAAGTTATACATGTGGGTCATTCATTTAATCTTTCCTATTTCATCTAAAATTGTAAACATTTTGGAGATACAGTCAGGATGCCAAGGTGGAGGGAAGGAAACAGCCCTTGTATAGGTGGCATCTAAGATGAATATTGAACAGAGCTGGGGGTTCCCAAGGGTGCTCCTTCTTTCCCCTACTTTGGGTTATTCTAAAAGAATCACCAGCATTGACTATGCATTGTTGAGGACACAATGCTTCTCGAAGAGCTAGTGAGGGAATCCAGAACAAGGAAAAGATGTAAATCATAAGGATGGGAAGCTTGTTTCATTGATGTTGGTAAACTATAATTGGTATAGGTCTCCTGTGAACTCAGGTTTTTGTGAAAAAAATGACTTGAAGACCCTGGCAACTCTAATGAGTTTGCATCACTCCCTCCCCCCAATCCTCTATTTCAAAATATGACTTCACCTGCAAGAATCATGCAGCTTGAATTTCTGCTATTTTGAGGAAATATTTGGATTTAATTTGTCCTCTAACTATTTGGGGCACATGGCTTTGAGCTAATTGTGTAAAAAACTATGGTTTAGGGAAGAAAAACAGTGAGTGATGCCTCATTTATCCGGCATCATAAGAAGGTGAACTGTTCCCCATAAACTAATATTTTTCTAGCTAAAGGAAGGTTAACCTTTTGGTAAATGACAAAACATAATATAAGTCATGGTAGCAGCAGTGACAGTAATAGTTGTAGTAGTATAATGCATAGTAATAATAGTAGAGGCATCAACAGTAGCGTCTGTTGTTTTATTATCTCGGACCAATAGAATTCAGACAAAATCTACTTTGTACATTTCTTTCATATATCTGGTTACTTTTGCCTCATCTATTAGAATGTAAACTCCTTAAGGCAGGGAATATTTTAACTTCTTTTTTACCCCCAATACACTTTTTTTCTTACAGTGCCTGCTACATATTAGGAGCTTGATAAATGCTTGTTAACTGACTAGCCACTTCTTTCCACTTTTCCTTTACTGCTTCTAAAATATGGTGGCCTAGAGAACCAGATAACTACACTTAGTAAAATTATGTATAAAATAAGATCAAATAGGTCCTGGGAAAAGCCCTGTGGGATCTTCTATGAGTAGAATACATGGATTTTACTTTATGGGCTTTGTAAGTACTATTTTAGCTGGTTATATGAATGTTTTATTATTTTTTGTTGTTATATTCTTGACTGCTCTGGAAGTTAACTCTGAAATAAGGGAGGAATTCTTACCTAGAACATTCTTATCCAGGTTACAAAGGGTGTCCAAGTTCATGCTGAAGTTAACTGAATGCTCTGAAAGGTACTTCATTTTGCTGTTCAGTCATTTTTCAGTCTTGTTCAACACTTCATGGCCCCATTTGAGGTTTTCTTGGAAAGATATTGGAGTTTCCTTTTCCAGCTCATTTTATAGATGAGGAAACTGAAGCAAACAAGATTAACTGGATTGCCCAGGGTAACATAGATAGTAAGTGTCTAAGGCTAGATTTGAACTCAGGTCTTCCTGACTCCAGTCCAGATTTAAATTCAGAAAGAAGAATCTTCTTAACTTCAGGCCCCAAACTCTCTCTACTGCAACACTTAGATGCTTCATATTTAAAGTACGCACTCAATAATGCCCATTTCTTTAGCTCTTTACAGTTTTCAAAGTATTCACCCCAGGCCCTCCAAAAACTAGATAAATCAAGGAGTATAATTACCCATTTTAGGAGAAAGGGAAAGGAGCAAACATTTATTAAGTACCCACTATATACCAAGCACCATGCTAAACACTTTAAAAATATCATCTCATTTGATCCTCACAATAACCCTAGGTAGTAGGTGCTACTGCTTTCCCCATCTTACAGCTGAGAAAACTGGATTGATAAAGGTTAAGTGTCTTGTCCAGTCTCACATAGTATGTGTTGAGTATGGATTTGAACTCGGGTCTTCCTGACTCCAGGCCCAGTATTTATTGTACCACTTACTCGCCTTATATAGCTGCAGAAACTGGTTCAGAGATGTTAAAGTACTTAGCCACAGTAAGCCATAGTTATTATTATTGTTAAGATGATGATGGTGGTAGTGGTGATTAGAATATACACATATATGTGTACATATGTGTACATATGTATATCATCTCAAATTAAGGTTTGTAAATGTTACATATTTACATGAAAATGTTTACACTTGAACATTACATGTTTATATATGTTAACTCTCTTAATGTTCATAGCAACCCTGTGAGGGCAGGCTATTTTTATCCCTATTTTATAAATAAAGAAACTGAGGGCAGCAGAGGTTAACTGACTTGAACAGAATCACCCACCAAGAAACATCAGAAGCAGTATTCGAAACCAGATATTCCTGGCTCTGTCCATTGAGGGACCTCCCAGATATCTTGCTATATTCAGATACAGCCAGATATCTTACTTTTTGAGTAAATCATCAAAAATAACATTTCAAATTAGCAAGGCTCAATGTTCACCATTCACAGAAAACAAAAGCTATTTGAAAATACAATTTCCCATGATCTCATCACCAACCAATGATCAAGGTCAGAGAAGAGACAGGCTTTGTAAAATGCACACATTAGGTCTGGACCAGAATTGAAACTTCCAATATGGTCCATCTTATTGCTGCATTTACCCACACAGATAGACACACAAACACCTCAGAGATGAATTGTATCTCAAGATGAGTTTTGAAAGGGTAAATTCAACTGCTTGAAGACAGAGCATGTTCATAATGTATTTCCTGGCACAGACAGGTTGTCTGGCATACATTTTCTGCCTACTGGTCTGAAGTCTGGTCCCCTGATTCCATTAACAATAGAAGCATGGTTAAATCCCTTTGCACTTCATTGAAAACTTGATCTTCAAGCTTGCTTTAATGTACAGTGTGAGAAAGCATTCACAGCTATATATGCATGTTAATAACATTCAGCTTTTGTGGCACTAGTATCTAAAAAGAAATGATATTTCATGTAAGATTATACCTGCCACACCTCTGGAGACACTGTAAGTATAAACACCCTGAAACAGCAGACAACCAACAGTATTAATTCACATAAGCCAGCCCTTTTTTGCTACTGTCTTAAGATGTGTGCTATTAATATTTCAGAACTTAAATGAGAGAAAAAGCATAAAGATCTGTGTTGGTTTTGTTTTCTTTTTTTCTCCCTTCATCAGGCCTCCCCCTGTATCTTGGTTTTACCCATTTGCTTTTCCAAAACTGCTGAGTACACTTTTCCCCTTCAAGTACAATGCACATTTTTAGCACGAATCAACAGAAAGAAAAAGAGTCTATTACATATATGTCAGTCTGAATTTCTATCCTAGAATCTGGGTTTTCAAATTGTGTTAATGACTGTATCACACTGCAGCGTAATGGGGTTCAGCTATCTTTCCTATGAACTGGGAAATTTGGCAGAAGAGGGAGAGTCTATGGCCCTCATGCTTGAACAAGCTTTTGCTCCTGTGACCCCTTTTCCTATTGAAGAGTTCCTCCCAGAACTTCCATGGTCAGGCATCTTTCTTCGTGCATGCCAGCACCTTCTCCACAACTTATGGTCTCAAAGAGCTGTCTCAAGCACTGCGAAATTGAATGATTTGCCCAAGATCACACAGCCAGGATGTGTCAAAGGTGGGGCTTGAACCTAGTTCTTACTGGCCCTGTGGTCAGATCTCTAGTCTTCATTTATGTCTGAGTATCCAACATGGTCCATTTAATTATTTTAGTATATGCAATGTAAGTTATTTTTATTAAACATGTTGGCTTTCTAAATGTGAAACATTTATGTGGGGCAGAATGGCATCTTATCTTTGTGAAAGGTATTTAGGACATCATAACTTATGTATATTTTACTGAGAGGCAGTGTTTGCGTAATGACTAGAGATCTAGCCTCAGGGCCAGGAAAATCTGGCTTCAGTTTGAACATCTGACAAATTCTGGCTGCCCCACCCTGGACAAGTAACTTAGCTTCTCTATGTTCTAGGTACCTATGTTGCTAAGGTGCAAAGGAGGTGCTGACCTGAATTGGGAGAGAGCATTTCTTCTTATGGGAGTTACCAGTACTAGTTAATTGACATAGATCATTCCTATCTATCACTAAAGCCTACGAGGCAAGTTTTCTTTTATCTTTATTTTACCAGTTAAAATCTGGAGGCTTGAAACTTAAGTACTCCTTTAGTTATACAATGGCAAAAAATCTGGGACTTTAAAACTAAATTCTAATTCCAATTGTTTCTATACACATACCACCACACTGAGTCTATGGAAAACCTTCTAATTCTTTAATTATACACTCTTAAAAAAATGTGTTAGGTGGGAAACGTGTGTGATATTTCTGTTCTTTTTCAGAAACAGAATCTCAGACTTGGATGGGACTTTAAAGGCCAATTAGTCAAACCTATACTTGAAAAATACTCCTTTTTACAACATGTTCATGAAATGGACATACACCTTTTGACTGAAGACCTTCAGTGAGGGGATACTCATTACATTCTGAGGTAGTCTGATTCACTTTTGTATAGTTCTAATTGTTAGGATTTTTTTTAAACATAAAGTCATTGCTTCACTCCCTGATCTCCAGTCATCCCCTTCATAACCTACATCCAGTATGACTCCCAATGATTACCATTGAGAGTTATTTTTTTAGAAAAGCTATATACCAGGGATCTAGGTGGTGCTGTGGATAGAGCACCAGCCCTGGAGTCAAGAGGACCCAAATTCAAATCCGGCCTCAGGCACTGACACTTAATAGCTGCATGACCCTGGGCAAGTCACTTAACCCCCATTGCCTCACAAAAAACAAAAGAAAAAAAGAAAAAAGAAAACTATATACTAAAGGTGTAAGATAAGGAAAATGGCATAAAGCAACACAATGCATATATACACAATGGGGAATATGCTTATTCCCTGCACAGAAAAGGTTCTTGGGAAAAGTTAAGTCAAACTTAGAATACAAAGTTGAGGTATACATGTAGGGGACACTTGTGACAAAGGAATACCTTGAAAGCACTGGTAATGGGGGAATCTTTGGGCTATTTATGCAACCCTCAGGAAGTTTTCCTTAGGTGTAGCCTTCCATGGCTTCAAGGATCAATTCTTTCTTAAAAGTCCACAGACATATTTTTCCACCATGTGGGAGGAAGGTAAATGGATTACAGTCCATGAAGCAGCATTCTTCCTTGGATGCTTATCTTCCTGAATCTGTCTGTTCACATGTTTATCCACGTTTGTCCTTGTTATATCTCTTCCCTATTCTGATTGGATGCTATATCTCCTAGTAGTTCCTTCATTCTGATGACATGGCTATGATGCTTTGGAAAGTGAAGGGAGGGGAAAACTGCCCTTCCTCTAAAAAGAGTTCTCTTCCTGGGGCTTGGTTCCTATTGAAATTCTTAATTTTGGAACTGAAATCCTTCACCATTGGCCTGTATTCCTCTAGTATCAGCTCATTAATGAATACACCCACTGGTATGGCTGCTCCTTTCAACCAATCATGTTTTTTTTTTTTTGACTCAGTGGAAGAAACTCACACTTCATATTCATAAAGAGATCAGAGGGCACACACCATCTCTTTACATATTTAAATTTGCAGCAAGTTCTTTGTTTGATGGATTGACAACCAGGATGGGAGAGGAAGACCACCCTTATATTTGTATCAATTATTTTTGGCATTTTTATGTTAGTGAAGTACTTGAAATATAAAAAGTTTTCCATGTGAACATCAAATATGCCAGTATTTTCATTAAACAACCTAATTTTATATATCAATAGTCCATGAATAAGTCACAAATGTAGAACTGAGTCAAAGGTTTTGCAGTAATCAATGAGGGCAGTAAAAGTGCAACTGCCCTATTGGGCAACTTCTTCAATTATTACAAATTAAACACAAGTCAATCTTAACTTCAGGAGGTCCCTTGGAACACTACTTTCCCTCCTTAACCAATGTCTTTTTGTTTGGTGCTTATAATTTTAAAAAATTAATTTATCAATGTTTTGAATAAGATAAACAATAATAAGAATAACAATAATTATTTCAGTCTGTCTTTTTTCTAAGGAGTTTAGATAGAAATGATCCTGGGATAAGCCACTATTCTACTATTATTCTTTCTTATTTAATGTTAAATTGCCTATACTGTACCCCAAGACTCAAATGGATCTGAGACATAATTGATTTTTAATTTCCTCCAAATTATGGAGAAGGTAACCTACCATATCTGCCTAGCCTTTGTAGCCCTTGTCTATGTTTTCCCTAAAGTTTTCCGCAAATCCATTAAACCTTATAGAGGTCTAACCAGCTTCTAATGACATTATATGACTTTCTCTCTTCTTGATTTTTTTTTTGCCTGCAGAGTTAAAAAAAAGATGTGTATCATGTATACACGTTGTGAGAGAGCCATTGGGATCCTCTAGTTGTGCCCTGTCTATAGTATTGTTCTCACATACAATCCCTTGAGATTGTCTCTCGTAGCTGTTTTCTTTGCAGGTTCTCCTCTCTTCTATATTGCACCTTTCTCACACCTAACATATGCCTCTCAATTGCCATTTATAAGATATTCACTCAAAGACAAATTTATTCCATATTTCTCTGTCATACAGCAATATTAATAGAATATTAGCATTAAAAATATGGGCCTTTGCTTTCATGGGAAATTCAGGGTCATTAAATGAATTTTACAATTTCCAAAAGAAATCTATTCCACTCTTCTCATGGTCAATTCTGGGTACAAGTGGTTGGTTATCCATCTCTCTCTCTCTCTCTCTCTCTCTCCTCTCTCTCTCTCTCTCTCTCTCTCTCCCTCCTTCCCTCCTCCCTCCCTCTCCCTCTTTTTCTCTTTCTCTTCCCCCTATCTTTTCCTTTCCTCTCTCCCCATCTCTATACACATATATGATGTACACATATAAATACATACATACTATAATTATCTACACTGTTGGACGAACTATATCAGACATCTATCCAAATGCCTGCTGAAATCTGGGAGACACACACATACACACACTGTGTATATGTGTATATGCAACACGCACAAGAAGGATGAAATGGATGAAGAATATAGATGATAGATAGATTGATAGAGATATATCAGATGATGCATGAAACAAACAGATGTGTAATCTTTCCCCTCTGTGTCTGTCTCTGTCTCTCTTTAGCTATGTGTGTATGTCTATACACACACACACACACACACACACACACACACACACACACACACACACTCCTTTGAGTGATTACAGATCCTTTCCAGGAAGCCCTGGAATATCCTGAGGCTTAATGAGATCAGCATGTCATCTGTAAGAAGAAGCATCTGAAAGATCTCACAAGTCAAAGGAAACCCCCTTCTATATGGATTGAAGCTGGATCTCATCCATCACGATGGTGAAACAAAATAATCAGGTATTACACATTTGTTTTATGGAGAAGGTAACCTATAGAATTATAGCTGTTTTTATATCTTTCAAACAATCTTGAATGATTTTGATGAGGAGATAAAGTGGATAAAGCACTTTGTTGTAAAGACTCTGTAAAGCAACATATTTTTTCCACTTAATTTTTTTTACAATCAAGTAACTATAATCACAACAGTACATTATATTCTCTATATATTTGTGTTACTTTTGAAATGGCAAAAATATAGCTTATTGTTAAATATTGCTTGTGAAGGCCTGCTTTTTCCTCATTAATGCTCTCAATTAGGATTTCCTCAATTCATGTATAATTATGACTTGCAAAGATTTTGTATAGGCAGGAGAACAGGATTTATTGGAACTCTTTCCATTTCCCTGTTTTTCTTTGCCCTAAGAAAGTGTCATTTAACTCTCCCCCAAGCCTTTGGTATCTTTCCCTTCTTCAGATATCTTGTATATTTGCCCATCAAAGTTTTAAAATTTCTATTGCCTCCAGAACTGATCACCTTTTTATAGACTGTCCAATCTGGCTACTTGTCCCATCTTTATAGCCATATCTACCCATTATATAAGCACATCTGGAATTCTGATATTAGATTCCAAGTGTGATGGTAACATTGCCCTTTGCACTTTAGAGAAGAAATATTTGTCAAAATGATTTTGTAAATATCTTCCATTTTTCTGTTTGCAGTCCTTCTTACATTCCCATCTTTAAATGCCCTTGGGTTGCCTGCTTAGTTGCATATCTTGTCAAGCTTCCTTTACTATTATACAAGTGGGCAAAATAACTGCTTTTTACAATTGAGTAAAAATAGTGGGATGTGAGCTCTCTCCTATCTGTTCACCAAAAAAAGTCTTTTTGAAAAAACTTCAACAGCAAATTGAATGGTGTAGATAAATTTTTCAAAATTCTGTTCTCCCCTGCCACCCAGATTTTAATATATTCTATTAGATCTCTGTATTTTGAAAAATGTTTGTTCACCAAAAATTAGAGATTATGACTGTTTAACACTGCAACATCCATTAAATACATTGGCTTTAAATTTCTATGAATCAATGTTATTTCCAGGTGATTGTCAACAACAGTCTTGGATATAATACTAATTCAGTTCCAGTTCAATTTATTTGATTAATTCTCAAGGGTGTTTTGAGGTCAGTATGTGTACTAGATATATATCATTACTAGGGCTATATTTTAAGCTTTCCCAGCTTGGTAGAACCAACAGACTTTGTGCTCTCTGGGCACAGCCTTTGAGAAGCTCCCACAACATAATAAAGCTTCTGATTAGGACTTTACCCAGCCATCTTCCATTTATTCAATCTGAATCCAATTGCATTTTTTCTCCTTTACTACCCTCAAACACATGAAGACTAAATTCCTCAACCTGACTTTCAAGACT
This sequence comes from Phascolarctos cinereus, assembly GCF_003287225.1. Lineage (NCBI taxonomy): Eukaryota > Metazoa > Chordata > Mammalia > Diprotodontia > Phascolarctidae > Phascolarctos > Phascolarctos cinereus. The sequence goes on from NW_027556180.1 coordinate 59,995,374, forward strand.
CCATTGTCTTTCCCCAAACTCTCTTCAAGGCTATCTAGATTTGCTTCTCAGAATGTAAACTTACTGAAATAGAGCCTGGGTCTTTTTTTTTAGTTTTTTTTTTAAATCCCTATTGGTACTATAAGGTCTTAAATACAGTTAGGAGTTTAATAAATATCTGTAAAATTGAACTTGCTGGATTAAATAGAATTGAATTTGAACTTTCTGTCTAGCCAGACCAGTCTTCTTCATGTCTACTTTCTAAATCATGCAAGTCTACTTTTGTTGCTGTTGTTATTGATGGTGAATTTTCTACCTGGATCAGTCTCATATGTTTGCTTTATAAAATCTTATCTACCCTTCAATGTTCTCCACACAGTCTTTTTTGATGCACTAGTTCACAATTAACTCTCCATCCTCTGAGCTCTTATAGGTCTAACTATGTATCACATATTTTAATTGTATTTAAAATATATTTTCTTGGTTTCTTTTGTTTTCACATCCAATTAATTTCTGAATGCATACTCCCTGCCCTGTCCAGTAATCCATCCCTTGTAACAAAGGATTAAAAAGGAAAAAAGGGGAAAAAATAGTTCAGCAAAACCAGCCAATACATCAATGCTCTCTGATAGTATATACAATATTCCTCATCCTTTGGCTTTCACTTCTACAAAGAAGAGAGGGAGAATTAATTTGACAATTTTATGATTTTCTTATATATTATCTTTTACTATTCTTTCACTGTTTCATGTATGATGGTGTCATTGCTGCAGCCAGACTGTAACTTCCTTGAAGGTAGAAAACACAACTGTTTTATCTATGTGTAGACAGGCTACTTTGAAGAGTTTGTGATTTTTACTGGTGGAGGAAGCACTAATTCCATTAAGTCCTTGAATCCATCACTTATCAAACTACTCCCACCAAGAAGCTAGAAAAGAAATGGGCACCTTGTGAGTGGTTGATAATAGGTACTGACAGATGAATTAGTGTCTATTAATTTCAAAGAGAAAGTGGTGAGTCTATAGTAGTCTTTGCAGAACAGGGAGGTGGGGAGAATGACAACACTGATTTATTCTGCCAACCAGCTACTGATGTCCACATCAAATTTCCCCACCAACATGAGCATATCTATTGCTTGGTGCACAATGTTAGAGAATGGGGTGAGAATTCCTCATTTCATCCCTAAAAGTAAAGGATTCCAGATATCTGGCTGATTAGCATTGTACAGACAGTGTCAGTCTTGTCTTCAGGGCTTCCAGATTGATTTTTCAGTACTTATGTGACTTTCTCACTCCTTTTTATGCGCAGTGCTGTGTAGAAAACGGATGTGGATTATGTATACACACATGCACATCCTGAGAACTTGCTGATACATAACCTTTTAAATTGGAAAATTATAAGAACATCTCCTGAAGCCTCGACTGTCAACTTTGCATAACTCCCAAGCAGTTTCACAATGGGGAGCAGAGCAGGGCTAATGCCTGGAGCCTTGAATATGGTGTTGCACAATGAAGGTTGAGGGGAAAAATAATTTTTCTGTTCCTTTTTTCCCATTAATTTTATTTAACCAACTAGTCCCTTTATCCCCAAAGTGTCCCCCAAATGCTGATTCCAGACACCCTGAAGATAAAAGAACCTGGAAAAAATTAATGGGATTCCACACTACCTATAGAAAATCAGTCAAAATAAAAAGGAAAGAAAGCTATGTAGATTCCTGCAAATTTCAACCAGAAATGGGAAAACAGGAATAGTCTTTCTCAAAAGGACTTACGGCATCTAGTATTTTTTAAGAAAAATAATAGGGGTTTTTTTGAGTAGTATTAGTGACCAATTAGTGTGTGTGTTTTCCCCATTACTTCTTAGGTCATTCCCCATACCATGATAAAGATGCACTAAGGGATAAGAATCCTCCTTAAGAAAGACAGTCCTCAGAAGCCCCTTCCACAAAGCCTGTAACTGGCTAAGAATCACATTTTGTATTGTAAATTAGGTAGCAACCACATACCTTCAATTGGAGGTTAGCCTTAACAAGTCTGTTTGTTAAGAGTGAGTTTGGGGGCAGCTAGGTGGTGCAGTGGATAGAGCACTGGCCCTGGAATCAGAAGGACCTGAGTTCAAATCCGTACTCAGACACATAACAATCTAACTAGCTTTGTGATTCTGGGCAAGTCACTTAACCCCAATTGTCTCACAAAAAGAAAACAAAGAATGAGTTTGATTGGGACAGTGAAATTTCTGAATGGTCAGATAGCTTAAATAAATAGAAAACTGTAAATGAACCTATAACAGGACAAGCCTTAAATATGAGAGGGGTTTGGCGACAAGGAGGCATTAGAGGCTGTCAAAGTAGAAGGAGAAGACCGTGACTGGGAAGGCTGTTGTTAATCTTAATAGTTTACAAGATTAAATTAGTGTTGTTTTTGTTGTTATCAACGTTAATCACTGCTTTTAAGGGCATTTTTTTGTAAGGATACAGATTTAGGAAATAGCCTTCCTACCAAACACACAAGCATGCATATGTGTTTGTGCCATTTCCCTAGGTACCAAGTTTAGAGGATCCTGAAAGAACCAGCAGTCTTTCAAAAACACAGAAATGACAGAGCTTAACCTCTAGTTATTATGTTCAAAATCCAAAGTTACCAAATGGTAGAATGGAGTGAGGGTCTCACCCAATCGTCTTTGTTCCCAGCCCTCCTAGGAGTTTCCTTATCAATGCCTTCCAGTTGCCATTAAACAGTCTCCACCCCTACCCCACCCTTAGCAATATTCTACACCTCCTCCTTTAACCAAAGTTTTCATGTCCATTTCTTTGAATGTTGTTTCTAGTTTTGCTTCCAGTGCAAAAATTACTGGTTAACAGCTCTGAACTGGATGATGTCGGGAATATGGAAGAAGGCATTCCCTTCCTCCTGTCATTAAAGGGAATGGTCCCTGAACTTATGTCCTTGAACTTTCTCCTTTACCCCTTCTTGCTCTTTTGGGAGAGTAATGCTTTTGTGAGAGAAGGAAGATATACAGAGAAAGAAGGTGGGAAAATGAATCTTGCTCTACTTTGGCTAAAGTTTCCAAACATCTGTGGTTTATCTGATCTAAATCTTCAGAGATTGGAAGTATTCATAACCAAACCCTGACATATGTACACATACATACTATGTTTAATTAGATGCTATGTTTCTGTGTGCTTTAATAATAAAACAATATTTGAAAAAAAAATCCCTTTCTCTAATTAGGATCAAGTGTTTTTGAAATCTGTGTTTCTAACTAATTGATGTTGATGTTAGAGCACCTGATTTTGATTACACTGTAATCTGTGGCAAAGAAAGACACATAGTTTGACTCAAATAATATGACAAAGACACATAAATAGTTTTTCCCCCTGGTTTATAATGGTACTGAACTTGAAAACATATTGAAGATCTATAATCATCCTTATCAGGAATCCTCACTTGCAAAGTTATAGGTCTGGCCCCTAACAAGCCTTCCTTGAAGTCTAGGAGTTTTAAGAAATATATTCATGGAAAAATGTTTCTTTGTGTGTTGTGTATTATTTTGCTTTGTTCATTTGATTTTTCACTTTGATCACTGGATTTTCAGCCATCTCCTATAGCCGTAAGGGGATAAAAGTACAGAGTATTTAATGGCCCTTGGCCTCCCCTCCCCCACCCCACCTGCCTTTCCCCAGTTGATAAACAAACTGTGATTGAAAAAGGAGAGCAAACATCCACCATATGGTATCAAAGGAAGGATGTTGTAAAGATTTTCCGTAAGGAGTACTCACAAAGGGATTGTTATCTTTTATATTCACTCAGTGGTTTTTTGAGGCCCACCATGGCAACAGAATCATCTATCCTGGCCCATGCTTACAGTGTTGACAGCAACCATTCCCTTGACAATTTGGCTGTACCTGCCCATGGTGTCCCTAAAGGACTAGTGTTCCTGTAAGCAGCACTGAACAATCAGAGAAGCAAAGAAGACACAAATAAGAGAGTGTGTAAGGGAGGTTGGATAGGATTCTCAGTTGACCGAATAAGCAATCGGATACTCCTCCCTGGCAGATCACTGGCTAAGGCTTTGTTTGGCCTCTAGGTCATGGAGTGCAAGGAGAGGCAGACTCCCTAAACTGATACATCCCCCAGCGAGTTTAGCTTGCTGCAGAAACTGGCAAGACTGTTAGAATTCATTATCCTATTAAAAGAGAGACATCAGACATCATAAAGGAGACCATTTTTGCATTGAATTATTATAACATACAAAAGGACAAAAGCCACTTGGCACTTTGTGTTATGAACTCAGGAACTGTCTTTTGCCTTTTTTTTGTAAACCCAGCACTTTGCACGGTTCTTAGGATCTTAAGGTAGATGCTCAATAAACGTTTATGGAGTAATGTAGCTGATTTGTCCTACTTCCACCAGGTAGGGTTTGGTCACTTCTTCCAAAGCAGAAAAACCTCTTTCATCTTACAATTGCCTCAACTTTTATTTTTCTTAGCACAGCTTTCATAATTTCTAAAATGTTCATGAAAAGACAAATCCAAGCCAAAATTATATTTTTATCTATAAATAAGGAACAAATATTACTGTTTCAATAATAGTTTCAGTTGCTCTTTTTTCTCTGAATTTCAATATTTTAATTTTCCTTTCTGTCTCTGACCCTATAATGATATATTCAGAAGTCAATAAAAATATCGTATTAACATAAATAATAGTAATAACAATAACCAAGCTAAAAGTAACAAATGAAAAAATAAATATAACCCTTGGCCCAGCACTGAGGCTTGGGATTTATATGAACAAGGCTCAATATTAGGGAAGTCTTAAATAATATTCTTTTTGATTCATGCCTGTACCCAAGATCTTCACAACAAGAATAAAAAGGTTTTCAGTGCCTATGCAAGCACTCAGGAAAACAAGTCACTGAACACAGAGTAGACCAACAAGACTTACACCTGAGTGGCAGAAACACTTAAGACATTCTACTTTTCTCTTTGCTAAAGCCGTTTCTTTAGAGGTTTATAATGTCCTCCAGATTTACAGCAGTAACCTAGATCAAGAGGTCTCTCACAAAAGGAAGAGAACTTTGGATTTCTAGGAAATCAAAGACCCTGCCATCGGATGTCATGATCCCCAACTCCTAAGGCTGAGTTCTCTAGAACTGTAGCACCACCCTGGACACACAATTCCCTAACACACACACACACACACACACACACACTTGGGATTTTATCCAGTCGGTAAAGAATTCATCCTCACTTTCCTGGATCTGTACAGTCTATATCACCTTTGGTTGTAGTTTATCTTTCATTCTTGAAGAAAGCCATGACATCAGGGAGATGACATCACTTAAAGTCACCAACCTCACTTTCTCCTCCAGAGCCATCTGGGTCCAGTGCTCAGATGTCTATCAGGATGACTGGAGATGGCCTCTCCTCTCCTCTCCTCCCTTTTCCTTCCCTGAGGGTGTTCTGCCCAAAGGAATCTAAATTTTGATGGTAGAAAGCTATTTAGTTTGACCAAGCCTTAAACCCAATTCACTCTGGATCTCATGGAGTGGACAACAATAATAGGTCCCTGCCCAAGTATCACTTAATGGCCCTCCAGGTTCAGAGTAAACGTAAATGGTAACTGTTTCTCTTTTGCCCAGTAACCCTGAGGGTCTTCCCCTCCCAGTTTGATTTTTTTTTATTAAAAGGGCCATCTCTTGACTCACTTTTTAAAGAGGCCTGTTCACTGTATCACTTATATTACCAGTGAAAGTTATCGCTCAGGCTGGCTCCTGCCCATCAGCACTCTATCACTTCTTGTGCCTAGATTTTGGTTACACTTGTGCCAGGATCCCCTACACTTAGACCTTTTTGTCTACGGATGATTCCCTGGAGTATTTGGTCTCCAGATGCAAGAAGCTGCCTTGGTTAGATAGCATGACTACCCAGAATTCCCTACAGAGTATGGAATCTAAGTGTATCTGATTGGCTTCTCCTTGTTCATCCTCCTAGCACTTATCTGCCTCTCTGTGTCTCCATGTCTTCCATGCATCCTCCTCAAGAATGAAGGACAAACAACAACAATGTCTCCACTATGCCTTTTGGTTTTTGTTTCTTTTGTTTTTCAAACATAAATTTATTTACTTTCAGTTTTCAACATTTACTTCCACAAGATTTTGAGTTCCAAATTGTCTCCCCATCTCCTCCCTTCCCCTACCCCAAGATGGCACATATTCTGAATACCCCTTCCCCTAGTCTGCCCTCTCTTCTGTCTCTCCCTTTCTTCTATCTCTCCCCCCTTCTCTTATCCTCCTCCCCTTCTATTTTCCTGTAGGGCAGGATAGACTTCTATACCCCATTTTCTGTATTTCTTATTTCCCAGTTGCATGTAAAAACATTTTTTTAAACATATGTTTTCAAAACTTTGGGTTTCAAATTTTCTCCCTTCCTCCCTCCCCACCCACCCTGATTGAAAAGGCAAGCCACTCAATATAGGTTATACATGTGCAGTTATGCAAAACACTTCCATAGTAGACATGTTGTGAAAAACTAACTCTATTTCCTTTAATCCTATCCTGCCTCCCATTTATTCTATTCTTTCTTTTGACCTGTCCCTCCTCAGAAGTATTTACTTCTGATTACCCCTTTCCCAATCTGCCCTCCTCTCTATCATCCCTGCTCTCTTGTCCCCTTCTCCCCCTATTTTCCTGTAGGGTAAGACAGATTTCCATACCCAATTGAATGTGTATGTTATTCCTCCTTAAGCCAAATCCTATGAGAATAAGATTCACTCATTCCTCTCACCTTCCCCTTTCCCTCCACTGTAAGAGACTTTCTTTTGTTTTTTTTTTTGTGAGATAATTTACCCCATTCTACCTCTCCCTTTCTTCTTCTCCAGTATAATCCTCTCTCATCCCTTAATTTTATTCTCCAGATATGACCCCTTAATCTTCAACTCACCCTGTGCCCTCTATCTATCTATATACATATACATATATTTTTTTCCTCCAACTACCCTAATACTGACAAAGGTCTCATGAGTTATAAATATCATCTTTCCATGCAGGAATGTAAACAGTCCAATCTTAATAAGTCTCTTATGATTTCTCTTTCCTGTTTACGTAATTGAAAGTCAAATTTTCTATTCAGCTCTGGTCTTTTCATCAGGAATGCTTGAAAGTCCTCTATTTCACTGAATGACCATTTTTTCCCCTGAAGGATTATACTCAGTTTTGCTGGGTAGGTGATTCTTGGTTGTAATCCTATCTCCTTTGCCCTCCGAATATTATATTCCATGCCTGTGGTCCTTTAATGTAGAAGCTGCTAAATCTTGTGTTATCCTGATTGTGTTTCCACAGTACTTGAATTGTTTCCTTCTGGCAGCTTGTAATATTTTCTCCTTGACCTGGGAACTCTGGAATTTGGCTATATTTCCTAGGAGTTTTCCTTTGGGGATCTCTTTCAGGAGGAGATGGTATTCTTTCAATTTCTATTTTGCCCTCTGGTTCTAAATATCAGGGCAGTTTTCCTTGATAATTTCTTGAAAGATGATGTCTAGGCTCTTTTTTTGATCATGGCTTTCAGATAGTCCAATAATTTTTAAATTCTCTCTCCTGGATCTATTTTCCAGGTCAGTTGTTTTTCCAATGAGATATTTCACATTGTTTTCTAATTTTTCATTCTTTTGGATTTGTTTTACAGTGTCTTGATTTCTCATAAAGTCACTAGCTTCCAATTGCTCTATTCTAATTTTTAAGGAAGTATTTTTCAGTAATCTTTTGGACTTCCTTTTCCATTTGGCCAATTTTTCTTTTTAGGGCATTCTTCTCCTCATTGGCTTTTTGGACCTCTTTTGCCATTTGGGTTAGGCTATTTTTTAAGGTGTTATTTTCTTCAGTATTTTTTTGGGTCTCCTTTAGCAAGCTGTTGACTTATTTTTCATGATTTTCTTGCATCACTCTCATTTCTCTTCCCAGTTTTTCCTCTACTTCTCTTACTTGCTTCTCAAAATCCCTTTTGAGCTCTTCCAAGGCCTGGGACTGATTCATATTTTTCTTGGAGGCTTTGGATGTAGGAGGTTTGACTTTGTTGTCTTCTTCTGGTTGTATATTTTGATCTTCTTTTTCACCAAAGTAAGATAATATAGTCTGACTCTTTTTGCGCTGCTTGCTCATGATCCTGGCCAATTAGTTGAGTTTTAAACTCTTTATTAAGGTAAAAGTCTGCTTCCCATGTGGAGAATGTACTGTCCCAAGCTTCGGGGGTTTATACAGCTGTTTTCAGAGATACTTTTAGGTACCTGTAAATTTTCAGTTCTTCCAAGGTGGTATAAGGGGCGAGGTGTTTACTGCTTTCCTGGCCTGTGCTCTGGTCTATTAGTGACCACAAGCACTCCTTTACATCCTGGAACTGTGAGGAGGGTTTTCTCTGTATGGCCACTACAAGCTCCACCACGCCATCATTACTCCTTGCCCCAGGACCACCGCTCAGAACTGTGACCCCAATCTAAGCAAGGACAAAGCAAGAGATTCCTGCCTCAGCAACAGCAGAGAGATCCCTGCAATCCCTCTCTGATCAGCCACTGCATTCCCCCTCAGTCTGTGGGCCAGAAGCTCAGAAGGCAGCTACCCCCTTCCAAGGGCTGCGCTCTCAGGGAACTGGAGCCATGCTCCTCTCTTAGTACCACAGAAACAAACTTTTCCCACTGACCTTCTAAGTTGTCTTTGGCATTCCTGGGTTGAGGAGTCTGGAAGCTGCCACAGCTGCTGGCAGTTCAGTCTTCTGAGGCCTGCTCTAGGTTCCCTGCAGCCTGAACACCTAAGCCACACTGTACTCCACTCCCAGCCCAGCATGATATACCTTTCTGATCAACCATCCAGGTAGTCTTGAGCTGGAAGTTTGTTTCACTCTGTCTTTTTGTGGGTTCTGCTGCTGTAGAATTTTTTTCAAGCCATTTTTTATGGGTATTTGGAGGGGTTTAGGGGAGAGCTCAAACAAGTCACTACTTTTACTCCGCCATCTTGGCTCCGCCCTCCACTATGCCTTTTTAAGACCCAGTCCAAAGACGTAGTGTGGAGTATGAATTAAGCAATCATCTTCAATGTGGTATAAATAAGGCACAGATTTGACTAGAACACAGTGTATGCCTCATCAAAAACTTTACATTACCAAGATAATTTCACACCTTGTTAAAGAGATATCATCAATGCCAGAACAAACTCCTGCTCATTAGAAAAATTTACACCACATAGCAGGAGAAATCATTAATACTAAAATGATATCCTCAACTGTGGGTCCAGTGATGAAAAGGCTAATTTATTCTGGGAAGACCAACTAAAGGTTCTCAAAAGTAAATTAATTTTATAGGTATAAAGGAACTTAGAGACCATCCAGTCCAATCCCCTTTATCTTATAGAAAAGGGAGATGAGGCCTATATAGAATTTGCCCAAAGTCACAATTACTTATGGCAAAGGTAAAAATTTCAGACCTGGGTGAAGAACCCAGACAGCTTAGTCTTTAAAGCAACATTGGATTGTGGAATCATAGCTCTCGAGCTAAAAATAATCTTAAAGGTCATAAGATAATAAACCTGAATAATTCAGTCTAAGCCCATCATTTTAGAAATGAGGTAATTGAGTACCACACAATTTAAGGGACTTGACTGATGTGATATAGCCAGTAAGTCTCTGGGGCAGGATGCCAACTTGGGTCATCTGGACTCCAAGTTCAGCTCCATATGAACTATATCTTGTGGCCTTTCCATTTATAGATAAAGAAAATAAGGCCTAGATAGGTAAAGTAGGAGTTTCATAAAGAAAGCAAGTAACGTGGCATTGTGGCTAGAGTGCTGGAATTAGAGTCAGGAAGAATTAAATTATTTTTTAATTTATTTATTTATTTTGAAGTATTAACCATCACTTCCATAAGCTTTTGAGTTGTAAATTTTTCTTCACAAGACGACGTGCAATCTGATATAGACTCTACATATACATTGCTATTAAACATATTTTCACATTAGTCATGTTGTAAGTAAGAATTAGAACCACCAGAAAGAGGAAACAAAACACAATAGAAGAAAAAAATAGCAAATAGTATACTTCAATCTGCATTCAAACTCCATAGATCTTTCTTTGGATGTGGATAGCATTTTCCATCATGAGGCCTTTGGAGATGTCTTAGATCCTTGCACTGCTGGGAAGGATTAAGGTTATCAATATTAGTTATCACACAAAGTGGCTGTTACTATGTACAATGTTCTCCTAGCTCTGCTCACTTCACTCATCATCAGACCATACTAGTCTTTCCAGATTTTTCTGAAGTCAGCCTGTTCATCACTTCTGATAGTATTACATTCACATACCACAACTTGTTCAGCCATTCCTCAATTGATGGGCATCCTCTCAATTTCCAATTCTTTGCCACCACAAAAAGAGCTGCTATAAATATTTTTGTACATGTGTGTCCTTTTCCCATTTGTATGATCTCTTTGGGATATAGCCCTGGAAGTGCTATTGCTGGGTCAAAGGGTATGCACATTTTGATAGCCTTTTGGGCATAGTTCCAAATTGTTCTCCAGAATGGTTGGATCATTTCACAACTCCACCAACAATGCCATAGTGTTCCAATTTTCCCACATCTTCTCCAACATTTATCATTTTCCTGTTTTGTCATGTTGGCCAATCTGACAGGTGTGATGTGGGACCTCAGAGTTGTTTTGATTTGCATTTCTTTAATTAATAATGATTTAGAGCAGTTTTTCATATGACTATAGATGGCTTAAATTGAAGAATTAAATTCTAATCCTCCCTCCTATACTTGTAAGCTGTATGACACAAGGTAAGACACTTAACATCTCTAATGGGGATGATAATGGCACCAACCTTGTTGAAAGGCTCAAGTGAGATAACCTGTGTAAAGTGTTTCTCAAAACTTAAAGCCAAGGGGAAGGTGGCCTAGCCATTCTAGATCTTAAACTGTATTATAAAGCAGCAATCATCAAAACTGCTTGGTACTGGCTAAGAAATAGAGTGGTGGATCAGTGGAATAGGTTAAGTATGCAAGACACAGTAGTCCAATAACAATAGTAATCTATTATTTGATAAACCCAAAGACCCCAGCTTCTGGGATAAGAACTCACTCTTTGACAAAAACTGCTAGGAAAACTGGAAGAGTATGGCAGAAACTACGCATAGATCAAAATCTCATACCATATACCATAATAAAGTCAAAATGGGTTCATGATTTAGCTATAAAGGCTGATGCTGTAAGCAAACTGGGAGAACAAGGAATAGTTTACCTATCAGATTTATGGAGAACAGAAGAATTCATGACCAAGCACGAGATAGAGAACATTACAAAATGCAAAATCGATAACTTTGATTACATAACTTTGAAAAGTTTTGGCACAAACAAAGCCAATGCAACCAAGATTAGAAGGAAAGTAAAAAATTGGGAAAGAATTTTTATAACCAGTCTCTCTGATAAGGGACTTATTTCTAAAATATATAGAGAATCAAATCAAATTTACAAGAATACAAGTCATTCCCCAATTGATAAATGGTCAAAGAAAATGAACAGGCAGTTCTCAGATGAAGAAATTAAAGCTATCTATAGTCATACAAAAAATGCTCTAAAACACTCTTGATTAGAGAAATGCAAATCAATACAACTCTGAGGTACCACATCACACCTATCAGATTGGCCAAGATGACAAAACAAGAAAATGATAAATGTTGGAGAAGATGTGGGAAAATTGGAACACTGATGCATTGTTGGTGGAGTTGTGAGATGATCCAGCCATTTTGGAGAACAGTTTGGAACTATGCCCAAAGGGCTATAAAAATGTGCATACCCTTTGACCCAGCAATAGCACTTCTAGGGCTATATCCTCAAGAGATCTTACAAATAGGAAAAGGATCTACATGTACAAAAAATATTTATAGCAGCTCTTTATATGGTGGCAAAAAGTTGGAAATTGAGAGGATGCCCATCAATTGAGGAGTGGCTGAACAAGTTGTGGTATGTGAATGTAATGGAATACTATTGTGTTATAAGAAATGATGAACAGGCTGACTTCAGAAAAACCTAGAACGACTTGTATGGTCTGATGCTGAGTGAAGTGAGCAGAACCAGGAGAACACTGTACAAAGTAACAGCCATGTTATGCAATGACTAATACTGATAAACTTAACCCTTCCCAGAAATACAAGGATCTAAGACATCTCCAAATGCCTCATGATGGAAAATGCTATCCACATCCAAAGAAGAACTATGGAATTTTAATACAGATTGATGCATACTATTTGCTTTTTTTTTCTTCTGTTGAGTTTTGTTTCCTCTTTCTGGTGGTTCCTCCTATTGGTTCTAATTCTTACAACATCACTAATGTGAAAATATATTTAATAGGAATGTATATGTATAGCCTATATCAGATTGTGTGCTGTCTTGGGGAGGATGGTGGGGAGGAAGGAAGAGAAAAATTTTAAACTCAAAAGCATATGGAAGTGATTGTTGATAAATCAAAATAAATAAATTAATTAGAAAAAAACAAAGCCATATATAAAAGTGATACCTATTGATAGTAGTAGTATACTGTAGCAGAGGTGGGATCTGTATTCAATTCCTCTGTTTCTGAAGTGAACTTCAGTGTCCAACTTTTAAGTACTTGTCCTATAAATGTGCACATTCTTTGATAGACAGCATAATGAAACATGATGGAAACAATGCTGTTATTATAAAGGTTATTGTCCTGGTCTGCTCATTTCATTTTGCATCAGTTCACATGAGTCTTCTCAGGTTTCTTTGAAGCCATCTCCTTCATCATGTCTTACAGAATAATAGTATTCCACTTCATTCATATACAATGATTTCTTCCCCATTTCTTAATTGATGGGCATCATCTTAGTTTCCATTTCTTAGCCACCACACACAAAAAAGAGCTTCTATAATTTTTTTAATAAATATGAATCCCTTACCTTCTTTTTTCATGTCTGTGGGGCTATAGGCCTAGCAATGGTATTGTTGAGTCAAAGGCTATGCACAGTTTAATAACTTTGGGGTCATAATTCCAAATTGCTTTCCAGAATAGCTGTACTAATTCACAATTCTACCAATCATCTTCCTTTGAGTCCCTCCTTCTTCCCAGAACCTCCACAAGGGAAAAGACCAGAGTCTATCAGGCTTTAACTACTCTCTCTATTGACATGGTCACAACTGCAACTGAACACTATCCTCTAAGCCATTCACCCACCTACTCCCACCTTTGCTTAAATGTTTTTGCCCCAGAAAAAAAATTCTAATTATGTTCCTATTCTATGATATCATACAGCTTTACCTTTGATCCCAAAAGAATTTGCCCAGTAAAGACATTTGGTAAATGGTATGACTTAAAGAAGAGCTCTCTTGAGAGAGATTTCCCTTTATTTAAATCCAGACTTTTTTTATGTGACCCAGAAGAATTTTAATTGGATCTTCAACTAGGTCAAAGTGGAAAGATCTAGATGTAGGGGGAAAAAAAGCTTTTTACTAATGACTTCCATTTGCATTGAGAATTCAATTCACCAAATATTTGTTAACCAGCTAGTAGATACAAGGCGCAGTGTTATATCCTGGGAAAACAAAGATAAAACCAACAACAGTCCCCAAACTTAAGGAGCCTAAATTCTCTTGGGGCTGAGGGGTTGGTGGGTTATAACATTTAAACAGATGTATGACTACAATGGAATTTGAGGAGAAAGAAAATACTGATATCCCAGGAAACCAACAAGGACTTTCTGTAGGAGGTCACATGTTGGTTGAACCTTGGAGGAAATTAAGTATTCTAAGAAGCAGAGGGGAAAGGGAGGCACTGGGGGGACAACTTGAAAAAAACAAGGTGTGGAATTCCAGGTTCAAGGAATAGCTACCCTGTTCATGAGTCTAGAAAATAGAATGCATAAAAATGAACCACGTGAAATATGTCAGCAATAATAGACTGTAGGCAGACTGTGAAAGATTTTAAATACCAAGTTGAAGATCTTTTATTTTATCTAAAAGGCAACAGGGAGATAAGTAGTTTCTTGAGCACTGGAGTAACAACTATCTAGAAAGGCAAGCCTAGAATGTAAAATAGGATATGAAATAGAATGTTAGCCCAAGTTGGTTCCTGAGAGTTCATCTACTCTAACCTTCTTATTTAAAGATTAAGGAGTTATGGTCAAAGAGTTCAGGTAAATTTTTAATGATCATATATGACAATCTATTGGCATAGCTATAAATAGAATCCTCATTTTTTTTTTAGGCAATTGGGGTTAAGTGACTTGCCCAGGGTCAAATAGCTAGTGAATGTCAAGTGTTTGGTCTGAGGCCAGATTTGAACTCAGGTCCTCCTGACTTCAGGGCCAGTGCTGTATCCACTGTGCCACCTAGCTGCCCCTGAATCCTCATTTTCTAATATCATCCACTGTTATTTCTATACCTTCCTTTCTGTCATCACAATATCTACCCTTATCAACTCGTTTGTGTTATTTTGTAATTTTTCCATCGTGTCTGACTCTCCATGGCCCCATTTTGGGGTTTTCTTGGTACAGATACTAGAGTGATTTGCCATTTCATTCCCCAGCTCATTTTATAGATGAGGAAATTGAGGTAGAGTTAAGTGACTTGGCCAGGGTGACAGAGCTTGCAAGAGTTTGTGTATGTATTTGAGCTCATAAAGATAAGTCTTCCTGATTCCAAGCTCAGGTCTCTATCCATTTCACCACTTAGCTGCCCCAACTGATTGCTTAAATATTTTCAAAATACTCTGACTCCTAACCCACTCAGAGGAGAAGAAGTGGCAGCTATGGCATGGTGCAGCCAGAGTTCTAGGCATCTCCTACAGTATAGAGAGCAGTGTGGGGACCTGGTGTATACATACTTGAGAATGACTGGACCAAGTTCTAGATTCTGCTATCGCAAATTTCCTGAAATGGAAGATGTGATCATGGTGAATGTATGGCCCATGCTGAAATGGGAGCTTATGCCAGTCTATTGGAATACAACAATATCGAGAACATGATTCCTTCTTGGTGACCTGTCTAGAATATATATCCACTTCATCTGAATTGGCAGAAATGATAGGAATTAGAGTGGACCAAATAAAAGGATTTATTGATTTGTCAAAAATAAGAGTTTCTCCAGACGAAGCAATCAAATGTGAAGACAAATTTACTAAATCCAAAATGGTTTATAACATCCTTTGCCATCTTGCTGAGCTGTTAGAATACAATAAGAATGAGCAGCTGGAGAGCCTGTTCCAGAGAACTGCCTGGGTGTTTGATGGCAAGTACAAGAGCCCAGGATGCAGTGCCTATGATGCATTTAAACATGCAGTCTCAGACCCTTCAATCCTGCATGGACTGGATTTGAATGAAGATGAAAGGCAAGTGCTGATGGATAATACAAATAGGCGCTTGACACCATAAGCTGTCAAAATCCAAGCTGATATTGAAGTGCCTTATTGTGGTTGTGAGGTATTGATGCTTAAAAGAAGCTCTCAGAGTAGGCTTGAATTGTTCCACAGAAAATATGACCATCAAGATTAACCTGGTAGCACCTTCTCGAAATGTGATCACTTTTATAACCTAGAGAGAATAGAAGGCTTGTCCATCCTCAAATAGGCTATGACTGTCATCAAAGAAAATATTGAGGAGAAGAGGGGTGTCTTCCATGTTCAGATGGAGCCCAAAGTGGTCACAGACGCAGATGAAACAGTTTGCAAGACAACTGGAGAGACTTGAGTGGGAATACTCTGAGGTGGATGGATATGATGATGTAAAGAAACAAAAGCCAAAGGTGAAAATTAACTTTTTGGGGAAAAGGAGCCTGACTGGAGGAACACAGATTAGCCTTTCCTGGCTTAGATACATTAGACTTGAAAGCTTTCCGGTGTTGAAAACTTCAAAGCTGAATGTTTTATATTTCAAAGCATTTAAATATCTCCACAGACCAGCATATAAAATGCCCTCCCAACAAATATTCGTGGATTTGGATTGACAGGAGTGCCAAAGAAAGATGGACACCTATTAGGGTTGTACTTCCAGGATGTGACTCCGTTTAAATTAAGTGACCATTCAATGCATTGTAGAGCATTTGTTTCCATAAACTCTTCTCTCTAACCTCTGCAGTCTTCATCTAATCACAGAGTACGGAAAGTAGAAATTAGACTGCACCTCATACCCACATGAAAAAATTCTAATAGAATTCATAGATAAACTCTATAATTGACTGATAATTTAAAAGATCACTTTCTTACCTAACAATCATAAACCTGCAATTAAATGGAGAAAAGTCTAAAAGTGAAATTATCTTTTTTTCCCCTGGTAATGTCAAATTTTCTACACCTGAAACATAACAGGGACACACTGGAAGAGAACAGAAATCAAGATGTCATTTAGTTTAAATGAGACAAGATTAAATCTTACATCACATGTGTCTTCTGTCCCATGTACAAGGTTTTATTTGTGCGAGAAATCATTCATCAAACATCCATCCAACTTATTTAATAAGCCTTTAGCCTATATGGCCACCTCCACTGAGCAGTCTGTATATCTCTTTGTGAAGACATTCTCACAGCCAAATTGACCATATTGGGAGAGAGAACCCTGACATTATCACCAGCATCATTATCAGTATTTATAGAAGACTTTAGGATTTGCAAAGCACTATATAAATATTATCTCACTTTATCCTCACTAAAAACCGTGGGGAAATAGGTGCTATTTTTATCCTCATTTTCCAGATGACAAAACTGAAGCAGCCCAAAGTTAAGAAACTTGCCTACCAAGCATCAGAGGTAAGATTTGAACTGAGATCTTCCTGAATCAAAGCCCAGCACTTGATCTCCTTAGCCTACTGGCTAAATCATGGTTAAGGGATGTGAGTTGCAAACTTTTGGCATTGATTTGTGTGACTGTAGGTCCTCGTCTATCAAAATGAACTTGTTTCTTTCAAATTCTTTGATCATAATGAAAAGGATTTCCTCATGGTTCATTGAGGTTCTAGTGAAGCTGTGGTTCTTTTCAAGTGCTCTGGTTCTCCAAACACACAAATAAACAACCATAAAAATGTAAAACAAAACAAAGATAAAAACAAAATTCTTTATAGCAACTATTTCCACAACGAGCCATTAAAGAATATCCAACATCACTGCAAATATGTTACAGCACTTAATGAAAGGGAAACTCATCACTGAGCGGGTTGGAGGGAAAATAGGTGTCTTCATTTACACTTCACCAAAACACAGGAATGAAGAGGAAATTTCCCCAAAAGATGTAGGCAATTAGTAAAACCATTCTTGTTTAGTTTTGAGAGGTGATCAATGGTGAGAACTCCTTAATGCTTCCATATGTGGAGAGCAGGGACTATATCCTCAGCACTCAGCTCAGTGTCTGAAATAAGTGGGAACTTATTAAATGCTTATTTACCTGACCTGACAAGTAAATGACAATTGATGTTAGCCTGAAGATATGTTCTATCCACTCTTAAAGTCAATTGACCTTATTTTATTTCATTTTCTCAAAAGGGTATATGAGAACAGACTGAAGCATGCTATTTTTTTGCTTTCTTTCATTTTTTTTCTTTTATTCAAGGTTTCTTGTACAAAATGACTAATATGGAAAAGTTTTACATAATTATACACATATAACCTATATCTGACTGTCATCTGGGGGAGGGGAATAGAATTTGTAAGTCAAAACTTTAAATAAAAAAAATTAAAGAGTATATGAGAGTGGGAAATGGCAAGGAAGGAAATGAGACAAAATGTAGTCATTGAAAGAGATGGTGAACTTATACTGAAAGATACACATATATGTATACATATATTCTATGTATACGTATATATAACCTACATATGAAAATACATATATACATATATACATACATAAATATATAAAGACACATTCATACATATTTATTCAATATTGACTCTGAGAAAAGCAACTATGCTAGGCACTACAGAAGATATGGATTTTAGATAAGTCAGATTCCCTGTGTTCTTGAATTTTATAAATCCAGTATGAGGTAAGACAGGCAGCTGGGTGGTACAGTGGATAGAGTGCTGGGCTGGGAAACAGGAAGATTCCTCTTCATGAGTTCAAATCTGGCTTCAGATACTTACTAGCTGTATAGCCCCAGGCAAGTCACTTAACTCTATTTGCCTCAACTTCCTCATCTGTAAAATGAGCTGGAGAAGGCAATAGCAAACCACTCCAAATATCTTTGCCAAAAAGACCCCAATTGAGATCACAAAGGATTGGACATGACTGAAATGACTGAACAACAACAACAAAATGGGATAAGACATTAACACAAATGATTAAATAAATAGTATTGTATGATAAGTTCATTAGAGATTTGTGAAACAAATTTTATAAGTCCAAGGGACAAGGTCATCACTAACAAAAGGAACAAGGATGGCTTGTAGGAGAGGGATTGGAGTTTCAAGGATGGATAGTACTTCAGAAGAAGAGGCAGAGGGAGGACATTCCAAGAGAAGTTATAACAGGAGTAAAGACTATCAAGAGAGTTCTGGGCATGCCTGAGGGAGTGTGGCTGGTTTAGACTGAATGAAGGGAAGAAGTGTAAGATAAACCTGGAAAGGTAAGGGGGTAACAAATTACCAAAGGGTTTGAATTCAAGAAAACAGAAAGACACTGAATATCTCTCAGCAGAAGAGTAGCACTGATGATTCATGCATGAAGGAATTTCCATTCTCTAATAATTTCTCTTTTCAGCAGAATGCACTATCACCCTTTTAGAATGTATGATTTTATTTACTCATTTTACCATTCTTTTTTCAAATAAATTTCTGGCATCATTAATAATTGATTTCCCAGCAGAATTATAATCATATCAGTAACTGAAGCCAACCTCTAAAACCTTCCTTATGTAGGGGAATCATCAATATTGCCTACTAGTGAAATGGAGAGAGGGCTCTATTGTTGAGGGCTTGTTTGAATGAACCCTTCAATTTCCATGTTGCTGCTTTGTGCATTGCTACTCTCTGGAGTCTTTGGAAACCAGTTCAATTATCCATACTGCTTGGTAAAAGAAAAGGGAGGAAAAGACAGAGAGGAACAATTAAACACAATAGGTTTGAGTACAGAGTATCTTTTAAGTGTTTCCCAAATCTACTAACATCTCTTCTCAAGTGAGTTTCACTTCTTTTGTTTTTCATTTGTTTGCTTGAATCACTCACTTGGACATCAAAACAGCTGCTCAGCTACTGCAGTGTTTCATTTAGAAAAACACATTTCATTAATAAATAACTTCTGCCTACCTGCCTGCTGCATGACCTTTGTGTCTCAATTATCATAACGATGAATTACTTTTATCTGTGTATTTGCAAACATTCTCTGGGGATCAATAGAGGTGCATATAGCATAATGGGGTCATCTGTTCAGTCATAATTTTTAGTAGCAGAGCCATAGTCAGCTCTGGTGAAGAGGAGAAGAGTCCATAAATTTTGGAGGGGAGGGCTGGGCTTAGAGGTTTTTATGTTGTTTCTTTTCTTGTTTTGGTTCAAAAAGACTTCATGTTAGCTTTACTAATTTAAGTAGGAAAGGGCCAAAATGACACCATTAAGGGTGAGGCCATTTGCCATCTCTATAACTTTACCAATATAGTAGATATTTACTTTTTTTATCCTTCTCAACTTCTCTCATTTCCTTACACTTTCATTCACTAAGGCTAAAATCTTTATCAGCCATCGGGTTCCCTTCCTGCTCCACTTATCCAGGCTTGTCACCCATGACAATGGGCAGAAACTTCTTAGATGATGTATCCAAAAGTCCCTTGGGATATGCCTTCTCCAAACCTTTTTCAATCTTACAGTACTTTCCCTTCTCAAGGACTTCTTTTTTCTGCTGATGGGCTTTCTTACCACCTGGCATATCCAGATTGATAAACAACAGGAAGCTCATGCCAATATGCCATGGACCTGTGATTTTCTTGGTATGATACCTCCCTTCATCATAATAGCTCACACTTATTTTGTGCTTTATTGTTAACAAAGCATTTTACCATACAGTAAGGTGCATCTCATTACATCTCATGCTCATTAAATATATCACATTTGGTAGTTGATATACCTAAGATTTTGGTCCCATTATTTTCCCCATTTTACATATAAGGAAATTGAGGCACAGAAATGTTAAGTGACTTTCTCAGTTCAGGTCTACCACTCTCTCCACTGGTTCTTACAGCAGTAAGTGAAAACAAAACAAAACAAACCTAACTCTCCCTATAAACTAGCTTTGAATATATATATATATATATATATATATATATATATATATATATATATATATATATATATATATATATATATATACATATATATACACACATACACACACACATACATATTATATATACATACACACATATATATGTATATGTATATATATGTGTGTATATCTAGATCTAGATATAGATATAGATATAGATATAGATATATACACCCAGACCTGCAAAGACCTGATGATGAAGCCAGTAAAGAGACACATAGCCTTAGAGAAAGCTGTGCCTCAGAAGGGTGCCACAACCAAGATCTTTCAAGTCTCAGATTCAGTAACTCCAGCTCAGTATATCCAGTATACATCATTTCAGCAAGGGTTGGGGGTAGGGGCTTTCAACTCTGGAGCTAGGCAAAAAGTTATTGGATGGAAAAATGCAAAAGTTCCAATGAAACCTCTGAAATTCAAAATTAATTATAAAATACAGACATGCATCACTGTCTTCTACGAATTGAAATGTCAATTTTATTTGCCTTTGTGACAGAATAACTGCTTTGTTCTGTGGTATAGGGAGAAAATGCATGCAAGTGATTGAAATTTGCTATTCTGTAGCAGATTTGGAGTACTCTATTATTCTTTAAGTTGCTGCCTATCTCCTAATGTTAGCACTACAAACTGACACCATCTCTATTTCCCCAAATTTTCCATTAGAACAATGTAAGTACAGTTTGGAAACTGAAAGGGGACACCATATCAAAATCTAATTCTATTTTGCTTTGTATTGCTTTAGCTACTACACAGTTTTGACACCTGGGGACAATGAAATGGGATGGGCTTTCTTTCTAGTGTGATATTTCCTGATCATTCTGAAATAGAATTAACTAGCAACACTGATCATCTTGAAAGTGGTCCACCTGTTACTTTGAAATTTCAATTTCAATAATGGTCTCTGTAAAGAAGGTATTCTCTGCTAGATCTGAAAATGCATTTATTCTGAATTATAAAAAGAAAGGCAGGGCAATAATTTTCAGCCCCTAAATTACCCTTACAGGTAGTGATGGACCTTTGCCAAATCTAAATCAGAGAGAGAGAGAGAGAGACAGAGACAGAGACAGAGAGGGAGAGAGACAGAGACAGAGACAGACAGAGGCAGAGAAAGGGGAGGAGAGAGAAGGAAAGGGAGGAGGAGAGAGAAGGGGGAGATGGGGGGTAAAGAGGGAGACAGAGAGAGAGAGAGAGGAGAAGAGAGATTTTTTTCAAAGGATTTTTCTTTGGAATAAATAAATTGTTTTAGCCTGTCTGTAGCTTGCTATTTAGGTTCCCAGGAAGCATTGAGAAGTCAAGTAATTTCCCATTGGTCACATTAAGGATCAGAAGCACAATTTGAACCCAGTTCTTCCTGAATTCAAGAATGGTTCTTAATCCACTTATGCCACATTGCCTCTTACTGTTACAAAATACCACAATCACTACCACACAGTTTAAACAGATGTTGCAGAAAGATACTCTAAGCTGAGTCTTCATAGCTTCGATGTAAAATCAAGTAAGACGTATTAGATGGTCTGTGAGGTCCTTCCCAACTCTGAAATTCTGGATTGGGATTAAAGGTATATATTTTTTTCTTTTTACTTTCTTCCTCCCATCCTTCCCTTCAAATCCCACATTTTTAAAGGAAAAATGAAAGAAAAAATGTTTTGTGCAGCAGGCAACAGGTGCAGCATTTAAATTTGTCTGAAAAGATACTCCCCATTCTGCTGTTTATCTCCTTTCATTATGAAAGTTTATAGCCCTCTATAATTAGTTCCCAGCCTATCCTTCCAAAATGATTGACTTTCTGCTCTATCCCTCCTTGAACCCTTTCATGCAAACAGGTTTTCAGCCTATATATACATCTTGAAGCCTTCTATTTAGCCTATTCACACATCTTTCCTCGGCCTGAGACATCCCTTCCCTTTTCCCCTCCAACACCTGACTCAACTTCTTTTCTCAAGATCTAGTTCAAGTCCTGATTTCTCCATAAACTCATCCTTCAGCACCTGTTATGAATTACACAAACAATAAATTTCTTCTTGCCTACTATGACCATGGTCAGGGCTCACCTTGTGTTATATTTCTGCTCATGTTTTATCCCACTCCCCTATTAGACTATACGCTGCTTGAAGTCAGTAACCATTTTTAAATTATTTCTCTTCCTCTAAGTCCCTTCCATAGTGCCTTGCATAGTTGTTGTTCGGTCTTTTTTCAGCCATGTCTGACTCTTCATGACTTATTTGGGGTTTTCTTGGCAAAGATACTGGAGTAGTTTGCCATTTTTTTCACCAACTTGTTTTACAGATAAGGAAACTGAGGCAAATATGGTTAAGTGACTTGCCCAGAGTTACACAGCCAGTAAGTGTCTGAGGCTGGATTTGAATTCAGGAAGATATGTGTTGGATTTGGAGTCAGGAGAACTTGAGTTTGTATCCTCACTTACTCTCTACCTGTGTGACCCTTGGCTAATCCCTTAACGTCTCTCAATCTTATTTTCCTCATCTCTACAAAAAGGGACAATGATAAAAGCACCTACCTCACAGGTTTGTTGTGAAGACCAAAGGAAATTACAAATAAAAATATTTTTGAATCTTGAAACACTTTATAAATGCTAGCAATTATCTGTCTTACCCAAAGACCTACTGTCTCTAATTACAGGGGATTTTTCCATTATACCACTCTTTCTCATTGGTCCTTACCAGCTAATTGATCAAGAGGACAACCCAATACATGGGTGAAAGATACAGAATGTGCCATCTATGGATCTTGTAAGCCCCTATGGAAAATGAAGGTCATTCTTTTGACCAGATAAAACTGGACTGTATCTGTCCACTTCAGTCATCAGAGTTCTTAATGTATATTTTAACTCAGAAGGTTTTTGAAGCCCCCTTTGACTTAACTACCTAATATTAAGACTTGATCTTGAGTTCCCTAATGATCCAGTCTTAGTCTGAAAAATAAGACTGTTGCTTGGACACTTCTCACTAGCTCTAAATAAACTGGATGATGAAAAAGTTTGAGTTCTATATCTCAAATATTCTGAGGCTCTGAGACTCTAGACAATAGTTCAAACAGAGCTTCTTTGGAACAGAGGGAGGCCAGCAATACCAAGAGCTAAACGCATGCTTTTATGCTATCCCACAACGGGATTTTAAAATGCTTATTAAATGAGATCTAGAAATCAATAATTCAATTACATACTTTTACCATAACTTTATTTTAAAAGGTTTCTTTTTTGTGGCCAATATATTCAAGTTAACTGAACTTAATTCAGTAATAAAAAGAAGGAAGGGATGAATTCAGGCACTTCTACCATAGGGAGCTAGCTGTTCATCTGCTTGCATTTCAAATGTCTACATTAAATAACACTTCCTCCATTTCATCAATTTTTTTTCTGTCTTTCAAGCTTAAAACACCAGAATCAGAACCCATTGCCAGCAAGAGAATCGTTGATCAAAAGTTCGAGGAAACCTCAATAGTCATCTGGTAAAACTTAGTACTTTACAGATGAGGAATCTGGTGAAGAAAGATTAGGTGAGTTGTCCTAAATCTCACAGATAGAAAGTACCATAACAGAGACATGCGTAAAATTCAGATCTTCTGAGTTTAAAGCCTGTGTTCTTTTCACTGCACCATCTTAGTTATTGTTGTTTTTCAGTCAATTCAGTTGTATATTACTCTTCATGAGACCATTTGGGGTTTTCTTGGCAAAGATACAAAAATGGTTTGCCATTTCCTTCACAAGCTCATTTTACAGATGAATAAACTGAGGCAAACAGGATTAAGTGACTTGCCCAGGGTCACACAGATAGTAAAGATCTGAGGCCAGATTAGAACTCAGGAAAATGAGTCTTCTTGATTCCAAGCCCAGTGTTCCATCCACTAGCTGCCTATCTCAATATTGCTGAACTTTAGATGTTTTGTTTCATTGTGTTTTCAAAATCAAAGCTTTTGCCTGCAAGGATCCCAACTTCTCTAGTTGGTACCTGGGATCTTTATTCCAAGAAAAGTGCTTTTTAAAGGTTAATCATATACAATTCCACTCATTACCATCAAGGCATTGAATTTCACATTTGTTTTCTCATTAATGATAGTAAAAGCCACTTTCATGTAGCAACATGCCTGGAAAACTTGCCTGGGGAGATTTTTTTTCTTTTTTTTTTCTTTTTCTTGTTTTTTTTTTTACACCCACAGAACACTACGTCCTTAGAAATTCTGGCCAAAATGGAGACGAGACAAAATCTCCCTCATTCCCAGCTAGCTCTTTACTCTGACACTTCAGATTGAAGAATCTCATGAGCATCTTCATTTGTATTTATTTGGCTGACTTCCTGGGACCAGTTTTTCAAGTCCCCACTGAAAGTGCCTTCCATTAAAACTTCTTTCTTAGAATGCTCTAGAGCACAAATTGTTAACGCTTTGATTAAGTGTAGCAGTATATATTAGGCACTGATTCTAATGCACCATGACAATTTCCAGGTTCCCCTTTCCAGTTTTATGACTTTTGAAATGATAGATTTACAATTCCTGATCTCTGAAAGCCCTCCCTGCTCCTTTTTAACTATTCCCTTACTTCCTCAAAACCCTGGCTCATTTGTATCACCCTAATTTAAGGTAGTGATGTGATTAGCATGTACATTTGATCAAATTTATGTTAATATGGATGGCATTTCAGCTCTCAATATTAGACTCTGCTTAGTGTTATTTCCAGGTCTATGTTCTCTGTGAGGGGCATTGTGGTATGACAGATAGAGAGCAAGCACTGGCACCAGGAATAGGTGGGTTCAGTCACTGGCTGTGTGACTCTGAGCAAGTCACTTAACATCTCTGTGACCTCAAAGGATTTTCTAAAACCACATGTTGCAGAAAGTTTGTTGATCTGCGTTGGTA
Organism: Phascolarctos cinereus; assembly: GCF_003287225.1. Classification (NCBI taxonomy): domain Eukaryota; kingdom Metazoa; phylum Chordata; class Mammalia; order Diprotodontia; family Phascolarctidae; genus Phascolarctos; species Phascolarctos cinereus. The sequence continues at coordinate 60,020,512 of NW_027556180.1, forward strand.
GAAGGAATTTTCTTCCTAAGCGTTGCAAACAACAGTGGTATCAAACTCGAATAGAAACAGGGGCCACTAAACCATACTTAAGGATTCCTGTGGGCTGCACATTGACTTGCAAAACACCTATTAACATTATCTATGTTTTATTATTTTTTTTGTTAAATATTTCCCAATATTTAGACACATGTTTAACACTTCTAACATGCATTCAACAATGTATCATAGCTCTGGAAAAAGAAAGAAAGATAAAAGAAAGGAAGGAAGGAAGGAAGGAAGGAAGGAGGGAAGGAGGGAAGGAAGGAGGGAAGGAAGGAAGGAAGGAAGGAAGGAAGGAAGGAAGGAAGGAAGGAAGGAAGGAAGGAAGGAAGGAAGGAAGGAAGGAAGGAGGGAAGGAGGAAACAAGGAAGGAAGAAAAAAGAAAGAGGAAGGAAGGAATGAAGGAATGAAAGAAATCTATAATATTCTAAAACAAGATATTTCAAATTATTTTATCAGCATATTTACATTGTCTTCCTGAAAAAGTTCTCTGGTTCTCTGAGACACACTTCCTAAATATGAATTTGGGAGGTTTGCACCTAAAACTTTAAGGAAAGGTTTAGTTGGTAAATTATTTCTGATATTGATAGTAAGCCCCAAAAAATCTTGTTAAAATAAATCCCAGGGGATTGTGAATTATCTCTCATTGTTACTGAAGACTAGGGAAACTAATATATAAAAGATTTGTAGAGGCTTTGGATTATGTGCTATTTTGCATATTTCAATATCAATATGATAGAATTTTACAGTAAATTGCTCATATCTTAGAAGAACACTAATGCTTTTGTTCTGCAAAGTATTGAGTATAAGGTCCATGAATTCACTTCTTAGGATCACAGACTTAAAGCTGTGAGAAACCTTCAGAAGATATGAGTTCTGTTCCCATGTTGTTTGGCCTGAGGAAAACACATTAGCTCTGTAAGCATCAGTTTTCTCATCTTTCAAATGATCCAACTGGTCCACACAACCTGTAAGATCTCTTTTATCAATAAAAAATCCCTCTCATTTCCTAAATATGAAAAATATGGTTCCCAGAGAAGTGACTTCTTCAAGGTAACGAAATAAGAAGTAAAGCTGAGATTCAGAAATCATTTTTTTCTGATTTTATATCCAGAGCTCTTCCTAATGGACTATTCTGCCTCCTGAGTACCACTGCACCCAGACTATTTCTGAAAATGAACTCCCTGCAGGTAGAAAGTTTGCCCCATTCCACTAGATGATATAGGTCATGGGATGGGGAAACTATTATTAAGAAAAATACATGAAGCTTTGTCAGGAATCATTAAAAGTAGCTAAAACAATTGATTTTGTGATTTCACTTTTCCACACCTCTCACTGATAAAAAGGACCTTACTCAAACATTGAAAACTATGGTTTGTTTGTTTTTTTCTTCTAGACCAGAGTCTAGAAGGGTGATATGGGACATATGCAGTTTGTTTTCCATATCCCATATTGACCCAAACCAGTGGTTTTCAAATTGTTTGGTGTCAAGATCCCTTTATTCTTTAAAAAAAAAAAGTATTGGGGCTATGTGACCCTGGGCAAATCACTTAACCTCGATTGCCTAAAAATAAAAAAAAAAAATTTAAATTATTGGGGATATCCTAAAGAGCTTTGGTTTATGTGTAAGAAATCTATCAATATTTATTGCATTAGAAATTAAAATATCTTGGTATTATCATAAAATCATTTTAACCTCCTGCACCCTCAAAAGGCCTCAGGGACTTCCAGGGGGTCTGGCCACTAATTCTGTGAGAATGAGGGTTTATCTTATTTAAACTTTTAACTCACCTAGGACTTAGAACAATGCTCAGCATGTGGTAAGTGATTAATAAATGTTTGATGAATTGGGGGGTTCATTTTAAAAGGTATCATTAAGGATAGCTTTCAAGAGCTAGGCAGAACAATTTAGCCATCTACATCAAAATTCAGCTAATTATAAAATCAATGGACAGATATCCCAGAAAATGAAACAATAAAAAGCATGATGGCAACAAATTGACGGACAGGAGAAATAATCATCCCCCATACCAAACCCAAGTCTTCAGGTAACATGAATTTGACCATGCCATAATTGTTTCATGACAACTAGATCAGGCAATTACTAAGACTCCTGTTCATTGGATTTTATATGATTTCAGATTTATTTAAACTGAGAGATTAGATATTAATACACAGAAACCATTTTAGTGATAGATTGATTGATTGGTACTGACTTTCCAGTGGGTACAGATAAAAATACAATTATCTTTTATTAGTTGTATATTCTCAATACAATTTGTATTTTTCCCATTTTTGGTTATTTCTTCAAGCATGAAAAGAGCAGAATTCTGATGAGCTGCGACAGTCTGCTGGAGGTGGGATTTTGGCAAAATGATGTGTTGCAAACAGGTCCAGAATTTTCTGGCATGCAGAGTGTAGCTGAAACATCCCCAGATTTCATGAGTAACCCAAACATGTTTTAAGAAAGCCATTTCCACACAGGAAATTTAGCCGATTACCAATGCCTGCAAATCTTTTTTTTTTTGAGACAGATTTCTATATGGATAAGCTAGATGATAAATGGATGTAATGCTACACAGTTATGTTAGGGAAAGAGAAGACAGGAAGTCTGTCTTTTGCATTGCATCAATTCTATGTTATTGTCAAAAGTAGAAAAGTCCCAGAGCATTCCTTAACCTACACAAGCACCAAAAAACAAATATTCAGAATCATCTGCCTAATGATATATTTCAGTACTTTAGAGATCTGAGAGCTTATCACCATGGGTATTCCCTTTGTTGAGAGAGATCACAACTCTTCTATACCATAGAAGAATACTGTGGTACATTATTGTGGCCCAAAGAATTCATGATGTTTTAACCAAACTTTTGGTGATAGCACTATTTTAGCTAGGCTACTGCACAGCTGGCTGTCTCTTTCTATCATTGGTCCCATTACTGAAGCCTTTCCTCCTAGAGAGGATCTTATGGACCTTTATCCCCTACCTTGGAGGAAATGGAAGGGAAAAGCATTTATTAGTCACTTACTGTGTACTGAAAACAGTGCTGAGCAATAGAGATGAAAATAGAAAAGGACAGAGCCATTGCTTTCTGGATGACATTGTTAAGAATGACTTAAATAAAGGATTATATAATACCATCTTCCAAGTATAAATGAAGAACCATGTTTTTAACCACACTTTCTTTACCAGCACACCAAGGATAATTTACTAAGTAACAAAATTTTATTGCATGCCTACTATGTTCCAGGTAATATGCTAGGAGCAGAGAATACAAAAACAAAAGTAATACTAGCCATCGAGGAATTTACAGCCAAAATAGAGGAGAAAAACCAAAAACAATGTATATGGGCATATACAAAATGGATACAAGGAGATGGAACAGGAGATAACGAGCAGCTGATGGGAACAGGAAAGATATTTTGTAGAAAGTGGCAACTGAGCTGAGACTTGAGGGAAACAGAAATGCTACCAGATGGAGGTGAGGAAGGTGTATATTCCAGGTATTGAGGACATCCAGTGCAAAAGTACTGAGGCAGGAGATAGGAGTGACATGTGTGAGGTATGATAATAAGAACAGTTTAACTGTGCAGTAATGTTCACAGAGGGGAGATGTGTAATATGAAAGCAAAAATTGGTGGGGACCAACTTGTGAAGGGCTATCAATGGCAAAAGGTGGAGTGAATCTGTAAAGTTGGAATTAATGTAATAATTAGTGTTTGTGGTCCTCTGCACGACCTTTGAAGGTGGCCTTTTTGGAAGTCCTTCTCCTTTTTCTAACCAATCCCAATTCTGTAATTGTCTTCAAGGACAAGCACAAGTATCGTCATCTCTAAGAAGTCTGCTCTTATTGGCATCATTAATGGCTGGCTTACTTTGGATTTTCTCCCTTTGGCTTTCCCCAGTACTCCTGTAGGCAATCCATGTCATACTATAAGCATGGTGTAATGATTAGAAACCCTTCTAAGCCCTTCTAATCTAGGTGGCATCATGCATAAAGCCCTGGACCTGGAGTCAGGAAGACCTGAGTTCAAATCCAGCCTCAGAAACTTACTTGTTGTAAGTGTCTGAGTAAGTGACCATGGGCAAGTCACTTAACCCTGTTTGCCTCAGTTTCCTTATCTGTAAAATTAACTGGAGAAAGAAGTGGCAAACCACTCCGAACCACTTATCTTTGCTAAGAAAACCCCACATGGAGTCACAAAGAGTCAGACATGACTGAATAACAATGAGAATAAGTGATCAGAAGGCTAGACATGAAATTAGGAAGACTGACTTCAAATTCTGCCTTATCCTATTGCCAATTGCACTCTGCCAAGCCTTACTTCCACCCTTTGCTGCCTTTGTTCCTTTACATGTATTGCTGTATGAAGGTGGAGAAAATCACACAATTATTTTGACTGGGTCCATTATTAATTTATGTTATACAGCCTCAACTGGGCCTTTATTGCTGCTAGGCAATCCTGCTATAACTCCCTTATCACTGTCCTACTGTCCATAATGACAAATCTTTTTCTAAATCTTTTCATTCCTTCTCAGATCTCTCATGGTTTCCCCCTTCTTCCACCCTTTCAATGAAGAAACTTGTCCATGCTTTGCAAAAAAAAAATGAGGACATTCGGCATTAGTTACTTTTTCTCCCCCTCTTCTATATTTCATGTTACTCAGATGCCTTCAGCCTCCTCCTTCCCTCCTGCCTTACTCCTTGTCAAAGCAAACCCCTCTCTTTGCACAAGTGGTTACATTCCATCCAATCTCCTCCAAAAGATTGCCCCCCACCCTGCCATCCCTACTTTATCACTTATTTGCAATCTCCTCCTGTCTACTGGCTCCTTACCTGCTGCCTAAAAGCATGCCTATGTCTCTCCCATCCTCAAAAATCCCTCAATGGATCCTCCCATCACTGTTAGCTATCATTCTATATCTCCTCTGCCTCTTGTGGCCAAACTCCTTGAAAAAGCCATCCAAAGTAGAAGACTTGACTTTCTCTCTTCTCGCTTTCTTCTGAACTGCTTATAATCCAGCTTTCAGCCTCATCCTCCCACTGAAACTGCTCCCTCCAAAGTTACCAATGACATCTTATTTGTCAAATCGAATGGCCTTTCTCAATTCTCCTTCTCAGCCTCTCTGTAGCATTTGATACAGTTGGTCACTCTTCTCCTCGATATTCTCTTCTCTCTAACTTTTGGGGACATTGTTTTTGAATGGTTTTCCTCCTACCTATTGGCCTGCTCCTCAGTCTCCTTTGTTGGATACTCACCCTGCTCCCTCCCTCCAACCATTGGTGTCACATAAGTTTTTGTTCTGAGCCCTCTTTTCTTCTACCTCTATCCTACTTCACTTGGTGACCTCACTATGCTGATGATTCTCAAACTTACTTTTCCTGCCCTAATCTCTCTGCTAACCTTCCAAATCTGTCATCACCAACTGCCTTTCAGACATCTCAAACTGGATGTCCAGTAAATATCTTAAACTCAACATGTCTAAAACTGAATGCATCTTTTCCACTAAACTCTCCCTACCTCCTACCTTCCCTATTATGGTCAAGGGCAACACCATCACCCCAGTTCTCCAGGATCACACTCTAGATATCATCATCAATCCCTCACTATCTCCCACCCCGCTATGTCCAATCTACTCCCAAAGCCTGTCAATTTCACTTTTGCAACATCTCCTGAATATGCCCCCTTCTCTCCTCTGACACTGCCACCACTCTGGTGCAGGACCTCATCACCTCATGCCATCATTATAATAATCTTCTTGTGGACCTGCTCAAATCTCACCCCAATCCAATATATCTTCTTTATTCAGCTTCTAAAGCGATTTTCCTAAAGCATAGGTCCAACTCTGTCACTCCCTTCCCGATACCAGTGTCTCCTTATCAACTTGAGCATCCAGTATAAAATTCCCTGTTTATTATTCAAAGCCCTTCATAACCTAGCCCCTTCCTGACTCTCCAGGCTTCTTGCATCTTACTTCCCACCATGTACTCTTCAACCCAGTGACACTGGCTTCCTTGCTGTTCCTTAAACAAGCCACTCCATCTCTTGCCTCCAGGCATTTTCCCACGTTCCAGGCCCCATGCCTGGAAAACGCTCCCTCCTCATATCTGCCTCTTGACTTCCCTGGCTGCCTTCAAGTCTCACCTAAAATCCGACCTTCTATAGGAATGCTTTCCCGACCTCCCTTAATTCGAGTGCTGTCCGTTCCCCAGTCATTTCTCATTTATCCTGCACATAGCTTGTTTGTACCTAGCTATGTGTTTTCTTCCCCATAAGCTCCTCGAGGGCAGTGAATGTCTTTTAAATCTTTTCATATTTGAATCTCAGTTCTCTCATCTGTTAAATGAGGATGATAATAGCACCTCCCTCTTGAGGCTATTGTGAACATTAAATGAGAATGCGTGTAAAACCCTTTGCAAACATTAAAACATACAGACACTAACTTATTATTGCCTGCAATTCATATCTCTATGATTTTTTAAAAGGTGTTTTCTCATGGGGCAGCTAGGTGGAGCAGTGAATAGAGCATCAGCCCTGAATTCAGGAGGACCTGAGTTCAAATTCGACCTCATACATATAACACTTACTAGCTGTGTGATCCTGGGCAAGTCATTTAACCCCATTGCCTAGCCAAAAAAAAAAAAAAAAGGTATTTTCCCTAGGACAACCAGGAGAGTGCAGTTGTATAGATGACTAATCCAAAGTTGTCCCCAAGGCTCTATCCTCCCAGAAGTTTTGAGATATTCCATGTCCTGCTTGGCTATTACTTCCTGATGGTTGCATAGCTCTATGTCTTATTTATCGCAGTAGAAAGCAAGCTGCTTGGGGCCAGGAACTACATCTTTTCCTAATTTAGCATTACCCATAGAACCAGGCACTCTACTGTTCAGAAATAAATGTCCTATAAATTAATGAAAAATGGATCAGCTTGATTTTTTTTTCTAAAAGGAAATGTACTTTGGGCAAGATTTTGAATGCTCTCAATGTTTCCTTTTTGAATGAAAGACTGGTGGGCAACAAGAGGCTAGCTGGTGATCACTATAGAAACCAGCCAGGGAAGGGGCAGTTTGGTGGCACAGTGGATAGAGCACTGGCCCTGGATTCAGGAGGACCTAGTTCAAATCCAGCCTCAGACACATAACACTTACTAGCCGTGTGACCCTAGGCAAGTCACTTAACCCCATTGCCTAATCAAAAAACAAACAAACAAACCAAAACAAAACAAAACAAAACAAACAAAAAAAAAAACCCCAGAAACCAACTGCCAGCCATTAGCTGGCATTAAACCACAACTGGTCAGCTTGGGTTAGTAGAGATGCTTCAAAGGAGTTAAGTTTAATAGCTGATGTTGCTGGAAGATCTGGTTGCATGCAGGGAGAAAACATGCACACAAACACACACATACACACATACACACACAAAAGCAAAGAATCATCTCTAGAGGACATGAATTTTGCCAAATATAATAATCTAAGTCGAATGAGGTGTAGCATGAGGCTGAGGGAAAACAGTGAGGCAAGCTGGAATGACCTGGAAAAACTATATGCCTAAATAACCTGAATCATCTTCAGGGTGAAACAAGAATGGTTATGGAGGGTCATTACAGAGACAAAATATCCAACGTGAAGAATGCAATTCTGTGATTTTTAAGAAACAATGATTCTATGACTTATGGACTTCTGTGGAATAAGGGACTAGCATGGCAGCCATGTCCCTTCTGATATCTTAATGATACTGTGGCTTGGCAGCTCAAGATTCCAATATGGTTGTGATGAGAAAAAACTAAGTACATCTTTTTAAAAAAAAGTTTTTCTAATTATTTACTAAAAAGCCATTGGACGATATGATACATAGATTTTCTTTCATATTGAATCATAAATAGAGTTTGTGCCCAAATGACAAGAAGCTTTATGCTAACAATTGGGGGAAATAGGTGATAGGGGGAGAATTCACAGATTATAGCTGTGAATTAAGGAAAAAGTGGTGCAGTTTATTGAGAATTGGACCTGGAGTCAAGAAGACCTGAGTTCAAAAACCACCTCATATACTTACTAACTGGGTAACACTGTGTGAATGACATAACCTCTGTCTCCCTCAATTTCCTTGCTAGTCAAATGGAAATAATAATAATAGCACCTAACTACCAGGGTTGTTGTGAGAATAAAATGAGATAATATTTTGCAAAGTGTTTTACAATTTGAAACATGCTATGTAAGTTCTAGTCATTATTACTGTTAGTAAAAGTGCCTACAGATCTTGCTTTATGTAAGTGGATCATTCCACAAAGCTCTATGTGAAGCAATTTTTACATAATGTGAATTTGTCCCAGGCCATCTGCTTCATTTAGCCTCTATAAGAAAGGTATGCAAAACAATACCTTTATACAAGTCATAAAATATACTAACTGCAGACATATTAAATAATTTACCATGATAATAAATAGAATTATGAAATGAAAAGTATAGAGAATGATAAAGTATATGCATAAATATACAGTAAAGTTAACATAAGTGTGCAGTATGTTTCCCCTTCCCCACCATTGCACCTAGCCTTTATCACTGGTGATTGTGTAGGATTTAAAAAAAAAATTAATTAATCTATTTTGAGTTCTCAACTTTCACTTCCATAAGTTTTTGTATTTTAAATTTTCACTCCTCCCTCTCCAGCTCCCTTCCCAAGACAGTGCACAATATGATATAGGCCCTACATATACATTCCTATTAAACATATTTTCACATTAGTCATGATTGTACAACATTTTTAATGAAGCTCTGGAGAGATGTTTGGGCAGTGGTTCTTTTTTCCTCATGTATCTGATGATAGCAAGCAATATTATCCTCTACTCATCTTTGAACTTTTAAAAATCGGGAAATATTTGGATCCATCTTTTCAATACAGGAAAAATTTCTCTCAAATTCTGAAAAAATTTTGGTTTTGGTTCAATCTTGAGCTCCTAAGCTTCCCCTTCTTCTTCTGTAATCTTTGCAGATAGCAGCTCAATCAGATCCTTATTCAGAATTTTCATTCAAACTTCTTTCAGAATTCTTTATGTTAAGTTGAATTTGTGTAATGTGAATTTGCATAAAGCAAGAACTGTCTGTAAATGCCAGATGTGTTCTATGCATATGTTTATACACAGATTAGTATATCAGTGTGTCAATATTGAGGCCTTTGATACTTTGACATTCCTGTGATTTCATCACTGAGGATGGTCCTTGCAGTGATTCTGATGTTAACCTCTTTGTGCTCTCTTGCCCATGGAGATGCTTGTGTTCCCATAAATCTTCCATAGGTTATCTGGCCAATATGCTAGCAATGGTTCCCTTCTTTATTTAATGTCTCACAGGTCCCCAATACATGACTTGTTTTGACCATATGTTGTCTTTCATTCCGAATACCTGGACCATTTATTTTTGTTGTTGTTGTCATACCCACTTCAGATAATATTTTTATGCATTTATTTGCAAATTGTTATTAGTAACATGTTATAACATACATGTCCTTACCATGGTCTTTTGAAATGTGTTTTGTGATATTTATACTTTAAATTCTTAAAAAATCATGGTAGTGTATGGTTCACTGTAATTTTTAATCATTGGGAGAATATTGCTATTAAAAATTGTGTGTGTGTATGTGATAGTAGACAATTCAAGATTGTCTTTCAAAGATGTACTTTCAAAAATTCATTCCAGTTTGATATCCTTTAGCTACTTAATTTTAGGCCCAGGTCAGACCCTTACAGTTAACCAAAGTAGGAAATAGATATAATTTATGTGAAATAATATGACTTGGAAGTACACTTTAAAAAAAAAACGAAGTTGTATTCCTGAACAGCTAGTAAAATATCAGGAATCTTCATAAATGAAATGAATTAGAATATGATAAGATATAATACAACTACAGACAGATATGCTTTCTTCTCATGTCCATGGAAAACTAACTCTCAGAAATATCTTGAAGGCTCACAAAGGGAAAGAATATAGTTTTGCAATGTATATTAGAGTCAAACTTGTGTCCTAGTTGTCCATTGCCTAACTTTTTAGGGAAAAACAAAACACCTTTACTACAGAGTTGAAAAGCCAGTGGTGGAAAAGCCACTGACAAGTACTGAATCTTTATTTGTATGTTTAAGTCAGGTCCTCTGATGATCCAAGAAAGTGGAGAGAGATGATCTCATAGGTGGAATTCATTCCAACTTGCCACCCTTAATCCTTCACCCTGGTGCAGCAGAGTGGGGTGGGAGAGAGGAAAGAGAGAAAAAGGGAGAGAAAGAGACAGAGAAAGGTAGAGAAGAAAGAATTGATCAGAAATAGTTGTGAAGAGGGAAGACAATTTGAAGACACTACATGGTGAAAGAAAAAAAAAATGATAATCAGGAAGATCATTTGACAGTAGATTCTATCCATGCCAAATGAATTCAAATCAATAAATATTTATTACTTATTATCTTCAAAACACTGCACAATATCCTTTCAGGGAACATTTAAAAAAGAATATGATATATTTCCTACCCTCATAGAACTTATAATCTTATCAGGCCTGGAGTGAAACACAAATATTCTAAAAGAGAGATTTTTTTAAATGGTTCAATCCTATCTGTCACAAATGCATATTCTCAAATTCATCTTTGATGCATATCCTTAAATCATAGATCTTAACACTTACAAGTATAACGTGGGTTGTCCAGGAGTGCTTTGCATGTTATTGTTTCTAGATTAATTCTGAGAATGATTACAGGATGAATATTTGTGCAAGGGGTGAAGTTGGCTCTGGAGAGGAGAAACATTAAGAAAGGGGAATCAATATGTCTGTCTTCTAAAGTCAGTTCCTTTTCTACCAGTCTTTCCACAAAGAGTCTGGAATCTATCTGTATTTTCTCTTCAAGGAGCAAGTACAATGTTTCTTCTCTTCAAATCCGCCCCTCAAACAGAGACAGTAAGTAATCATCTCCACCAGTCTGAAGTCATGCCTAAGCCAGCAGTATGTAAAACACTACAGGGCAGCCTGAATTACATAAATCATCTTGTCTAAAACACCTTTCATTTTCTAGAAAAGGGACTTAGACTTAGAAAGGTGGAATTACTTGCCCAAGTACTCGTAGCCAGTTAGTAATGAAGCCTGAACAAGGATGAAGATGTCATAACTCTATGACTAGAACTCATCTTGAATGGTCAGGCAATATTTGTAAGGTCTATTATCCCATAATGCCCAACTCAATTTCATGGTTTCTTCCATTTTGGGTCAAGGGAAAGAAAGCAATCCAATTTAATTCAATTCAGTAAAACATTTTTTTTTCTGTCTAGAAAGAAATCACTCCATAAATAATTCCCAAACCAAGGATTCTCAGATTCTCAAAGAGTAAAAAGATTGTCTAGCCTGTTCTATGAATAAATTTGTTGGGCAGTTTTCTCATTGGACCAGGAAACAAACATATAGTAAACAAAAAGGAATAGATTCTCAGACTGTGCCCTGATATTTGTCCGGGGTACTCAGCCTCTAAGGACCATAGGTTCATATGTTTAAAGGACCTTGAGATATTCTCATTTTACAGGTTATTTAACTGAGGCAGAAAGATATTAAGTGACTTGCCCTGGGTCACAAATTCAGTGAGTATCCTGAGGCAAGATTTTAATTCAAGTCTTGCTGATTCCAAGCCCAGTATTGTACCCTTGTGCCATCTAGCTGTCACCTAGGAAATGTTGCCAACAAGTCCATTTAGTTTTCCTGCTGCAAGTACTTTGTTTTGAATTGATGATAAGACAAGGGACTGGTTCAAGATCAAGAGTAGTTCACTGCTTTACTAGTGATTTTTTTTCCCCAATAGTAGGTTGACTGCCTTCAGGAGAAGGGTATCTGCCAGGAAGGGCATACCCCATCAGTCGCCATTTGTTGTGGCTAGCATTCCTCTTATTCCATACTGTGGTTTGTGTGTTTCTACTCTCTCTGCTCCAGTGTCTTAAGTAATGACAACCCTCCCCTTCACTTTCTAGCCTGAGTTTAACATCTGAGTTTCTAGCCTGAGTTTAACATCTACTGTTGCTTATAATCTCTGTGTCTGTGTCAACTGTTGGTACTTTTAAGTAACCTTCACAACCTAACATCTAGTTTGTTTATCAGTGAAAGAGAGGGGTAGATCTTTCTGATCAAACAACCACTACTGACACCTGGACCTTGTGAGATTCCAATACTCCATGTCCACAGCCTGACGAACCTACTAAGGTCACCTCACACCCCTATCAATCACTAACCTAGTAGGGACAGAAAAACTTCTAGTATTACCAACATGAGGGACAATATTTTGCCCCTGAAGATGCTTGGGGGTCCTCTACATCTACAAATGCCATACTAAGTGTCAATCTCAAACCACATAACTGACCTGCTTCTGAGACTACTTCACTGTGACAGATTTATTGAGTCTGGGGATCTTAGCCAAACCCAGTCTAGCCCATCCTGTCAGTAACCTGTTCCTATCTTCAGAAAGGTTCTTATTTGTATAAAGTCAAGGGATCTGAATCCACATTGTGACTTTGCTACTTACTACCTGTCTGACTTTGAGCAAGTCATTTCATGTATTTAGGTCTCAGTTTCCTAATTGATAAAATCTATCTAGGCCTTGGTCTAGATAATTCTAATAACTTATTTAACTCTAAGTCCTGTGTTTGCTGAATTGAATAACATGTGTTGCTCAGTACAACGTAATGCTTGAAATTCTTGGCTGGACAATGCAAAACAGCTCTGGAAATGCATCAGGTGTTTATTCATGGTTTCACAGGCTATGGCTACACAAGTTCTGCTAATTCATAATCCAGTGCTCCAAACACCAGACTATCCTGTCGCTCTGATATCATACCTAAGGCAATGTACTGTGTAGAATCATAGAATATTATTTTTGCTTCTGACAAAGCTAAACAAACCACTGGAAGGAATATTTTGTCAGAAGTATACTATTCAAACAATTCATGAAAGCCTTATAAATGCAGGCTAGCTTAATTTGGAATATGCCTTAATTCTAAGGTTAAAGGTCCAACTCATAAAAATAACATTTCAGAGGCAATCAACAAATATTTCTTAATTAACTCAAAGTGTGCTGAGATTTGTGTCATGTACTCTGGAGAAAGAAGTCTAGGGCATTGTCCCAGACTATGAGGAGATTACATTCTACTTAGGATCCACATGAAAATGCTAACTGGTCCTATGCTGTTCTAGAAATTTAATAGATATTATTGTAAATGTTTGTTGAATTAAGTTCATCTTGGGCAAGGATGGTTAGATGAGGCTTTGAATTTAGTTGACATCCTCTTAATTTATGGCTAATTTGAAGTGATATAATTAGCAAGTATATTTTGTGTGTTTATTGTTACCTTATAAAAATATATATATATATATATATATATATATATGTATATGTATATGTATATGTATATGTGTGTATGTGTGGGTGTGGGTATGAGCAGGGAAGATTCCATATTTGTAACTTAATTCATGTGGGGATGTCTAGATGTGGTAACAACCTTACCAATTTGTTGTTCAGTCATTCAGTTCTGTCCAACTTTTTGTGACCCAGTGAACTATGCTGTTAGTGAAGTGATTTGCCATTTCCTTCTCCAATGGATTAAGATAAACAGAGGTTAAGTGACTTGCCCAGGGTCACACAGCTAGTAAGTGTCTGAGGCTGGATTTTAACTGAGGTCTTCTTGATTCCAGGCCCAGAACTTTATCCACTAACTGACCTACCTGCCTTTCCCCTTACCAATGCAGGCTAACAACTCATATTTTAACCTGTAGTCATAGAGAGTTGTCTATATTGTGAAATATTAAATGACTTGTTCAATGGTCACAATCTAGTACAGATGGGTCTGAAGCATAGCTTGAACTCAGGCTTTCCTCATACCTTACACACAAGACCAACCCGTTTATCCATTATACATGTTCTGCCTCTCTTGTAAATGTGCACCCCTAAGTCATGTTGACCTTCTTTCTCATATCTAGCACCTTAAAGAAATTATTTATTAATTATTTACCATGAGACAAATCAAACAATGACTAAACTTTCCTTACTACATGCCTGTCCCTGTGGTAAACACTAGGGATGCAGAAAAAAAAAAAAAAGCAGAGAGTTCTCCCCTTCAAGGAGCATATATTATCATGACATATAAACTTTTGACCCCAAGTAGACCCAAAGTTTTGATATATCAGAACCTAGGAGTCCACATTTTAGGAAGCTAGATCAAATCCAAGATAGTGAGGATGCTAGTCCATGTCTAAGAACCGGTTGAAGAACTCTGGGTGTTTATCGTAGAGAGCAGAGGACTCTGGGTTGTGATGTTCTTGATGGCTTTCTCCAAGTATTTGAAGAACTCTCCTGTGTGAAGAATTCTACTTGTTATCTCTGGAGGTCAGAACTAGTAGCTAAGTGGCATGATTGACCAAATGCTGGACTTGGGAGTCAGGAAGATCTGAGTTCCAATCTTGCTTCAGCCACTGGCTAGCTTAATGTTCCTGGGTAAGGCAATTAATTTCTCTCAGCCTCAGTTATTTCATCTTTAAATAACTTACAGGATTGTTGTGCATATCAAATGAAATTATATATACATATATATGTACATATATATCATTATGCAAACCTAATGAGTTATATAAATGTTAGTTATTATTAACTATTATTAATAGCAAATGGTGAAAGTTGCACAGGCAACTTTAGGAACATGTTACTAACAAAGGAGGGAAATACAAAGCAGATTTGGGGAAGAGTGAGTTCCTATTCCTTCACTGGAGGTATTTACAATGACCCTGGAAGCCCACTTGTTGAGAATGTTGTAGAGAGGAATCTTACTTAGTTTATGATGGGCTACATGACTTCTGTGGCCCCTTCCCACACTGTAACTTTATGACACTGTGATATTGACAATTTACTAAAATAATTAACAATGTAGAGTGGCCCAGTTTGTGGCTATACCTACAACTGAGCTGGGGTGTTGCTTACCTTACCAGTTGTCATTTTTTAAAAAATCAAGCCAATGAATTATATTTTACTGAATTACTGAAGTTTAGGTTTTTGGTTTTTGTTTGTTTGCTTTTTGGGGAGTGACAGATTGCTTTGCATTTGTGACTATGGCCATAGTTTTAAATTGATAATGGAGCTCAGGATATTTATAATTTTCCCTTTTCCCTTCATCTACACCTCTTTTTTCTCTCTGATCCCTTGTTGTACTAGACATGGGAAATTATGCATGGGGTGATTCCTTTATGGTTTTGCTTATGTTTGATCCTTGACTTTATTGACTTACAGAAAGGATCTGTAGAGGAGAGAGACTGACAAAAGCTAATCTGGTGAAATCTGAAACATTTGGTCAGAATTGGGACATGCTGATCTCATGAGACAAAATAACCTTTTCGTGGACCCGTGACAGTGTTGACTACTATCAAACAACATTCTTAGCAAGGAACACCATGGCTTGTAAGGATAATAGCATCCTTTAAAGAAGAAAAGAAACTAGAATAGATAAATCTGATTATATCTGAACTCTCCTGTTGGGGAAGATTTTTTTTTAAAATTCACATCAATATGATTTTATTTTAAGTATGTCTTTTTTTGCAATTTTGTTGTGATAATTTTCTGAAAAGCGGCATCTGGGATAGGTAAAATTATAATAAACTTCCATCTTCTCCTAACGTGACAGCTCTATTTTACTGTAATGAAACAGCCCTCATATGGAAAATTCCAAAGGGAGAAGTCATTATCAGGAAATACCACCTGCTGTAATTATGCGGCACCTTTCACCCCAAAGTTCTAGTTAAGCTGATACATCGATATCCGAAATAAAGCAACTGCTTCCCTCTTTATGTAAATCCAAGGCATTATTATGTTCTATTCTTTTCTCTGCCCTTGAAAGATCAAACCTATGAAGGGAAAGAGAGCAGAGGAGGAGTCCTGCCAATCCCTTTTGGATACCCTAATAGAATGAGGATTTTTCTGAGCTTAAGTAGGAAGATGTTCACCCAAAATTATTGACTCCCTGGCCACTGGCTAATGCAAAAAAGGTACAGAATCATCCAGCAGCCATTTAATGAGAGTAGTAAAGTAGGTGTTGTGGCAACAGCTGTATGACACCAGCCTTAGCTGTCCCCATCGGCTGCAATACTATGAAATACAGTGCTCAGCTTTGTGAGTGCTACCTTGTTCCAAATATGTATAACATCATAGATGTCCTCCACTTTGCATAGTTTTGGTGAAATGTGAAAAGGTTCTCCAAGCATTAATTTACATAAACCTTTTTTTCTTAATGAAAAGCAAAATGATAATTAATAACAATTTAATTCATATTTTATATTCATATCACTTATATTTTCCACTATATACCTCTCTCTTTCTTCAAAGAGCTATTCCTTCTAACACTGAACAAAAAAAGGCAAGAGAAATGTTCAGCAAAACCAATATAATAAGTCAATCATTAAATATAGTGTTCCACACCAATAATCCTCAACCTATGCAAAAAGGGGAACCTTTTCATATCTTCTCCTTAGCACCAGATTTGACCATTACATTTCCACAACATACAATTTCAAATGTTTTCTTGATCTTCTTTCCATTTACATGGTTATAGTCATTGTGAATCATCTATTTTACATTGTGTCAGTTCGTATGTTTTCCCATACTTCTCTGTCCACCGTATTAATTGTTTCTTACTGCATAACAATTCATTGCATTCATGCAATTTATTTAGCCATTTCTCAATCAATTGGTATCTATTTTCTTTCCAGTCTTCTTTCCTTCCTTTCTTCCTCCCTCTCCCACTTTCTTTTCCTTTCTTTCTTTTTCTTTCTTTCTTTCTTTCTTTCTTTCTTTCTTTCTTTCTTTCTTTCTTTCTTTCTTTCTTTCTTTCTTTCTTTCTTTCTTTCTTTCTTTCTCTCTATATATATAGAATCCCGAACTTCTGAGGGTCCATTTTAGTGACATGGCTGTGGCTTTTTCACTACTTATATTATTTCATTACAACAATTATTCATTGTCCAGAGAGAATTCTCTCCTTTATATGTTTATTTAGGAATCAAGCATAAAACATCTGTGAAGTGTCAACAGATCTGAGAAGAATTGGAACCCACCAAAAAAAATCACTAAAAGATATAGATAGGATAATCTAGTAATGCTATCCAGTAAGATGCCTTAAAAACTTCCTCAACATTCTTTATGTTGCTTATGCTTCGTCTCATATATTCTTAAGGTGGTTAAAAATTAAAGCTGCAGATTTGTTTCTTATTTTGATGCACACTGACCCTTGTAAGAATCAGTGTAAGAAGTTAATAGACATTGATCATTTCTTCCAGGGTAAGGATAGTTCACCTTCCCTTTTTGTCTTCCCAGTAAATGCGCCACAATTCTGCTTTCATTATAAGTGGACTCCTTAACGCATAAGTGCATTTGCAAATGAGTTCCCGGAACATGCTAACAGCATTTCTTTCTGGATCATTTCCAAAATGGGCACAAAAATCAAGAGTCGCATTTTTTAAAAATAAAGAAAAGGAGGAGGAAAAAAGTATAGTCAGGCAATCATTCAATGGCTGTTAAATAAAAACATTTTCACATAAATGTGATTACTTAAGAAATAAAGCTGGGAGTCTGATGGACTGGAAAGAGCAATGGAAAATGGTCTTTCCCTGAAGTTCAAACCTATACCACAAATCACAGGATTCATTAATTATGGGCCATGGGAACCCAGGAGTCACTTTTTAAAAAGCATCCTGCCTTTATGCTTTTGTAATTAAACCAGAAAGGCAGAAATGAAGTTAAGAATTGAAGAATTGATTATTTATTAATTACAGCAATCTGTAAACTGAAACTTTGGCAACATGCCAAGAGTTTTTCCTTTGTTTATGCAGCACATTTCTTCTGTAATTTCTTTTCAGTAATATAAGGAAAATACTTGACACATTGGTTGAAAGATGGAGAACCCACCAACCTATTCAATGGGGCATAGATTATAATGCCCCAAATGAGACTGCTTTGAAAAGAAATAGATAGATATGTATCTCTGAACAATACATATTAAGTAAAGATATATATAATCTATAAAAAATATAAGTGCATATGTATATACTACACATAATTACATAAAATTACCATACTATATGTCTGTATTTACTATGAATTATTTTGTATTTACTTCACTTCAAAAAAAGATTGTATACTTTTCTTTGCCCCTCTGATCTCTGTCTCTTTTACCATTGTGTTCTTCATTATCTTTCCAATGAAAATGTGAGTAAAAGCTGCAATCATTCTTTTATATACACTAGAATTGAGAAAAATTAAGTGTGACCTATTTAAATTTAGAAGCCTAAAGGAAGGGTTCCAGCAAATTGGGGGAGGGGTGAATCTTCCTTGGAATATCTATAGGGAACAAGAGCATGAGTCAGTAAGGATGAGATGGTATGTATGAGCTACAATCTGCACTGATGGAGAGAATACCTACCTGCATGATCCATTGAAATATGAGAAAACTATGATAGGGTCAAGCCAAAGGGGCAGTAGCACATTCAGGCTTTAAGAATAATGTTCAATCTCCTGAGGGCTGGCTGAGCAGTAGGAAGATTTGCTACCACCAGGTGTTGCTGCCTTTGACCTTGTTTTCTCTTCTCCTTCCCTTCTACCCTGTCGTGATGTACCAAAATGCATCTGGGATACTAGACTGCTTACACTAATTTGAGATGGGAGTCAATGACTTTTCCTTCTAGCGAGATGGAGGACCATCTTGACATTCATTACCACCTTTAGCACTGATTATCTATTACTGATTATTATAGATTGTTATATATTTATATGTTATATATAGATAGATACATACCTATCTCTATTTCTTTTCAAAGCAGTCTCATTTGGAGAATTACACTCTATGCCCCATTGGATAGGTTGGTGGGCTCTCCATCTTTCAACCAATGTGTCAAGTGTTTTCCTTATATTGCTAAAAAGAAATTACGGAAGAAATGTGCTGCATAGACAAAGGAAAAATTCTTGACATGATGCCCTGACCTCCAGTCTCCTGTGCAATGTCATCTAGCCTACTGATCCAACCCTTGCCTTACCATCAGCCTTGCTGCTATCCTTTGCACCTGCTATGCAGTAGAATATTCTTTTATGTGCTGTTTCCCTTAGTTAGAAGGTGAGCTCCCTAAGAGCAGGGACTGCCTTGGTTTTTCTGTCCTTATTTCTAGTGTTTGGTTGGCATGGTACTTGGCACATAGCGAGTACTTAATAACAATAAATAGACTTTAAATTCATCAGTAATGAGTTTTTTTTTTCCTTTTTTCATATTTTTAAACCTTTTAATTAGTAGTATATGGATTATTTTATAAAACAATCTACTTTCATTATAATTTCTACATTATTTGAATACACATTTTATTACCAATATATTAATGATTGAGCAAATCATGATTTCCATAAGATGAGGGTAAAATCTCTTTTTTCAGACATATTTCAACCACTTACACAATTTGTGAGCTAATCTAAAGAAAAAATTCTTTGAGGGAATTCAGTATAAAAGAAAGAGTATGCTGATGACAACTGAGACCTGGATTTTCATTCCAAACCTGCCACTAACTCACTCTGTGACCTCAAGTAAGTCATGTTATTCCCTGGGCCTGATATAAAATGAAGATATTGATTTAGTTGACCCCTAATGTCTTTTCAGCTCTGTGATTCTGATTTTTGTCAAACTTTGGAAAGATTTCCTAATACTAATTATTTAAGGTTTTACTATGGAATTTGAATGTTCTTTATTAAAAAGCAACATTCCAGCTCATCAAATGCTGATTTATCAAAAATATGAGATATCAAAGAAAGCTCAGCTTTTTAGCTTTCTACATCTTTTTTCTTTTAATCAAGAAAAAAGAGGGGGCAAAAAATTAAGAGGGGACAAAAGGAAGAAAAGGAGAGTGAAAGAGAGAGAGTGTGTTAAGGCAGCAATGATTTCAGAAAAACCTGGAGTTTTATCAGTTTACTCTGACACATTCCCAGCAAAATGCTTCAGGCTGTCAGCAAGATCACATGACTAGAATTTCTGTGTATGTCTGTTTAAGAGCCTGCAATGCTCCTTGGCTCCAGTCTCACATGTGTGCTGTGTGATGCCAGGGTTGCCATGGTAAGTACATATTGTGCATCTTTTTTTTTTAATCTGCTACATTCCAGATGCAACAGAATTCAAATTAATTTTGCAAGAAAATCATTGAATGAATGAAAAAGCTTTCCTACACTGGGGTTAACATTTTAGAAAGAACAACCAGCAGCATGTGGACTGTCCTTAGACTTCAGAAGAAACCCAGTTGCCACCCATTCATTTTATTCTAATTACATGCAGCTACCTCTGAAATACTCAATGCATTACATACGCAAACATTATGCTCTATCACCTTCTGTTTCACTGTTTCCTCTTTTGGGATATGAGTTAGATGATAAGTTTAGCTGCCAAAACTCTCAGTATTAGTTTTTAAAATTTTTATATTAACCCGCCAAGAAAAATCCCCCCTCAAAAAAGTGGAATTAAAAAGAAAACCTAGCTGGAACATGAGATATTCCAGAAACTGCTGGTATTTAAACAAGAAGTCAACGTCTGTAGAAAATTTCGCAAATCATGATCTCGGAAGATACTCTTGGGTCTAGAGTACAGATTTAGAGAAAGAAAGGATCTTAAAAGGGATCTAGTACAACCCCCCTCCCCATTTTGCACTTGAGTAACAGAGGCTCTGAGAGTTGAAATGACTTGCCAAAATCACACAAGTAGTAAGTTGCCAACATAGGATTCAAACTAGGGAATGCTGCTAAATGTTTATTAACTGACTTTCCATAAGTATATGATAGACTTTAAGTTAATGTGCAGTATTAACATTTTCTCTATTGCTTTCTTAAATCTAGACAATCAACAGAGCAATAAAGCATGCCCCAAATTGTAGCATTTACAGATTTCCAATGCTTGCCCTGAGAAATCAAAAATCAACTCTCATTTGCCACCCACCCCCGCATAAGAATAAATTTGTAGCTTTTGCCCATGCTTCCACACAACTGTGAAGTGAACATTCACAAACAGGTAAACTCATCAAATAGGATGATGGAGCTGGGAAAGATAGTTCTAAGAAAGCTCATCTTTGCTCCCTGGGAAGATTCCAAAGCTGTAGCCTCCATGTGCTATTGTCTGCCATAAATTGTAAGCCTTCTCTGTGACACATGCAATTTGAATTCACACACACACACACACACACACACACACACACACACACACACACACACACACATACACACACACGCACACATACACAACACCCATACATATGAGAGCAAAATTTTCTTCTGTTAAAAGATACGTAGGCATTTTTCAAAAGTGATATTTTTAAAGTGTTCCTCCTTATACAAGATTGTGTAGATTTTGCCCTGGGGCAATGTCTATCCTACCTATCCCACCCCACCCCAGTCACTGCTGCGGGAAAAGGAGTGGAAGTAATGATTCTATGTAGTGAGTCAAGAAATGGCTGAGGAAGATGAGCATTGGCTAGGCAAATTTTACTATAGAGAAAAGGGTCTTTAAAGAGTTGAGCTAGGGGGCAGCTGGGTGGCGCAGTGGATAGAGCACTGGCCCTGAAGTCAGGAGGACCTGAGTTCAAATCCAGCCTCAGACCAACCACTTGATACTTACTAGCTGTGTGACCCTGGGCAAGTCACTTAACCCCCAATTGCCTAAAAAAGGGGGGAAAAAAGAGTTGAGCTAACTAACTTCTGGAGGCCTGGTCTTAACAAGACTCTTAAACTTCATTTTAATGACTGACACTATACCACTAGATACGATACGATGCAATCAATTGGTCTCATTGCAGATTCAGGATCACATAGTCCAAATCCCCATCACCCATGACCCACTAGTTGGCAAGGTCAACAACAGAATATTGAATAATAACTGGGACTGTATCTATATGATGCCAAATATCTGTATAAACATTGGAAAGTTAGTATGTTTCACTGTTTTTCAATACCTATCTACATATTTGGCAGCTTCTTATAAGCACATCTTTAGGATAAGAGCCAACTTTTCATATTCAGAGACCTATAGCATTTTTGATGAAATTCTCTATTTTTTCCTTATCTGAAGATTCCAGATTTCCCTGCCCCACTGCTTTCTCTGTCCAATAAAATGAAATAGAAAGAAATAATTCCTAACAGTTGAACCAAGAGGTGGTTCTTGGTTCTCTTCCCAGATCCAGCACTCACTTCCTACCTGACCTTGGGGAAACAATTTCTTTCAACTGAGTTCTCAGCTGAATTGGAAATTTTTGGTCATGCATCCTGTTCTCCTTTTCCTCTGATGTATGTTTTATGTGTGTGTGTGTGTGTGTGTGTGTGTGTGTGTGTGTGTGTGTGTGTTTGTGTGTATATATATATTTATATATTATATTATTTATATTTATACATTTATATTTATACATATATATATACACACACATATGTGTGTATGTATATATAGATACTTCATTTCCCTTTTTTTCATATCTTCACTATATAATTTCTTCCCCATGCATGATAGCTTGTCTTTAGCAACCCCTCCTCATCCTTATCTGTTCTTTCTATATTACTCTCTCATGTATAGGGCATCATTCACTTTAGTCTCTCAATGATTTTATACTTTTTCCCTTTCCTTGATCTTAGAAAAAAGCTTACCAAAGGAAAGTAATCTAATATTTACAGTCACACTAAAATGACAAATAAGGCTTGATGAGTTGCACTTCACACACACACACACACACACACACACACACATACACAAGCACATATACACAGAGACAGATTTTCGTTGTCATAAGGAACAAAGATTTGAACCAAAGAAATGAATTTCTAATGATGGAATTTCAAGGTTCAGTTACTGACTAGAGCTGTATTAGGGTAACAGGGACCCTGTCAGCACTACTTCAATGTACTGAACATAGGCAGCTATCTAATACGTCTGTGTTTAGTCAGCTATATGTTTATCAAGTTAGTAAAAAGGAGGTTTTTTTTAAATCACCTGATGTACAAATATTCTATTATTAAATGTATTTATTTAATTTGAGCCCACAAAATATCTTATTGATTGCATTCTTTCTTGCTCCCCTCCCTGATTTTTCCTAATATCAGACATTTTTAGTGATCATAGAGTTGACCATTGAATTAGCAATGATACTAACAAAGAACTCAGACTTCATTAATCACCATTGCCTCTTCCGTTACTTTGTAAATGTGAAGAACAAAATAGTAGATTTTACTTTACTTTTTGAATTTATTTGAAACTTAGCATCTCTTCCACCTGAAGCATCAAATTAAAGAGTGAACATTTGTCCTGGGATGCAGATTAGCTGTGTTATTTTATTGTGTAAAAGAAAATGACTGCATCTAAAAGGGGTCTGATGAAGATACTGCTCAGGGATGCTCTATGCTCCAACTCCTGCTGACATTGAACAAACTTGATGTGAAGCTAGAACTTTTTCTAAGAAGGCCAATATTGCAGTTTGTGCCTTGATCATTTTGCATAGGGTCCCCAGCCCAGCCCAGCATGAAGCGGAGGCAAGGACATGTATGCTTAATTAGATTAGATTGTACTCTTAGGAAGCCCAGTTTTTAAGTGATCACATTACAACAGTAAGGCTACTTAACTTTTTCCTTTCCCTTTAAGAATTCAATTAAAAGTATGTTTCAGAAATTCAATTAGAGCATGAAATTAACTGAATTTATGAAAAAAAAAACTGCATTTGTGCCCTGGCATTCTGAAGAAGGATGCACTAAAGCAATTCACTTAATGGCTCTGAACATGTGATCTCAATTTAATAACCAAAGTGCCCTTAGCTGGCAAAGAACTTCCTGGTGAGATGTGCTCTGTATAATCCACCAAAGCATGTGATGGATTAAATACAAGGTAAGGGTCTGATATGTAAAGTTGGTTAATTTGAACAAACCAATGTAGAGCAGAGTGGGGTGGGTGGGGCTACACAATCTATGTAGGAACAGACTTTATTGTCTTGATATACCTTTTCAACTTACTGTAGACATGTCTCATTTGCTCAATATTGGGGGCAATATGTTGTTCCACATATATTAATTTTCTAGTAGTTTTTTTCTAATCTGTCCCTTTATTTTATACACAATTTTCTTCGTGAAGATGTAAAGGTAGCTCCCTCTCTCTGAAGTGAAAAAAACAAAACAAAACTATTTCCTGCTTTGAAGCCTTCTTCATTGTCTCCTCCAATTTGAAATATTAAATCCTATGTACTTAGGATATAGAATATAGTTTTTTGTTTATTTGTTTCTGGATACAATCTGTGAATTTTTTTTTATTGGTGTTTTGTTTTCTGAATTCATAGGTTCTAACAAGTTTGTTTTTTGTCAATTATTTTTTAATTTTTTTTACATTACGGTGTTCAGGTTTTTTACTTTCCCATGCTCTTTTAGGAGGAAGATCTGTTATCCTTAAATTGTGTCTACAGATTATATTTTTGAGATAAATGTGTTTTACTGTATGGAGTTCATGTGTTTATGTAATACTTTTTTTCTCCCTTCCAGATTGCTCTTTATTTGAGTATTTGTATTCCTTATTAGTTAGGAGTTCACTGTATGTTAGTTCTCTCTTTCACATTTTATAGAGAGACTCCTCAATACAGGTTTAAGTTTTTCTATTATGGAAATTATTTCTGCTGTTCAAGTCATAAATTCTGCCATCTGTTCTCATAAAATTCTTTTCTTGTCTCTTTAACTATTCTGGAACATCCTGCTATACTCCCATACTCTTAGGAATGCCCAGGGTTCTGTGTTTCAATAAGTGTTGGTTGAATTTCTTTTATCTTGCAACATTTCTTTAAAGCAGTTTGCAATCTTTTTATGTGTCTTGGTAGCCATCTCCCTTTCTGATTTTAATGACTTCCCTGTTTGGTTTATTTGCTGGTGCTCTAGGTTTTTAAACTGAATCGTCTTCTTTTAGAGATCTTTGATGGGTTTTATCTTTTATCCTCATATCCTTTGTCACTTATTTTCTGACTCACGTCCCTTTGGTGGTGTGTTTACCTTTGGTGCTGAACCTCTGTGCTATCTTAATCTCCTCCTATGCTGGAAGATTCACTTTTCGTCAGCCTTGTACCCTGTTTCAAGTAACTTCTTTGCTCAGGGGGTGGGGGTTAGAGAGAAGGTGGGAGAAGACTGGACCCAGCTAGAAGGCAGACCTATTTCTTTCAGGCTGCATTTATCCCACATACTAAGCCCCTGCCCTAGTTCTTCCCATTCTTTAGTTCTCTGGTTGATCTGAGTCAGTGTCTGTGCTTTTTGCAAGCTTTGAGGAGGTTGTTGTGTGCAGTTTCTGCTGGCTTAAGATTCTCTGACTTAGGAGCTGTCCTAGGCTGATCAGACTTATCTCCCTTCTCCAGAAATGACTGGAAAGATTTAATATCCTGCTGCTTCATGTAGCAGAATGATGGGGGTGAGGGAAGGAGTAGCCTTTGCTGGAAGTGACTACAAAAGTAAGGAAGATGAGAAGTGAATTCCAGAGCACAAACTTGGTATATCAGGTCATGATCCCTTTTGAAGCATGAAAACTGATCGGGGAGGGTGCTGAATTAGCACTATAGATTAGTGTTCTCTGTTGTCATTCCTAAAGATATCACATTGTTGGGTTTCCTGATTTCTTGGCATGTGACATGAAAGTCCAAATCTAGGCATTTTGAAAATTCTGAGTTCTTAAAAATGGTTCAATTCTTATACCAAACAAGGGTAATTGTACCCAGACATGACAGGTTAGATTTAAACATTTTCAATGACATGGTCACAATGTTTAAAAAGAACTTAAAATACTTTTTCTTCATTCAGCCATCTTTTATTAGGTATTTGTCATGTGCCATGCACTGAGATATGTGCTAGGGGTAAAAAAGACAGCAATGAAATAGTCCCTGCCCTCAAAGAACTTTCATACTTTGAGGGGAACAAGAAAAATTGATATAAATAAAGACAAAATATACACAAAGAAATTTCTGGCAGGATTGCATTAGGAACTAGGAGGACTAGAATATGTCTTATACAAGAAGTGGCTCTTAAGCTGAGCTTGGAAGGTTAAAGATTCTAAAAGGCAGAGATAAGAAGGGAATATATTACAAACATAGAGAACAGACTGTTCAAATGCATGCAAGTGGGAGACTGAATTGGACAGGGACCAAAAGTAGGCCAATTCAGCTAGAATGTAGTGTGAGTGGAGAGTAATATGCAATAAACCTGGAAAGGTAGACTGGAACTCAATACAAAAAGGCTTTAAGTGCTCAACTGAACAGCTGGTATTTTATCCCATGGGTATTTGAGAACTTATGTAGCTTGTTGAAAAGAGAATTGACATGACTATAACTGTATTTTAGCAACATCAATTTGGCTACTGTGTGAAGTATGTATAAGAAAGGGGAGAAGCATGAGGTAGGAATGCTGGCTATGAGGTTATTGCAATAGTTTGTATAAGAATTGACAATATCCCAAAGTAGGGTTGTAGCCATGGGAGCAGAGAAAAAGGGATGGATCAAAAACAAGTGGAAGTGTAATTGACACACTGATAACTGATTGGGTTCCCAGAGAGAAGGGTTAAGGATGACTCTGAGGTATGAACCTAAGGGATTAGAAGGATAGTGATGTTTTTAATAGAGACAGAGTAGTTAGAGACAGAAATAGTTTTGGGGAAAAGATAATGTAATTTGTTTTGGATATATTGCATTTGAGACGCCTAGTGTACATTCAGTTTGAAATATCCAAAAGATAGTTGGGAATTTTGGATGGCAGTTAAGGAGAAAAAATAATAATACTGCAGTGGATCTGTGTATCATTTGTAAAGAGATGAATGTTGAACATGTGGAAGCTGATGATATCATCAAGGAAGAGAGTTGTGAGAGAGGAGAAGGTTCATCGTCCTGGGGTACACCCACACACAGGGAGTGTGTCATGGATAACTTTCCATCAAAACTGCTTTAGAAGGAATGGTTAGGGGGGTCAGAGCCAAGATGGTGGAGTGAAAGCAATGATTTGCTTGAGCTCTCCCCCAAACCCCTCCAAATACTCATAAAAAATGGCTCTATACAAATTCTAAAGCAGCAGAACCCACAAAAAGACAGAGCGAAACAAATTTCCAGCCCAAAACAACTTGGATGATTGATCAGAAAGGCATCGCACCAGGCTGGGAGCAGAGCACAGTGCAGCATAGGCACACAGAGCACAGCGAACTTGGAGCAGGCCTCAGAGGACTGAATCACGGGCAGCTGTAGTGGTTTCCAGACTCCTCAATCCATGAATGCCAAAGACAACTTAGAACGTCAGTGGTAAAAGTCTGTTTCTGCAGTGCTGAGAGACGAATGCAGGGTCTCAGCTCCATTACCCAAGAGTGTGGCCCTGGGGGGGCAGCTGCTTCCTGAGCTTCTGTCCCACAGACTGAAGGGGAATCCAGTGGCTGATCAGAGAAGGATTGCAGAGATCTCTTTGCCAGTGCTGAGGCAGGAATCTCTTGCTTTCACCTTGCTTGGATCTGGGTCACAGTTCTGGGTGGTGGTCCTGGGATGAGGAGGAGCCCTGGCGTGGTGGAGCTTGTAGTGGCTATGGAGAGGAACCCCTCCTCACAGTTACAGGACAGAAAGGACTACTTGTGGTCATAGGCCAGGAAAGGAATAAACACCTCGCCCCTTATCATACCACCTTAGAAGAACTGAAAATTTACAGGTCCCTACAAGTATCACTGAAATCGACTGTACAAACCCCCGAAACTTGGGACGGTACATTCTCCACAGTGGAAGCAGACTGTTACCTTAACAAAGAGTTTAAAACTCAACTAATTGGCCAGGATCATGAGCAAGGAGTGCAAAAAGAGTCTGACTATATTATCTTACTTTGGTGAAAAAGAAGATCAAAATATACAACCAGAAGAAGACAACAAAGTCAAAGCTTCTACATCCAAAGCCTCCAAGAAAAATATGAATCAGTCCCAGGCCTTGGAAGAGCTCAAAAGGGATTTTGAGAAGCAAGTAAGGGAAGTAGAGGAAAAACTGGGAAGAGAAATGAGAGTGATGCAAGAAAATCATGAAAAACAAGTCAACAACTTGCTAAAGGAGACCCAAAAAATACTGAAGAAAATAACACCTTAAAAAATAGCCTAAAAATGGCAAAAGAGGTCCAAAAAGCCAATGAGGAGAAAATGCCCTAAAAAGAAAAATTGGCCAAATGGAAAAGGAAGTCCAAAAGATTACTGAAGAAAATACTTCCTTAAAAATTAGAATAGAGCAATTGGAAGCTAGTGACTTTATGAGAAATCAAGACACTGTAAAACAAATCCAAAAGAATGAAAAATTAGAAAAATGTGAAATATCTCATTGGAAAAACAACTGACCTGGAAAATAGATCCAGGAGAGAGAATTTAAAAATTATTGGACTATCTGAAAGCCATGATCAAAAAAAGAGCCTAGACATCATCTTTCAAGAAATTATCAAGGAAAACTGCCCTGATTATTAGAACCAGAGGGCAAAATAGAAATTGAAAGAATCCACAGATCTCCTCCTGAAAGAGATCCCCAAAGGAAAACTCCTAGGAATATTAGCCAAATTCCAGAGTTCCCAGGTCAAGGAGAAAATATTACAAGCTGCCAGAAGGAAACAATTCAAGTACTGTGGAAACACAATCAGGATAACACAAGATTTAGCAGCTTCTACATTAAAGGACCAGGGCATGGAATATAATATTCCGGAGGGCAAAGGAGATAGGATTACAACCAAGAATCACCTACCCAGCAAAACTGAGTATAATCCTTCAGGGGAAAAATGGTCATTCAGTGAAATAGAGGACTTTCAAGCATTCTGATGAAAAGACCAGAGCTGAATAGAAAATTTGACTTTCAAATACAGGACTCAAGTGGAACATGAAGAGGTAAACAGGAAAGAGAAATCATAAGAGACTTATTAAGATTGAACTGTTTACATTCCTGCATGGAAAGATGATATCTCATGTCAGTATTAGGGTAGTTGGAGGAAAAAAATTATGTATGTATGTATAGATAGATAGAGGGACAGGGTGAGTTGAAGATTAAGGGGTCATATCTGGAGAATAAAATTAAGGGATGAGAGAGGATTATACTCGGAGAAGAAGAAAGGGAGAGGTAGAATGGGGTAAATTATCTCACAAAAAAAAACAGAAAAGAAATCTCTTACAGTGGAGGGGAAATGGGGAAGGTGAGAGGGAATGAGTGAATCTTATTCTCATAGGATTTGGCTTAAGGAGGGAATAACATACACATTCAATTGGGTATGGAAATCTGTACAGGAAAATAGGGGGAGAAGGGGACAAGAGAGCAGGGATGATAGAGAGGAGGGCAGATTGGGAAAGGGGTAATCAGAAGCAAATACTTCTGAGGAGGGACAGGGTCAAAAGAAAGAATAGAATAAATGGGAGGGCAGGATAGGATTAAGGGAAATAGAGTTAGTTTTTCACAACATGTCTACTGGAAGTGTTTTGCATAACTGCACATGTACAACCTATATTGAGTTGCTTGCCTTTTCAATGAGGGTGGGTGGGGAGGGAGGAAGGGAGAAAATTTGAACCTAAAGTTTTAAAAACATGTTTAAAAAAATGTTTTCACATGCACTGGGAAATAAGAAATACAGGAAATGGGGTACAGAAGTCTATCCTGCTACAGGAAAATAGAAGGGGAAGGGGATAAGAGAAGGGGGAGAGATAGAAGAGAGGACAGACTAGGGGAAGGGATATTAAGAATGCATGCCATCTCGGGATGGGGGGAGGGTTGAGATGGGGTGAAAATTTGGAACTCAAAATCTTGTGGAAGTAAATATTGAAAACTAAAAATAAATAAATTTATATTTTAAAAAAAAAGAAGGAATGGTTATACCAGTAGGTGAAGAATCAAGAGAAAAGAATAAAAACAAATGAAAATCCAGAGACCTGAGAATTTCCTTGAAGAGGTGGTTTTAACAGTGTCAAATACTGTCAAGTAGTCAAAAGCAATGAAGATTGAAAGGATGGCATCAAATTTGGCAATTAACTTTGAAAGAGCCATTTAAGTTGACTGATGAGATTAGAAGTCAAATTGCAATGAATTGAGAAATGAGGGAGAGGCAAAGATGTAAAGGCAATAAATGTGTATTCCTGTTATTTCCTGTTTTGTTTTGTTTCTTTTCTTCTCTTCCCTGGGAGTTTGGCTCTTAAAGGGAGGCAGGATATCTGAAATGTTCAATTAAGGAGATGGTGGGGTCAACTGAAGACTTTTAAAGGATAGGTGACCTAGACATTTTTGAAGGCAGCAGGTAAGGAGTCAGTAGATAGAATAAAAATTCAAGAGAGAGCAGAATGATGTGCAGAAAAGGTGGGATCACATAGAGATTAAAGGATGCAATGGGATGTCAAGGTCACAAGTAAGAGATCTGGTTTTGGCAAGAAGAAAGACTGTCTCTGTCTGGAAGAACTAGAGAATGACAGATGATGCTTAGACATTTTACAATATCAAGAAGACAGGAAGAAACTCACTATGAATGGCTTCTGATTGTCTTTTTTCAACCAAGTATGAGATAAGATCCTCACCTGAGAGAGTAGTAGGAATAGGATGGTGTGGGACACAAGGAGAGAAGAAAATCACAATTGTTCCTGGCCATTTGCAAGGGTGATTTTGATAAAATCAAATGGAATTAAAATCACCTATTGAGTTATGGAAATTATTCTAGTCAGAGAAGTTATGACTACAGAATCTCAGGTGCTGGCAGGAAAGGCACCAACCATAGGCTCAGAAAGGGCCAGTATGCCCACCACCCAAGAAAAAGCCTAAGTTTAGAAAGACATCACTAGGTTGGTTGCAGGGTGATATATTTATTGGGTCAGAGGAGCTCTGGTTAAATGACATTCTATATCAGTGACAGGAATGTTCACAATAATGAAATCTCAAATCCTTGATGTATTAGAAATAAATATTAAAATAGCATTTTAGCCTCTATGTCTGTAAGCCATGACTTCTGAAGGGAAATAAGGATGACAAATGTAGTAGTCAGCCTCACTAAAAATCTCCACTGGCCTTGGCTGTCCTCCCAAATCTTTGCTTTGCTTTGCGTCTCACTCATTTCTTCTACATGAATCTGGTCTAGGAAGAGCTGAGCCAGTTATAATTTAGGAAGGGAGGGGAGGGGGAATTGAAAGGAAACAATTAGGACATTGTATTTTAAAGGGAGACAAAAACATCCGAAAAATTATCGAGATGGGCAAAATTAATCATATAAAGTCAAATGCAAGCGTACATGGGAACTCTGTTCTACATACCTTGGAAGAAGATCAGTGGACATGTCTTTTCTTTTGTAAATGGATAGAATAGAGAAAGCCCAGGAAAAAAAAAATCAGATAAGCAAGATAGCTTTGATTGTTACATGTTAAATTCAATATATATTTAAAAAGAAAAGTAAGCTGTTCATAGTATTTTCACTATTTCATATGCAATCTTCTTTTTCTGTTCTGCAATAAATATAGAAATTTTCATTTTATTTTCAATTTATTAAATTCAGAATTTGAAAAAATAGTATTACCTTTTTATGCAATCTTGCCGTCATTACTGTTCTAAATATATGATTGCATCAATTACCAGAGTGCGCACCTTTGAGGTGGAATATAGTTTTAGTAATCTGGGGAATTACAATTTTGATGTTGTAAAAATATTAAACTAGAAGTCTATTACCACAGTATAGTTAGCAAATTAAAATTTATTGAGTACCTACTATGTGCTAGGCACTTTGCAAAGCACTGGGATACAAAAGCAAAAGACAGTTCTAACTCTCAAGTAGCTCATAGTCTAATGGGAAAGACAACATGCAAACAATAATGCACAAACAAGCTGTTTGCAGAAAAAATTGAAGATCATCAACAGAGGAAAGACATTAGAATTAAAGGGGAATCAGGAAAAGCTTCCTGTAGATGGGATTTTAGCTCAGACATCAGGAAAGTCAGGAAGACCAGGAGGTTGGGATGAGGTGGGAGATCATTACAGGTATGGAAGGCTAGTGAAAATACCAGTTTTGCTCAAGGAACATTACAGAGAGTAGTGCTACTGGATCCCAGTGTATGTTGGGAGGGGAAAAGCGTACAATGTAAGAAGACTGGAAAGGTAAGGGGAAAGAGCAGGTTATGAATGGCTTTGGATGCCAATATAAAGAAATGCAGGCTCTGAAAGCTAGCTGAGCTGAGACAATCTGTAAAGTGCTATCATTTACTTTGTGAATCACCACCTCTAGTTTAAACCGGTAATAACAAGGAGCTCACAAAGCAGATCGCTGTTCCTCAGAGAAACTTAGCGATCAAAATCCAGCGTGCCTTTGAAGAAGCACAGAAGTTTCGCTGGGAAAAACGGCTGCCTCCCACCAGAGATATTCTGCTAAACGTTTAACAACTGGCTCTCCAGAAAAAAATGCAAACGACTCATGCACACTTTTTAATTCAGTCTGTATTGTTTAAATTCTAATATTTTCCATTGTTTTCTTAAGTCCAGACAATCAATAAAATGAATCAAGCTCTGATTTGTAGTGTTTGCCTGATTTCCTAGTTGTAGATGTTCCCACTGAAAATTTAACAATCTTATGAGTTGACTTTAGTACATCTCCGCCTCTATGTTTGGTTTTGTTCTTTTCTGACTTTGAGCCACATTTACCAAGCCCAGTTTATATTTTGTTGCAAATAATCCCAAGTAGGAAAAGGGAGAGCAATAGTTTTGAGAAGGGGAAATAGCTGCTGGGCTGATTCCAAAGCAGGATCGGCTAAAAGCATGAATGCTGCCCTCCCTATACTACCTAATCATGTAATTGTATTTCAATGTAATTCCAAGACTTTAAAAATAAATGCTGACAAGCTGTTTTTGAAATGTTGTATTAGTGATTGACATGACAAGATATGTTTCATCAATACTCTATCCACTCATTTCCTAGAATCTAGATCCTACGGACCAAACGTAGAAACAATTGTCAAGTTCCAAGGTTTCGTATCTTTCAGATTCAGGCATTACAACGGTAACATAGAAATTCAGAAAGTAGTTCCCTGGGTTCCAAGGTTACATACAGCCTGAGCAAAGACTTGGCTGCAGCAATGCTTGCTCTGATCCTTCTAGCTTTTCCATCTACTTTGAAGCAAAGATGTAAAGGCAGTAGATAACTACATATTTGGTGAAAAGTAGACACAATTTATAAACAGGTCTCATGATCTCCAACCAAGTATTTTGGAAAGCATTTAATTTTATCAATACTGATATCTGTATGTGAATTCTCACCCATCCCACTTGCAATAAATGACTGATATGATAGGAACAAGAGTTGAGAAGGCATAGTTGGGTTATGATCACTGCACGTTAAAGAAATCAGATGCCCATTTAAGTACTGTG
Organism: Phascolarctos cinereus; assembly: GCF_003287225.1. Lineage (NCBI taxonomy): Eukaryota > Metazoa > Chordata > Mammalia > Diprotodontia > Phascolarctidae > Phascolarctos > Phascolarctos cinereus. The sequence continues at coordinate 60,053,968 of NW_027556180.1, forward strand.
GTAATTAAAGTATACATATTATGTGTGTATGTGTGTACATATAATACATATATTACATAGTACATAGATACATAAATACAAATATAGATTTTGATGTGGATATAAATATCTACATAGATATAGATGTAGATACAGATAGATACAGAGATAGAGACAGTGATGTGGATGTAGATATTTTTAGTTACAAAGTGGTAGACATTTTTTTCTTTAGATGCCTATGATAATCCTGGGAAGTAGATAATCCAGTTATTATTATCCCCATTCTATAGATGGGAACAAGGAGGCTTAATTAAGTTAGGTGATTTGTTCAAAGTCACACAGCTAGGTGCCAAGTGATGGGGCTGGAACTCAATCTGACTTCAAATGCCATATAGTTTCCATGCCAGAATGCTCCCCCTATATATCTCACTTTGTCCCAAATGGACAATATCTGCATCCCAAGCAAACAGTGAGACCTAAAAGATAAATTGAAAGTAAATTGATTCCTTACTAAACTGTCATTTGTGAACGAATGGTATATGTTAATCAGGACTTCCTGTTGAAGTGAATTTGTTGTATACCTATTATTAGTATGGGTTTTCAATTGGAGCATTAGAAATAATTTTGCTATAACAAACTGGTATTTTCACTGCCTTCATTACAAAGGAGTTATGGATCCATGTCAGTGAAGCAAGAAAGGTGAATGCATAACTAAGGCACATCCTATTTTTAAAGGGTTTTTTAAAAGTACATTTCTTTCAGAAACCTCAGCTTGCGATAACTGGAATTTGTCCCCTTCTCCTCTTGGTAACGGAGGTCACTCCATTTTTTTCAAGGTTATCTACAATACAATAGTTCACTAGTGCTATCAACCCAAGACTGAACTTCTCATTCACCATTGGGGTGACAGAGGTCACTAGGCTTTCATGTTAGCTAAATCACAGTTTCTCTCAGACCAAGATTGCCAATTGCGCTAAATTAAAGATAGAGGGTCTATGCTGAAGACAACTTTCCACAGGGGACTGTGTTGACACCTTTAAGCTGACTTCTCTTCAAATTGCCAACCATACTGGAATAGAAATGCTGGGAGGAGAGGGTCACTACATTAATGACAAATTCACAAAAGGGCTACCTTCGTGAGACCCAATTCTATTTTAATCTGCCATTCCTCTAAATGTAATACAATCATATAAAGGTGCAATCCTGGTGTTTCTACATCATTTCAAAAATCCACCTAACACGCACAATATTTCCTCTGAGACCTTTAATCTCATAAGCAGTGATAGACTAGTTTCCCTCCCAACACGAGTTCGAAAAAGGTTCCTTTTCTACTCTGACACATGAAAAAGTGAGGCAGATGGCTGAAATATTACATGGTATCTGCTCAGGTCAAATCTGTTCAGAAGACTATATGGTACAATTTGTCCTTGCAGAATATTAGTTAATAATAATAATAATAGCTTCTACCATTAACTGCAAGGAAAGGTCAACAATTAACCATCAGCTGGATTGGCTAAGGAATTAGTCCTTATTAAGAAGAATGCTTTTTGTTCAGAAATTAGAACACATTGAAACCTTGGAGTAGAGAAGTCCGTGTTCACTTTCCACAACAGCCCCTCCTCCTCTGCCCAGCTTTGCAATGGAGTGTTTTGAAATGATGGATTTTCCTACAGTTTCATGATAATGCTATCATCTGTCTTCTTCAAGTTCTCAATTGAACAACTGCACCTTTCTGGTTGTATTTTTAGCTGGCACTTTTGGCTGGGATGCTAGCCGGTATTGGTCACTGCCTGCACCCCACAACCCTGACATGAATGTTTTTTTTTCTCCTGAGTTATTGGTGCATTGAATTTTTGATTATCATGCACGCTCTCGCTCTCTCTCTCTCTCTCTCTCTCTCCTTCAGTCAACATCATTCTTTTCCTTCACCTTGGTAGTTCCTGTTACACATAGCGACAAAATTTGTCAAGCATCAGGGGGAATTCAGCATGGAATATATTATTGATATTGTGATTTGAATGGCAGCAGATCAACACTTAGAGAGCAATTTATCTACCTGAATTGGACTAGACATCACTAATGTACATGGCAGATTGATTGTCCTGCTTTAGTGGAAGTATTCTTTATTAATGAGATTCAGTCTGATTTCCTAAAAAGCCTTTTACTGGGCAGCCATCTTTCCAGCCTCCCCCTCCCTCCATCTCTATTCATCACATTTAAATTTTTGTACCATGTACTATTTTTGTGGAAAATACATCTCTGTGCTTTTTCATCATGTGAAATACCTGCACTTTTAAAATAACTGAGCATAAAGTTAATGCAAAGTGGGGCAAAAAAAAAAAAGAGAAGAGTGGGATGAAATGAGAAGGACATTGGAGAAGAGCACAGAAGAAAGAGAAAAAAAACCTAGAAATATGTTAGATAAGGGGGAAATGAAAAAGACAAGAGGAAAAGAGGGAGAAAGGGGGAGAAAAGCAGAAGAAAAATGCTTAGAATGACGTGTCTCCTGAAAGAACTAATTTCTAGGAACTAATTTTCCTGAAACAATAGATAATAAGGATGTGTTAGTGTCATGGAGTTCACTTAATTTCTGTTGAAGGAAAAGATATTATTCCTATTTGTATACTGATACTTTGGAGGGTAAGGTATTCTGGGCCTCTACTGGGGATATTCCTCATAGAAAACTAGAGGAACTACGTGACTAAAATCCACATTGCTTTCCCCATAAACTACAAACCCCATATTAAGCTCGGTTGGTTCGTGGTTGTACTTCATTCTCAAAGAGAATCAAATTGATATCACTATGCTAGAGTCAAGTTACAGTGTGTCCGACTGAGGCTGATCAGACCAATATGAGCATGGAATGCTTTACCACAGGTCAGGCACAAATAGTCCATGTGCACATTTGGGGTGGATTCTCTAAATTTGTACAAGCTAGGAAAACACGTTGGGAACCAACTAGAATTGATTTGAGTTCTATACAAGTCCAGCTTCAAAAATTCTCTATTTCTGCTTTGACTTAAACTATCTACAACTTTTCTGATATAGTCTCTGGGAAAGGCTCGAAAGATTCAAAGCTATAGTCTTTCTTTTTATATAGCTATTTTATTGACATGTTTTATTTTTACATTTCAAATATTTCCAGATTACTCCCATTCTGAGAGATCTATTTAATGAAGTCAAACAATTATCTCATCTGAAAGTACATACAACAGTCTATATTTAGCAATGCCTCTAATACATATACATGTACAATGTACAAAAATCTAAATTTAAATTTACAAAATTTAAAATTATAAAAAATGTAAATTTATAAAAACTCCTGATGCCAGATCCAGTAGTCTATCCACTATGCTATGTTGTTTATGTAGATACAGAGATATAGATATAAAATATAAGATATAGATAAGGGAATAGACACACCAAAGTGAGTTCTATTGTACGTGTGTGTGTGTGTGTGTGTGTGTGTGTGTGTTTCTGGCACATAGTAGGCCATCAATATTTGCTTGAATTGAGTGATTGTGATTGTGTATATTTCATATAGTAAAATATACATATGTATGTATAGGTATATAAAATGATGGATAGATTATGATAAATATATATTTATATACACATATGTATATATTTACATAATAAATATATATATTTAAATACATGTGATGAAGGCTGTGAGTCACCTACAGTTTCCTTAAATTAAATATGATTATCAATCAGAGGGGCAGCTGGCTGATGCAATGGATAGAATACCAGACCTGGAGTCACCTTCCTGAGCTCAAATCTGGTCTCAGAAACTTACTAGCTCTGTGACCCTGGGTAAATCATTTCACCCTGTTTGCCTCAGTCTCCTCATCTGTAAAAATGAGCTGGAGAAGAAAATGGCAAACCACTCCAGTATCTTTGCCAAGAAAACTCCAAATGGCGTCACAAAGATTCAGACAGAACTGACAAACAACTGAACAACAACAACAACGACATCCAGAGAACAATGGAGAGGTGAGTGGTAAGTGTAATCAGGCTGCAAGGAGGACTGAATTAAAGTATATCACCAAAGAAATGAATAAATATCAACAAAATAGATGTACTGCTTCCATGATAAACACATGGGACAACATATGAAAAACCTGTGGACTCCAATGTTTTTCTCCTAATGTTAAGAGGAAACATGCAAAACTTCCTCCACGTTGGGTGGAACCCCATGTGATTGGCTTTGGAGAGGACATGGACTACTTGCTGAGGATGAGCAGGCATGGGATAATAGTGATTGACATCATTAAAGGGAATATCCACGTATAGAAGGTCACAGATCCATTGGAGTATGACCATAGATATGCACCTGTGCCATTCGGATTTGTTTGGGAATTATTTATATTTTTATGAGAGTATCAGTTTTGTGTTTTCATGTAAAATCTATTAGTCAATCTGTTAGTGTAATGAACATGTATTAATCATTTACTATATGCCAGGTCCTACGCTGACCACTGAGGAAACACTGAAAAACAAAACAAAATTCTCTGCCCTCACTCAACAAGCATTTATTAAGCACCTGCTGTGTACCAGGCAATGTGCTAAGTTCTGGGGATAAAAGAAAGGCATGAAACAGCCCCTGCTTGGGGCAGCTAGGTGGAGCAGTGGATAGAGCCCTGTCCCTAAAGTCAGGAGGACCTAGTTCAAAACAGGCCTCAGACACATAATACTCACTACCTGTGTGATGCTGGGTAAGTAACCCTGATTGCCTTGGGGGAAAAAAAAAGAAAAAAAATCAGTCCCTGCTTTTGATGAGGATGCATTCTACTGAGGGAGATGATGCTAAATAACTAGTTAGTTATAAGACATGTACAGATTTGATGAAAGAATCATTTGAAAGGAAAAGGCATTTGCATCTGGGGGGATGAGGAAAGACTTCCTGCAAAAGATGACATTTGAGTTAAGTCTTGAAAGAAGCCAGGGAAAGTAAGAAGCAGATGTGAGGGACAGAGCATTCTAGGCCTAGTTGACAGCCAGTGCAGAGGTACAAAGAGAGGAGATGGAATGTTGTGTCTATGATAGCACAGGTAAGCCAATATAGTTGGATTGTTGAGTGTGAGGAGGGTCAGAAGGGGATAAGACACCTGTAAAGGTTAGGAACAGGCTAAGTAGAGAAGAACTTTAAATCCCAAAAGGAGCATTTTGGTTTTGATCCCAGAAATAATAGGGAAACACTGGAGTTTAGTGAATAAGGTTTTCGGTTGGTTGGCTGCTGGGGGAAGAATGATATTGCCAAAATTATGCTTTAGGAAAAAAAAATTATTTGGCAGCTGGATGGAGGGTTAATGCAGCATGAGGGGAGAGACATGAGTCATGGTTAGAACACTAGTCCATCTAAGATCCCTCTCGTGAGAGTGGACCTGAACTGGGGTGTGATTGTATGAGGGGAGGGAAGAAGACATATAGAAGGGATTTTTTGAAGGTAGAAAAAACAAGATTTAACAATGGATTGGATATAGAGGGAAAGCACACTGCCACTACTACAGGAATCCTTTTCTGACTTCCCTTTAATTCTAGTGTATTCTCTCTGTGGATTATCTTCCATTTATTCTGTTTATAACTCATTTGTACCTAGTCATTTACCTGATATGTCTCCCACTAGTCTGTGAGCTCTTTGAAAGCAGAGATTTTTTTTCTTTGCCATTTCTTGTATTCCACGGAATTAAGCTGAGTGCCTGGCACATAGTAGGTATTTAATGAATGTTTCTTGATTACAGTAAGAGTGAGGTAGGTGTCTAAGCTGACACCCAGTCACAAATCCCAATGACTGGTATCCTTCACACTGATAGGGAAATTCTGAAGAAGGAAGGTTTAAGGAGAGTAGGGAGTCGGAAAAATGAGTTCTGTTTTGGAAATATGCATGTTAGAGACAAAGGTTTGAAATATGGAAGAAAGCAGTTAAAAATGTATCACTATATTTCATCAGACATGAATGCTCGATATATTGTTTTGAGAATCATTTATATAGAAATAATCATTGAATGTATAGGAGTAAATGAAATCACTAAGTGAGAGAGTAAAGATGGCAATAGTTCTTAAAGTCTGTGTGTGTGTGAGTGACAGTGTGTGTGTGTGTGTGTGTGAGTGATAGAGAGAGAGAGAGAGAGAGAGAGAGAGAGAGAGACAGAGACAGAGACAGAGACAGAGACAGAGACAGAGACAGAGAGAGAAATTATAAAGACCTCAGTAGCCTCCCGAACTTGATAGAGAAAGGATCATCTGAGGAAACTCAAATTCTCTGAAGAACCCTAATCAAAGTAAGGCCTGCAATAATGACGGAAAGCCCTTTTTTTTCCCCATTGGTAGGGAGTTTGAATATCAATTAGCCATCAATTCCTTAGGCACTTCGGCATCAATTAGCGCCAATCTGCACACAAGGTCCAAACTGCCTGCAGTATCTGTTCTGTGAAGGACCATGGGGCCTCACAACTCTCACTTAGGTGGGTGAAACACATCACTTCTATTCTAGATGTGGCTATTCCAAACCTTCTTATCTCTTTTCAAGTCTCCATCCAAACCCTCTCCCAACTTCTCTCTGGACTGGGTTCCATACTGCAACCTTCTCTCATGCTAGCAGTTCTAAGTACCCCTTAGCTAGACCACCACCACCGCCACCATATGGTTAAATTCAAACTCTGTCAAGGTCCTGAGGTAACCCTTTTGAAGGAAAATACGCTTTTCCTAAATATACCTTTTCCTAAACACCCATACAGGATAAATTGATGGTAATTCACGGAGGGAAGATACTAGAATTAAAGGGGAATCAGGAAAAGCTTACTGGAGCAGTGGCAGTATACTTTCCCCATATGTCCAATCCTTTGCTAAATCTTGTTTCTACGAAATCTCTCCTATCTCCTTCCCTTCACTCATACAACCACATCCCAGATCAGGTTCACCTTCATAAGTTCTTCCCTGGACTAGACTTCTGACTATGACTCATGTCTTTCCCTTCATGCTACATTAATCCTCCACCCAGCTGCCAAAGTATTTTTTTCCTAAAGCATAATTCTGACCAAGTTACCCTCCCCCCACCAATTTCCTAAAATACACTTTTCCAAACTTCCTCAAGCCTCCATCCAATGTGTTTTCTATGAATATGAGTCATTCATAATAATGGTGTTTTTAGAGATTAAGCATACCCATTTTCTTAAAAATATAAAATAAATTATTATTTTATAGACACTAAGATAATAAAGCAAATACATTAATAAAATACAACACAATATACATATAAAGCCATATCACACTCTTCCAGCAATGCTATGGTAAAGAATAGGCACACACTTACAAGAACTTTGAAGGGAAGGAAATACACAAGGGAAGAAAAAAATATGTATTTACAAGTCTCAATTCTAGACTGTAGGCTTCATTGTTATTGTACCATTCAGAAACATGTACAAAACACTAAAATGCTTCTTCTCTGCTCACTTCTTGACTCTTGATTTTCTCTACTCTTTGGCCAGAGAAATCCCCTTCTCTACTTGAAAATAGACTTTGAAAGCTCTTTCAATTAGGCATCATCCTTAAAAAGATATTTAGAAAGTGGTAGCTCTTAATGTGAATACCAGCTTCTCTTTAAGCAAGAAAACTGCCAAAGTCATCAAACTTGCTCTCTCTGATCTGTGTAGATCTGACCAGACTGTTAGGTACTCACCCAGATGTGGTGCTGTCCAGTCAGAAAGGAGCTAATAATGACATACTTCTGGTTTACTCTTTAAGCTAGCTCAGTAGGATATTACAGCAGGTACAAAATCTCCTGAAAGCAACAATCCATCATGAAAAGCTTCACCTTTCTCCAACTTCAGGTGGCTGTGAAGGACAATAGCTGTCACTAGACTTATCCTTCAGTCATGCCAATTCTCTCAAATCAATCAGAAGTCACACAGCTGAACCCTTCTTTCAGTTGACTTCCTCTAAATTCCCATGGAGTAGCCTTCCTGACACCTTTCTATGTCTTCAACTCTCCCCATGTTCCCCTTCCCCTGCCTGTGCCCTATGAAATGCCTCTTGACCTTCCCTCATCTCTGTTGCTGTTCTCAGTGGTTTAAATGTGAGCCTCCTAACTCACAATGACGCCCCTTTCACTTAAAAAGTTACAACTCCTCACATTTCTCCTATAAAACCAATAGCCCTTCTAAAGTCATATTGAAGTCTCCAAATGTTTATTTTATTTCTCATTTTCTTAGTTTTATACTTAGCCATAATATATATATATATATATATATATATATATATATATATATATATATATATATATATATATGCAAATTAGAGGAAGGACACATCATACCTTTAGGCCGGAAGCCCTCAGAGAGGCAGCAGGTCTTTTTAGTACTCTTCACAGAGTATTTCATTAGTGATCACCCCTTACCAAAAGGTGGGAAATATAAATTTTATCACACTCATGTTTCTCTAGTTTTTTTTTAAATAAATAAGAGAGAGTTCTCTGCTTCTTTAACATGAAAACGTTCCCATGCAAGTGAGGCATCACCTCACAATGTTGATAACAGTTCCAAGTCTCCAAATCTATACTAGAGATCATTTTATCATCAAAACTCTCCAAAATCCCACCAGAAAACTGTTTTTCATACATATATTTAGCAGTTTATGTTAAATTGAAGTTCTTTTAAGGTATCAAAATATTCATCAATAACAGTGGCAGTATCTTATATCCTATTCACAATAAATGCAAATGTCTTCTTTTGTACAAAATCACTTTTTTATCCCCTTATCCTCATTAAATGTTCCACATGAAAAGATTCTTAAAGAGACATTGTACCATATGTTGAAAACATTGAAAAACAAATGAGCATTTCTTAATATAGTAATAGCTATATAAATCCAACAACTAGTATTATCTGTAATGGAGAAACATTACTAAACTTTATCATAAGATCAGGAGTAAAGAGAAGATGGTCATTGTCATTGCTATTATCTTATAGAGTTCTAGAAATGTTAACGGAAAGAAAAATTGATGAAATAGGCTTAGGCAAAAATGAAACAAAATGATCACTTTACAGATGATAAAATGCTTTACTAGAGAACACTAAGAAACAAACTGAAATTTGAAATAATAGCTTTGGCAAATTAGCAGGACATAAAATAAACCTACAAAAATTACTTGTCTCTCTATGTATAAATCTAACAAAACCAAGCAGGAATAAATAGAAAAAAAAAAGAAATTCCATTCAAAGTAACTAGAGAATGGATTTAATATCTAGTCATTCAATTTAGAATTATACCCAAAAAATCTTCAAATGGTGTATTAGCCTCTGATGCAATGATAACACGTCTTATACCCCAAAGAGGTCAAATAAGAAATGAAAGGACACATATGTACAACAGCAGTTTTTGTTTGAAAAAAATGACGGTCAATGGTTGAACAAATTATGGTAAATGAATTTAATGGAATATTATTGTATGGGAAGAAATTATGGAAGGCATAATAATAAATCTAGAAGAATTTCTTGAAGTGATGAGTAGTAAAGGGAGTAGAACTTTTCTAAAAAAAATAGTAACTGCATTTCAAAGAATAGCAACAGCAAGAGACTTAAAAATTATTAACAATGCAAGGACCAATTCCAACTTCAGAATACTGAGCATCAATCATATGTTTCCCACCTCTGTGTAAAGGACGATGATTAAAGGAGGACTGTATAAAAATAACAGACATAAGAACAAAATAGTAAGACCTAGTCCTCATCATCCTTGAAACTGTTCAGAAACTATAATATCATTACTGAATTTTTAAACCTCATATTTCCCAAATGGAGAGTAGACACCAAATCATGAAGTTTTCTAGATCTTTCAAGTTCTGTCTTCTTGGTGAATATCTAGAATTTGAAATATCCAGGTCTTTGGTTTAGTGTAGGTATATGTTTATACACACACATACACACACACACATACACACACACACACACACAATGAAAGGCTGCGCCTGATCAACAATTTATAGTCTTTAAAAGTTGGGTAGGGGCACTGAGAGGTGAAAGAACTTGCCTAGGCTGTACAGCTACTATGTGTCTGAGGTGAGACTTGAATTCATATTTTCTTGATTTCAAACTTCCTTTCAATCCACCATGCTATGTTGCCTCTCTAGAAAATAACAATACATTTCAGTGACTATTTTTTTTTAATTTTCCAGATATCAAAGAATATATTTGCAGTTGACAGATCCAGCTTTTGCCTAAATGAAGCACCAGGTTTTGAAAATCTAAACATTTCCCTCAAGGCAAGGCTAATTGAGCCTTTTCCAAGATGGAATTAATTCCTGGTACTTCCCTTGAAATCACACAGCCCTCTTATGAAGGGAGAATTACTATTGCAAAACAGACTTTTGTGCAAGAAAAGATTAAATAATTAAATTTGGAATATCACACACTCCTTCAGCAATATTAAACATTCCCTCAAAGAAAAACATCATCAGTCCACTGCGTGGGTCTCTCTGTCTTTGTAAACTAGTTTAATAATTAAGATGAAAACTGTCATTTCTCTAATCATGGGGATTCTCTTCACACAACAGAATCTTTTTAGTTCTATTTTCATTTTAACTACTTCAGAAGGAGAAGAAATGAAAATGTAAGCATGCAGAGTAGTAGGATGAAAGGATAAAGGAAATATGTGTGAATATTTGTCAGAAGCCAATGGTGTGTGTACACATGTGTATGTCTGGGTGTCTGTGTGTTTATGAATGTTTGTGGCTGTCCAAGTTTTCTTATCCATGGTGGCCATCTTATATGTGACTAGAAGAGGTGCCAAAGATAAGGCAAAGTCTGAACCTTAAGCCAACCTTTAACCCAAAGTAACTCCTCCCCTCAACAGAAAACAAATTTTCTAAGGTTGCAAACACCTGTTCTCATGATGCCTCCTACAAAACATAAAAGTACACTTCAGGGAAAACCCACTGGGTGTCCATGAATTACTTTGAAAACAGGTCCAAAAATGGTGCAGCTAGGTGGTGCAGTAAATAGAGCATGGCCCTGGAGTCAGGAAGACCTGAGTTGAAATCTGGCCTCTGACATATAACACTAGCTGTGTGACTCTGGGCAAATCACTTAACCCCAATTGCCTCTGAAAGAAAGAAAGAAAGAAAGAAAGAAAGAAAGAAAGAAAGAAAGAAAGAAAGAAAGAAAGAAAGAAAGAAAGAAAGAAAGAAAGAAAGAAAGAAAGAAAGAAAAGAAAACAGCCCCAAAATTTAGAGGCTTGGGCAGTATTTCTAAGGGCAAAAGTGTCCAAGTTTGAAATGTTGTAAATTCCCATACCATACGCAAATGAATCAACTTGCTATACTGTGGCTTTTGTTGAGGAGAGGTGCAACGATGTCTACACAGAATACCTGTACATTTACAGATGTGAAAAATCTACACATGTATTTGCTAATACAGGTGACTCTAATGTCAGCTTTACCATGCATGGAGTTCTGTAAAACATTCCAGTGAAGAATAAAGACCTAAAAAGGGGAAAGTGCCCAATGGACATTAATTAACAATACGATGATCTATTCCCCTATCCCTACTGCTCAAGGAGTAGGGAGTATTTCCTGGGTTGTCTTCTTTGGTGCTAAATCCCTAATCCACTAATTCAAAGACGGAAAGAGTTTCTCCCTTCCCAAAATGAAAAAGAAACATTATAGAGTCTTATGTTAGCCCTATACTTTACACTTCTAGAGGGACTTGGCTTAGCATCTATATTCTAAGTTTAAAAACTATGAGGACTACTCTCTCCTTGGGTTCTCCTTTGTAGATCACATTACCTGTGAAATGTTTTATTTACTCCAGCACAGGGGTAGAAACAAAGATTGAGGAGATCCAGGATTTAGTCAGTCAGTCAGCAAGAATCTATCAAGCGCCTATTGTGTTCCAGACACTGTGAGGCAAAGTGTATAGTAATGACTGGTCTTTGTGCTTAGTATCCTCATCTGTAATTTAATTATTTCTTTCTTCAAAAATAGCTTCTGTGAGGGGCAGCTAGATGATGCAGTGGAAAAAGCTCCTGCCTTGGAGTCAGGAGGATCTGAGTTCAAATCTGGCCTCAGATACTTGACGTTAACTATGTGACCCTGGGCAAGTCACTTACCCCCGATTACCTCACCAAAAAAAACCAAAAAAAAGATATCTTCTGGGGTCATATTGCCTATGTATTCCTAATTTTACTATTTTTTGTCTTTATAAAACTTCTTTAATTCATTGGAATACAGTGACAGATGTACAAAAGAAGTATTTTATGAGCAAAAGGCAAGATTCAGTGAAATATTTTTTAAATAATATGGGGGCAGTCTTGTGTAGTGGAGCAAGAGCTAATGCTGGAGTCAGGAAAGCCTGGGTCAATCAGTCAAATGTTTAGTGCCATAAACATTTATTATGTACCCATTACCAATCTGGCCTCAGACACTTGCTAGCTATGTGATCCTGGGCAAGTCCCTTAACCCTGTTTGCCTCAGTTCTTCATCTGCAAAATAAGCTGGAGAAGGAAATGACAAATCATTTCAGTATCATTGCCAAGAAGACTCCAAATGGGGTCACAAAGAGTTGGACATGACTGAAATGACTAGACAACAACCAAAAATGTATCAGGTACTATGTTGAGTGCAATGAATACAAAAAGAGGCAAAAGGCAGCCCTTGTCCTCAAGGAGCTCACAATGGAAAGAACTGTCTCCTACGCATACCAATTGTGTGACCTTGATCAAGTCAATTCACATCTCAGTGGCCTAGGCAATTGTTTAAGGCTGTAAATTTCAGAGAAATTACACATCTTTATGGGCAGAGCAATTTCCTCACTGGCTGCTGTATACATTAATGAAATTATGAATCCAATAAAAAATTAAGCAAAAGAAATAAACAAAAAGAGGAGTAGGTAGGGGCATTATGGTGTCATAGATAGAGAACAAGATGGCTAGGAGTCAGGAAGACTCAATACTAGGTGTGTAATTGTAGACAATCACTGAACTTCTCAGTGCCTCAGAAAACTCCATTACCTTAAGTTACAGGTGATCTCAATTGGAGGAGTGGATTTCTGACAGATGAAATCACAGTTCCAGATTTTTTTTTAAGTGGGGAAGTAAGTATGCAATATATTCAATTTATCAGGAAAATACTGAGTCCTACCATACCTTTGGAACCCCTGAAAGTTACTAGAACATGTATCTTCTGATTCCAACATTAGAATTTGCCACACACTGTACTTTAGCCAGGACTAAAATGTGTAAAATGAAATTTACAAAGAAAAAAAATAATAATCTGCTTCCAATAAAACACAATGTTGATCCCTTGTCCCTTGTGAGAATATAACTTGGTTTGCAGAAGCTTTCTTTCTCCAAGCCTTTCCCCGTCAAGGCCAGCATTAATTTCTCTTCTCCTTTCTCATATTCTTCCTGGGGTCTTGCTCTAAGCGTATCATAAGCTGAGCATGAATATTCTGTCATCTACGTCCAAATTGGGAATTTTCTGAGCACAGCTTCTCACTAAAGGCATTTGTTTGGGGGCAAAATTAATGGAGACATATGTTTTGGCCAACAGTAGTTTCCTCTATATCAATAAATTATTAAAATGAAATTCAAGGTGAACTGGAAATTGAAAATGAAGTTGTCTCCTTGAAGCTATTTTAAATTTTGAGAGAAGGTTTTTTGGAGGATATTTATCAGACTGCCTACATTTTACTCTGGCATTTTTGTTTGTTATGTTGGATACATTCTCCTAGCCAGGGTGCATTTTTAGTAGTGGGAAAAAAAAATACCCTGACTTCTTCCATAGCAATTTGTTTTCCTTATCTGCCCTTTTGAACATTTTACAGTAGCTGTCCTTTAGTTTAAGCTTAAGACCATCCTCAGCTCTGCTTAAGGACTATCAGCCATAGCCACAGAATGAAACTAATACCTCAACTAATCTATAGCCATCTCCCCAACATTTAAAACCATTTGGAGAAGAAATATTACCTTAAACGTTCCGACGAGTTTCTTTCCAGTCACTCATTCGGCCATGGTGGCAGATGAGTAACCACTGACATCTGTTCACTGCAATTCCTTCCTCATTATGAAAGCTTAATTCCAATGCTGATTGGTCCATTTCTGTTTGCATTTACCCTGAATGGCCTTTGCAAAAGGCCCTTCTCTGGTCAACATCTGTTTGTTTACCTCAAATAAAGACCCAGAACTGAGCTTTCTACAATGTGAGATTTTTTGCTACAATAGGAAAGGACAATGAACTTCAAACTTTTGAAAAAATAAATTGTTGATGAAGGGACATTTTGAAAATTCCCTGGTAAAGGGATTTCCCTTTGAAAGGCCAACTGCAGACTCCCTTTCATGGTTCCTTTGAACCCAATCTTAGAATTCAGAAAGGGTGACATTGTAGCAGGGAAGTGGGGGGGGGTGGAGCAGGAGACAAAAGTATTGTAATTCCATATTTCTAGGGCCTTTTAAGGCAACTTTAACAAAGAAAACATTCAAAACTGTTTTAGGATGTAGCATAAGCTGCTGTACATCTGTATAAGCGTGTTGCCAGCTGAGAAAGCTAAAGTTGTGAATGAATTTCATGAAATTTGATGTTGATCTCTGAGTCTTTTTTTAAATCAGTCCAAGCTCTCCAAAGTAAGGGTCTGAAAAATAATGTTTATTAGACTTCCAGAGGGGCAGGACTCCATTCATTCACTTAACTCATTCATTCATTCATTCTTTCATTCATTCATTACTTCAATAAAGATTTCTTAAATACCCGTGGTGTGCCAGTCACTATGATAGGCTCTCTGGAATATAAAAACAACACTAGCCCCTTCCCTCAAACAGCATATATTCTAGTGACAGCATTCCCATATCTTTTCTTCCTATATTCACTTTCCTAAACAGACCTACAAAACTAAGGAACTTGGTTCTTAGGGCATTATCACTGCTTTTGACATTTGTAGGGTTACAATCAGGGAGATGAGGAGAAGTCCAATTAATTTGAATTAAATAATTTATTGACCCCCTCCTTCCAAACCTATGTTATGGTGAATATGAACTGTTTCCTTGCTAATGCCACTATATTCAGAGTACAAAATTATCCAACTGCCAGCCATTTTTAACTTTTCCTTCCTTCTTTACTTTCTTCCTTCCATCTTTCTTCTGTCTTCCTTCCTTCTTTCTTTTATTCCTTTCTTCCTTTCTCTCTCTTTTCTTTCTTGCTCTCTTTTAAAATCAATTCCTCACCTATTTTCATTTAAAGACAACCCAAACAATTTCTGATCTTCTGAAATGATTTACAGAAAATAGTCATTTGAACTAATCACAAACCCAAGAGGAAGCAGAAGTTAGAAAAGATTATTAAGGCATTTTCTGCTGTTTAATCTCCCTCCCTTATCGGCACATTAACCTTGTTTTCTCTGCAGGATCCTAAGTCCTAGAGCAAAATTAGGTCAGAAATTCAGATCAGATTAGATCAGGTCAGCTGACTCAGTCTGGCAAGATCTTTCCAGGCTGTGGTTTTAGGCATATTTTTTTTTGTTGGGAATATCTGTGTTGTGTATGTGTATGGAGCTGGGGGTGGGGCAGGGAGGGCATGGTTGGCAGTAGTTCTAGTCCCTTGTACCCTTAGACAGCTCTACAGATGTTACAAAATAACTTTTTCAGTAAACTCAATGGTCTTAAAGGTATATAATGACACTTCTGCACAACTTTCAGTATAAATATAAATATAGTATTTCTGAACTTCTTCCATTGGATAACAAGCCACATAAATGAAAGTTATTTATGACCAAAGAAAGGGATATGTCACACTAGACAAGATGGAATAAATCCATCAGATTATGTCCTCCTAAAACCCAGCAAGTTTCAATGGATGCCACACGTCCATAGTACATGATTCCACAAGGACTATATAGAGACAGGATTTATGCAATAGGTACCATTTCTCTGATAAAAAGTCACTACATGAATAAGTCTTTGAGGGAAAAATACCATTTAAAAATATTAACAGTTTCAGTTGCTGATATCATCATCATCTGCTCCATAAGTAACATGCTACACATAAGTGCATATATTATTATTATTGATTTTTTTTATTATCTTAATAGCCAGACCAAATGTTTTCTGGTCCTTTTTGCTTCCTTTGGAAGAATCTGATAGACTGGAACCTAGAAAGGCAAAGAATTAATAAGCGCAAATATGTAAATATAGTTGCATATAAGAAAAAGAGAGTCAGAGGTAATCTCATTTCAGTTCTGACTGTCACTTTTAAATAGGAAATATAATCTTGTATAGATCTCTTGGGAACACCCACAGGGAATAGAGCTATTTCTAATCAGGCTGAGTAGCCCTTTCTGTCACTGCTGCTTTGCTGCAATCAAAATACATCTTCCAAATTGTTTTCGATTGGGGGTGGGGGTAAAGCATTAGGGGTCATGGTTCATTTTATTGGAAAGGCTTTAACCCACCAGAGAAGATATTCAATGAGAAGTATCCCATGCTCAGATTTGCTCCAATGATTCATTTAACATGTAGTGGGTTAGATTATTGCCAGGGCATTATTGGCTAATATTAAACTGTCCATAATATAAGCAAAAGCTTGAATGAAAGCCAGTCATGTCAGTCTAGTACAAAATTTTAAAGGCCAGATGGCCTGATTCATGGAAATGGGTGAAAAAAAAAACACAAATACGATTTTAATATATCATAAGATATAGTAGTCACCTAAAGTCATTCACATTCCTGTTGTGGTTAATTCAACAAACATTAGGGAACTAATACATGTCAGGCATTATGCTAAAAAATGGAGCTATACAGACAAAAATGAAACAATTCCTGCCCTCAAGGATCTTACGTTCTACCAAGAGTATGTAACAGGTATCCACGTAAGTAAGTAGAAAGTAATACAAATTAAGTTCAAGGGAAAGAGAATCTAAACTCTCTGCTTGATTTGACAAACAGGTTGTTACTGGAGACTATTGGTGGTGCCTTCTAGCACATCAATCTTCACCCAACCACATATGTGGATTTCCATACTAAGAATTCACAACACAGCCTATTGGTATTTGAAACTAGCTTTGTTTGTTTGTGTGAGATAGGCTTTTGTAAATAAATACATAATAATCAATCTGATTTAACAGTACCTAAACAAATGCATTAGAATTTACAACAGCACATTTGGTGATTGTGTTTTCCCCTCTAATTCCTATTCCCCAGTATTGTTTGAGGAAGTTAAGTCAGCTCAGCTTCATGAAGGGTAGCAACATGAGCACTTTATATTTTGTTTGTTTGTTTTCCAGTATTTACTCCCCTGATAAATCCCATTTAAAACACATGACTAAGGTACAAAGGAAGGTGGCTCCCAGCTTAGGTCACTATTGGAATCAAAAACTAAAGCATGAAGTCCCAAAATGTTTACACATATTCCTTCCTACAAGCAGAGGAATATTTCATTTTTCTGATTATCTCATTTTAACTGATGCACAAGAGGCATTTCAGTGAGTATCTTTGCAATAAGGGCTAGCTTCAGAAAGCGTGATCTTTTTTACAGTGATCATTGGACCATAATATCCTAGAACTGGAGGATCCTCTTGAGATCATCTCTTAGAAGTCGCCTCATTTTTATAGCAATGCTTGGCATATTGTGGATTTCTAAAACTTTAGCTTGTATATTTCAAACAGAAACACCGTCAATGGCCTTTCCAGGTCAAATAGTCTCCATCGGTGACTTGCTAAAATGTCAACATTTGATGATTTTTTTTCCTGTCTAGTTAATCAGAGTATATGCCTTCAAAAGCAGACAGAAATAAACATTATGACCACTTTTGTCTAAGTGCTACCGAACAAAGAGAATTTTCAATTTCCTCTTAGAAGTTGCAGGAATTGCAAGTTAAACACTCAGGCAGTACTGTTTTAATTACAGATGTGGACCTAGAGCTTCCATTAAAGTCAATGGGAATATGAAATTATCTCCATGACTAAAAGCTAGCTTTTACTTTTTTTGTGTTTGTTTTCATCCAAAAGTTGAAAATATCATTTCATTTTGGGAAAGATCTAGCAACCCAGAGAAAAGCATTTGGAGGGGGGAGGGCAGGGAATAATTTTTCAATACAATAATGATTGATATTTATATTGCACCAATTTACGTTATCTCATTTAAATATTATCTGCTGTATTCCCCACAACTACCCTGGAATGTAAAGACTAAAGATACCATTACTTCCATAAACCAGATGAGGAAACTAAGGCTCAAAGGAGTTAAATGACTGGCCCATAGTCATATAGCTACCGTAAAAACAGGATTTGAATTTACTTCCTTTCTAGACAGCAAGCCCACTATTCTTTCTACATTCTTCCTCATTGCCTTTGAATAATCAAAAATGCATAATTATTGAGATTTGAGTAAGAGGTAATTTAATTGAGTAATTTAGTCTTTATAAATTATGTCCATTGACCCAAAAAGCATAATAGAGGGAAGATAAACGGGTTAGATGTCCATAGGCATAGATTTTATCAAGAAGGCTGTTTGTTTGTTTGTTTGTTTTTTGTGGTGGCCACTCCTCTTTATTTCATTTTTTTACCCTTCTTATTGTCCTCCTTCCCAATTCTAACAAAGCATCATCAGTAGTCATCCAGAACACAGGATCTCCAGAATCTCTATCACCATCAATCACTAAGATTTCTTCTATCAGGACAAAAGGAATCACCTAAGTTAGGGTGACCTAAATGATAAAATTATTATTGTTGTTATTCTTCTTATGAGCAACAATAATCACATTGATGTTGTTATTGTTGTTACCTCCCTGAACAGGAGTATTTTTTTTAATACGAGAAACATGGGCATGCTCCTTACCTAAATGCCACAGTTTCTAAAATTCCCCATTAGAGATTCATTTTTTTAGCTTCCTTTGCGTATTTTTTTTTGTTTGTTTTAAAAAATACTCCTGTTCACAGGGGTAATAACAGCAGCAACATCAACTTTATTGCTGTTGCTAATAAGAACAACAGCCACAATTGTGAGGTCTAACCTGAACCTCTCAAACCGTACCGTGGACAGAAGTTATATAGACAACATATGAGGGGATTTATTTCATGAATAAAACCACCCAGTGTATATTCAAATATACAACTCTGTCTGTGACTTCTGGGCTGTTTTATTACTGCTAGCCAACGGAAATGAGATTTTCTCTAGATGGTGATTTTGGAAGTATAATTTCACATTAGCATCCTATTTCTCAAGATCTTGTAACTGTTTCCTTACAAGGGGAAGATTTAGGGATACACGCTGTCTACGTATACTCAACTTAGTCATAAATTGTGCTTGGCATAACTTGACAGCTAAATCTGTTTTATTTTTGTTTGTTTTGGTTTAGGTCTTTATCTTTTCTCCATTCTCTTACCTGCAATCACTATCCATATAATTGTTCTCTCCCTTTTTTCTACAAATACTCCTGAGTTCCAAACCCAGCTTCAGACACTCACTTGCTATATGTTGCTGGGTACCTCACTTAACCTCCACTGAACAGTAAAATAGGGATTATAATAGCATCTACTTCCTGTTATTGTCAGAATCAAATGAGACATTTGTAAAGGACTTAGCACCATGCCTGGTACACAGTAGGTTCTTAATATTTTTTTTCCTTTCATCCTTCCTAAAAAGAAAAAGCTTCTCACTTGACCTGACCATCCTTTATTTTATATCTCCTTCCTTTCTCAGCTAAGCTCCTTGAGTAAGGTATGTACATTAAATGATTCCACTTTCTCTCTCATTTCTAAACCTTCTGTTATCTGGCATCAGACTTCATCATTTAACTGTAACTATTTTCTTAAAAGTTACTAAGGATTTCTTAATTGCCAAATTAAATGCCCTTTTCTTGGCCTCATCCTCCTTGAAATGTCTCCTCTAACACTGTCAATCACCTTCTCCCTGGTACTCTCTCCTCTGTAGGTATTCACAACAGTGCTCTATCCCAATTTCCCTCCTCCCTGACTAATTGCTCCTGCTCAGTCAACTTTGCTGAATCTTCACCTAGATCCTATGCACTTGCCATAAGTGTCCCCCAAAGCCCTGTCCTGAGCTTTCTTCTCTTTTCCCACTAACATCTTGCTTGGTGAACTCATCAGCATTTACTGATGGATAAAATTACCAGGGTTAGGCAGATGATTTTATTCCCCTACTCTCTTTCCTGAGCTCATGTATCACATCACCAATGGCCTCGTATACATCTCAAACTGAATATCTTCTCTTAAACTCAACATGTTAAAAGCAGAGCTCATTATATTCCACCTTTAAAAAAGCTTCTTCTCTTTCCAATTGTCCTATTATGATGAAGGGCACCACCCTTCTCCCAGTCACCTAGGCTCACAAACACTTGTTTCCTCATTCATACTCTTGTCATATATCCATCTGTTCTATTTTCAAATCTTCTTGTTTCTATCTTTAGAACATTTCTTGTATCCACCCTCTTCTTTCTACTCACCTAACCCCCACCCAAGGACAGGTTCTCATCACTTCTCATCTGGACTATTGTAATAGCCTTCTAATTATTCTCTCCATTCTTACCCATACACCACTCACTTGCCAAAAATGATTTTCCTAATGTGCAAGTCTAACTATGTCATCCTCTACTCAATAAATTCATGTGGCTCACTATTATAATAGGATCCAATATAAAATGCTCTTCTTGACATTCATAACCTGAGCCTTTTCTACCTTTCCAGTCTTCTTACACTTTACTCCCTTCCACATACTCTCCAAACCAGTAACCCCAGCCTCCTAGGTATTCCACACGATCATGATAAACAATCTTCCACCTCGGAGACATTATACTAGTGGCTGCTTTTGCCTGGAACGCTTGCCTCCCCTACTCATCTCCAACTTCTGTCTTCTTTGGCTTTCTTTAAAACTCATCAAATCCCACATGCAAGAAGCATTTCCCGGCCCACCCCCACCTCCCAGCTCACCCTGCTAGTGCTTTTTCTCTACTCTCATGTGCCCTTTGCGTGGTATATGTCTTACCTAGACGTAAGACTTTCATGTTGTCTTACCTATGTAAAATGCAAGCTCCTTGAAAGCAGGTTTTGTTTTTTTATTTTGTTTCCTTTCTTTTTCCTTTTGCTATGTCCTCAGTACATACATAGCACAGTATCTTGAACATAATGCTGATTGAATACCAATTGACTGAATTGTCCTTAATTGTGGTTTGTCATTGCTGTGTGAGCTCAGACCTGCTTTACCTCAGGCCCTTTTCCTCATCATCACTGGGAGCATTAGGTGCTGCCTGGGTCCCAATGGCGATTCCTCGGTGGCAGGCTCAAGCTTATGCTTTGCTAACATTTCTAATGTCAGACGAGTTCACCTCTCTCACAGATCCCAAAGGATCTTGCCCCTAGAGTCCACAGGCAGGGCCTTCTGAGTTTAGACTCATTAGAACTAAAGCTAGTTCCACAAGAAGCTTCTTCAAAGCAGAAGTAAAACTAGGACGAGGCAAGGAGAGCCACGCCGCAGGGTGACAATGCAGAAGGCACTTTCTCCCAGGGCCTTCAGTTGTCTCTGTCTGATAGTCCACAGTGTGATCACTCACACGCCACTGGGTCATGACTGGGGTTCTATCCCAGGGTTCAAACACAGTGCCTGCCTTTGCCCATCATAGCACATCGCCTCAATCTACTGGCTTTACCCCACCCCAACCTAGACTCAGATTCCAGAGCAAATAAAACTGATCTATCAACACCCAGGCCTACACATGTGTGTTTGTATGAATATGCATATATTTATATAAAGGATGTTTTAATAGCTTAATGCATGTGTGTGTATATACATATATATGTGTATTTATATGTATATACAACTTTAAATGTTCTTTATACATATATACAGCCTTAAAATGATATGTGTGGGTTGGTTTTTTTTTTGGGGGGGGTATGATTTTAAGCTATTAATTTAATTAAAATAAATTTAATTTAAGCTATTAATACATATAGATGCACTATTTTGTATATGTTAATAGTATAAAACTACATTTAAGTTTTTGGGAGACCACATTTAGCGTGCATAAATTATATAGATATATAAATACATAGCATTTATGTATCACTTTAGGGTGGCAAAGTATCATACATATATGACCACATTTGAAGCCTTGAGTCTAGGTAAAAGGGGATGAAGTCAATAGATTAAGAGAATGTGGTATGATGACAAAAGCAAGTACTATAGCTAGCTAGATAATAATGATAATGACGGAAATAGATAGATAATAAATATATCTAAATATATAATAGCATATATATATTCTGACATAACTTTAACATGCTACATGATGTGTGTTTTAAACTATTAAAGCATATATATGGATATATACATATGGTAATATATACATGTCTTTGAGTGTGTGTGTGTGTGTGTGTGTGTGTGTGTGTGTGTATCTGTGGGAGAGAGAGAGAGAGAGAGACAGAAAGATAGAGAGAAATCATAGACATGGAATGGAATTTATGGACCACAGGCTGTCACAGACACACACATAGTCATACACGTGTGTGCATGCACACACACACACACACAGAGACGCACATGCACATGTACATACACACAGACACTTTTAACTGATTTTGCCCCAGGCATAAGAATCCCTATATTCCTAGCTTGTTGCAGCTCTGCTCCCTAGACAATTCCCTAGATGCCTTTGTAAATTCTTTCTCTTTACCAAGTTTATTGATAGGATCATCCTTTTTTTTCCCCTCTAGCTTTCCAGTCAATCTTTCTCCCATTGTTCTGATTCTTCCACCCAAATACAAATTAACAATTACAAACCAGCTGCATCTAAATTGTTTACAATAGTCTCCTCAAAAGAGAAAGAGTATATTTAGAAAACACATAAACGCAGAAGAAAGATGTCCACTCCATAGGAAGAAGGCAACCTATGTAAAAAAATTTTTGTAAAGTCAAGGGATTGTCCCCTTTCTTCCCTAATTCCCTCTCCCTTCCCATATCTAAATAGAAACTTTCATTCAGAAGGATAGAAATAATTGAACTTTGGGAAAAATATTGTTTTCCATAATATTGAGATTTGGAAAAATATACAATCATTTTATGAAATCATTAACATGTGAGACAGATTGATGTACTTATTTTCCCTGTCATTATGAAAACTGAAAACTGCTAAAAACATTTCCCCTGGTCACACAACAAACCAAGGCCTGAAATGAGACAAGGAGCCACATGGTGCACAAAGAACACTGGCTTCCAAGCAAATTGTTACAAATCTGAGCTCCCACAATTATTAGCCTGGCTAACTCTTAATTTCTTTGAACTTCAGTATCCTTGTCTGAACAATAATGATAATAATCCTTACATAGCCTACCTCATAGGGTTCACCACTTTACAGGTATAGAAGTGGAAAGGTCCTTTGAGGACACCTAATCCAAATTTCTATTTATTACAGGTGAAAAAACTGAGGCCTTGAGACATCAAGTGGTTAAACGACTTGCCTGAAGTTACACAGGTAAGTGGAGTTTAAACCAAAGTGCTGTGGATAAATCTAGTACTCTGAAACTGTACCATATTGCTTGTTTTATAAACATAAAGGTGTGACATAGATCTTCGCAATTATTATGCTTATTATGATTAATCTGGGCCTTTTGACTAAGAAAACAGTTATTTAATTAACAAAGTTCCTTAGTGCTACATGCGGGCCTACACCACAGGACCAACCTATCAAGACATAAAGAGTTAAATTTTTCAGGGCAAGAATGGCTAAGACCAAATAGCTTGAGAAGCAAGAAGTTAAGCCCTAGGCGTGGGGGAATAAGTTATGGGCATGGGAAGTCTCCAGGAAGAATACAAATTAATACAAAGGAATTTCATAAGGTTCCTCATAGAGTCAGTCAAAGTTGAATTGCTTTCAGAACTTCTGTGAGCTCAGAACCATAAGCTGACAACTAAGCAAAACTAGATGTACCTGGGTAGTGTTGAATGGTAGCAAGATATTTTTAATTACTACAGATCCCAAATCAGTATCCATTTCAAATACCCTAGCCTGTGTTCCCAATAACTAGTACTTTGATTCTAAATCCTGGAGCCCTCGAGTAGCCAGACTTATAGTAACTGCTTCTCCTACAAGTTTCATCAATCTGAAATTGATTCCACTGGTTAATTGGGCCTATCATGCCTGCTTACTCCTTCTCACCTTTATTACCCTCTCTGGATCTGACTTTTTGGTCATGAGATTTATGGTACTTTGGGGTCCTGGTATTCTCTAAGTAGAGGCAGTTCTTTCTTGGCTTTCCCCATCCTGGTACCAGCTGTAAATCAGCATGAAAATGAATGTGAAATAAAATGTTGTAAAAGTTCAAATGTCCTCGTGACAATCATAGGAGGCATGTACATCATAGATCAAAGTACGCCAGAGTTAAGTACTAATCCAGGGAAATACTCTTCTGCACCTTAATAATGGGTCTTCACTTGCTGGAGTAACCAAATCTGCATCAACCTCATGGCCATCCTTATGGCCACAAGAATCTCCAAACTTGGCTAGAGTGCTCCTCAGACAGCAGACTCTTGACCCCTTGCCAAACAGTCTTTATTAAAAAGCCTTTCTAACTAGGTAAGTCTGGCCAAAGCTTGTGTCCTCCTCCCTAATCTCATATTCAGGGACATCTCCATATCACAACAAAAGAACTGGAAAAATAACCTTGCAGAAACAATGTCCTTTAATTCTAGAACCAAGGCTTTTTCTATCCTATTACTCTGCCTCTAGGAATTACTTCAGAGAATAATTCTTCCCCAAAACAGTAAAAACACATTCTACCATTGCTGCTTATTTGTGAAATAAGTGGAAATTGATTATGTGCAATCTCTATGACCAATAATCTGATTTAAATTTAAATGTACAATCATAATAGAAATATTACTATTTTTTTTAAATGAAGGATTACCCTTCATACTGCTATCATATAGGAAATAAAGTGAAGGACATAGTTTGGTCTGACACAGTACAACTATTTATTCCAGGCAGCTCCAGCCAACTTATAAATGTTAAAGACAAAGAAATAAACCACAAATAGCATATATCATTATATATTCAAGGAGAGAGTAAGTCACCAATCTACCAGAAAAAGCTTCCTGTTTAAAACTGCACAAATAAGACTTCAATCCTATAGCCAATCACTAGGTACTTTGCCAAATTCCATGAGTATGGTTTGACTAAACTATTGGCACGGATCTCATTAGTCCAAATAAAATATGTCATTTCACCAACAACCACAGGAAGAAACACGTATTAGAACTTATGAGTGTGTATACGCACAGAAACATATATATATATATCACATACATACACATATATGTATGTATGTATGTATATGCACACATATATATTTAATGTCATATATATGATATTAAATGCAAAAAGGGAAAAAATGATCCAGCATATTATTTCTTTTATAGACTTGAAATGTTTAAAATTTGTCTGAAACATGGAAGACTTAAAAGGAATAGGACTCAGGGGTGGGGAACCTGCGGCCTTGAGGCCACATGTGGCCCTCTAGGTGCTCAAGTGCAGCCCTTTGACTTAAGATTTGTTCTGTGAAGTTTGGATTCAGTCAAAGGGCTGCCCTTGAGGACCTAGAGGGCCACATGTGATCTCGAGGCTGCAGGTTCCCCACTCCTGAAATACATCATACCTGGAAGGTTTAGCTCCAGGACAAATGATTTCGGATCGTATAGCCAGTGTCTGGCTATGTAACCAGAGACCACTTGCTGTGTTTGTAAACCTTCCAGGTATGACCTGTTCCACTTAAGACTTCCATGGACAGAGAGAGAGAGAGAGAGAGGAGAGAGAGAGAAAGAGAGATCTATATGTGTATATATAGAAAGAGATATAGATAGATATGTCTACACACACATAAGAGGAACATTTGGTGCCCATAGAGTAAGTCAAGAGCTAGTGATTGCTGCACAGAAGTTTCCCACAGAGGATCTGTTTTCCCCTCAGTGGTACACAGAATTCCTATCAACTCTAATGGGAATTGGGCGCAACATGGGAAGGAACAGAAACTGCCTGATTAGTGATATAACACCATTGAGTGCCTTTAAAGTTGAGCATCTTCATTGAACTTCCACTATTAAACTGTTCTTTTGGTGTATCACAGCCTGTTCTTCTGGACTATTACCAAGGGGATACTTAGAAGTTCACTTCTGTTCAAAGAAAATCAATTCTTACCAAGTCGTTTACCAAATCCATTAGCTAAGGACAAGAATAAAACAAATGGATGAGTTTCTCTCTCTCTGTCTCTCTCTCTCTCTCTCTCTCTCTCTCTCTCTCTCTCTCTCTCTCTCTCTCTCTCTCTCCCCCCTCTCCTCTTTCTCTCTCTCCCCTTTCTCTCTCTCCCCCCTCCCTCCCTCCCTCCCATTCTCTAACTCTCTCACTGTGTTTCTTTCCCTGTCTCTGCTTTTCTCCCCATCTTTGTCTGTCTCTATCTCTGTCCCTCCATCTTTGTCTCTATCTCTGTTTTTCTTTCTTTCTACTTTCACTTTCATATTGTTTATCTCATCTATAACATCCTTATACAATCCTCCTATTGCCCCAGTAATTATATTACAGTCTATGCATCTTAAACAGATTCTCTTTTGCCTTGAATGGCTCAGCAAGATTCTATTTATATTTACCGTTTTATTGCTTCTTCTTGTTTGCGGCGTTTTTCATTCTTTTCTTTCAAGTAAGCCAGGTTTGTTTCATTCCGTAAGCGATCATTCTCTCGAGCAATGTCTGATGCATTCTGAATAACCAAGCCATCATAGGCCTTCATTCCCATATCCTCTATATACTGGAGAAAAGCATCCAAAGTGTCCTCCTCTGAATTAGAACTCATCATCTTGCAGGAGATCATGTTAAAAAGGAAGAAACACTTTCCTGCAAGTGGAAAACACATTATACCTTCATCAGTGGGAAAACATCTTGCAGTTTATTATAGCTAAAATCTTGTCAGTTCCCATTTGTAAAACTTAGGGTAAAACATATTAGGAAATTTTCCCTACAGGGAACCAAAGAATTTGGATACCATATTAACAGGACTTAGTTTAAGTTATAGATGGCAAACAACCTAATAAAATAATGGATTTGGATTTCTCTGGATTTCAGAACTAAAAGAAATGATAAATAGAATATGCCTATTTGTGTCTAAAGTGGCCATCTCTAGAACAAGGAGAAGAGGAAGAAGGAAAAAGGAAAAAGGAAATTTACATGATAACACTGTTGTATATTTAAAAGGAATAGCAAGTTATACATAGCAGATTTGCAGTTTCATGTAATCTTTTATTTTAATTATACCATGTTATGGAAATGTTTGATTTATTCCATAAATTTAAAAAAAATTAAATGAGAAAGAGATCTTAACCGTCATCAAGTCTAACCTTCTCATTTTTCAAATGAAGAATTAAGGTTCTGAGTGGTTAAGTGGTTTGCCCAAAGTCATATGAACCAATGACAGCCAGCATTTGAATCCAGATCTTCTGACTATAATTCTAATGCTCTTCCTACTTTTTTTCTAAAATGCTATGTCAAGGAACATGCTGTCAAATAAAGAAACCATTGTTAATTCTATGTTTTCAAAATATCAAGAATATATCTTTCCTTTCACCCTAACATCTCTGGGGAGTGTATTTTTGGGACAAGGAAGCTGTTTGGGTGTTGTTTTATCAATACATTTTTTAAAAAAATGTTATGTCAAATCAAAATTACTTTATTTTCCAAGATAAAACTATGGCTTGAATAATAATTACTGTCATGGGTGTCATTGCTCAAAATGTCATCCTTGTATGGATGAGATATGAAATCACATCTGATTATTTTTTTATTGCCAATCACTATAAAAGTTTCCTCCTTTCAATCTCAATGAAATACACATAAATTGGAAACAAATTTTTATTTTATTACCTAAATTTTCTATTTGCCACAAAAATTCATGAAACAAACATGTTCAAGCAGAATTTCCCTACAACCCAGAAAATTTAAATTGCTAATAATATTTGCCAAGAAAGTGTATCTGTATATTAACAGTCTTCTATTTTCTCAAGTAGCAACATCACCTGGAATAATGCTTTATATTCATACAGAACTTTAATTCAGACCTCACAAGTATCACCAATTACCACCTCATTAACCCTCACCATGTCTTTCAAGACCATACACAATAATATCATTTTCATTTTCATGTTATAAAAGCTAGGTTAAAATGAGGAAGTTAATTTAGCCACAGGTAACTTGTGGGGGGGGGGTGATGGAGATCCCCAACTCTTATGTCCTCCTTTTATGTGGTTACATGGGGATGAATATAAAGCGAAGTAAATAGCTAAGTAACTAGGCTGATCCAGATAGGAAGAGGTGTGGAGCAGATATTAGTGAAAATCTATTGCCACAAACAAATGAGGCCATTACTATTCTCTGCCTCAATGAGCCTCAGTTTTCTCAGCTGTAAAATTAATGGATTAGATCATATAGCCTATAAGGTCACTTTTCAGCTCTAGGTTCGTGATCCTATGACTCAATAAATCTTCTCTAAGCAACTAAAACATTTGGTTTAACTTTAAATGCTAACCCATGGTATAAGCATGTTATTGTTCTACTGTTCATGTTGGCTGGCCTTGGATATATGTTCCCAATGACACTGGTAGTTGTATTAAAGTTGTGACAATTTATCCATGACAAAATGTATTGGGAAGTGTATGGTGAGAGAGCAAGAATGTATTAAGAGAACTATTGACCAATTTTAACTTTGCTTTGTTCTGCTGAATGATCTTAGTCAAACCACTTTTTTTCTAGGACTCAGTTTCCTCATGTATATAATAACAAGGTTGGATTGGATACTGTCTATGGGTCTCTATAGTTTCAGAAATTCATAATTTTTGAGCTTTCATCATGATAGCCACTTGGAAAAGCTAAGGGCAAAATCAGAGCATCTAAAGAAAAATTACTCCTCCCACTATTACATGCCTCTTACTCCACTGTCCTGCTTGTGTTTTCAACCTTTATAACTCAGAATGATTTTTGGAATTGATTTGCAAAGTTGTTGAACATAGACAATCAAGTTCTAGCCTTTTATCTTGGCACTCACAAAGTACTTCATATCTCATCTTTTCTGAGAATGATAATTATGAAAGCTAGCTTTTATATAGAGCTTTAAGGTTTGAAAAGTGGGTTTACTAGTATCTGATTTGGTTCTTACAATGCTGAGAGGTAGATGCTAATACTATTCCCATTTTACCGATAAGGAAACTGAGGCAGACCAGTGGTTAAATGACTTGACCAAGGACATATATTTAGTAAGTGTCTGACTCTGCACTTGAATTCAGTTCTCCCAGCTTTTATCCAAAATTCTATCCACCCTGCCACATGTTTAATAGCATGTGTCATGCAAATCAATGACAGTACTCTAACTTTATCTGCTGAGGAATTTTTGCACATATATTATTGCACATATTGTTATACATTCTTGGATAGTACAGGACACTTTTTCCTTGTGAAGTCCATGTCACATTCCAAAAATAGACAATTTGGCCCCAGAGAGTGGTATACTTGTTTGTTGACTAATGGGTTTTTTTGAGCTCTATTTTTTTTTAATTTTAGCAGTAATGATGTGCTAAGTGGGATTGCATTTTTGAATTTCAATTATTATCTGATGTAATTTAATTGTATTTTAATGTCTGGAAATCAAACCAGAGGAATAAGTAATGAACATAGGTACTTATGGAGGACTTTTGCAGGGTGGTTTAGAAGGGGGTGATTCTACAAAATATTACCTTTATACTTAAATGCATTGTAAAATAAAGGTTTAGCCATTATTTCAGACTCCTATTTGCAGTGGACTTTACCATTTAAAGAATCTGGATTTTTGAAGTAACGCTTTGATTTTATAATCATTAATTTCTACTGTAATTATGCAAGCCAAGACAAGGTTCTAATGATTTCAGAGTTGTTGCCTCAGGGCAAAAAGGGATCACTCCCCTTCTCATTCTAGCAAAATGTGTTTCTGAATTGGGTAAAGATATTTGCAAGTTTTCGAGTTTGGATTTAAAAAAAAACTTTTCTTAAAACCATGTGGTGTCAGCTACTCTCTGTAGAATATAATACAATAACAACTAGCTAGATCCATTTATTGACTTGGCATGATAATAATAATGATCTTCCTAAGTATTTTTTTTTATTGTATGGAACCTAAGCCAGTTTATAGAGAAATAATTGAACATTTTAAACAGCCCATTTCTTTAGTGGAGTTTACTCATTTAATTTTTGTTGTTATTTGTGTCTGGAACTGTGAATCCATGGTGTGGGAGCTCCCAGGTGAAGAAACTCCCTCCACCAATCGATAGCCCTGTAATTCATAATCTTGGAGACCTACCCATGTTCCTATACCTTATATGTGTCTGAGACCATTCCTGAGCCAGATACTCCCTGCTACACCTCCCCTCTATTCACCAGGCCAAACTGCATCTTCTCAATTGTATTTCTTGAGGTGGAAATGAATGAGATTTAGGAAGTATTAAAGATTTTATGATGTTATTGTACACTTTGAAAACCAAGTGCCAGAAATGCATCTAACACTGCACACACCAGGTACACCCTGTCTCATGCTATCAACTTTTTTGAGGGTAAAAGAGGAACTTCTCAAACTCCTAAGCTGAGCCATAAATATGGATCTATAAAATATATATACATTATATATATATATATATATATATGCATATGTGGTGTGTGTGTGTGTGTGTGTGTATATACATATATAGAGAGAGAAAGAGAGAGTCACAGTTATGTAGCCTCACCTAAGTACAAGTCAACACAACTCACTAATTCCTAAATGTTTCCTGGCATCCAACCTAAATAAGACTTTTTGCAGTGTCTACTTACCACTCCTAGTTCTAACTTCTGAGCCAAAACAGAAAAAGCGTAATTCTCCTTCAAGTGGAAGTCTTTCAAATACTTCAAGACAGACACTTCCCTCTTTCCCACCTCCTCTCCCCACCCCCAGACCCCTACCTTACCAATATCTTCTTTTCTCCAGGCTAAATGTGCCCGATTCTTTCACTTTTTAACACTCTAACAAAAGCATTTCTCCTAGATCATCAGTAACCTTTTAATTACCAAATACAATGACATTCTCAGTTCTCATACTTCTTAAACATTTTGCTTTGTAATTCTTACTGTTGACTCCTTCCTCCTAAATATTCTTTCCTCCGTTAGCACCATTACTCTTTGCTGGTTCTCCTTCTGCCTCTTGGGCATAACTTCTTGATTTTCTTTGGTCCATCCCTCTCCTCAACATGTGGTATTCACCCCCCTCTTAGGCAATGACCTCTTCTATCTCTTCTGTACACTGTCTCCCTTGGTGAACTCATCTGATCCCACTGATTCAATTGTCACCTCTGTGTATATGACTTCCATATGAGAAATGGAATTGTTAGAGATTTATATCCAGTTTCTTGCTTGAGCCCTATTTTACTGCCAGACATCTCTACCTGGAATTCAAATCCAACATCCCAAAGACACTATCTCCTTGCCCCAAACTTGCCTATCTCCTTCTTTCTTTTCTTTTTTCTACATAAAGTATCAATATCCTCCCAGTCATCCAGGTTTGAAATTTTACCATCATTGACTTTTCTTCTCCCTCATCCCACACATTGCTTGAGAAGTACTGAGGAGTACAGCTCCAGAATCTTTCCAATTTGTCTAATTCTCTTTACACATACAGCCATTGCCGTATTTCAGGCCCTTATCACCACTCACCTGGACTTCTCTAATAGCTCTTCACCTGAACTCCCTACCTCCAGCCTCTCCTACTCTCCTGTCTCTATATCACTTTTTTTCCTAATTTCTTTCATTTTTAATTTTTTTGTGTGTGTTTAATGGACCAAAAAAATCCTATTTCCTCTTCCTCCTACCACCTACTCCATTGGAAAAAAAAATTAAAATCCTTACAACAAATATTCATAGTCAACAAAACAAATTCCTGCATTGGTATTGTCCAAAAAACCTCTATATTTCAATTGCAATCTGTTTCTATCAACCCTAGGTTAGGAAGTGAGTAGCATGTTTCATCATGGGTTCTTGAGATTCATGATTGATTACAGCATTCTTCAGAGTTGTATGTCTTTGCAATGCTGTTGTAATTCTATTGTTCTTGTCGCATTGCTCACTTCATTCTGCATCAGTCCATAAATGTCTTCCCAGATATCTCAAAAACATCGCTTTTGTTATTTCTTAAAGCAGATGTGAAAAATGGGGTTCACACAGAGTAGTATCACATTATATTCATATACAATCATTTATTATGCCATTCTCCAACTGATTGACATTTCCTTAGCTTCCATCTCTTTGACATTCCAGAAAGAGATGCTATAAATATTATGCACATATAAATAATTTTTCTTTTTACTTTTATCTCTTTGGGGTAGGAATCATTTTTCATCTGTGTACCTTTAGCACCTCACGCAATATTTTGCCCATACATAAATATATCAGTATGTCTGTGATCTAAGTAACACAGTCACTTACTTCAATATTGTGGATCACAATCCATTCATACCTTTTATCCCCCGAGATTCATATTTGTGCCTTCTCATCAATGTCCCAAAGTACATCTGGTCAAAACATTGAATCCCTTACTCTGGGTCATTTAATAACTTACACTAATGACTCTCCACCCGCAATGCCTCATTGTCATAGCACAAATCAAGGATTTGTCATTGTTCAATGAATTTCACCACCTTGGTCTCAGTTTATATGTGTGTAAAATGACAGAGTTGGACCAAGATGCCCATTAAAGTCTCTTTAAGCTCTGTTGTATTAGTTTTCTATTATTCCATAACTTAAATGTTTCTGATTTTTAGTACAGGTAAGTATGAAAAATTACAGAAGTTCAGAGCTAGAAGGAACCTCAGAAGTCATCCAGTCAAAGCCATATCTCAAAAATAATACCCCTCTGCCCAGATGAGTCATGCAGACATGCTTAAGACTTCCAGTGAAGGCAGGAAGGAAGACCATTCATTCATCTTTGGGATAGCTCTAATTGTTAAGAAGTTTTACCTTACATTAAGCCTAAGTTTTCCTCTTTGAAACCTCCATCCATTTTTCCTAGGTACCAGACATGAGATTGCCAACCTACAATGTGGGCTGAATCTATGCATTTGAAAATGAACTTTACAGGAAATATTCTTTGGCTCAGAAATAGAATCATGAAATAATTTGAGCTAAATATTATCAGGATCATGTCTCCTCCACTCCTTTCTTGGAAGGAAATTTCTCAAAAAGTTGTCTACACCTGATCTGTTCTCATTCTCACTATCCACTTACTCCTCAAGCCAATGTAATATATTTCCCCTCTCCATCAGTCTATTTAAACTACTCTTTCAAAGGCTGACAATGACATTCTAATCTCCACGCAATATCTTCAGTTCTTAGTCTCTCTGCCTTTGCCATATTATTTAACACTGTTGACCGCCCTTTCCTTTTTGATCTTCTGAATTTTCATAACATTGTACTGTTTCTTCTTGGCCCATTTTTTTCTCTCTCATTTTCTAGATCCTTTCCCTCAGTCTATACTAAGTTCACACACACACACACACACACACACACACACACACACACACACACACACACACCCTAAGCTCTGTACTCAACCCTCTTTTCTTCTTTTTCTATATTCACTTAATATTTCCGTTATTTCTCTGGCTTTATGCTTATCTAAATATGGATTAGTTCTAACTCTATATATGTAGTCATAATCTCTTCTATTAGTTCAGCAACTAAATTTCCAACTGCTTTCTGTGCATCTCCATCAGAACCTTCCATTTCTCCTTCGAACTTCAAATATCCAAAAATAAATTAATCTTCTTCCATTATATGTTTCTTCTCCTGACTTCTTTATTGATGTCACCAGTGCCCCCACCATCTTCACAGTCTAACCCTGACACAAATAAGTTTTTTACTCCTTTCTACCTCACCCTGCATATTTAGCTATTCCCCAAGTTCTGCTGATTCTGTTTTTATAGTTTCTTTTTTCATTCTCATTGCAATAGGTCAGATCCTTCATTCATTCTTACCAAGACTAGTTTAATTGCCTCCTAACTATTCTATCTGCCTCCTACATCCAACTCATCCTCTGGATTTATCTTCCTAATGCATAACTTTTATGCATAAAATGTTAGAGCTAGAAAAAAT
Source organism: Phascolarctos cinereus (assembly GCF_003287225.1). Classification (NCBI taxonomy): domain Eukaryota; kingdom Metazoa; phylum Chordata; class Mammalia; order Diprotodontia; family Phascolarctidae; genus Phascolarctos; species Phascolarctos cinereus. The sequence continues at coordinate 60,088,122 of NW_027556180.1, forward strand.
TCCTAGAAATCATCTAGTAACATGCTAATTTCACAGCTAAAGAAACTGGGGTCTCTGCCCTGCTTAAAATTTTCAGTGGTTTGTCATTGTCTATTAAAAAAATCAAACTGCTTTAAGTTCTGGCATTTTTGTGTTCTACATACATCTAACCTATCTTTCCAAATATTTCATACTGCTCTTCTTCCTGTGCTCTATATTCTAGCCAAAGCAGACCAGTCACTGTTCTTCAGACTCAGCTCATCCCTTCTTGTCTCCATACATTTCTCATGCCATCTCTTATGCATAAAATGAGCTCCTTCCCAACTCCACTTGTCAAAATTTCCCTTGCCCTACACATCCCAAGCCAAAGGCTACCTTCACTGTACAAATTTTTTAATTCACCCATCTGCAAGTGACCACTCTCTTTTCCAAACTTTCTTAATATTAGATTTGTCATTTTCCCATGAACTTATCATATTCTTTATTGTTGTTGTTGTTGTCATTTATCACTGTATATTTCCTGTCCCCTGCTTAAGGGAAAACTTCCTAAGGGAGTGTATTATACATTATTTGTATCTATATTTATTTTATTGTCTAGCACAGTGCCCTGTACATGGTATGGCTTCATAAATATTTGTGCAATTGAATTGAAATCAATTTAATTTAGACAAGTCTGCTCATTGTACAAATGAGGGAACAGGGAATCATAAAACTGGAGTGGCTTTATCCATTCTGGACCTATAAATATCTTCAGTTTGCTGAGGACAGTATTTTTACACCTTGGACACATGACCCAACTACTCTGAGTTCCTTTCCTATCTAACATTCATAATCATAAAATATATTATTATTGTACTTTAATATTTGCAAACATTTTTCATAAGATCCTTTTGAAATAGATAGGGAACAGGTTACTATCATCATTTTACAAATGAGAAAACTGAGATTCAAAGAAGCTGTCTGATATTCCACATCACACAGCTAGTAAGTATCAGAAAACTCTAAAACTCTACCTTCCTAAAGCAAAGCACATTTCACATACAGGTAAATTATAAAGAAATAATTTTATATCCATCCTTAGGGTATATGTAGTTTGTAAAAAAAAAATTACTTCTTTTATGATTACTGTCATTTAAATGAGAATTGAATGAGCAGATAATCATGGACCAAAGGCATTTTAGGTTTTTTTAATTCATATTTGTGGATCTTGAAATTTTTCTTTTTTCCCCTCAACTTCCTCCAAAATAATGACAAAATACAGTATCTGTGTACAATAGAAAACAAATACATTTTTAAACCTCAGTAGATTTCAAGGGCAAAATTATTTCACAGTAGTTTGCTTACTATCTATAAAAGTAACCAGCAATCACAATCCTCAAGACTTCTTCAAGGAAGAAATGGAAAACCTTAATTCAAGAGGCAGTTGTAGCAATTCATAAAATGCCCCCAGCTATGGTACTTTAAGTGCTAACCTTATTGACCAGTAGTCTGTTTAGAGGCATCAGAGGGGAAAGAGTGGATGAGTTAAGAGATGATCTATTTCTTCCTTGCATAGAAGTTTCTGTGCAGATTTACTTCCTGATGACTTTCGTACCAATATATACTTCAATAGATTTCTTCCCTCCACCTCCACCCCTGGAAAGAGCCTAAAACTTCAGGAAACAAAGAAATGTGTAAGTAAATTCTTTTCTAATAGCTAGTATGTAGGCAACCAGTAACATTTGTCAGAGACCATCCCCGATGAGAGACACTTAAATTTTCATGTCAGCCACAAAGCATCATTTCAGGGATCAAGTCTTTTTTCATGTATCCTGTCTCATACACCTATAGTTATTCAGTGCCTTCCTCCATAGTTGTCAGTATTTGGAAATCTGTAGAATTCCTTTGTCTGATTTTTGGATTGCTGTATTGACCTAATTTATTGCAAGAATGAAAGTCATTTTGTTCAGTTTAAATTATTCCAAACAATGAACCAATCATCTTTGCTTTTCTGAAGATATATCTCCTGCACTACTGAAATACCTCACCGAAGTTATTTTGTATAGCACCCTGACATTAGTAGTTCTTAATATTTTGGTTAGTTTTACTCTACAAAAGCAGGACATAATATTCAGAAAGCTTGATTCAGGTGTATCTAGAACACCAAGTCCCACCTTTACCTATTAATATACAAATAGTAAATAATAATAAAGATAACAATAGCTAACGTTTATATAGTACTTACTATGTGCCAGGCACTGTGCTAAGCACTTTGCAGTTATTATCTCCTCTACTCTTCATAGTAACTTCAAATGTAAAATCATCACTGGATTTCCCTAACACTGAAGGCAGCACTGCTAGCTAAATGAAATCCCATTTGAGTATTTGCATTGTCATAAAATATCTATTGCATGTGAAACACTTGAAGGGTGTAAAATACAAGCAATTAGGTCTGAATAGAGTCCAAGAAACATAAATGTGTAGCTCTTCTTTTTTTATCTTCCCCATGGATGCTTCCTCTAGCTAAACACAGAATGAATACAGCACAGAGAAACTGCATGAGTCTCAGTGTTGATGATATCAAGTGGTCTGGGAGCATACAATGTGAAATAAGTGTATGCAAAAAATGTTGTAGTTATCCACTTAGTTTTGTTGCCATGTTAATTTCAGATGCAAATGCTGTATGGTCATTGATTTCCTGGAGAGCAGTAGTGCAGAGTTTGGGTACCCCTGTGTAACAGGGTGCTTATGATTTTAGGAGTGGCTTTAGTTGATGGTGGGATGAATAAATTGAGGCCAGATAAATGTAAATTGAAATTGGCATACTAATGCAAATATTTTCATCCTTCTACCCCCACTATATAAAACTTAGTACAGATTTCTTGGTTTCAATTATTCCACCTCTTGCAAATTTCCAATTCTTCCAAAAGGACAGACTCAAATAAAATATTTGCACAAAATATGTAGTAGAGAGGACTTCCAATGTGTCCCAATGACCAAGAAATAAAAATTCTATTTTTATCAGCTAGTGTCAGCTGAGTGAAGCAGCCCACAGACTCATATGGGCTCTAATTCCTTCTCTTTTCATAGATCTTTTATCCAGCATTTCTGGAAAGGAGCTGTTCTCCATCTGTTGCTTATCATTTTCCAAGATATAAAAGTTGTGAAGATTCCATCAGTCTGGGTATTTGCCACATATGCTGGGTGACACAGGTGGACAAATCACTAGAAGATGTTTTATATATCTGTAAATCTCAATGCCCAATTCCTGCAGCATAAGAAGCTTCTGGAAGATCAGATTTAAAATGCACTTTCCCTTTCAAGATAACCTTATATGTAGTATAAGATCAAGTTTATTGGTGACTTAGTAGTGTTATTACACTCACATATTTAATAAGTAGAAAGCACACAATATGTTGAGTGGGATAAATCTTGATAATAATTTTATGGAGTAGGTTTTATCTTTAGCTCACACTTCATTTCCTCACTTCCACCCATTACTCAATAAAGTCTACATTTTCTTTTGTCAACAGGTACATTTTTAAAGTTTTTACCTTTTCTTTTCCTCCTGAGGTAACAAAAAACATCTGCCTTGATTCATTGACAGAAGTTGCTGAAATCTGCTCTTTTTGCTTTTTCCAATCAGTGAATTTCCTCTGAGGCAGAGAGCCCAATTTTCCCCAGGAGTATTTCTGCAACTAACTGAATGCTTCATGTGGCAGTTTGAGCACAGTTTTTGCCAATGGGGTAAAACAATACGTCCTGTTTTCTTCATGGATTCAAAGCTATTTGAGATAGCACATTTCAAATGAGATCATGTGATCAAATGATCAGATGTTATATAAAAATGTGGAATACGTAAATAGAAAGATGGTGTAAAACCAGGCGATGAATGTAAATGAAACCTCACCCTACAGGATGTCTGGATATCCTCCATATGTGCATGCTATGTGGGAAAGTACAGGATAGAACAGTTATGATGACTTCTTATTATATCATATCAACAACCTGAAATGTCATTCCCTTGTGTTTATGCTTAGACCTTAGGAAACTTCACAGTCATTCACCATATTCAATGTCCTCAAAATGTAATATTTCTGTGAAAAAATGGGAAATGATGAAATTAAAACCAAAATAGCTGGTTGAAGTGCTAAAAAGGTGCTCTTGTCTTTCTCTTTAGACTGGTGAGTAAGTTTTCTTCCCCACCTTCTTTATCAATGTGAGTAGGCTATGTAATAACCAGATTTCTCCTCCAATTCAAATTAGTATAGTGCTACCAGTTCACAGTTCCACAGGTAATCTATCCACTCAGTACATATATAACACAAAATTCTCAATGACCACAGCCTTCTTCTGAGCTTTGGGTCACATGGTTTGAGATGCTTACAAGGCATATCTGCAAACTAGCTACAGTTTCTTGTGCAAACTGCTGACTGGAGCTACAAAAGAAATCCAATTGGATTAGAAGTTCATGCTTTATTTTGCTTATAATACTCAGATGACCTGCTGTCCATATTAGGCTAATGATCACTCCCATCACCAAACTTTATAAGTTCTATTTATACTTTGTCCCTCACAGAGATGTTCTCCTTTAGTGATCACACACACACACACACACACACACACACATACACACACACACACACATCACATACATATACCACACACATATATATATATATATATATATGTTCTTTCCATTGAATTTCTGAAATAACATCTTTCATGTGGTCATCTCACTTGCTTAGCTGAAAATGGCAAGAAGTATGACATTTTTCTCCCCAAATAATATCATGTAAGTATAATTATGAGTCAGTAGCTCAAACTTTTATGTAACTGCCCAATAACTGGTACTTAGTAATACAAAGAACAAAAGGTAGAATAGTGCAAAATACAAATAATTAAAGATGAGTCCATTTGGGCTCTATCGCTTTATACTTATTACTCTGCATAATTCAGACATATGTACTTTTAAGGTGAATTAAATCCCCAAACTTGAGGGCTCTTACATCTGTCATATCAATAAAAGTAAAAGTGGATGTTTGCCAAGATCCAGAATGCCCTTCCCCATTTCTTGCTAAAATTTAAGAAGAGCAATGACAAGGTCAGTGTCTACAGAACTTGAAAAAAAAACTCAACAATTTGAGAATTTGCAAATGAAAATGGAAAAGTTTCCCTATTTTTGTACAAAATTTTTTATAGAAATTGGTTGCATACTCCTCTGGAATTCAGAAGGTTGCTGTGAACATTATAATAGGTGGACACTTTGGCCAAGACAACCTTAAAAGAAAAAAAAAAAGCTTCCACTAAAGCCACGGTGTTCCCAAGTGTAACAAATCCATCTGGATTTGTGATAGCAAACCTTAATTGTAATGAGATTTAGATAATCTTCTTGGTAGAGGACGGAATTTTTAAAATGTGTCAGGAAGAGAGTGTGTGTTTTGACTCACTAGGAAAAAGCAGTTTCAGGTGCTATGTATCTACAGTAAGTGTTTTTTTTTTTGAAACAGTGATATTGGCTTCTCACTGCTAATACAACTATAGTAAGAGACTGCTTTAAATATTTATGGTATGGAATAGCTGAGAAGTAGCTAGCACACACATTGTGAATACCAATTAATATATAACAAAAAATATTAAACAATGTTTTTAATAATTCAATGCTGCTTTTTTTTCCCCTTTTACACAAATGATATGCCAGTTGCAAACGTGTCTGTGGTCAAGTAACTATATGGAAAGGATATACAAAATAGTCTGTAGAATTTTACCACATTTAATGGCTTAGCAATGCTTGATTTCTGCTCACTTCAAAAGACATGCAAACTTCAGCATTAAGTATCCCTGGCTAAAATCCATGCCATTTTATAAGCAGATTACTCAATTTAATGAGCACAGGGATCAATTAGCATGCTTAGAGAATGTGAAAAATGAGATACATACCAAAATTTAAGTCCCCAGGGACAGCTAAGTGCAATAATCAAAAGGTGACTTGTGTCTGTCAAAGCCCTTTCCCGTGCTTTATCTCAGTGCAGTCTGCAGGAGTATTCCAGCACCATAAGAAACAGACTTGTAGTTCAGCTCAGTTTTTTTCTTCAGTTAAAGTGCATTATATCTGGATGGCAAAAGTGTCCATACTATCAGATTCTTCATCACTAGAGATCAGTATCTTATTGATCTTCTTCCTATCAGATAGAATAGCCTTTAAAGTTTTCCCAGTAAAATGCCGTGGCAGAAGAAGACAGGTACTTGCTTCTTTAAATCAACACTCAGAGAAAAGAGGGCATAGCTAATGGATGGGTACACCCACACAACCCTCTGATTTGAGGTCCAGCAGAGAAGAAATTGGATGATTTTTACCCACTTTGCCACATAGATGATTACAATACCAAATGCAATCACCCGGGTTTGCTTAGGTGCCTCATTTGAATAGATTCTGCAGAGACAAAAATAAATGAAAACAAGGAATAAAAAACATCCTATCCAAATGGCTTCTCCCAGCCAAAAAGATGTTCTTTCTCATTGCCACTTAGATACAGAAGGTTTGAAGCAGTCTAGCTTGTGGCATCGTCCCTCCCCCGTGACAACCGGCAGCCTCTGCCTGCCTCTCTCTCTCTCTCTCTCTCTCTCTCTCTCTCTCTCTCTCTCTCTCTCTCTCTCTCTCCCCTCTCTCTCTCTCTCTCTCCTCTCTCTCTCTCTCTCTCCCCCCATCTCTCTCTCTCTCTCTCTCTCTCTCTCTCTCTCTCTCTCTCTCTCTCTCTCTCCCCTTCCTCCCTCCCTCTCCCTATTCCCCTCTCCTTTCCTTTTCTCTCTCTCCAGCTGCTTTAGTCTGTGGATGCTACTGTTGATTAATCAGGGATTCTGAAACAAAGAGCCTACCTTCTGAAATAAGCAGTAATCTGTTTCTTCTCTGTTTCTGCAAACCGTCTGCATTCAAAAGCAAAGCTTCCAGCATCCTAGTACCTTGGATAGTTCCTGCTTACTAGGCCCATTGGAAAAGGGGAAAGAAGCAACTGAAGAAATGACAAGAGGAACAGCAGGCAGCATCGTTCTACTTCAGAATCCAGCTCCCAGGGGCTCACATCCTCATTAAAAGCCTCCTATTTAGGCAACAGATTTTCTCTCTTTTATCTTGCCTGCACTGAAGTCTGATTAGCAAATAATCCAGTGAAAAAATAAAGAAGAGGAAAAAAAGAAAAAGAAATAAAGAGTCTTCATAACAACTATACCCCCAATCCAGTGTCTGTTGATAGGAAGGATATGAAAACAACAAAAGTAAATATGTGAGAATGTGTAAGTTGTAACCTTTATCCCATGCATGGCTCATGGAAATGAGCAATCATTGAAAAGGAACATCTAGGTCTCAGTTTGATACCTCTTTTTGATATGTCTTTTACATTCTCCCTCACTGTACAGCAGTGTAAGGCATACAATTACTGCTGACGTACATTGGACTGCTGCTTGGGGAAAGAGGGGAGGAGCTTTGTAACCTCATCAAAACAACCTTCGACCACCTGCTCCCATGGCAGAAGCACAGAACTATCCCACTTGGAGAGGATCTGCATAATGTATGTGCAATTTTTTTAACCAAAATGTAACCAAGAGTATTTTCAAGACTAAAATTGAAAAATGATATAAAGTAAGTATATTCTTAAACAACTCATCGAAATTTAAAAATGTATTTCCTTGAGGATGGGCAATTTTTTACTTCTATTCTCTGTCTCTTCCTTATTTTTAATTTCTACTACCTCCAATGACATCTGTGTGAAGCCCTTTACAAACTTTGTAGTACCATGTCAGATATTATTATCTGACATATTATTATCTTGGTATATGTTTAGTATTGAATTTAAGTGAGTTTCTTACAAATAAAGATCAAATTAAAATAGACATTTTCTATGTATTTTATCTTTTCAGGATTTATTGAGACCTCTTATTTTAGCACATGGTTATTTCCCAATAAACTACCCCACTAAATCCTCCTGCGCAACAAAGACAAACAGTTAAGCAAAATCAACTGACATAATTACTATATCTAACAGCATATGCTTTGTTTTGTATCCATAGTTCTTCTCTTTTGTATTGGCAGGAGAGAAATTTTACAAATATAAAATATAAGTATGTATGTGTGTATACACACATATAGATAGATAGATAGATAGATATGTCTGTGTGTATATTTCTTTATCCTAGAAAATCAATGCATGTATATATGTATGTACGCATATATATACACATATATACATATATGTATATATACACACAAATATATATACCTACTATATAGATATGTGTATATATAATATGTGTGTATATGTGTATGAGTGTGTATATATACATACATATATATTTATTTAACATTTGTTCTCTAGAATTAAGATTGATAATTACAATTAATCGGTCTGCTTTTTTTTCATTGTTTTCCATTTTCATTCCAATGACTTATTCTTTGTCCTCATAATTCTTGACTTATCTGCAGCTTTTTAAATCAAGTGACCACACCCTGTCTCTATGATATGCTAAGGCAGCTAGGTGGTGCAGTGGATAAGTACACTGGAAATGGAATCAGGAAGACATGAGTTCATTTTTTTCTTTTCTCTTCCTTTCTTTTTCTTTTTTCTTTTTTTTCTTTTTGGGTTTGGCAGTGGGGTTAAGTGACTTGCCTAGGGTCACACAGGTAGTAAGTGTTATGTGTCTGAGACTGGATTTTAACTCAGGTCCTCCTGAATCCAGGGCCAGTGTTCTATCCACTGCGCCACCTAGCTGCCCCGAGAAGGCATGAGTTCAAATTTGGCCTCAGACACGTTCTAGCCATAAGAACGGCAGCTAGGTAATGTGGTGGATACAGTGTCAAGAATGGAGTCAGGAAGACTCATCTCCCTGAATTCAAATCTGGCATCAAATACTTACTAGCTGTGTGACCCTGGGCAAGTCATAATTCTGTTTACCTCAGTTTCTTCATCAGCAAAAAATGAGCTGAAGAAGGAAATGGTAGACCACTCCAGTATCCTTGCCAGGAAAGCCCCAAATGGAGTCATGAAGAGAAATCTACTGAACAACAATAAGAATAGACCTCAAAAGTCATTTAACATCTAGCTGCCTGTTTCCTCAACTATAAAATGAGGATAATAAACATGACCTATTGCACAGGGTTATTGTGACACCAAATGAAGTCATATTTGTAAAGCACTTAGCATAGTTCCTGGCATGTATTTGGTTCTTGGTGAATGCTTGTTCCTTCTCTCTCTTCCCTTTTGCAACAGTTACCTCCAATTAACTTTGTGTATTTCTTGAATGTATGTATTTGTTTCCTTCATTAGAACTTGAGTTCCTTGAGACAAGAATTGTTATTCTCTCCGTATGCCCGGAACATAGCACAGTGTCTACCACATAGTAAACACTGTAAAATGCCTGTTGACTTACTTTGTGTTGCTGATCTCTTCTTGTTCTGTTCCTAGATTTCCGATGATTTCTCCATGATTGTCTTTGAGTGTCATCTATCTCCTTTTTCATTTAAAGAGCCTTTTCTTTTATGAAAGTTAAAATGTAGATACCCTGATATACTCACAATTTCAGTGAGCTCCTGAATAATTTCAGGTACTTTGTAATGATTTCCAAAGAAAATGAACTTCAAAACCAATAATATATCACTTATTCTCTCTGCACTTACCAAACCGAAAATATGCTTTGATAAGAAGACTTGCCCCAGGATTATCGTATGCCTCCAACTCATAACCCACTTCATTTTTTAAAAAATAAGAATGTAGAAAATTATATTTGATATGTAAATAGTCCAAGGAAAATAGCACAACGAACTTTACCCTTCTAATTCCTAAAGCAACGTCATGGTTTTCATGATGTTTCATATGTTATTGTTCAGTCATGTCTGACTCTTTGTGACCCCATTTGGGGTTTTCTTGGCAAAGATACTAGAGTGGTTTGCCATTGCCTTCTCCAGCTCATTTTAGAGATGAGAAAAACTGAGGCAAACCGAGTTAAGTGACTTGCCCATGATCACACAGCTAGTAAGTGTCTGAGTCCAGATGAACTCAGGAAGATGAGTCTTCCTGACTCCAGGCCTGGCACTTTATCACCTAGCTGCCCCTCAATATTTCATTTGGCTAAATAATTAATATGCCACTGGAGAGAATGCTATTAATAAAAATAGTAATAATCAAACAATATAGCTAATTTAAATTATTAAGAAATAATATAGAATGCTATTAATAAAATAATAGGATAAAGTTAAAATAGTATTAAAATTCCATTCCCAGAGGTCCTAAAGTACATTTAGAGAATAATCAGCTATATAGTCTCCTTTAAGTATCCACTTACAGGAACAGGTATCTGAATAAGAATGTATATTATATCTAAGTTTTCAAATAGGTAAGAATGATTGTTATTTCCTCTTTGGATGGGTTAAAGTCACAGTCATCAAAATATAGAATTCCAGAAATATAGCTAGAGGTTTAAGTGTCTAGTCAATACCATACATAAGCCATGCCTGTGTGATTTTTCTCTCTTATTTGACTAGTGAGATGACACAATCTACCCCTGAATCAATTAGGTAGCACAGAAAGGCAAAAGCATCCTTGAATACTAGCATTTTCCATGATCAGAATTATATAAATAGTATAATATTAAAAGCCCTAAAATAAGAATCACAGACCCTAGTCTCTTGTCCTAATTTTGAAGCTAGTGCTTAATGAAAAGCTGATCACATATCCAAGTCCTAAATAAGGCTTTTTGACTTGAATTGACTTGACTTTGTCCAAATCATTTGCCCTCTTCACCTACCCGTCTTTACATGTAATATAGGAATGATGATACCACCTTTGCAGGGTTATCAGGAAGATCAAAAGAGATAAATATCTGAAAACTTAGCAAATTTAACTAAGAGATAGGGTATCTGCCAGGCCTGTAATTTCATTGGTTTCAGGGTAAAGGGACAAGCATTTATTAAGCCAGGCTTTATGCTAAGTCTTAGGGATGCAAATACAAGCCAAAAGAAAGTTAATTCTTGCCTGTGAGGGTAAGTAGCTCCACCAAAAGGCATGGTGTTGAAAGTAAAAAATGCAGCCAGTAAGGGAATGAAGGTTGACTCAGCTGCGCCCTCTCCAAAATGGAGGCCCTGAGAGGAACTTGAAATGAGAGAGTGAGGCTGATGTGGTGGGAGGATGTTGCAGGATGAAGAGACCTCAGACACTGAGTGAAGTTCCAGGGTGACACTGAAGCTGAGGCATGTTACTGAAGTCTAAAAGGTTGGAAGTACAGCTTGAAGAGGAATTTCATTTGACTTTCATTTGAAATTTTTTTTTCTCTACCAATGTAGGTTGATCCATTCTGTGAAACTTAGAGTATTGAATGTTTCCTAGAGCACCGAGAAATTAAGAGACTTTCCCAAGGTCATGTAGCCACGATGTGTGCAAGCTCTCATCACCTTGTGCCTAGTTAATTGCGATTGCCTATTGGTTAGTCTCTATGCCATAAACGTCTCCCCATTCCAGTCCATCCTAAATTCAATTGTCAAAGTGACCTTCCTAAAGTACAGGTCTGATCATGTCACTCCCCCACTCAATAAATTCTAGCAGTTCCTTATCACCTCCAAGATAAAATATTTAACTCTCTGGTGTTCAAAACCCTTCACAGCATGCCTCTTCACATATTCAGTGCTTTTTCACCTTACGCCTCATCCCAAACATTGTGTTGGGCCTCCTATTTATTATTCAAGCAAGACACTCCATCTCCCAACTCTAGACATTTTCAATGACTGCTCCTATGTAAGGAATATTTTCCTTCTTAACTTCCTGAATTCTCTGGCTTTCTTCAAGTCCCAGCTAAAATTTCACCTTCCACAGGAAGCCTTTCCTGATCCCTGTTAATTCTAGTGCTATCCTTCTGTTGATTACTCCCAATTTATTTTGTATATGGTTCTTTAGTGTGTTTGTATTGGGTTTTTTTGTTGTTTGTTTTGTTTTTGCATGGTAGTTTGTATGTTTTCTCTTCCTAATGGAAGAGACTGGAACTCCTTGAGAACAAAGAATACAACCTTTCTTTGTATCCCTGACACTCAGCATAATGCCTGGCACAAATTAGGTACTTTTAATAAGTGTTTGTTAATTGGCTGACTGACTGAATCCAGGTCTTCTTGACTTTTTCCCCCTTTCATTGTATCCCTGGAATTTAGCAGAGTTCCTGGTACAATAGCAGGTACTTAATAAATGCCTGTTTTCTGAACTGATCCCACTTTTTAACTCTAGCTCCCAATGCATGTGTGTGTGTGTGTGTGTGTGTGTGTGTATGTGTGTACATGTCCAGTTCTGTATCCACTTTGCCATGGTTTCTCTCATTTAAAATTGCTATACAATAATATATTGTTTTTTCCAGCAGTATCTACCCACTGTATCCTTCTCCTCTGCCTATAACTGTGTCCAGATATCCTCCATAACTAATAAATGTTCATTTGACTCTGTCATCCTCTCAGGGTACCATCCTATATCCTAACCATTCCCAACCCGAGATGCCTCTACTCTGATTCTACTACTCTTCCTGTTGGAACTCAGACTCCTACCCCAAGGCCCTAGGATCCTGAGCCCTTATACTAAAATCAGGCTAGAATATTGCCCAGCCATCTACAATCATGCCACCTCAAACTCCAAGCATATTCACTGGATGTCCCCCATGCCTGCAATTCTCTTTCTCATCTCTGTCTCCGGTCCTTGCTAGCTTCCTTCAGACCCCAACTAAAATCCAACATTCTGCCAGAAGCCCTTCCTAATCCTCGCTAATTAGGTAGTCCCTTTCCTCTGCTTATTCAATCCAATTTGTTCTGTGTATATCTGTTTGTACATAGATGTCTGCATATTGTCTACCCCATTAAACTGTGAGTACTTTGAGAGCAAGAAAAATCCCCCCTCCTTTTCTTTGTTTTCTTGGGATTTAGCAAAATTCCTGGTACAGGGCATGTGCTTCATAAGAGAACTTGTTACTTGAATAATCCCACTTTATAATTCATTCTCTCTCTCTCTCTCTCTCTCCCCTCCCTCCCTCTCTCCCTTCCTCCCCCCCCACTTATCATCTCTGTCTATCTACCTGTCTACCTACTATCCTCTCTCTTTCATCTTTCATCTCTGTGTGTATCTGTCTGTTTCTCTCTGTGTCTCTTTGTCTGTCTCTCTCTCCCTACTCCCACCTATTATCTCTATTTTTTATATCTGTCTACCTACCTATCTTCTCTCTCTCATCTTTCATCTCTCTCTTTCTCTCTCATGCCCTCCCCCTCCCTCTTCATCACCCTATCTGTCTCTGTCTTCTCTCTCTTGCATATACACATATACACACATATATGTATATATATACATATACTCGTACATACATGCATACACACATACCCAGTCATCATAGTGCATGTGAACTCCAAACCTCTTGCCAACTGCTTGTTGTGTCTCCCCTGGATATCCCACAGACACACAAAAGTCAATATGTCCCCAGAAGAACACTATCTTTCCCCTTTAATCCATCCCTCCTCCTAACTTCCCTATATTTTGGGAATACTGCCATTCTTACAATCCCCCAGGTTCACAAACTCTGAATTACGCTGGTCTCCATACTGTTCCTTCCCCACTTCTTTATCCAATTCCTTGCCAGGTCCTTTCTGTTCTCTCTACTCTTGTTCCCCCTCACATCAGTTTCCTTCTTTCCCCTTATAGATTGACCACCCTAGGCCAGCCTCCTTAATCACCTCTTACCTAGCCTTCTGTTTCATTCCCCTGCATCTCCTCTCCCTTCTTGAATCCATCCTCCATGTACCTACTAAGCTCATGTTCCTAAAGCACAGTTCTGATCATGTCATTCTCCTGCTCAAAGAGAGTCAATAGTTCCCCATTGCCCCTAGAATTATCACTTACTGTTTGGCATTAAAATGTTTTCTAAACTATCTTTCCCCACTGGTTTCATAGTTTTCCCCTTTACACACTCTATAATCAAATTGACCTATTTGATGTTATATGGCATTTTATCCCCACATCCTTACCCCATGCCTTTATGAAGATTGCCCCCACGCTTGGAATATTCTCCTATCTTATCTCTGCCTTGAGAAATACCTTATTGTCTTCAAAACATATGTCTATTGATACCTTCTATTCCATAAATTCCTAATTGTTTGTCCACTTGACATTTCTGAGAATTATTTTGTAGTTTTGCGGGGCTCAAGGGATATGCAAGACACTCTGCAAAATTTTAAAATAACATATTGATGTGAGCTACAACTGTTATTATGATCATTTTTGTAAGGTGATGTTTTGGGGAGCTTCAATTATTAGGCATTATTCTATACCTCCATACCCTCACACCCCCACATAAAGCTTGAATATTTTTAACTCTTTGTAATTTTCTTCCATTGTTACTTATTCTATATTCTGGGATCACACAGAACATGTCTTATTAGTGCTACACTCTAACTAACTTAGATTAATAGCCCTCGTTCTTTCTCTTTTTTTTCTCTTTTCTCTTTCTCCCTCCCTCCCTGCCTTCCTTCATTTCCTTCCCCCTTACCTTCCTTCCTTCCTTTATACCTGGCTTTAATATACCACTTTGAGGTTTGCAAAGAGCTTTATAAATATCCCATTTGATCCTCACAACAACCCTGGGAGGTAGATGCTATTATTATCCCCATTTTACTGATGAAGAAACAGAGGTAGATAGATGAAGTGACTTGCCCATGGTCACAATTAGTAAGTGTATGAGGCTGGATTTGAACTTGGTTTTGTTTTGTTTTGTTTTTTGTTTTTACTCAAGGTCCAGTGTTCTATCCATTGTGCCACCTAACTGTCTTCCCTCCTTTCTTTACTCTCAATAGCTATCTAGGCTAGACTTTTATATTTCAAGTAACTACTTCAATAGGAGTATATCACTGTGCCTTGTTTCACATCAGGGGCATATCATACTACATATAGGACCAGACTCAATTTATGTGGAGCTGGCTTGGCTTTTTCTCCCCTTCCTTCTTCCTTCTTTGTTATAAAGGATTGCTTAAGGGAAGTGAAGAAGCATCAAGAAATGAGACAGAAAACATATTAACTACATTTTTAAATGTTATTACCTGACATTTAATAGATACATGTAAGATATGCTAATGGTGTGAAATAATGTCATTTACTGGGAGAGGTATGAGGATATAGAGGTACTGGATGGTGTTTTGATAGAAGGTACAGCTACTTTGATAAAAATCAGATTCCTGAAATACTTCAGTATTATTATCTGATATTTATATGTGGAGTTCTTCCTATTTTTCATTCTTTCACCCAGGATTCAAGCTTATATGAAGCCTGAAAGAGGGTGGGGGTGGGGATAGACAAATAGAGCATTTATTAAGTACTTATTCCGTTCCAGGATCTGGGCTATGCACCAAGTTCAAATACAAGCTAGTAAGATAGTTCTTGCCCTCATGGAGCTTACATGCTAATGGGGAAGACTCTACATAAAGAGGCCAGAAAACAGTGCAGTTGGAGGGAAGTACAGAAGCAATAATATGGAAAGGTGGCCAGGAAATGGTATGGAGGCCATTCCCCAGGAAGATAAGGCAAAGACTTACTTTTCAGAATTGAGGGACAAAGGGATGGAGACCAAGGTTTGGTTGGGAGAGAGATAAGGATATTAATCAAAGAGTGGGCAGCATGGTGAGAAGATGGTGGGGAAGTGGGGCATGGAAGCTACTCCCCAGTAAATGTAAAACTTAAAGACAGCAGAAAAGAGATGGTAAGATTGTGTGTGATGTATAGAGTCCTTTCTATGTCTAATTTGCCTTTGACTAAACCTACCACACCTCTAATAATGAGTTATAGAGGGTTAAACAATTAGAGAAAGGAAAAGAAGAAATTGAGTGGGAAATGGTGACCTTAAAAGCCAGGAGGGTATACCAAAATAAAGTCAAAATGGGTTAATGATTTAGATATAAAGGCTGATACTGTAAGCAAACTGGGAGAGCAAGGAATAGTTTATCTATCAGATTTATTGAGAACAGAATAATTCATGACCAAACAAGAGATAGAGAACATTACAAAATGCAAAATCGATAACTTTGATTACATTAAATTGAAAAGTTTTGGCACAAAGCCAATGCAACCAAGATTAGAAAGTAGAAAATTGGGAAAGAATCTTTACAACCAGTATCTCTGATAAGGGCCTCATTTCTAAAATATATGGAGAATTAAGTCAAATTTATAAGAATACAAGTCATTCCCCAATTGATAAATGGTCAGAGGATATGAACAGGCAATTCTCAGATGAAGAAATTAAAGCCATCTGTAGTCATATGAAAAAAATGCCCTAAATCACTATTGACTAGAGAAATGCAAATCAAAACAACTCTGAGGTACCACATCATGCCTATCACATTGGCCAAATGACAAAACAAGAAAATGATAAATGTTGGAGAAGATGTGGGAAAATTGGAACACTAGTGTGCTGTTGGTGGAGTTGTGAAATGATCCAACATTTTGGAGAGCAGTTTGGAACTATACCCAAAGGGCTATAAAAATGTGCATACCCTTTGACCCAGCAATAGCACTTCTAGGGCTGTATCCCAAAGGGATCGTACAAATGGAAAAAAGGAATCCACATGTACAAAAATATTTATAGCAGCTCTTTTTGTGGTGGCAAAGAATTGGAAATTAGAGGATGCCCATCAATGAGGTGATGACTGAACAAGTTGTGGCATATGAATGTAATGGAATACTACTGTGCTTTAAGAAATAGTGAATAGGCAGACTTCAGAAAAACCTAGAAATACTTGTATGGTCTGACGCTGAGTGAAGTGAGCAGAACCAGGAGAACGTTATACACAGTAACAGCCATGTGCAATGACTAACATTGATAGACTTAGCCCTTCTCAGCAATGGAAGGATCTAAGACATCTCCAAAGGCCTCATGATGGAAAATGCTATCCACTTCTAAAGAAAGAACTATGGAGTTTGGATGCCGATTGAAGCATACTATTTGCTATTTTTTTTTCTTCTGTTGTGTTTTGTTTCCTCTTTCTGGTGGTTCCTCCTATTGGTTCTAATTCTTACTTACAACATCACTAATGTGAAAATATGTTTAATAGGAATGTATATGTATAGTCTATATCAGATTGTGCTCCATCTTGTGGGGAGAGGTGGAGAGGGAAGGGGAGAAAAATTTAAAACTCAAAAGCTATGGAAGTGATTGTTGATAAATTGAAATAAATTAATAAAAAAAAAAGCCAGGAGGAGCTCCTGATTTTACCCACTGAGATTCTGATCTGGACAGTCCCCTATGATCAGCTCTCTCTTTCTGATAGACCTTAAGTTGAATAGCATTTGGGAACTCTAATGTATTTCCTACTTTTCTTTGCACACTTCCAGGAGAAGCAGCTAATAGGAGGGCTAAAATATCTAAATATGTTATTCCCTGTAACTCTTGTGCTTGAAGTATACCATGTCCATCATAGCTTACTTAAAGGAAAAGTTATGGCCATGTAGTTACTTGGCAGATGTTGTGTTATATATTATTTATTCCTTTTATTTTTCCCAGGCAAGAAGAGCAAAAGTGTATATACTATCCAAGCATGCCTTTTTGTTCCAGTAGGTGACTGAATCTGTTATTCCAATGTCATGTAACTGGAGTTTATAAGGATAAGAAAATAAGAATAAGAATAACCAAAGAATTAGAAATAGGAGTTCTCAGTTAGTGGGGGCTAATTCTGATTGATAAGTTTTCATTAATCACAGCCTTTATACTATGAAAATGAACCATAGGGAGAATAAACGAATTTTTGAACCCCCTTATAACATTCTCAAATGTCGAAAAGAATTGTAAACCATCAATAACAATGTGAAAGAATATTTCAGATTACCAATAGCAAGGGAAATGTAGTCTAGCATGTGAGGGGTTGGTGACTCCTCAGTCTTGACATGTGCTGGTGAAAACACATCACCATGGAAAATGCAGGGTCAGGAGAATTTTGTCCAATTGAATCGATATTGTATTCTTGCTGAATACACTTTCCATGATGCTCTTCACTAAATTCTTTTTTTGGTTAAATGTTAGATGGTCTAATAATGTCTGATTTTGTTCCAATCCCAAGCTTGAACCACCAGATTGAATGGAGACAGGGCTGGCCCAGAACATACCTCAGAACCACCAAATTATCAAAAATGATAAAAGATCCCAACATTGTTGGAGTGCCAAGAAAACCCCAAACATGTTTCAAAGAGTCAGATACAACTGAAATGACTGAACAGCAACTGTTGGAGAGACTCTAAGAAGTTAGATACTAATACCCTCTTGAACTGTGAAATAGTTCAATATTTCTGGACTGCCTTTTGCATTATACAAGAAAAATAGCTAAATTGTTCATGCCCTTTGACTCATTGATACACACTAGGTATGTAGCCTTCGGAGATCAAAGACAGAAGGACAGAGCTCACATATCCTGAAATATTCATAGAAGTGTTTATGGTGGTAACTGCAAATTAGAAAAAATATGGGTGTCCAATGATTGGGAACTAGCTAGACAAATGTAAATCTATTAATGGAATAACTCATCACTTTACTGTATGCAACAATAAATAGGAATAATTCAGAGAATCATATGAATACTTGTATGAATTTATGCAGGATTAGGTAAGAAAAAATCAGGAGAACAATATATATAACTATAGTAATATAAATAAATATAATATTAAAAGGCAGCTCAGATTAAATACAATGACCAATATTGATTCCATATCACAGCAGAAAGGATTAAAGAAGTGAATACCCTGACATTTATTTTGCTAAGTTATTTGGTTTTGAATAACTGTTTTTCTTTATTACAAAAGAGAGTTCTATGGTATGGGGATTGGGTTATGTTGGGGAACTGTTGTGTTTGTCCTTTGTTCTTGAAGAGGACCATAACATCAGGGAGATGATGACATGACTTGCAATTGACTTTGATTTAAGTGAGTGAGGGCTGTGCAAGGTCATCAACCTCATTTACTCCTCCTGAGCCATCTGGGTCCATCATTAGGATGACTGCAGATGGCCCAGGATGCAATGGGAGACCCTGGACCTTTTAAGCTAAGATCTTTTCAGGTTCTCACTTTGAGTGAGGCAACACCCATTCAGTGAATAGGCCTCTTTAAGAAGTGAGTCAAGGGATGGCCCCTTTGATAATTAAAAAAAAAAATCAAACTGGGAGGGGGAAGACCCTCAGGGTTGCTGGCCAAAAGAGAAACAGATACTATTTATATTCACTGTGATCAAGGAGGGCCCAAAAAATAACCATGAGATGGGAAATTGGGAAATAACCATGATGTAAAAAAGCAAAAGGCATCAAGAAATAAGTGGAAAAAGAAAGTACTCAAGAGTTAGATCTTGATTCTAACTCTTGTGCTCTCTCTCCTATCAACTATGTGTCATGCGTGAGGTTGTCACTGAAAGTGTTAAGTAGGGATAAGTCAGTGAACAGAGAAAGAATAGGAAGATGATAGAATATTGGAAGTGTTCTGCATTCTACAAATCAGCCAGACTTGGGGAGGTGCCTTTTATGGAAACCTGATACTTTGTGAGTGATAAGAATGAGGGAAGTGTGAATAAAGCAAGGAAGGGAAATAAGCCAACTCTGCTCCCTTAAATGTAGAGAGCTAGGTGGAAACACACTACGAGGTACTCTCTGAAGACATATTTAAAGTTATTGTAAAGCAGTTCCACTTTCCCATGATTGGTAGCCTTTCTAATATTCTCTCCATATTTATCTTTAGAGAGGCAACACCCCAGCTATAATGAAATTATTCCACTAGGGAAAGAGCTAATCTCCTTCCCATCCAATCAGGATTTCTGAGTATTCTGGTAATGGCATGAAATGAAACTCTTAGCAAAATAAAGGCCATATGCTCCTCCCCATGATTTGTGCTTCTAACTGCCATGGAAGTCAACAGGAGTCACACACACACAGCTCAAGGGTAGTGTGCAGTCATTAGAATTCACCAGGACCCTGAACGCTGAGTAAGTGAGGGGGAAGCTGTGATTTATAGTCTAATAATACAAACAGCTACATTCAAATAATTCTAAGGGAGCAAACTGGCAGGGAATGAAGTATCCCCATGCCAGGAAATGTATGAAGTGATGAAGGCCCTCCCTCCCTGTTGCATCTGCCAAAGAGTCATTCTGTAAAGATTTAAAGAGACTCAGCTTTAACCGGGCCCCACCAATGTGTAATCTCAGTGTTCAACAGTCTTTAGGCCTGACCCTTTAAAAACCACTCTAGAAAGGCACTGATGAAGAGGTCATTGCTCTGATTTGAAGGGAGGAAGAAAGGACAAAAAAGCTGATGATGTCTGAAATCACGGGACTGCTGTTTCCTGAAATAGGAACTTCATAGGCATCCACCCTCTAAGGGTAAAGCTGTCTTTTAACCAATAGTTTTCTGCCTTGAAGCAAACAAAAGAACAGTGGAAAGATGAGGATTTGGAATAAGAATTTCAGAATTGAATCTTGGCTCTGCTATTTCCTACATGGCTGACTTTGGGTGGGTCATTTCACCTTTCAGGCCTCAGTTTCCTCCTCTGTAAAATAAATACATTGGATTATGGTCTCTAAAGCCACTTCCTGCTCCAAGGACCCTCCGACAAACCTTTGAAAAAAGTGTTGTCCATTGCTTTTGAAAGCAGATGTGTGAGGTCACCAGCAAAGATTATTCTGAATTAGAGGCACAACCAGAAACCAAAGTGATGATATCAAGGAAAAGACCAAAATTGAGGAAGGGGGTAGACGGAGTGATGAGTGGGTTGGTAGGAGATGCCAGAAGGTGGGTGAAAACCAAACCTTCCTGAAGCTAAGACTTCAGGAGGCAGGACTTTTGGTGCAGACTAGACATTCTCCATCTACCTCCTCAAGTTCCATGGGGGATGTTTGGCCTGATAGTGAACCCAGGTTTGCCTATTTGCTTGCCTTCTGTGGCACAAAATGCTGCAGCTTGTCTGTGCTGAATGGGGCCATTGTTGTCTTATTTAAACTCACATGGAGTTAATAAGTATTTGAGAACCCCCGGCAGCTAATTAGTGGGAACTGAGGAAGAAACAAATGAAAGCTGCAACCTAGATTCTGCTCCTCTCCCTTCTGTCTGGTTAAGCCCAAAGGCAACCCTGTAAGGGATTTTTAAGGAGGAAAAGAAAAAGGGGGGGAATGAGTTGAGAGAGTGATTTCATCAATGAAGTGGAGAAAGAGGAAGCATAAGGGTATGCCTGGTGGCAAAGGTCAGGCTGGCAAATTCCAGTCTGAAGGCTTGTGGATAGGGAAGCAGCAGCAATCCAAGCAAGGCTGGTTAATCTTCCTTTGAAGGGGTTATGTTTTCCTTCCTTTGGGATACACTTCTATTGGCAAAGCAATTATATATTCCATCCAGGAATGTTATTTTAACTCTTTCAGGAAACAAGGAATTGGATCATAGCTGCATCAGAAAAACAAGAGTTAGGTTTCTGTACCTAGAAAAGGGAACTAGGCAGTCATCCTTATGGTGTGATTGAAGGTAAATAGGGAGGAACAACCCTTAGTAGTTGGCTCATTTCTGGAGCCTGCAATCTCTCCCATCCCTCGAATGTTCTACCCCACTCCCCACTTGCTCGCTTTTCTCTCTTTCTCTCTAGTGGGGAAATAGCATGCAAACAACTACGTACATACAAGTTATACAGGGTACATAGAGAATGTTCCCAAAGTCTGAGTGTAGTTTCAAAGTATTAAAGTTTTTTGAGGGGCAGCTAGGTGGCACAGTAGATAGAGCTCTGGCCTTGGAGTCAGGAGGACCTGAGTTCAATCCAACCTCAGACACTTGACACTTACTAGCTGTGTGACCCTGGGCAAGTCACTTAATCTGATTGCCTCACCAAAAAGCAAAAACAAAACAAAAACTGGAGGAAAAAAAAAAGCTTTTTTTAAATTCCCTGGATACAGTTCAAATGGAAGGTAATCTCAGAGGAAAAGGAATGGGTCAAGGGGAAGGGACCTGATGGGATTTGAACTGACTCTTGAAGGAATCCAGGAGGTAGATATCAGGAATGAGAGTATTCCAGACTTTGGGGACAACCAGTGAAAAGGCACAGAGTTGGGAAATGAATGTCTTAGATGAAGACCAGTGACTCTGGATTATAAAGTATTTGAAGGAGAGTAAAGTATAATATTACTGGAAAAGTAAGTGGGGCCAGATGGTGAAGTCCACTCAAAGCCAAACAAACATGCAATACTGTGTATTTGAGCCACATGTATTGTGTCACACACTCTGAATTGTAGACAAAGTGGATTAATAGCTGTTTCCTTGCTCTCTACATCATGCCCCTACATATTTTCACAGGCTGTCACCCACTCCTTTACTCTCTGAATCCTTATTTCAAGTTTCAGTTCCACAAGCAAGCATTCTCAAATCATGCCATTACCCAGTGGTTAATGTTCTTATTCTCCTCAAATTACATATCATGTATATGTTGTTTCTTCAACCCCCTAACAAGTTCAGTAAAATGTAAACTTCATGAGGATGGTGCCCGGTTTGTTTGTTTGGTTTTGTTTTTGTTTTGTTTTGTTTTCTCCAAAGAACCGGAGAACCTAGCTCTGAGTATGGGCTCTAAACCTCCTCCCCTCTGAATTTTCCTAAGAATTCCAGGAACCCAGTCCCTGAACTCAGATCCCTGGCATTTACCTGAAGCATAGGGGAATAATCCTTTCAACTGTCCTTTCATTGTGGCTCTGACCTTCAATTCTCTGTTATCTCTCACCCAGCCTGCCCTTACTGACTATGCCTGGCCCCGCCCTAAGCTGCCACTCCTTGGTTCCCATCTAGACCCCTTCTCACAGTCACCCCAGACTACTAGGCCACTTCTAGATCACACCCATATCTTCCCATAGTCTTTCTGTATAAAAGGTCTATCTTGCCTCCATTAAATCACTCAGATTCTTAAAATCTGCCCAATAGCTCAGACTCACTAGGAATCTCACTCACCCAAACCAGTGTTTTAATAAACCTTGTCTCTGATTGAAAGAAGGCTTGAGTAGAATTCATTTGAGGCAGGACCCGTATCTTCTACCTTTGAGTTTTGGGGTTCCCAGCACCCCTAGACCTCAAGAGTACAGTGCTTGACACAGTAGGCACTTAATATTTATTGCTAGGTTGATTGATTGACCTATCATACATAATACAGTTAAGATAAAATTTTAAAGAAACATTTTGAACAAACAAAAGCAATATGTATGAAACAAAAATATTTGCATCAGATATTACCAATGTCTAAGATCTAAGATATTTGGGGAATTGACACATATACAAATACCAATAGTAATTTCCCAAAAGATAAGTTTGCTCAAGGATAAGAGCAAACAGAGAATTCCAAATTACAAATAATCATTTAAAAACATGTCTCAGATAACTAATGGTAAGAAAAAAATAATTGAAAATAACTCTGCACTTTTACCTTGCACCCTACCAAACTGGAACAATATTGATGAGGCTATAAGAAGGAATAAGAAATGGCATAATTCAGGATATCACTGTGAAACAATACAAAAAAAGTAATAAGATTTTCCATATTCCTTCTCCTAGCAATCCAGTAGTGCACGAATACTCCCAAGGAGCTAGAAGACAAAAACAAAGGACAAATATATTTCAAAATATTCATTCTAGCATTCATTGTGATAGCAAAGAACTAGAATATGATTATGCAGAAAGAAAGAATGATTATGAAGAATTCATATGTGGTTTCATTTCATTGTTTTTATTGCAAAGGAGTCCAATCTAGGGGCTGGGCACAGGGGACATATAAAGAAAACAGCCATCCACAAAATACATTTGGAAAAAGAAAGGTATAGCTCTCACCGCTTGTCAGAAAGGTGATGAACTTAAAACACAGAGAGACAGATATTTGTGGCTATTTGTCTTACTAAACCATTCGTAATCATGATGAGCATTTACTTTTGTGCTGCTTGTTATTGTTCAGCTGAGCAGTGGGAGTAGCAGATTATAAATGCAGGTACAAATAAGTAACTATTTTTTAAAAAGGTAGACCAGGGGCTGCTAGGTGGTGCAGTGGATAAAGCACTGGCTCTGGAGTTAGGAGGACCTGAGTTCAAATCCGGCCCCTGACGTGTAACACTCACTAGCTGTGTGACTCTGGGCAAGTCACTTAACTCCAATTGCCTCACCCATTAAAAAAGAAAAAAAAGGTACAACAAGCAAATGAAAGAATGAAATAAAAGGCATTTGTTAAGTGCTTAGGATATGCCAGTCACTATGCTAAACACTAGGAATGGTTGCAAAAATATCTTGCAGATGACATAAAGGTAGGCCAGACAGCTAACACAATGAATGAATGACAGTGTCAGAATTCAAAAACATCCTGACGGACAAGAACACTAGCCAGAATCTAATAAAATGAAACTTAAGTTGGCATAAATGTATTCTTACTCTTGGGTTCAAGAAACTGGCTTCAGAAGTCCAAGACAGGGGAAGTGTGATTTTACAGAAGTTTACCTGGCAAAGCTCTGGTAGTTTTAATGGACTATAAGTTTAATGAGTCAACTACATACCATATATACATACATGTGTATATACATATTTATGTCTATATACACATATATGTATGTATATACACATATACACGCACATATATATGTATACACATATGCTATACGTGTGTGTGTGTACTAGAGTGGTTTGGCATGTCCTTCTCTAGCTCATTTTCCAGGTGAAGAAACTGAGGCATACAGGGTTTAAGTGATTTGCCCAGGGTCACACAACTACTAAGTTTCTGAGACCAGATTTGAGCTCAGGAAGTTGAGTCTTTCTCTTGGCCCGGCATCCATCCATCCATCCATCTATCTACATGATCGATCTACATACACATTCATATACAGATATAACTGTACATATAGATCTATACGTAAATATAGATATAGATACATGCATACTCATATAAATACATACCTTCATGCATGCACACATAGATACACACGTGTATGTGAATGTGATCCTGGACTGAAAGAGACGTACTTTTCAGGAATAAAGCCATCTTCCTTCTGTTCCCTACACTGGTCACATTGCATCCAGAGTAATAGCTTCAATTCAGGCATCGCCATTTTAAGGAGGTTCAGAACAGGATAGGAAGGAAAGGCAAGGGGGAAAGTATTTATTAAGTGCCTATTATGTGCCAGGTACTGTGGGAAGCATTGGATGTTGATAAGCTAGAGAAAATCCAGAGGGCAACAAGAATGATGACGTGGCTCAGGTGAAGGAAAGGTTTTCTTCTGGAGAAGAAAAGACTAGGGGTAAGGTATACAATAGCAGTCTTCAAGTACGTGTTCAGTTTGGTCTCAACTAGGAATGATTTACTGAAGTTGCAAAAGGACAAATTTAGATGTGATGTTGAGGAAAACTTCCTAACAACTAAAGCCATGGAAAAGTGGAATGGATTACCTTGGTAAGCAGGCTGGCATTCAAAGGTGGTTAATCACATCAGATATGTTGTAGTGGGGATTCTTTGGAGGGGAGGGGGATAAATTGGATTAGAAAGACACTGAGGTTTATCCCTTCCAACTTTGAACTTCTGTTCTACCCTTTCCTCAATTCTACTGTGCCTCCCTTTGAAAGTGTCTTATTGGATTTCCCCTCCTTAACTGGACTTTATTATCGCAACTAGCATATTTGAATACCTTGGTTACCAAATATAATTGAAAACCAACGCCTAGCACTCCCACTGTGAGGTTTTCTTCCAACATTTTGCATCTTAATATAAAACTCACCTAAAGTACGGATTTGCAAAATTATGTTAGATTGTATTAGATACATTTAATTCCATTTTACAAAATAGCCATAACATGTTGAAATATACTGCAACCACAGGAAAACAGGAAAAAGGATTAAAAAAAATTAATTGCAATTATAAATGAATTTTGTTGCTGCTACTGTGGTTCAGTTATTTCGGTCATGCCTGACTCTCTGTGACTCCATTTGGGGTTTCCTTGGCATTTCCTTCTTCAGCTAATTTTACAGATGAAGAAACTGAGTCAAACAGGGTTAAGTGATGAGAGAGAGAATGTGTGCCTGTGTATGTGCTAAAGCAGAAATGGTTTATTTTGTTTAAATAGTGTATAGTACCTAACAGTGAATTTCTTTCCAACCACATTTATCGGTGCACAGAGTGCTATCAATGGAAATGAAGCAAAAAAAAAATCTACTATTAAGTTCTGTATACAACTCTTAGAAATAAAGTTCTCTTCAATATCATACAAAAGGAAATTCAGCTGTGTTTTCTAAACGTTTTTGACTGTGTATCACCATAGGTAAAATCTAAGTGGCACAGCACCTTCAACAGACGTGTAAAGGTAGAATTCTTCCTAATTCTGTAATCATGGAAAGTTCGTGCACTTCAATTAAATCAATCATTTAATCCAAGGACATGATGAAGTTTTAAAGATAGAAACATAATGGTTTATGTCCTAAGCTCACTTTAAGAAACCTGAACATCTTTGATTAAGTCAAAAGAGAAGGAAAAGGATTTGTGCTTATGTTTTTACATTGCAGTCAGTCCAACTATGAGATTAGTCAAGGAGTAACTTAATCTAGTAATGAAGAGCTCCAGTTTGGAGGATTCCATTTTGAGAATTAGAGCCCATCCCCTGAAAGGGAAATACTCTTGAAAAGGGGAAGCAAACAGAGTTTCTCTCTCTCTTTCGCCTGTCCCACACCTCCTTGATAGTATCATTGAAAGTACTATACCAAGCAGTAGACAACTTGTCTAGCTAGGAACAATAGTCACCCAAGGACAAGCAGCTTCAAGGAATGTCATCCATTGCACTGGTGAGAAGTGTTCAATATGTCCTCCACAAAGGGATTGACTTCCCAGACAGTAGAAAGTTACACCTAAGGATAACTTCATGAGGAATCTACCAAGGGGGCAAGAGACTTCCGATAAGTTGGATATGGGAATTACTAATTTGCTATATATGTAAAAATCATGTGCCATGTTACTTTAAGTTTGTGACCTACTTTAAAAGTTACCTACTTAATTACTTATTTAAAGTTTGTGCCCACTTTCCCTATAGACTGTATGTATTTGTGGGAGAGTATATCAAGTTGGTTGGCTACCTAAATGGAGGCAGACAGAACAGTTTTCACATATCCACTCTAGCAAAAACTTGAAATTTGCACCAGATCAAGTACTTTTCAAGAAAGAAAATAGAAAATTAAAGTAACTACCAAGTTCTGTGCCAGAAATGTACAGTTAGTTAGATGTCCATGGGATATAGGAAGGGATCTGCTAGCAAAACCTTCAATGTAGGCAAAAAAAAGCTGACAGCCTCCCAATATAACCAGAGGTGGGACAGAGACATTTGAGCTTTAGAGCTCTGGGACTAGAGACATCAAGAGTGGAGAACTTCCCAAGAAAGTCCTAAAGTGATCAGATTCCTCACTCTCTCTGCACATATCCAATCTGTTGCCAAGGACTATTGGTTTCATCTTTACAATTTTTTGAAATATGCCCCTTTCTCTTCTTTTATACCACCAACACCCCTTATCATCTCAAGCCTGGAGTATTACAATAGCCTGCCGGTGGGTCTGCCTGACTCAAGTCTTTCTCCACTAGAGTTCATCTTCCACTCAGCTACCAAAGTGATTTTCCTAAAGAACTGGCCTAACCATGTTCTCATATTCAAAAAACTCCAATGGCTCCTCATCACTTCCAGGATCCAGTGTGAAATCCTCTATTTAGCATTCAAATCCTGCCATAACATAGTCCTCCCCGCCCACCTTTCCAGGCTTCTCACACCTTTCACTTCTCCACACACTCTTGGATCCAATGACTATGGCCTCTTTGCTGTGCCACAAACAAGACTGTCTATCTTTCAGCTCCAGACATTTTCTCTGTCTGTCCCCCACATATGGAATACTCTGTTTTCTTCTCTGTCTCCTAGCTTCCCTGGATTCCTTCAAGCAGTAGTTAAAATACCATCTTCTTACAGGAAGCTTCCCAACCCTTAATTCTGTTGTCTTCCCATTGACAATTATATGTGTGCACGTGTGTGTGTGTGTATATACACACACACATATACACATACATACACATACACACATATACACATACATGTATACACATACACATATGTGTGCACTGTGCATATATGTACATATACACATATATTGTTTGCATATATTTGTTATCTCCACAATTAGATTGTGGGCTCCTTGAGGGCAGAGGCTGTTGTTTTGGCTTTGTTTTGATTTTTTCTTAGCCTTTCTCTTTAACCCCAGTGTATAGTACAATGCCTGATACATAGTAGACACTAAATTAATGCTTACTGATTGAATGACAGAAGGCCCCGATGTCATGGGAATATGAGAGGAGGAATCTTAGACAGCAGCAACCACTGGGGTGAAGTAATACTCCCTTCCGGGAAGCCCATGCAAGAAGCCCTACTTCAGGGCATCTAGCTGGCCCAGTGGATAGAGCACAGGCCCTGAAGTCAAGAGGACCTGAGTTCAAATCTGGCCTCAGACCAAAACTTGATACTTACTAGCTGTGTGACCCTGGGCAAATTACTTAATCCCAATTGCCAAAAAAAAAAAACTTTTTCTTGCACCAGGAAATCAAGCTAAAGCTATCAGCTACCGATAGTTTGAAATCATATCCAATTTCAGCATACATCTCTTTTCTTTGTTCTCTTCCTTCAAACTTGTTCCAGCTTTGTGGCTCATAACCTCAGGATGATTTATTATCAATCCTTCAGGTCTTGAATAACAGCTAGTTCAGGAAATCAGTCTGTACAGCTCAGATCTTTTCTTCCCTAAAAATAAGGTGGGTAGGAGAAAGAGGTACACTTTCCAAGACCAAGTATCATACCCAAAAAACTTGCTTAATTTCATCTAGGTAAGTAATAAACAAATGAAGGGGAAGATGGTGTTAAGATTTGGCAAACAAAGTCCAGATGCCAATTCTGGTGAGAGAAAGGAAAGGAATGATGGAAGAAGAGAGAGTGAGACAAATAGAGACAGAGATAGGCAGAAAGAGAGGTAGAGATAGAGAAAGACAGAGACAGGTGGTCGGAGAGACAGAGGGAGACAGAGCAAAAAGATGTAGAAATAGAAACAAAAGCAGGGAGAAAGGAGCAAATAAAGAGAAGAGAAAAGAGAGAAGAGAGGGGTGAGAGGAGAAGATAATGTAGGAATAGAGGAGAAAGGAGAAGATAAGAGGAAGAGGAGTTTGGGGTGGTTCTTAAGGTATGACAACACCAATCTGTGGTTGTGGTAAACTAAAGACAGAGGTCATAAGAGCTGTGAATGGAGAGACAGGTGTTCAGAGGAGGCAATCCTTGGCATGGAGGAGACTATGAGCCAATGGAAGGTTGTCCTAGCAAATGCTAACATTTGGATCTCTGGAGGGGAGGGGAAATGCACTGGCCACACTTGCATGGTTAACATGTGTTATCAAGTCCCTACTGTAGTGATGCAGTGGATAACATACTGGGCTTGGAGTCAGAAACACTCAGGTTTCTTGATATCAGATCTGGCCCCAGAAATAGTAACTAGCTGTATGACCCTTGGCAAGAAATTGAACCCTGTTTGCCTCAGTTTATGTATCTATAAAATGAACTTGAGAAGGAAATGGCAAGCCACTCCACTATCTTTGCCAAAAAGAGTCATCAGACATGGCTGAAATTACTGAACAACAAAAACAAGAAAGTTTGTAATGCTCGTTGATTTCCGAAGTATAAATTTCACATTTAATTGAACATTTAACTATCCAGCAGGGACCCAGTTTGAGCTGGCTCCTGCATACCTCTGAACGTATGGTGCTGGAGGGTGCTGCAGTGAGTGCCTGACTGTGGGTAATCAACAGGCTTCAAAGCTGTTGGTAAGTTAGGGGGATGTGAAAACTTCCCCTGGCAGAACAGGCAAAGGAGAACAATTTGTTCCACCACGTGAAGGCAGCTTAAGCAGGCACTGTGAAGCCTTAGAGCTTGGTCAGACCTGGAAGGCCAAGGTCATCCACTGCATCCCAGGATGTCGCCAGTCATCTTGACGTTCATCTTGCCACCAAACTCCAAGACCCTAGAAGAGCAAATGAGGCTAATGACTTTGTGCACCTCTGCCTCGCTGAAATCCAATTCCTGTGCAAGTCAAGATACTACCCATGTTATCATTGGTCCTCTTCAAAAGTGAAGCACAAACAACCGATCATAGGTGACAGCATCAAGGATATGGACAAGATGATGAGACCTTCGTTATTGCACAGTAGCTGTTTCCTGTCAGATCCCCACTTCCCCCTTCCGAGCTAGACTTTCCTTCTCTCCTGACTCTTATCCTTCTGCTCTCTCCTCGCTGCTAGCATAACTTTTTTCTCTCAGTCTTACTCTTTATTTCTCCTATCAGTGCTACACTTCCTTTTGATAAAAGAATTAACCTCTTCCATCCCAATACTCCTACAATAATATCACATACTGCCTTAAATGATAGTTACTTGTGTAGCAAGGAGAATGGGTTGCTGAGGGAAAGAATAAAGTTCCCTTTCCTAAAGATCTTTAAAGCTAAGAGAGATGTCTTTCCAAATGGGACAGTTTAAACTAGGTCCTGCTTTGAGGAAGAAGTCTAGGGGCAGCTAGGTGGTGCAATGGATAGAGTTCCAGCCTTGGAGTCAGGAGGACCTGAGTTCAAATCTTGCTTCAGACACATGGCATTTACTAGCTGTGTGACCCTGGCAAGTCACTTTACCCCGATTGCCTCACCAAAAAGGCAAAAAAAGAAAAAAAAAGACTAGACAATTAATCCTAGAGGTCCTATATACCTCTGGGGATACTGAGGTTTGTAATTATTGCTTCCTTTAAATACTCATTATGAGTGAATGGAGGCCTTTCCTGGACTCTCCCTCCCCATCTCAATTCCTTCCCTCTGGGATTACCTGGTATTTGCACTTCTTGACATAGTTATTTGAATGTTCTCTTATCCATTAGAATGGGAGCTCTTTGAGGGTAGGAACTATATTTTTTGCATTTCTCTGTATTCCTAGCATGTTAGTACAGTGACTGGCTCATATTACTCAACTAATACTTCTTGATTGATTTACTGATCCAAAGTATATCCAAGGCAGTGGTAAATCCCGGCCTCTGCATCACCACATAGTCTTAGAATAAGACTTAACTATGTCTTTAGTAAGACTTTACTACGCCTTGTGATGGATTATATATCTATTGTCTGAGGCATATATTAGCTAAATACAGAGAAACTTCTCATCAGGTGGGCCACAAGGTGCTGAATTTTTGAATCTTTGCAATTCTCAGAGACCATCTACTGAATTGCAGAGAGCTTGTGATCATTTGGGAAGTGGAACACTCTCATCAATACAATCACATATCCATAGTGTATTGATGTAAATATTCATTCAAATAAGCCTGTCATCATCTCCAATAATTCAACAGATATAATTTTCTGTTCCTATGTATCAGTGCCTTAGCAATGAACACAATTCTAACAATGTCAAAATAATGAATAAGAAGAAAACATAGACTTAGATCAAAGGAGACGCTGATCAACTCTAAACCTGAAGGAGACAGAATCCTTCTCTTAATGTGTTTCATCAGAAAAAAAGTGAAGAGTTGCTGGGTCCATTCTTTGCTCTATCACAATGGAGACTCTACCACAATGGGACTAGAGACTTCTCTGGCAACTTCAATCATGCCTGGTAACGGTGAGATGAGAATATTTATCTCAGATTCCTTATATAAACATTGTATGTAATAACTATCTACTCATACAATATTTGATCATCCAATCAGTTTCATCCACCAAACAAATATTTCCTAAGCATATACTCATGCAAAGCACAATTCCTGCTTGTAGTTTGCACTGGGGAGATAACACGTACAACAACACCAAAGGCAAAGATAGGCCAGTAGAAAGTTCTGTTGCAAGTTATGTTGACTCAGCATCCCAGGTCTGCTTATCAACCAGTGCTGGGGGGAGGTTCTGCTGGGGAAGGAGACACCAAGTCTGCAATTTTCTGTATCACCTGTTCTTTGTCAGGTATTGCTACCTGCAAATTGTTATGTTCTTGCTACCTTGGGGAAGAACTAAGATGCAAGGGTCCAACCTCTTTTGCTGAGGTAGATCTATCTGAATTGTCTTAAAAGTTACCTATAAAAGCTGTCTGCATCTTGAAGCCATTGTCGTTCTCCACTAATTAGCCCATCAACATGTTGCTACCTTGACATACTTATAATAAAATCCTTTTAATTCTCTTCATCCTAAGTTTTGCCTTGTTAATCAGGGTAAAAGCCCAAATGAAGAGTATTCCTTTCAATAGCTCATGGTAACATTAGTTTGGGCTGAGATCATGAGGAGTGGCATTTGCCAGCTTTCCCACTAAGTCCAATCTCTGAACTATCTATGTAGTATTCCAGGTGGGTTGAGCCACCATTCTCAGCATTAGCTTCAGAATCTTTTCAATGAAAGGCTTACACCACGTGGTCTCTCAGGTCCACTAAGACCGTATTTCACTGTACAATCATCACACCCTGGGTTTTTGGTTTGTTTGTTTTTTTTCCAGTCCAAAAATTAGTTGGTAACCTTTCATTATATAATCATTGTTTGTCATGCTACTTAAAAGGTAAACAGAGCAGTGATGTATTCACCAATGGCATATGGATACACATTTATCTCTCCTGCATTGTGAGCTGTAAGCCTAGAATTCTCAGCGCACATGCATTGTCAGTATTCAGTTTTAACATATATTCACAAGTATTCCATGCATCCTAATCTTGCACCAAAGACAGTTTAGTAATGAATTATTTTAAGTAATACCAGCACAATTTTTTTTAAAACTTCACATAGTGCTTGCACACCACTTTTTTTGTGAAAATATTTGGCATAAAATCTGTGATGATTATGTGGTGAAATACGGTAACTTGCAAGGATATTGGCTATCACCTATGAACCTGGGCAGCACTTTTATAGAAATTCACTTATACATCATTCTTTCCATAGGTTGTTACTTGGAACTGGAGAGGGCTTTTGGTTTCCAGCTTAGTGTAATGCTTTAGATTTTGC
The DNA here is from genome assembly GCF_003287225.1 of Phascolarctos cinereus. NCBI lineage: Eukaryota > Metazoa > Chordata > Mammalia > Diprotodontia > Phascolarctidae > Phascolarctos > Phascolarctos cinereus. The sequence continues at coordinate 60,121,156 of NW_027556180.1, forward strand.
TGAGCACTTTCCTCCCTATCGCTATTTGAGGTAGCTAAAACAAGTTTTATCTTCTCTGTGTTACAAATATATAAAAGTTTACTGTGGGGAAAGGGGCTCCAGTTCTGATCCTATACATCCCGATGGCATCAACTCCTGCTCTGCATTGGGTCTAACACCTCTGAAAAAAAGAATAATAAGAATAGAAAAACTGTGTGTTAAATTAAGCAACAACTATCTAGAGTGTTGAATTTGGAATCAAGAAGATCTCTGATACTAAGTATGTCACCACGGGTAAGTCTCTCCTCTCTGACTAAATTATAGATGAGTGGTAATCTGTGACTGGTAGAGGGACTTCCCACACTGAGAGTTCTCATACAGGTCCTTAACATATTTATGTATCTGTAAGGTTATTGAATAGGGTGGGGACAAAATATATAAGAATCAGTAAGAAAAAATTTGGAAATTTCCAACCACTTTCTCCCTCAAAGAATTTATAATCTAGTAAAGGGATCTTAGCTACATCCACTTGTCCATTTAGAAACCAAAAAGAGTAACCAAAATTTTTTAAACTGCCTGGGCCTCTAGAGGCAACTGAATGATGATGTAGAGGACAGAGGGCTGGGCCTGGAGTTAGGAAGCCTAGAATTCAAATCCAGCCTTAGACACTTAATAGTTGTGTAACCTTGGACAAGTCACTTAACTTCTTCTTGACTCATTTTCCTTACCTGTAAAATGAGGATAATAAAAGCACCTACATCTCTGGGTTGCTATAAGGATAAAGTGAAACAATATTTATAAAACCTTTTCACAACCCTCTTAGTTTAATAGGCTGAGAAATGAGATTTAAAGAAATTATTCAGTTAAGTTGCACAGCTTGTAACTCAGAGCTGGAATTTGAACCCAGGTGTTCTGGTCTCCAACTCCAACACTCTAATCACCCCCTCAGGTTGCCTCTAGGATTCTTCCCTGGTTCATTCTCTCTCTGCACATGGTCCAGGTAGATGTGGTGATCTTCTCATCAACACTGACATTTTCTGACATGACTTTTCATTCTTACAGAGCTCTGGGAAAAAAAATGAAATGAGGTGTTAGAATCTGAGAGAACAATGCTACCTCATTTGTATTCTGGCATTGCCTTCCAAAACAAAACTACCTCTTCATCTCTTGTGCCTTTGAATTTTAAACAAGAAGGAGAAAATTTCTTACAGCAACAGGTGGGTGTTTACCTGCTTGTAGTATTGGCCATTTCATATTCTTAGTCGCTTTTAAATTCCCTGATAATACCTCTGTGTGGTACAGGCAGTTCAATTCAGTTGCCATGGTACTTCTACATGGTACTTCTCAATAATACTGCCTTGCCTATGATTACAGAGTAAGGACCTTTTATAGCAATAATTATAAGACCTTACATTCGTGCTATGCCTTTTACAAAGAGAATCCCATTGGGTTGGTTGAATAGACTATCTATACAAGAGTCTTTTCTCAAGACACTAAAAATACCCACACTTCTAATTTGGAAATGCGGCAGCCACCCTGCCCCAGTTAGAATTACACAACATGTTTGTTTGTTTGTTTGTTTTTCAGAATTCAGTGTGATGGATTATTTATCAAGGTGAAAATATGAAAGATAGTTAAGTTGACGGAATATAAACACCTTAATTGGAATGTGTTTTGGGCACTGGGGTAGGGAAGCTAATGTGTTGTCAGAGTGGTATTTTGATTGTAGGGCTCTGTTTCGGAGGTGGGATTCAGATCTGCTTTAAACAAGTTCTGCTTCCACATTTTGTTGTTAGTGATGTGTGTGTGTGTGTGTGTGTGTGTGTGTGTGTGTACTTAAAAGTATAGAGAAGAGTAATTGAATCGTGAATGGGGTTAAGTTCAACAGAGTGACTAAGCTTCTGCTCAGAATTAAATAAACCATTAGAAAGAGGCTATGAATGCAATACCACTAGGGTAGAATTTAGGGCTGGCTGGACAAAATTGCTCTACCTTTCTGAAGGCCTTGTTTTCACCCAGGGAGCAGTTGACTCACCTAGCAAAATCTAGCTCATTCTATTTAATCCCTTAAAGAGAATTTTCCAGAAATCCAGCATTTATTTTCCTGGGGAGCATATTCTTTCTGAACTCAAATTTATTAAAAAGTGTATTTCAGGACTTCAAAAGCCCTATGATTTCCCTGGTGTGGGTATTCTCTTAACTAAGTCAGATTTCCATCCCCTCTCCTGACTTATCAAATTGTTTCATGAATTTTAATGGCCAAAATAATTAATAGCTTAGCTGCCACCTGGTGGGGGTAGGGCAAGGAGAAGGAGGAGATTTTTTTGGATTTAGTAAACTGATCCTTGGACAACTATAAACATGTAGGCCATGAGCAGACATGTAGATGAAGCTCTTCAAGGTTGTGGCCTATTCACATGGCCTGCAAAGACTCTACAGCATCTCCAAAATATGATCAGACAGCTGAGTAGAACTTTTAGGTGTAGTGGAAAGAATTCAGAATTTAGAGTTAGAGTCAAGTTCGAACTGCTCTTTACTCTCTGCAAGACCTCAAGGGAGTAATTTAACTTTTGGAGGCTAGAGTTTCCTCATTAGTAAAAGAAAGGAATTGGATGAAATAATCTTTAAGTCCCTTCTAACTCTAAAAATTTATGATCCTAAGAAACATAAGAGTTGTTGTTGTAGTTTAAAGTCATATGCTGGTTAGGATGAGAAATCCTAAAAAAAATAGAATTGATTTTAATTTCTTTAAAACTCTAAACATCAATAACTAGAAGAAAAAAATATTCTTGCCTAAAGCAACTATTTACTTTTGCAAATTACTTTTAGAAATGTTTTAGTTTTAACACCCAAAAAAAGCATTTCCATCGATGCAATAAGGATTGTATATAAAATTGTGAACCTCCATTTCTTACTTCTTGCTTTAATATATGTGTATATACATATGATAAATTGCACGTTATTTTCGAAACTGTCCTTTTCATCTGTGCTTCCTTCTGAATTTCCTTCTGTTTTCTGTGTGTTTTTAAAAAGTACTTCATTGGCCCTCTTTTTTTCCCCCAGTATTACCATTGCTAAACTTCCCTTTTAATCCCCATCCTTCACAATTTAAAACTAAGGAAAACAACTTGCAACATATAAGTATAGCCAAGCCAAATAAATACATACAATAGCCCTATCCAAAAATGTATATCTCTTTCTGCACCTTGAGACTATTACCTCTGTGTCAGAAAGCTCACAGATGATCACAGATCATCATAGATCCACTGGAGGCATTGTTGGTAATTGCATTGATCAAAGTTTTTAAGTATTTCAAATGTTTGTCCTGATTCTACTCACTTCATTCTGTATCAGTTCAAACTACCCTGGGTTTTCTGAACTCATCTCTTACATCATTTCTTAAAGTCAGTCAGTTCAATAAACATTTATTAAGCACTTACTATATGCCAGGCTCTATGCCACATACTAGAATAGTACAATAAGAAAAAAAAAACATTTTTTTTCCATTACATTAATACACTACAATTTGTTCAACCATTTCCCAAGTGATGGACACCTCTTGTTAGACTCTGCTTCTCTATTTTCCTGTTGAGTCTGCTCTATGTGTGCATATGTATGTGTTTAATTCCCCTTAGTCTATTTCAGATAAGAGTAAAGTTCACCCAATACCCCTTTTTTCTATCCTTCCTCCATGTTTAAACACTCTTTTTCTCTTTCAGCCCTATTATGACAAATAGCAAGTTCTAACCCCTTCATTATTCATCTATGTAATATATTCCTTTTTCCCTTCCTTTCCCACTTCAAATTGTTCAAATAAATTTGTTTCTAATTTTCTGTAGCTCTTGTGTTTGTCTTTCAAAGTTTCTGTTCAGCTTGGTCTTTTTTGTCAGAAATTCTTGAATGTTTGCTATTTCATCAAAGGTGTTTTTTTTTTTTCCCTTAGTATCATGCAGAAGCTTACCTGGAAGGCACACATACCCTTCTCACCACTGCCTCTTAAATTCTCTCATTTCTTTTAAGACTTAGGTGCTAATTCCAACAGGAAGACTTTCCTGGTCTTCTCAGTTGCTAATACCCTCTTCCTCTTCAAATTATTGGGGATGTATACCATTTCCAGCAAACATATTGTAGAATGCAATATGTAGAATGCTCAGGAGAATGCAAGTCCCTTAAAAGTAAGGACTATTCTCCATTTTGGGGGAGGTTTTTTTTTCTTCCTATTTATAGTCCAAGCATAATTTCTAGTTCAAAGTACATGTTTAATAAATGTTTATCTCATTGAATTGATCTTGCAGAGATGCACAGTAAAAAGTCTGGCAAATAAGTGTTGTCAATGCCCAAGAAATAATGTCCTTTCGTATATGGAAATGATGTTAGTGACGAGCTGAAACCAAGCGTTCTCAATTGTTGATTCTTTCCCCATGGTAATGATAACAATCGCTGCTATTTCTATAACTTTTCAAATGTTTTAGAGTTACAAAGTATTCTCCTTATAAGAATAATGATATTATAAGAATAATACACCTGTGAGGTATGTAAGTGTTTTTATTTCCAATATAGATGGGAAAGTTGGAGCTCAATATGTGAAATGATTTATTCAAGGTTACATAGATGGAAAATTAAAGAACTAGGACTTGCATCTCAGTCTCCTAATTCTAAATCCAGGGTGTTTTCCCTTATCAGTAGTCCCTCCTTCATAATTTGTGAGTTTCTTCCTTGGTTTGGGAAATGGGCTGTTCCACAGAACAGGAAAAAAAACTGGCAATTTCACCAGGGTATTGGGAGCAGTAAAACAGGACTGGTTAGAGATTATCACAGAATGTCAGAGCTGGGAGAGGGTATTTCCTTTCTCTCTGTCTTTCCACTGTGCCTTGTGCAATACCTAGTTTTAAAAAATGGGCATGAAGGTTCAGACTTGTGATTTGATATGTATAAGAAACTCTTGATGACAATTCCCTTCTACCAATACAGTTATATATCTGATCAGCAAATTAGAACCTTGGGCCATGGAGATTAAATGACATGCCAAAGGTAATATAAGAATTCAGAAGCAGGACTTCAACATAGATCTTACTGATTGAGGCGGGATCTCTATCCACTATTCCATGTTGAATTATCCATCCATCCAGTCTTCTCAGTTTGCAAATGAAGGGACTCAGGCACAGAACAATTAAAAGACTTGCCCAAAGTCTTATGGTACTCAGGGACAGACTTGGGACAAAAAATCTAGTTTCATAACTTTCTGTCCAGTGTATATTCCATTATAATATGTTGGGAATATAGAGAGGAACCATGGGAAAGATATCCACATATCAGGGTCAATGACACTGTAGGAAGTTGAATTAAATAATAAACCATGAATTCAGAAACTACCAGACTGGCATAAAGACCAAAGGGCCCCCCAAAAAAAAGCAGTGGTTAGAGCATTTATATTTCCTGATAAGAGCTTCTCTCACAGCACCATGCTCTTTGGAAGGTTGATTAAAATTTCATTCTTTTTCTGCCTTTGACATTTGCTCATAAACTTTAAGCACTTTTATCTGTCCCTTAATTTACCATCTGTGAAACAGAAGTGAGATAACACCTCTCTCAGAATGTGTTACTCCTTGCTGCATAGATGAGAAGGCTGGAACCCCATAAAGACTATGGCCCTGTCTGTGGTGTATGGGGAATCACCAAGTTGCCTCCTGTCTCCTACTCATGGAGATAAAACCTCAATTGTGAGACTTTTCTTTAAGTCCAGACACACAGAAAGCTGCATGGTATTTGTGGGAAGAATAATGGATTTGAAGTCAGGCAACTTTTGATACTTATGTGTTGACAAATGAATAGCTCCCATATGGTTAACAAGTATATGTCATAGCTTGTCACCAGTATCTGGAGTAAAGAAAACTCCTTTCATAGGACTTCCTTCAAGATGTGTCCTCTTCCCCTTTTTCCATATAGCTCTTCTCCACGTTTACAGGGTCTCTACCACAGATTCTCATGTTTAGATAAAGTGACACCTCTGACTCTAACCCTAAATTCACCTCCAACGCCAATGCTAACTCTGATTCTGACTTTAGCCCTTAACCCTCTGACTCTAACCCTAAATTCTCACCTCTGACTCTGACTAGGGAAAGGAAGAGAAGGGAAGTACTAGGTAATTAAGACTAAATAGGATATGAAGTAAGGACCAGTTCAAGAAAACAGACATGAGAGCGTGAGTCTAAGGCATAAACAAGAGATGTCTAAAATCAGCATAAACAGACACAGTATAAAATTGACAAGTCCATAAAGACCTTAAATGAGTACAAAAGACAACATCAAACACTAGAATAAGAGCAAGGAGACACATGTTTTTAAAAAACAGCCAGATAATAAAATGGCAGCCTAAAGTCTTTGATTCTGAACAGGCTTTATCCTTTACCATTTGGCTGAGACCTTACACAAGTCAGTAGAATGAGGAAATGAGTAGGGAAATTGAGTAATACTAATGATATGTAGGTTACCACTCTGACCACTGGATCAGAGCCAAAATTGGTGGACAGATACAAAAACTGGCCATGTGGAATATTCTTTCATTAAACATTCTGAACACCGAAATTAACTGAAATGCTTTTAATAAAATTAGGTGTGAAAGAGGCCTGCCCTACTCTAGTGCCATTGAAAATTCAACCAGTAAGCAATTCAACCTTTTAAGAATTGATTGCTTGATCATAATTAGGCTATGCTTATCACAAATGTATCAGGTTTCTTTTTTTTTTTAAGAAGCTAAATAAAACACACACAAAGATAAATGCAGATAAAACAAGTATTTCTTTTTTTTAATTTTTCTTTTCTAGGGAGAGCTTTGTGGGGAAATTATTTAATCCTTTAGACAATCCTGACACATTTTGCTCTATGAATATATGCTCTGAGACAGCAACAGCTAAGGCAAAGGAAATAAATGTGGGATACCAATTAACCTTTTACAATTAAAAATCTTTCTCTATTATATCACCCATTAGCAGTACTATAGTTAATGGTCTGTCAGTGTTTCCATTAGACGATTTCTCTAGCACCCGTGTAGCAAAGTTCCTACCAATTAAGATAAAATAACACCCCAATGAATCTGTATGGTATAGAACATAAGCTCTTCTCAAAGAGGCTTAAAATAGATGGATACCATCTGAAGCTCTGTATTCTGTTCAGTAAAGAACAATTTAAGAGTGCCATCTCCAAGTACATGTTTTCATTTTATTTAACACGCTAATTACATAAAAAGAAAAAAATGGGGTTTTGACCGTTTGGATTTAGATGGATAAATATCAGCAAATTCAGAATAATAAGGCTAAAGGTTTGCTATAGAGGGGCCTCACACTTAACATCATTCTCAATATTCAGATCATCTCTAGAACAAAAAACAGGATGGGGGCACTCCCTCTGTGCCCACTTCCTTATAATTTTAGTTTTAGCCTTGAAGCAGGTGTTTTTTTTCTTTTCTAGAAGAAATTAAAAACAAAGCTCCTGTATTTATGGCTCTTTGTCATTCAAATCTTTCTGTTCTTTTTATTAAATTCTAAGGTAAGCACAACATTAAAAATTAACATATTCATCATATTTAGCAGACTGTATTCATTGAAAGTAAATAACCCATCTTCAGTAACTGAACCAATAAAGACCTAGTTACATAACCAAGAAAAAAACAGAAAAGACGCGATAATATTTAACTTAACCCCCTATTTCCTAAAGAATGTCTTCCAATAAAAATCCTCATGACATTCATAGCTATAATTCCTTGATGAGAAATGAAGGGATTTACTTGTACATAAGAACTGGCTTGCCCATTTCCGCTATGTCTTTTATGCTTAAGTTTAGAATCTGCAAGGTTATGTTAAAACAACACCCTGTAAATAGTGTTCTCTTATTTTAGCACTCACAATTGCTTTAATCATATTTCTGCCTCATGAAAGGTCCCAAATATGAAATTATAATATTGCAAAACTGCAATATATCAGTGATGTTATGGAAGTAGATATAGCTTGTAACCCACCCATGCCACCCCCTCTCCTATGTATACCTTCTTGGCACATAAAAAGTAAGTGAAAGTCAATAACCCACTCAGAATGCAGGGCTGAATTCTCAATCAACAAGTATTTATTTAGTATCTATTCGGTTCCAGACACAGTCCTAGGTGCTAGGGATACAAGTATAAAGAATGAAACAATCCCTATCTGTAAGAAATCTTTGTTCTAAAGGAGGAGACAAGATTATATATAAGTGTATACAGAATAAATGTGAAGTTCAAGGAAGTTTGATTGGGAGAGCACTAGCTGTTGAGGGGATCAGGAAGGGTGCATGTTGAGGGTATTGCTTGAGTTGCATCTTGGAGGAAGAAAAAGATTCTATGAGGCAAAGGCTCAAAGGGAGCACATACATTCCATGCATGGGGGACAGGCAGAAGAAGCCATGGAGACAGCAGATGGAGTGTCATGGATGAGAAACAAAGAGGACCCAGGTCATCTGGATTGCAGAGGGCACAAGGAAGAGGAATAACCAATGTGGTTAGAAAAGGGAATAGAGGCCAAGTTATGGAAGTTTTTAAACATGAAACAGGAGTTTCTAGGGGAAAAGGTGGGAGTGGAGGAAAGGGAATAGATTCAGGAATAGAGCTTTCAGCAACACCCATAGTTAGGGGCCACAATATGAATTATGAACAAGAAAAGAGTTATAAGATCCAATCAAACAGATAGGAGTACTAGGAATGAATTGTTCCATGAAAGTCCCAAGAGAGAGATTATCTAAGAAGAGAGAATGGTCTATAGTGTCAAATGCATCAGAGAAATTCAGAAGGATGAGTGAGGGTTGGGGGGAAAAAGGCCATCAGTTTTGGCAATCTTTTTTCTCAGGGGTCTCTCACGTGATGAAGAGCCTCCGACTGCTGGCTTGTATACCATCTGCTACTCAGGTCTAGGTGTTGCCTCTGGTCGAATAAATCATTTGTTGATCAAACCAAATCCCCGCATTCTAGAGCTCCCCAAATTGTTTGCTGTGCTTCATAAAAACTTACATAAGCCGTACAACCCTTAATTCCACTTCCCTAACTTTCCTATGAGTAGACTATTTTATGACCTTTCCAGTTACACCTAAGGAGAAATCCTTCCACTCCTGGTAGCCATCATACCCTCTCTTTTCCCCTGCCTCACCATAGGAAGATGGACTAGACTGAGGTTTCTTGGGATGAGATAATGCCCTCTGTCTTATCACAGGGTCCTAGCACATCATCTTCTATGTATTTTCCCTTAAGGTATTTTTCCCTGTAGCCTAGAACCTAAAACTCTTGATTATTCCTGGTCTTGAATTTCTTGCTATTTGTCTTATCATGTCCACTGAAGTTCTCTTCTAATTCAAGGTGTGAAAGTAGAACCTGGACCTGGATCACCAAAGGCTATGCCAAGAGAACACACACTTTGGTAAGCTCTAGCAAGCTAGGAAACTATCAGGTTTGGCCCAATGATAGATTACATATCTGTTATCTCAGTCCTTTCCCTCAAAAATCTCACAGTCTACGTTTTGTTTCCTGTGTCACAAAAACTCTTGAAGACCATCTACTAAGATGGAGGGGTGATTGATTTGGTCAGGTGGAATCCTCCCTTAAGCAAGGTGGTCTTGTATCCCAGGAATACTGGGAAGCATGTGCATATAGTCTTGCTTCACTCCATTGGTGACTGGGAAAGTTTGAGAGCATCAACCATTATTCAGAACTTGTGCAAGCATGCCATCATGAAATTGATGTAGAGTACTGATAAACTTCTCCAAACAACCAAATCTTGTCATAATTGTCCACAAGCCCTCATGACTGACAACATCAAAGGCCTTAGTCAGATCGATGAACATCATGTAGACTTCTGTTCTGCTCCTGGCAATTCTCCTGGAACTGTCAGGCAGCAAACACCGTATCAACCATTCCTTGGCCTTTTCTGTAGTCACACTGGCTCTTGGGTAGATGAAGGATCAGACTTTTAAAGAGGATTATGACAAGCATCTTGCTGGCAAGGACAAACAGAGGTCCCCCTCCCGCACACCATGATTGTCACTGGACTCTACCTTTATGGAGTTGGAAAATGTAGGCATCCTTGAACTCCTGGGTGATAAACTCCTTTTGCCATATAACCTAGAAAATTTCAGTCAGCTTTTGTATAAGCAATGTGTTATAAATCTCAGCTAGAATAGAATCAGCACTAGGAGCTTTTCCTCATAAGAGGAACCTAATGGCATTCAAACCGTCTTCTTCAGTTGGAAGTTACACTAAAGAGAGAATGACTTCAACCTGAGGAATACAGTCAAGGGCTTCAGCACTGATTGATGAGAACATTATGGAAGTGTTCAGCCCATCTCTCCAGGATCATGTCCTTGTCACTAATACATGGGGCTCCATCAGTACTAAGTAGTTGAAATGCACTATAGGTCTTTGGCCCATAAATAGCCTTCAGGGCATTATAAAAGTGCTTTAGATTGTTACTATCAGAGTAAAACCGATGGCAAAAGAAGAGTTATTTGGAAATTTATGAGCCCTCCATATGGAAAGAGCTTATTGCTCTACCTTCTATCCCTCCACTTAGAGGGCAGAAACAACTGAAAGTACTGAGAAGGTGCTGAGTATCAAACTTAGTAATCCATGGACTAATTCACCTCAGTCAAGCATATATTAAGCCAAAACTCTTTGCAACAGACTATGCCAAGTACTTAAAGTATTAAGACAAGAAAAAAAGAAATGAAACAGCCCCTGCCCTCAGAGACTTTACAATCTCCTAAAGAGTATACAACAATATGCATACAGATAAGTATCAAATATTTACATGGTGATTTCCAGAAAGAAAGAATATTATTAAAAGGGTTAGGGAGGCTGCCTGTAGGAAATGGTACCTGAGCTGTGTAGCAAAAGAAATCAGGAATTCTCTTAGTATTTGATGATAAAGGACTACATTCCCAATTTGGGAGACCATTTCTGCAAAAGCCCAGCTACCAGAGGTGGAATGGCATGAATAAGGAAGAGTTATCAGGTCAGTTTGACTGGAACAGAGAGTTTGTGAAGGGGAGTAATGTAACGCAAAACTGTAAGAGGTAGGTGGGAGCCAGATTGTGGAGGGTTTTAAATAACTAAGCTAATAAAATAAAATACATAATGTTCATTTAATTAACCAAAGTTTTAATGTCACATTGAAGAGAAAGAGAATTTAAAAGTTTTCCTTCCATAGTGGGTGTGAGGCAATACTGTAACAAAAAGAGTTGTGGATTTGGAAAAAAAAAATCTTCCTTTAAATCATGGCATTGCCGCTTAATTATCTGTGTAATGTTGGAAGAACCATCTATTTTCTCTCTGCCCTACGGTCTTCCAATCAAATCAAATGCATTTATTAAGATCCTACTATTTGCCAGGCACTAAGGATGCAAAGAAAGGTAGGCCCTGCCTTCAAGGAGCTCATGATTTAATAGAGCATACAACATACAAATAATTCAAATAACTGTTTACCAAGAAGATATATGCAAGATAAATAAGAGATAATCAGAGGGAAAGCACTAAAATTACAGAGAACTGGAAAGGGTCCCATACAGGATGCTTTTCATCTATAAAATGACAGAATCAGACTAGAAGATCTGGGTGATCACATCAGGCTGTAGGCCTATGATGCTATGAATCAAGACCTCTCGGCCCCCTCATGAAGGAGTTTATAAACAAGTGGATAGAGTTCTGGGCTTGGAGTTGAGGAAGTAAAATCAAATTCTGTCTTAGACACTACTGACTGTGAGCAACTTATGTAACTCAGCCTCAGTTTCCTCATCCATAAAATGAGAGGGTAGCCTTGATGGCTTATCCCATGTTTTGTGAATGGGGGAAGGTTGGTGAGATAATGTAGGGCATTTCAACGGCATGTAAATGGATTTCAACTAGTTTTGCACGAGAACACAAGCAAGTCTATAACTAAGGAAGCATATTCCGGAAGACCTCTGCAGAATGGATAAGAGGGAGCAGACCTCATGGGTGAGACCTATGAGGAGTCTACTGCAATGGTCCATTCAAATGTATGGCAATGACCAGAGCTACTGCCTGGCTTGTTGGGATGCCTTATTGTGGTGTGGAGGTGATCCTGGGTTCACAGCCCTGCAATGGTGGAATAGGAGCTCTCTTAAGCCCTATCAATCTGGAAAGGCCTCCAAGTGCCAATGCCCCAGAGATAGACTGTGGATCTCCACCACCCCCCAGGATCATCTAAATAGATTGGCAGAAAGGTGATGGGATCTTTTGGCCATATTAATTCTCAAAACCCATCTGTCAAGTTGTAGAGAGCTTTCCATCTGAAATGATTCAGTTGTGGGTCCCTGAGATATTAAAACATGCATTCATATGTATATTAGACCAGGGGGTTCTTAATCTTTTTTGTGTATCATGGACCCATTGGGCAGTCTGGTAAAGCCTACAGACTCCTCAGAATATTTTCTTTTTTTAATATATATGTATATATTTCCTTTAAATATTTCCCAATTACAGATAAAAATGTTTAACATTCAGTTTTTTTTAATTTTGAGTTCCAAATTCTCTTCATCCCTCCTGTTCCTTCCCTTGAGAAGACAAGCAATATGATATCCATTATACATGTGAAATCATGCAGAACATATTTCCATATTAGTCATGCTGCAAAATACACAAAACTAAGAAAGGTAAAGTTGTTAAAAGAACAGTATTTTCAAATGTATAAAATAAAATATATAGGACAACAAAGGAAAATAATTATATTGAAATACAATATCAAAAAGGTTTTTTTTTAAGTTCACATGCCCTAGTTTAAGAATCCCTGCAATGGGGGCAGCTAGGTGGTACAGTGGACAGAGCACCAGCCCTGGATTCAGGAGGACCTGAGTTCAAATCCGGCCTCAGACACGTAACACTTACTAGCTGTGTGACCCTGGGCAAGTCACTTAACCCCATTGCCTAACCTCCCCCCAAAAAAAAGAATCCCTGCAATAGAGGTGAATAGTGCTTCTAAAAATAAAAATTTGCCTTATCCTGTTGAATACATACACAAATGTGTGTACAAACACTCATATAGAGAAGTATACAGATACAGATACATAGATGTCGATGCACACATAGAATGTTCCTGCTTATCTACATGAACATATGACTTTAGTCTTTGCTTCAAAAGAAGACTGATGTCCACAAATGTTCCTAAAGTAATGATCTTTCAAATGGATAATAATAATAAATTAATAATAATAATAAATTAATAAAAATAGTAGCTTTATTGGATCATAACTTCATTGGATGAGGGTCTTTGAATTAATTAGTAATCATAACAGTTAACATTTTTATATACAGCTCTAAATTTTACAGAGTACTCTGTATTCTCATCTGACAAGTGTGGCTTGACTATCCTTTTAGACAATCAATAAACATTCATTAAGCACCTACTACATTCCAGGCATTGTGTTAAGCTCTGGGGGAAGAGGAGAGGGATGTAAACAAGCATTTATTAAGTTTCTACTATGTGCCAGGCACTGTACTGAGTGCTTTACAAATATTACTTCATTTGTATCTGGGGATACAAAGAAGGGCAAAAGACAGTCCCTGCTCTCAAGAAGTTCACAGTCTTTGTGTAGCAACAGAGAGTGGAGGAAGATTCTCTCTCTGCTCCTTCCAGCCCTGTACAAATCCACAAGTATTTCTTACCCAATGTTGGCAATAACCCATCCTCCAGCCAACAAACTAGAGATTAGGGCTGAAGGGATCCCATGCTGGGGTAAGTAAACAATGTGAAATGGGTTCCCTTTAGAAATAAAATGCTCACCTAGTTTAAGAAAATTAGATTCCCTGGAGTTTAATGGAAAAAGAGTCAAGGATAACATAAGGACAGCTTCTGTGTTTAGTTGTTGTCTATGCAATGTCAAGAGAACCAAAGAAAGTCACCAGAATGTTGGATGAAATCCCTATGGTGTATTTATAGGAGAACGTTGAAAAGAATTGAAGTGGATGGGCAGACACAGATGGGTTAGTGATTCACAACATGTGGGGAGAAAGAAGGAGAAGTTGATGTAGCCACACCATTGATCTCAGCCATCCTTTGAAGTGTTTGAAGTCTGTATTTACCTTAAGTAGATGTTCCTGTTACTTTTGAAAAGCAATATTAAGTACCTCCCTCTATCTCTTTGAGCCGCACTTTCACCATTTGTAAAATGCAGCCCTTAGTTTAAATAAGCTCTGAGGTCCATTCCAACTATGACATATTATGATGCTATGTCTAATTCTACTCAGCTCAAATACTCAACATGAATCTGGGATCTCATCAATTTGTAAGTTTCTTTAAATGATACAGGTTTCATCACATCCATCAATCCATGACTAACTTAAACTAATGTAAAAGCCAAGAACATGCAGCATGAAAGCGAACAAGAATAAGAAGCAATAATTTTTTTTAAGTTTTCACAGATCTAGGAAGGATTTTAGAGGCAATAATCCTCCCGCCATTTTGTAGATGAGGAAACTGAGAAAGAGAAATACAGTACTATATCCAAGATTATACTGTTGAGCTTTGAACAGTCTGCTGGCCCAAGAAGCTGCCTCCAGTCAATAAGTTCAAGGACAGGCTCATCATCACATGTATTCTCCTGGAAGAAAGAGACATCCTACTATTTGTCCTGGATAAGCCTGCTAAAGTACTTCTAAGACATTTAAAATTTGATTAGTAAAAATAAAAACAAACTGAATAAGGTGTCTAGAGTACAGAGAACAGCAACTGAAGCATTGAAACAAATGACCCAGGGGATTGTGGATTTCCTATTGGTAAAGATATTCAAATCTCATCTTGACTATCATCTATTAGGGATAATGGAACCAATCCCACTAAGATACAAAGGAATAAACAGATGAGCAGTCAGTGGTCTCTTCAAACTCCAGTGACTTGGGAATAGGAACAGTAGAGCATGGGGAAAGCATAAAGGGTAATCACCCAGAAAGTGCCAATCGTCTTAAGCTGAATAAACACAACTGAGAAAAACAACAACAAAATAGCATCTCCTAGTTACATATTGTTATGCTTTTGTGACAGTCACACTAGTTCAGGCACATTTTTATTCTTTTGAGAATTGGGGGTTAGTGCAGTGATGAAAAAGGAAAAAAAATGTTCAGTCCACAAATGCGTGGAACAATCTATTCTCTCTTGGATACTTGAAAACAGCTATTAACTTCAAATGGGATAGAGAGAATAGGTTTCTTAATGAAGGTTTCCTTGGAAGTTACTTCTGTTCATTATGTAAGATACTCATTTCCTCATTTTGCCCTTCATTTTTTCCTGGTGGTCTGAAGGATTGAAAGTTGAAAGGCTAATAAACTAATTACCCACAGGTAGGTTCCACTTACTTCAAATGAAAATTCAGACAAAAAAGTGAGGATGATATTTTTCCTTCTCAGTTGTGTGGTTAAAGAGGAAACATTTTATTCAAACAGTTGATAACAGAAAGACAGCTCTTCATTACATCTATTACTAAGTAAAAATCTTAAAATGAATTGTGGAGGGTGAGATAGACAGGACAATGACTCATATCATCTGGGGTGGGAAAGAGAAAAGGAGGTGTTGAAATATCGATATTATTGAGCTTAGCTACTCTTCCAAATGTTTGGAGTTTGTATTTACTTTAAGTAACTTTTTTTTAAGTACTTATCAATCTGGAAAGGAAATATTGTCATGGGCTTATCGTCATAATAAAGGGTTTAATAGATAAAAGGATATTGCCAAGTGATTTAAATAAAAGCTATTTTGGAATTAGGAATAAGGCAGAAAAGGTACCTATAAAACTGGAAGCTGTTTCCAGGAGTTGAAAATACAATAACAAAGCACACAATTGTCTTTGTTCTTATGATATTTGTGTCATGCTCATCCTAGGATCATATTTCATTATTTTATTTTACTAACATTTTAGGGTGGCAACATTAGAAACATACTGTTAATAAACTTTTAGTTGGATTTCATAGCTTTGACATAAGATTAACTTTTTTTAAAAAAACAGGATATTTTGATTAAGGCTCAGTATTGGGTTTGGGCCCATGTGCATGTTTCATATCTCAGACAGCATTAGGATAGAAATACAACTACACTCACCAATATACTATTGGTAGAACTCTGAATTGGTACTACTAATCTGGAAAACAATTGGTACGGAAGTAACTAAATAGTTCATACCCTTTAATCCAGAAATCCTATTACTAAGCACATACCTCAAGGAGGTCAAAGATGGAAAGTAGGCTCCCAAATATACCAAAACATTCATAGAACTTTTTATAACATAGAACTAGAAAAAAATTGGGGGGGGGAGCTAGATTGCACAGTGGATAAAGGACCAGTCCTGGATTCAGGAAGACCCGAGTTCGAATATGGCCTCAGACACTTGACACTTAATAGCTGTGTGACCCTGGGGCAAGCCATTTCACCCCATTGCCTCGGGCAAAAAAAAAAAAGTGGTTAACTATTGAATGGCTAAATGGCTAAACAGATTGTGGTATATGAATATAATGGAATATTATTGTACCACAAGAACTGACAAATGGAGGTATTCAGAGAAACGTGTAAAGACTCCTGGTTGACTGATGCAGAGAGAAACAAGTAGAATTAGGGAAACAATGTGCTGACAGCAATGTAAAGGAAAAGAAAAATAATTTGAATTCTGTATTATTTTAATAACCAAACAGCCTCAGAAAAGATGAAGACATATAACTCCCTCATTTATCTGGAGAAAGTTTATGCAAATGTCTATGTTTAAAAAAAAAGACGTTAATAAAATGTTTTAAAGAAATAAATACAAGTGCAGGGTTTTAATTCAACAACTATTATTTTGAGGTATCTTCTACCTTTCAACAATTTATTTGTTTCTGAGGAAAAGGCCAAAAATAGCAATCCTTGCCTACAGGGAGCTTACATTCTACTTGATTTAGGGAAGTGGGATAAAGCATTGACACATTAAATAAATACAAAGGAACCCCAAATGAAAGAGAGCCCTAACAATAGAAGAGCCCTGTGTATAAGGGAACATCTGAATTGGTTGTTGAAGAAAGCTTGGTATTTTAAGAGGTAGAGGTAAGAAAGGAGAGAATTCAAAGCATGGGGGACAAGTACAGAGGCAGAAAATGAAGTGTTATGGACAGGAAACAGCACATCAGTGTTACACAGAGATGAGGGAGAATAAGGAACGTCTGCAATGGGAGGCTGGAGCCAGATTTTGCAGGTCTTTAAAAGCCAAACAAAAGATGTTGTATTTTATCTTAGAAGAAATAAGGAGCCCCCTTTCAACTGTAACTGTGTTTCAGAATACATTCTATGTAAATTGGATACTATTTTAAGTGTACTAAAGAAACTGGCTATTTGAAAGAACCCCATGGCTAATCCCTTTGTAAAGGGAAGATCATTTGCATAATGAGTATAACCTCTCCAATTTATCTATTTTTATGACAGGTATTTCTTTTCTTCTGAAAAGTCCAGTTCTTTAAGAGTGTTTATCATGAAATTTCAAGGGATCCAGGTTACCCCGAAAGCTCTTATCTTCCCAATTTCTTTCCCCTGATAAAATTCAGGGCAGGAAACCACAGTTCTCAGCAATGAAGCTTCAAGGAGTGTATATAGGGAAGAGAAGCTGGATATCTGGAAAAAGAAAAAAAGGCCACACAATTCTCAACTGATGTCATAAGTGCATCAGATTTAACTATCAAAATGTGTTTATGAGCAAGCAGGCATTAAGTTGAATTTCTGCTGTGAGACTTGTTATGCTTAGCTCCAGAAACCTGAATTAGGAATGTGATGGGGGTGGTGAGGAGGAGATTGAAGAAATGCAGATTTAGGCTCAATGTATAGGGAAAAAATTAACAATTGGAACTTTATAAAATATTTACATTAGTTCTAACAATTACAGCTTTCCAAAATCCTCCCATGGAATATCCTGGCATGGGAGGGAGTAAATTTTCCACAACTAGGCTATTCAGTGCTACCTAGATGGTCTCTTTGTTGAGTAGGTTGTTTAAAAAAAAATACACTTAAACTAGATAACAATTGAGGTTCCTCCTGAGACTTTGTTCTGCTCTGAAAGAATTTCATTAACTCGCAGTTAAATTAATATTTGGATATTATCATTGCCTTGATAGAGAATTTCTTATCCCTTGGGATATCCAAACAGAGCCTAGATAGCCAATAGTTGGGAAAGCTATAGAGAGAACTCCTGATCAGGTTTGGGTTAGACTCCATGTTTTCTGAAATTCCTTCCCATTCTGAACCTCTGAGATTCTAAAAGCACCCAGAAAGGATAGGGTTCCCAAATTCTCTTATTTCTTTGGCTTAATTAAATGATTAGTGAAATAATAATGAAATCAATGTGCCTTTTTCTCCAGTATTTCTTGGTCTAAGCATTTATTTCTTTTTTTATGCTCTAAGTGCCTTAGCATCTAAATTCTTTTTCCCCCTTTTTTATTTAGTATTTTATTTTTCCCCAGTTACATGTAAAAAAAAATTAACATTCATTCTTAAAACCTTGAGTTCCAAATCCTCTCCCTTCTTCCCTCCCCACCCCATCACCCATTGAGAAGGCAATCAATTCCATGTAGGTTTTATATGTGTAGTCATGTAAAACATTTCCATAATAGCAATGTTGTGAAAGAAAACATAGACCAAAAAAAACAAAACAAAACTCTCAAAAAATAAAAAAGCAAAAAAAAGTATACTTCAATCTGTATTTAGAATAAGAATTTATTTCAAATGAGTTGTAGATGACCCATGAAGTCCATTCCAGTTCTAAATCTATACCTTTAGAGTTGTAAAAATGTGAAAAATGATTACTAATAACCAATATCTTGTGGAGGTTCAGAGCTCTCCCGATGCCATTCAAGCTGGCAAAGAATTTAATCTAAAGAGATCTAGCCCATTGTGTTCTACATAAGTTTGGGTGGAGACAGATTCCTTTGTCTAGATAGCCCAAGGCTGAGAGTGATCTGGTATAGTTAGGAGTGCTCTGGTATAAAGATAAGTTTCTCTATCCAGGGGTGAAATGATGATGGATTGGCATCAGCCCCTGTTGGAAGGGTATATAAACTGTACAGCCTAACCCTAAAGAGCACTCAGTTACAACTGCAGTTCCTATGCATTTATGTGCATGCCTACCCACTTTGAGAGAAATAAACACACATACAACCTAATTCTTTTTGTCTTTCTTAGACTGAACTCTGGAGGCTGACAATTAAGAACCCAGGGTCATCTTCATGCCACAATGGTGGTATTGAAGTAGGACTCTGTCATTCTCCAGAGGAGAAAGGCCATTGATAAAGAGGGGAGGAAAGGGTAAAGTGGGGAGGAGAGGGTAAGGGGGGGGTAGACAGTCAAAATGGGTAGTGGGGGAGTTGCTGGGCAGATGTGTCTTCACAACTTTTAAGGGAAGAAGCTTAAGCCTTAAGTTCTCATTCTTCTGTTTCAGGAAACCAATGGTGGAAACACTCTTGATCATCTAGACTTCTTGTTGGCTTTTTATGCTTGGTGTGTTTTTAAAGATAAGTCAATTTAGACTGGTCAAAGAGCCCCAACAGGTCCAACATAATTCAAGGCTTTCTTTAGTTAACTTACCCATAACACCAGTGCTGGCAATACTTGTAGTCATTAAAGTGGATCTCCCTAATTTAAGATTCTGACTGACCTATGACTGAATTACAAAGGATATCCCTACTTTGGAAGAGACCTGTCTGACCTAGTGAGATCTCTGCCACCAGAGCCAGCTTAAAGAGAAAAGCAGACTGCGTAGTACAGGCAGGAGTCCAAGAATAGATTTGGGGGGGATAGAGAAGGAACTTACCCCCTCCCCCCATCAGGGCCAGAACTTTAGGAAAATAAGTCCTGGGTGGTTCCAAGCACCTTGCAGCTGCCTCCCACTCCCACCCCTGTAATCCCCTCGGGGCCACTTTTTATTCAATGTCATATCCAAGTCACAGTACCAAAATGTCAACCTCCAGAGTTCAGCCTAAGAAAGACAAAAAGAATTAAGCTGTATATGTATTTACTTCTCTCAAAGCAGGCAGGCATGCATATAAATGCATGGGAGCTGCAGTCCTAACTGAGCTCCCTTTGGGGTTAGGCTGCACAGTTTATATACCCTTTGGTACCAACAGGGCTGATACCACTCCATCATCATTTCAACCCTGGACAGAGAAAAATATTAATATTTTATTTTTCCTGATATCTTCATACTAGACCACTCCCAGTCTTGGGCTATCTAGGCAAAAGAATCTGTCTCTACCCAAACTTAAATAAAACATAATAGTCTTCCCCACTTTAGATTAAATTCCTTGCAAGCTTGGATGGTGTCTGATCAGGATAAGGAGAGTCAATGCAATCTCATTATCAGTAATGTCCTTCTGAAGAAAAACTGAACTTCAAGTCAGGACTTTGGAAGATGTGGGGAGGGGGGGGAAGAGAAGAACTCTGAACCTCCCTAAGATGTTGGTTATTAATAATCATTTTCCACATTTTCACAAGGGGGACGTATTCAACCAGAGAAACTCTTGAAGGTTATATGCCAACTTAGAGAGAGATTGTAATTTGCATTGGTGGACAGAGTACCAACATCGTCATAAATGTAGTTCCTTAATACTATTGAAATACGATCCTTGACAATGAACAAGGAAATTCTAACGCAAAGTTGCTATATTCAGAATTCGGATTTTGTATTGATAAAAGACATTCCCAAAGAATTCTATCAGGAGCTCTAAACTTTAAAAAGGCCTAAATAGGAAGACATGTATATCATTGACCAAATTAAGTGTTACGCAATTACCTCTCTTTTTTTCTGTCCTTAAATAAAAAGGCAAATATTCAAAGATGTTAACTCCTCAGTCTAACAGCCAGCAAGTATATCATCCTTTTAGCACAGCAATTTCTTAACCATTTTTTGAATCCCACAGAAGCAAAGAAGCAAATCTCCCACCTTTATCTATAGAAGACTACTTAACAAAAGCTCTTCAATGCATGAACTGATCTGTGAACTGAGCTATTCAGTGTCCCCCACCCCAACAATAGAGACCATATCCCATTTACTCCTGCCCACCCTAAACTGCTCTGATCTCATCCCAAAAATTCACTGCTGAAGGCCCAGGTAACTGACCTATTGTAGGTCTTCTTTGCAATTTTAATCTTGCAGGCACCAGTGGAACACTCTGTTATCCCTGTTTCCTGATATATAACCAGTCCAACTTCCTTTTCTGTCAAGTAATGACATTCTTTACTCCTGTTTTTCCTTGGAGTGCCTAATTGGTTATATATTACAACCTAGTCATATCTACCGATGCTCATCATTAGTTCTTCGGAGGCCGAGGAATTATTCTTGGTCTCACTACCATAAAGCAACACTAGCAAAATTATTTTTAGGGCCTTTATTGTTATGGGAAGCTTATTGGACAGGGGGGAAAAAAAGCATCACAATTTCCTCACAACAATCCGGTCTTCTCTCTTCCGTCTTTTCAACAATGACCCAGCTCATTGTCCCTCTTTGTTTTTTAGCTTTTTTGTTTTTGCTTTTTGTCCCCAGATGCACAGACTGTTGATCAAGCTCCATGTTGTGTCTGTTCAGGTGTATTTTGAAAATTAAGTCGTAGAAATTCTTCACCCAGTTAATCTGACCTGAGTGGATGGGAAGAGAAAACTCCTTCGAGTACTCATTCACTCCTTCCCCAAGAAACTCTTCAGTGTCTTAGGACTTCACAGAAACAATAAAATGTCATCTCCAGACAGGAGGATCTGGAGGTCCTGAGGAAATCTAATCCACAAGGAATCCTTCCTCTATCTGGCCTTGGAGTGTGAGATCTCCTCTACCTTTGGCTAAAATCCAACCTACTTGTAAACACGATAATTACTGGCTTAAGGGCTATCTACCTAAAATAGGGTGAAAAGAAGCTAAAATAATTCTCCCTGAGGGAATCTTTTCCCAGTGATAGCCCTCACAGGATTGTCCACAAACCCAAATGAGATGAACTGCGTTTAATGGTTTTAAAATGTTAAAATGCTATAGAAACATTGTTTTATGATGGAAAGAATGATCCAGGGCTCTGCAAACCTTAAAGTTCTATATAGATGTCAGTGATAAAGTTGATGACAATGATAATGGCCTAATCCAGCCTATGCTATTATCTGGATAATGATACTTTCAATCTTTCTCAATAGCACCATCCCACAAGATGATCCATCATTTTTCTTAGCACTAGATTGTAGTACTAGTAGTAGATTAGGACCAGATATAGTACTACTACTTAGTACCAGATTTTTAATACTTTTACTAGTAGTGAGGAGATTCAAATAGACTGGTCAATGAGAAGCCATTATCTCAAATACCACTTAAAACCACCTTAAAAGATAATGAGATTCAAGTAGGCTGGTCAAGGAAATACAGTGACTAATGGGGCTCCTATGCCCCTTTCCCTTGGCCTGAAGACTGGAATAATTCTGTGCCTAGATATGCTTGAACTAACTACCCTTGCCCTTTTGCCTATGAGTCCCTAGTTACCTCATCTCACACCCATGGCAGATTTTCCTCTACTAGAATACCTAGTGTCCTCAGATCTAAATAATTGGAAAAATGTTAGTTGCTCATGGGTAAACAGAGCAAATATAATAAAAATGACAATTCTACATAAATTAATTTACTCATTCAGCACCATACCAATCAAAAAACCAAAAAATATTTTATAGAGCTAGGAAAAACAATAACAAAATTCATCCAGAAGAACAAAAAGTCCAGAATATCAAGGGACCTAATGAAAAGAAATGCAAGGGAAGGTGGCCTAGCTGTACCAGATCTTAAATTGTATTATAAAGCAGCAGTCCTCAAAACTACTTGGTACTGGCTAAGAAATAGAGTGGTGGATTAGTGAAATAGGTTAGGTATGCAAGAGACAACATTGAATGACTGTAATAATCCACTATTTGATAAATCCAAAGACTCCAGCTTCTAGAATCAAAAATCACTATTTTAAAAAACTGCTGGGAAAACTGGAAAAATGTATGGCAGAAACTGGTCATAGATTAATATCTTATACCCTATACCAAGATAAAGTCAAAATGGGTGCAGGATTTAGATAAAAAGACTGACATTATAAGCAAACTAGAAGAGTAAGGAAAAGTTTACCTTTCAGATCTATGGAGAAGGGAAGAATTTATGACCAAACAAGGGATAGATAACATTATGAAATGCAAAATGGATAATTTTTGATTACATTAAATTGAAAAGTTTTTGAATAAAATCAATGAATCCAAGATTAGGAGGGAAGCAGAAAACTGGGAAAGAATTTTTATAACCAATGTTTCTGATAAAGGCCTCATTTCTAAAATATATAGAGAACTGAGTCATATTTATAAGAATACAAGTCATTCCCCAGTTGATAAATGGTCAAAGGATATGAAGAGGCAATTCTCAGATGAAGAAATTAAAGCTATCTATAGTCATATGAAAAAATGTTTTAAAGCACTATTGATTAGAGAAATGCAAATCAAAATGACTCTGACATACCACATCACACCTATCAGATTGGCTAACATGACAAAACAGGACAATAATAAATATTAGAGAAGATATGAGGAAATGGGAACACTGATGCATTGTTGGCAGAGTTGTGAAATGATCCAACCATTTGAGACCAATTTGGAACTATGCCCAAAGGCCTATAAAATTGTGCATACCCTTTGACCCAGTAATGTCACTTCTAGGTCTGTATCCCAAAGAGATCATAAAAATGGGAAGAGGACCCACATGTACATACATATTTATAGCAACTCTTTGTGGTAACAAAGATTTGGAAATTGAGGGGATTCCCATCAATTGGGGAACTGGGGAATGGTTGAACAAGTTGTGGTTTCTGAATATAGTGGAATACCATTGTGCTATAAGAAATGATGAGCAGGCAGATTTCAAACAAAACCCGGAATGACTTACATGAACTGATGCAGAGTTAAGTGAGCAGAACCAGGAGAACATTGTATACAGCAATAGCCCCATTGTGCTATGACCGACTTTGATAGACTCGGCTGTTCACAGCAACTCAAGAATCTAAGACAACTCCAAGACTCATGATAGAAATTGCTATCCACACCCAGAGAAAGAACTAGAGTCTGAATGCAGATGGAAGCATACTATTTGGTCTCCTTTTCCTTTGTTGTTTTGTTTCATTGCTTCATTCTCATGGCTCCTCCCATTAATTCTAATTGTTCTCTACATCATGACTAAGGGGAAAGTTTGCTTAATATGAACATATGAGTGAGAAGAACTTATATCAGATTGCACGCCATCTTGGGGGGGGAAGGAGAATGGGAGAAGGAAAAAAATTTAAATTCAAAACCTTATGGAAGTGAATGCTGAAAACTAAAAATAAATAAATGAATTATCAAGAAAAGAAAGAATCCCTAGCTTCTCCTGGTTAGTGGGCATATCTCTTGGGGGAGGCCCTAGCCCCCCTTTAAGTGACCATCTCCCTTAGGCTGTCTCTCTTAAGGAACTTCTGTCTCCATTAAGGAGTGGCTGCCTCCTCCTTAAGCTGGGATCTCCCTTAAGCTGCTGTCCCTTTTCCCCATAAGCTTTAGCATCACCCCCATTAAGTTGCAGGTTCCCTAAGAACTTCACCCAATTTATTAGTTACAATAAACTGCTACTTTACTTGGTGCACAGTTTGCATGCATAAATTCATTCCAGGTGACACTGCCCTGTACCCTGATATTTTGCATGTCCCAGCACCCTTAAACTGCAACATATTGCACCCTTAAACTGTATCAGTAGTAGTGGTGGTTTTAGTACAAGTAGTAGATTTTTTTTTCTTAGTACTCAATATTTATCAGTCATTTCAGTCATGTTCAACATTCTGTGACCCCATTTTGGGGGTTTTCTTGGAAAAGATACTGGAGTGGTTTGCAATTTCTTTCTCTAGCTCATTTTACAGATGAGCAAGCTGAGGCAAACAGAAGTAAATGAATTACCCAGGGTCACAAACTAATAAGTGGCTGAAGCCAGATTAAAACTCAGGAAAATGAGTCTTCCTGATTCCAAGCCCAGTACTCTATTTCACCACCTAGCTGCCCAGTACTAGATATATTCCTTACTAAAAATCCACTTTAAAAGTAAAGAATGTAAAGATTCTCACTAGTCAAAATGAGCTCCTCATTACACGACAAAGACCTAGGGATCATTTTTACAAGTAGTTCCAAGGGCTGGGTTTTACATTAAGACATCATACTTATTAGAGTATAATTCCAGGGAGCACTAAGACATTACCAACCCTGCCTTTCCTCCACTTCCTACACTTCACCCCTTTACCTGTATTTCCTGAAGTCAAACATTTCATTCTATAATTAGGGAGATATAAAATTATATATGGGACATCAAGGTGGTTCAGTGGATAGAATTCCAGGCCTGGAGTCAGGAAGACTTATGTCCTCAAGTTCAAATCTGACCTTAGGCACTTACTAGCTGAGTGACCCTGGGCAAATTACTTAACCCTGTTTGCCTCAGTTTCCTCATCTATAAAATGAGCTGCAGAAGGAAATGGCAAGCCGCTTCAGTATCTTCGCCAAGGAAATCCCAAATGGAGTTACGAAGAGTTGGATATGACTGAAATGACTCAAAAACAAGAAGATGAAATTGACAAAGTCAAAGCAAGGTGCCAAAGGCAGACATGACCAATACAGTGATTCCTTTCAAAGTGTAAGTACTGGTAGAGGGTGCATAATGATAGAGAAATCGAGAGGATAATGAATACCAGAAGCAGGGAAAAGGGGGGAATGAGAACAAGGAAGTAGAGAAAGGCCTTAGGAATGTTTAAGAGGAAGGCAACATAGTAGAGTAGAAAAAAGGAATGAATTTGGGGTGACAGGACCTGGACTTTCCAACTGCTCTTCATGCCTTTGCATGGGCTGTCACCCATGCCTAGAATGTGTTCCTTCCTTTACCTCCACCTCTTAGAATCTCTAGCCTTCTTGTAAGTTCTGTTTAAATGCCATCTACAACAAGGGCCTCTCCTGATTTTCCCAATAATTCATGTTCCCAGTTTGTATTTATTTCTTATGTACTTGTCCATAGGCATGTTATAAAATTGAGCTTCCTGGGCCTCCAAGCATTTGGTTTGTGTCTTTGTGTAGCCGTTTGCCTAGCACAGTGACTTACTCTTTTTGCCAAATAGGTAAAGGGAAGAAAGACATCAAGAATGGCAAAGTTGGCTGAGAGAAAATCCTTTTTCAAGTATCAGCCTTTTGTGCCCGATGAGGCCATGACCTCACCAAATTGTGCCTTCACCAAACTGATTGAGCCTTGTAAGGACAAATAAGCAACTACCCTACTGGTCCCTTAACCCAGTTTCTCCTCTGGTTTCTATTCACTGCAGCACGCCAATGAACAAGTCCTAAGTTTATATTTGGAATGAATAGTAACTTAGACACAGGCAAGCTAAGGATTTATATACTGTGTTTTTAAGTACCTTTTTTCCTGAATTGGAGTGATTATGTTAGTGAATCGCTAATATACCCCACAGATGGAGTTGTAAGTCCCCAGGGTGATGTAAAGAATTAATGTGAAGAGCTGTTACTACTCTGGAGCATTGTTATATGTAAGATTTTAAGTGTTCTTAAAAAAGGAGGGGGTGAGGTTGATGCAATTTGCTCATTATCTTATTTCATTAATAAAGTTTTTATTTGCTTTGGACCCACACTATAATACATGCTAATAGTCCTCTTAGAAATAGATACTATAAATATATCCCCACATTATGAGCAGGTGATGAAGGGGGCAGGGAGAAGGGAGCTTAATTGAAGAAAGCATCTGAAAAGATTTTGGCTATATTAAAAGCATAAAGTACAGGGAATAGCAACATTCTCCTTAAGTACTTCATTGTGAAAACATTTGTGCTTATATCTGGCTTCAAGCTTTGGCATAATGTAAATTAGCTAGAAAGATAACTATAATTAGCCAACTTTCCATCCAAAAGAAGAAGGGTGAGAATCATCAGATCCTCTCATTTGTATTCTTAAATGATAGAACTTTGAAAAAGCTGAACAGTATGCCAGACTGATGGTCTAGAGGATTCTATATAACCCAGGGTGAAAATCCTAAGACTTTCTGGAACTTCCAATAATATAAAGGAACAATGCTTCCCCCATCCTCTCACCCTCACTTCCTGGCCCCAGAACTGTGATTTCATTGATATGAGGAATTCCCAGTGAAGAAACTCAGTCTGTCCATGAAGACCAGCTACTATTCTGTGATGTAAATTCTTGGAATGCTGCCTCAAGTCTAGAGAGATTAAGTGACCTAACCAGAGTCAGAGAGTATGTGTCAGAAGAGACACTTGAACTCAGGTATCTAAGATTCTCAACTAAGCTCTCTATTTCCTCTGTCATGCTGCCTCAAATTGCAATTTTGAAGGAAAGAGGGAAGATCTGTACAAATAAACATAAAATGTACTACTATACAAGCAGTACATAGGAAAGTTACAAACACATCTCTATGAGCATTCCAAAGAGTTTGAGAGATACCACAGTAGTGTATAAGAAAGAATGCTATTTGAATTTAGAGAACTTGGATTCAAATCCCAGCTCTTCTGTTTAACTAAGTATGCGACTATAGGCAATTCATTTGAACACTTCCAGATTCTAAAAAGAAAAAAATAAGTAAAACCTTTGAGATCCATTCTGCCTCTAAATTTCATAATTTTTTGATTGCTTAGAGAGGGGGCAGGATCGTGTCAGAAAAGGGTTCATGGAAGAAGTGCAACATTGTTACGGTGGTGGTGATGGTGGAGTCATTTCAGTCATGACGTTAGCGAACCCTTGCAGGGAAGGCAGTATGGCATATTTGAGAGTTTTAACCTGGAGTCAGAAAATATGGACCCTGGCTTTGTCACTTATTAAACCATGTACACTTGGACAAGTCATTTAAATTTCCCTGGGCCTCAGTTTCTCCATGTGTAAAAGAGAAGGGAACAAGCATTTGTTAATTTCCTTCTATGTGCCAGATACTATGTTTTTGTTTGTTTGAGGGGGGTTAGGCAATGGGATTAAGTGATTTACCCAGGGTTCCACAGATAGTAAGTGTTATGTGTCTGAGGTCGCATTTGAACTCAGGTCCTCCTGAATCCAGGGCAGGTGCTCTATCCACTGTACCACCTAACTGTCCCCTGCCAGATACTATGCCAAGAAGCACTTTATAAATATTATTTCATTTGATCCTCCCAACCAGGTTGGGAGATAGGATCTATTATTATCTCCATTTTATATTTGAGAAAACTGAGGGAGACATTGAAGGACTTGTCCAATTTCATACATCTAGTAAGACTCTACCATTTAGGAAATGAAATGAAATCAGGTCTTCCTCACTCCAGGCCCAACACACTAACCAGTATTCCACCTAGATAGAGAGTGTTTGCCTAGAAGATTTTTATGGTCTTTTTCATCTCTATGACTCAATGGCTGAAGGGGAAAATTCCATGAAAGTCAGATTAGAGGTAACAGAATATTATTTCAAAGGAACAAGGGACCATATAAGGAATGGCACAGAGGCAGAAAAGAGGAAACAACTTAAGACAGTTTGGTGAGAATATAGAGTTGACGGAAATCAATAATGTGAAGAAAGTTGGAATTCTATTGTGGAGATCCTGGAACATCATATAAAGTAGTTATATTAGTTGTAGCTAGTAAGTGGGGAAAAAAAGCCATGGAATAACAATTCATTTGAGTAGGGAGACAATGCATTCACATGGAGGGTGTATTGAAGAAAGTTCCAGTAGATTGTTGAACCTCTAGATTTCCTTTTCTGACCCTTTTAAAGCCTCAGCTGCTCAGAATGGGAAATAGTGCTCGGTGTCACAGCCAAAGAACGATCCTTTTTTCTGCTTTATAATATGCTGTAGTCCTCTAGACCTATCATTCTTTGCAGTCCTTGGTCCTCCCTTATGCTGTACTGAGATAAATTATAAGTTTATAAAGGTATTATATCAAGTGCTAAGTGTCTGGGGGGCATTAAGCTGGAGTGATGCTAATTTTAATTAGATGTTAGGGGGAAATGTTAGTAGGAGCAGAAGAGTTAGGTAATGAAACAAGTGAGCTAGGAAAATGTGCAGCTGCAATTAGTAGATATATTTAAACCTAATCTTAGTAATTATCTATTAAGACCAGGAGTCAACAGCTCTTCCCTTGACTTTGGGCAACTCTTATAAATTCTATGTTTCTTAAAAGTTTTCTCATTCTATAAAATAGGGTTTATAACAGGCTCCACTTATTAACGCCAAAAGGGTGATAAATGTCTCAGAGTATATTGCTCTCTGAGATTGCTTCCCAATGAAGGAATTGATCTATCAATAGAAACCATTATCTACAGCAATGCAATAAAAACTTTGGATTAGCAAAACACTGTTTCTTCAACAAGCTGCAAGCCCTTAACTCCCTACCAGTGAACAGCTGAGTTCCAGTTTAGTTTTCCCCTGATGTATTACTTTGCATTTTTCCAGTGTGAATCTCAATTTTCCTGCCTATATTTCTAAACTCTTCAGACCCTTTTAGGTTATCTTTCTGGCTTCACTTGTGAATTTAAAAATTATCCAATATAGCATCATTAGTGAATTTAATTAACATATTTCTTTCAGATTGTTAGTAATGATGTTAAAACAATAAGCATCAACGTGTTATGATAATGAGATCAAAGACAGTGCTCTTTTTGTGAAGGGCTGTGGATAGAACAAGGGAGTTATGCCAAGGGTTGCCAAAGGAGGAAGACAACAGGTTAGTAAATGCAGCAAGAGGAATAAGGAGAGATCTGCCATCTTACATTTTAATTTATCTTGGCTCTGGGATCCAAATTATTTATAATACCACTAGTGGAGTCCTGTCCTTTCTAGAAGACTCCTGGAAATGTGTTATTATGTAGTGGTTTAAGGTGGCTAGGAAATCATGGACTCCCCTGAATCTTCTGTACTAATGCCCATTTTGACCCCATTTTAAAGGATTCCTAATTTAGAGATGGAAGAGACATTAGAGGTCATCTAATCCAAATCCTTCATTTTATGGATGAAAAAATTGACTTGGTGACTATCACAAAGTCATACAAGTGGGAAGTGGCAGAGACAGGATTTGAATTCAGGTCTTCTGACTCAAAATCCAATACTCTTTGTATATTCACCATAATTCTCAAGATCAAAGATGACAGATAATCTTTTGGTAGGAACAAACACCTTCTAGATTATTTTTCAGAAAGGGCCAAGGAAATAAACGAAGACTCAAGGATGTGGATCATCAAAGGGATCTATACTGTACAGGGTGTCCCAAAGTCTTAATGCAGTGCTTAAGCCTTCACTAAGACTTTTAGGACACTTCATTTTTGAGCTGCAGACTCACAAGGTCATCAGATCATAAGTGTAGAGCGTGATAAGCACTTACTAGTCAACATCAGAGCCTAGAAGCTTCCTTTTCACTAGAAAAAAGTTCATGTTCTGAGATTTCTTTCTCTTAGCTCCAGGGAAGCCATTAAGAAAGATTTAAACAAAAATTAGATTGTATTCCTCAGAATGGTGTCATCTTTTAAATACAGGAGGCCTCAGTCACTATGCTTGTTACTAGACTGGTTTGCTATGGAAATTGAGAGGGTTTGATGCAGATCCCAATGCTTTTTGTCATTCAGAATTATTATATAGAGAAGTAATTTATTCCAGGGTAACTTTAAGTGGAGTTAGGAAGAAAAATCCTACCAAGTCAGAAGATCTCTTGAATTTAGTTATTGAATCATCAAATACTTCTTGATGAGTCAATCAAATAATAATAATTAGAATTTGTTAAATTTTTAGGTTTGCAAAGCCTTTTATAAATCAACCAATTTTGTTTCCTCATCCGTAAAATTAAAAAAAAAAAACATGTAAAATGTGACCATGCTATATGAAAGGTTAGTATGTAAGTAATAGAGTTAAGTTCCTGTTTACCACAATATTCAAATGCTCAGGGAGTATAAGGTTCTGGTAAACCAAATCTAGCTTATGGGTGAACTAAAAGCAAAAAATTCACTGTGTCCACCATAAATTTCAAGTCTTCCTAAAACATTTTAGTCTACTTTCCTGCTATAAACATTATTTAGTTTTTGATGATTTAAACCATTGAAATAATAACTCAGTCATGATTTTTCAAGCTTGGAAGAATGTGTCTGAGCAAATGAAAAAAAAAATAGTTACATTTTCAAGGACCACAGAGCTCCTGGGTTGTTTTCCTAATCCAGACCTGTGGGAATCTCCAAATTTATATTTGTAAACTGGTTTCTACTTTTTTAAACTTTGATCTTTGGCCCTTTGAAAGCTTGCTCTGTTGACTCCTGGCCTCTGGCAAATGAGTTTTAACAGTTCATGCCCTATTTCCTGTTTTGGTGACTTTCTCACATCCTGGGTGAATATTCACATTAGTTCAGCTAAAATCTGAACCTCAGGCTAGAACACCTCCTCCTCCGAGCCAGCATAATCACAGCAATTCTAATTCCTAAAATTGTAACTTCTGTAGATGGTCATAGAGAAGATACAGGAGAATGGACCCTAGAAGGTGTTCACTGAATAAATCTCTTGTATAAGCTTGCTCTTTGGTTTATCTTCAAAGAAGAATACAAAAAACAAGTCATAACTTAACTGAGGGTTGCAAAGAATGGACTTCCTGTTAATCCAGTTGTTATTTTTTTAATGGAACAAAATATATTACCACTACTTGTTGTATTGATAGCTGACCAATACTCTCCTGTGGCCTACAATTGGCTGTTGTCAATATTTATTGAGCACTCAAAACATAGTGAGTGGAACACACAACCAATATATAAGAAGAAATATGGTGACAATCCCTGATTTAATAAAGTTTGCTTCAAATACTGCATCTCTCTCTGTCTCTCTCAAACACATACACTCAAATAAACACACACACACACACACACACCCATTTTGTCTTTGTCTCTCTCACACTCACACACACACTCCTATATAAGTGCCATATAAATGTCATAAGGTATACTAACCATTTATCATTGTTATTCCATCAAAGAGTGGATTAATCCAGATATTTTAAAGAATTTTCGTGTCAGGTTGGGACAAGATGATCTCTAACCTATTGTCCAGCTCCAAAATTCTATAATATTATTATGCTTTCTTCTTTAAGGAAATAAGGCTTGTTCTATCCTCTGGAGCTAAAAACAGCTAAGAACAATGGATGAAATTTATAGAAAGGAAAATTAATGATTGCTATACAAAAGTAGAATAGGAAAGTTTGGGAGCTAGCAGAGCCTCTCAGATTAGCAGTCTTAAAAAAAAGGTGAGATGACCAATTGTTGCTAATGTTGGAGAGAATATCTTTGTCAGATTATGGATTGAAGGCCCGTACCAGCCCTAGGGGGCACGGTAGAGTGCCAGGACTGGAATCAGAAGGACTCATCTTCCCGAGTTCAAATCTGACCTCAGATACTGTGTGACCCTGAGCAAATCATTTTGCCCTGTTTGCCTCCCTTTCCTCATTTGAAACATAAGCTGGAGGAGGAAACGGCAAATCCACTCCAGTGTTTGTGCCAAGAAAACCCCACATATGATCAAGAAGAGTCAGACACAACTGAAATAAACAGCCCTATATCACTAATAGCAACCCTATGACCTCTGAGTTCTCTTCCAATCATGATTCTGTGATTTTCCCAGCTGTATATTACATTTTCAATAGCATCAGTTAAGGGTTGTGCCA
This sequence comes from Phascolarctos cinereus, assembly GCF_003287225.1. Lineage (NCBI taxonomy): Eukaryota > Metazoa > Chordata > Mammalia > Diprotodontia > Phascolarctidae > Phascolarctos > Phascolarctos cinereus. Next base: position 60,153,882 of record NW_027556180.1, read on the forward strand.
ATTTGACATGTTTAGAGGCAACAGGGCAGTAACCAATAGACAAGAAGAGTTAAGGTAAGCAAGAGTTGGGATTATAGAGGGGTCAATGTAGTGTAGGAGACAGGATGAAATGTGATCACTTGGGCGTGACAAAGGTGAGAAGTAGGTAGTAGAATTATTACAATCCTATTTTACAGATGAAGAAATTGTTTCAGAGAGTAGTGACTTACCCAAGATCACGTATCTACGTGGAGCAGAGATCACTTAACTTAAGAAATTTCCTTGTATGTTAGGATAGATTTCTGTATACCAAGAAGTTAATTCCTAATGTGAGGGTGACCTTCATTTGCTGCTTCAAGCTGTACTTAACTTTGCCTACTATGGGCAGGGAATTAAAGATACTGAAAACAACGAGAGATGGGATGATGCTCTGGACTCATAAGATAGAAGAAAACAATGTAATGATGAATGTAAAAATGAGATCAACGATTTTCTAAGATCTATTCATTATTGGGGCAAGTTATAGAATAAAACTCATCTTGCTGAGACAGAGGACTTCAAACCTGCTTCGTCTTCTGCTCTCAGCCTCACTCTGGGACTCTACTGAGCCCTGCCTCGGAACATCAAAAAGAAACAGACTATAATGTGTCACCTCTCACTTCCTCCTTAAGAATTGATAAAGAGATCAATATTATCTTTGCCACTTTAAAGGGTGTGGCAGAAGACTGATGTCTTGTGGTTCCACTCGGAATCTTTGTGGTTCTGAGTCGTAGGCTGCCTCTCCCAGAACTTCCTCTCCTGATCACCATTCCCTGTTCTATTCATCCATTAAAGCTCTATCGGTGTCCATTCATCAGCACTATCCCTCTGAAGTCATCTCCATCCTACTCATGCCTACATTTTGAGTGTGCCCTCTGAAGCCTGTGTTCTAGTGTTGACATGTTAACAGGGTTAAGTGACTTGCTCAGGGTCACACAGCTAATAACCTAACATGTTAACACATTGTATCTTCCACCCAGAAATTACTCTGTATATATTTTGGAATTATTTTATAGTTACTTGTCCTCCTCTCTCCCTGGTCATATGTAAGCTTTTAGAGGGCAGGGAGTGTTTCCTTCTGTCTTTGAATCTCCAGGACCTAGCCCAGTGTATGGCACATAGTTAACGTTTAAAGAACGCTTGATAAATAAAATGAATTGAGACTCTTATGGGTTCTTTAAGCATTTAAAATGACTACTTGACTGTTATAACCAGCTCACCAACAACAGATGGTACAGAGAGTCTAAGGAAAATTGGAATCTGAAACAGATTTGAAAGAGCTTCTGTTTGAAGGAGGCAAGAGATTTTCCAGTTGCAACAATACTCACTCTCTTCCATTATAGATTTGGCCAAGTTTTTCTTAAGTTAAAATTTCTCCTTCAAATATAAGATCCAGTGTGTCAGCAGAGGCATCAGGTTTAGAAGAGTGTGATTTTCCATTATTTTAATAGGGATCTGAGCATCAAAGTTCTTTGTGACACTTTTTTTATAAATCAGAATTTTTTGATCACTGCAGTGACTCCAAGAGGATATGAAATAAGAAAGGTGATGTGAACTCTGTCCATGTGACAATAATAAAAAATATTGCTTCTTATCTGTTTCTCTTCATTTCATCTGTCTCATGCCACTTCCTTACCAAGTCATTTTCCCTTCTCTCTCTGGGGGTGGGGGTGATATTTAACAATGGTTTAATTACAGTTATCCAGAATAAAGGGGAGGGGGGCATGAATATGTACCGTGGCAGATTTTAGATTTAATTTTCCTAGCACTGGCAACAAAAATATCTTCCTTTTAAATGGAGGGCTTTAATTAGGAGAAATACTACAATCCCCAATCTATACTAATGGAGGCTAATGCAGCTAAATGCATTGATGCTTTGCATTGATTTAATCTGCCAGTTAAAGTGACTTCAGAAAGACACATCCCATAGCAGTGTACATGAGCCCTCCCCGCCTCCTCCACTGTACACAAACCCCCTGCTTTCCCTTTCCCACTGTGATTCATGGCTCATTTATAGTCACTGGAAGCTGACCTGGCAGAAAAGTTCACCATTCAACTCCCCCTTTGATCGCTGTAGCAGCTGAAAACCACAGTGGATTCCAAGTCCCTGGCATTGTACTTCTGCAAATGGGCTGTCAGGCAGGCAGCAACCTTTATTGAGTCTCAACATGTAGAGGGGACTGCCCTGGGAGGTTCGGGGGAGTAAATGAGGAAGTAAAAGATACAATCCCTTCCTTTCAGGGGTTCTGGTCACCTGTGGCTCTGAGAGTAATAGATACTAATCAATTCAGGGGTGTAACCCAAAACCAAAGAAAAGAGGCACCTTCCCGGTGGTATTTGCCACTGTACTTTCTTTTACAGATGCTGAGCACTTACCTAGGATTGCCTAGGACTTCATTTGTACCTCTTGCTGCTGGGTCAAGCCTGCCAAGGCAGGTCAATAATAGCAGAGGACATTTATGAACATAATCAATCTTGGGGAGAAAGGGAGTCACAATAGGGGCCAGAGGGAAGGGTTTTCCTTTTTTTTTTTCTTCTTTTAGACTTGTAATGGTACCCTAGTTGGGCAGTACATTCAGAATTATTGAACACTTGCTACTTAATCTCATTGCACAATTAGGAGAGCCTAAGGGACCCACGAGAGAAGGGTGGCTAACATCATAGGAAACTTGGTCCCCACTTGTATGTAGACTTTTTCCTTGCGTTAAGGACAAGGGTTTCAAGCCAGGTTTCCAAACAGTTTCTGGCTACCTGCAGTCCCTTTTACCACCCCCAAGCCATATAATAGTATCTTTTTTTTTCCTCATTTGCTTAGATGAACATATTTTGAGGAGAATAAATGAAGCTCATGAGCAAATACATGAGGGCTACAAACTTCAAACAGGTATGGCATTTGAATTTGAGGGAGTCATCACGCAGTACACCAGAATCCCTGCCCTGATGGGTCCTAGACCCATCATTAAAGCAACCATTATCTGCTCTCCTGCCCCAGACTATTTGACCCTCAGCAGAATTGAAGTGGTTTTTTTTTGTTTGTTTGTTTCATTTTACTTCTCTCTCACTGCAAAAGAGGATTCTGGCTCCGAAAGCTGAGCATTTAGAGCCTGAGTCAGACAACACCTAATGCACAGACCTTAATGAGATTACAGCCTTTTTAATTACCCAAAGTATAGTCAAGCATAGAGTTGCCCCATCCTTATCTGCACTTATGAACTAAGTCTTTGTTATGGCTTATCTTTAACAGGTGCGGAGATATTACAAAAGCTCTTTCCTTTTACCCCTCCCCCCTTTTCTCCAAAAACTCTCATAAAGTCTTACAATATATTTAGTGTCATATTAGGAGTTAAAGTCTTAGATTATGTGTGTAGGCTTAGTTTCACAAATTCTCTAAATAATTCAGTATCTATGTCTAGTAGGTATAAATGAAAATAAATTTTGAATTGTGCTAAGGTCTTTTCAGGTCCTCACTTTGATTGAGGCAATGCCCATTCAGTGAATAGGCCTCTTTAAGAAGTGAGTCAAGGGCCCTTTAATTAAAAAAAAAAAAAAAGAAAAGAAAAGAAATAAATCAAACTGGGAGGGGAAGACCCTCAGAGTTGCTAGACAAACGAGAAACAGTTACCATTCCCATTCACTCTAAGCCTGGAAGGCCCCCCCCCAAAAAAAAAAAGAAAGAAAAAGAAAAAAAAGCCAATCAAACAAAAAAACCTTAGATTAAGAGGGCCAACGTCTCCCACCTCATCCTGGGCCTTCTCCAGACATCCTGATCCACATCAGTCCACTAGACACAGATGGCTCTGGAGGAGAAAATGAGGCTGGTGACTTTGTACAGCCCTCCCTCACTCAAATCAAAGGCAATTGCAAGTCACATCATCATCTCCCTGATGTCAGGACAAACCACAACCTCTGAGTAGTCCGAGCTGCCTGAGTGGGGACCAACTGGCCAGTTCCAGTGCCGCAACTCAGCTGCTCCTCTCCTCTTTTCTCCCTACTCTCCTCTTTTCTCCCTACTCTCCTCCTCCTCTTTCTTCTGGAAGATAAATTTTCATGGTCAAAAGCTACCTATTTAACTTGGGATTTACTAGCTAGATTTCTTTCTCAAAGACAAAGCCTGAAACCCAATTCAGTGTGGATCTCATGGACTGGATAACAATATGTCCCTGACCAAGCACCTCTTACAAATACTCAAGCTCACAAGGCATGCACCATACAAGCTCTTACATTTACAGAGTCAAAAATGCAAAGTACTCCAATGGAGCCTATAGAGATTTCAGAAATATAACCTTTTACGTTTTTGTGGGTCCCTGAAACCTTACAGCCTGTACAGCTCCTGTAACTCCTGCATAAGGCACCAGAAAAATAGGCTGGAAACTTAATCCTCCCTCCTCTTCACTCCCCATTGCAGATCTGCGCCTGACATTTATTCTCAGTGCTGCCATTACCATTCTCTCCCAGTAAGGAGAGATCTTTCATGTGGTAGTCTTACCTTGTGCTCCCAGCAATTGGTACTAAGTACCTCCGGAGTCTGGAGATTAGTGAAAGGATGACACTAGTGCCTGCCTGACAGTGTTTATGGTACTTTTAACTTTTTGTAGGTGTAAAGGAGGCCCTGGATCATTGGAGTAGCCAGAGATGAAGAACGCCTTCAGGCTAGGAAGTTTTATCATCTTTAAGATCTGGGTCCTCCACTCCTATCCTATATACAACAGTCTTCTTATTCTGTTGAGGAATACTTCCTACTCACCCTACTCAATTAAGTCTTCATTTCCCACTTGTGGTGTGAATAATTGATTTATCCCATTTATTTTCTACCTCCCTCAGTCCCTGGGCAGTGTGCCACACCCTGGTTTCTACATCCCTTTGGGATTTTTAGGGGTTTTAGAAAACCTCCCCAAAAGTCACAGTCCTTACTTTGCTTTTGGCTTTCCATTTCTCACCGTGGTCCAGGGCAGGTAGGATGAGGACTATTCATTACCCTAGGTTGCTTCTTGGATTATGATAATGGTGAAGATAATTAATGATGCTAAAAATAGGTGAGCTTTACATAGTACTTTAATATGAAACTTGGTCCTGATCTTACTAGAGTTTGTTCTATATTTGTCACAAACACTGCAGAATGAGATGACCAAGAGTCCTAGGAAATCACATTTCTGGTGTCCAACACTGCATCAACACAATTTTTCCAATTTTAGAAGTCATGTTACTATTTGGTTGCAACGCCTACTGTCTTCTATTTTTACTCATAATAAGAATTAACATGGTTTCATTTCTCTTCCTGTAGTAGAATGGATTATATCGATTATAATGGATTATACTGATAGTTTAGGCTCTTCCCACCAATCAAGCTGGTTGGTCACTGGACAGGAAGCTCATATCTAGGAAACCAACAGTGAATTTGACACCTGTAGGTGACCCCAAAATCAAGTGAATCTTGGCATCCACTAACAAAAATATAGAAACATAAATGTCAAGAGCAAGAGTGTTCCTTTGAAAATAGTCACCTTCAGAGGGTATATACCTAATCTAACAATATTGTTAGCAATCAAATATTTAGGTCAATGCTGAGAATTAAATGTAGAGCCCATGATAAATCTGAAAATCAGTTCAAAAAATGACTACTTTGAAGGACAATATATATTTGGATGTCTACATTAATATGTGTGTATATACACCTATGTATATACCATATATGCACATGCTATATATATATATATATATATATGTACATATGCACATATGCATATGTACACATATATGCATGTATAAACATATGTTGTGTATATTTATGTGCTACTCCTATTTATTATCACATCTCAAATACCATAGAACCTCAGGGGAAGAAGTTATGATAGAGAATAAAAATTTTTAGGAAAAAAAAGTTCTTTGAGCTTATCATGGATTTAATGAAAATGATGGTGCTAATTCCTATTTGGATTTCAGTAGCTTCAAAAAACGTTTTTGAAGATGTTTAAAAGTGGATCAATTTCTATTTTCTCTACTCTCTTTTTAAGTTAGAAGTTTCTTATGGGTAGAAACTTTTTTTTAATAAATTACATAACTGCTCTAAATATGATGATTTATATGTAGTAGACATTTAGAATATGTTTGATGATGCTGTTCAATATCATAAGTATTTATTAAGTCCCTACTATCAATTTGTTGGGGGCAGCTACGTAGTGCAATGAATAGAGTGCTGGGCTTGAATTCAGGAAGACTCCTATTTCTGAATCAAATCTGGCCTCAGACACTTACTAGCTATGCGACTCTGGGCAAGTCACTTAACCCTGTTTGCCTCAGTTCCCTCATCTATAAAATGAACTGAAAAGGAAAGGGCAAATTACTCCAGTGTCTTTGCCAAGAAAAAGCCCAAAAGGGGTCACAAAGAGTAGGACACAACTGAAAATGACTGAACAACAATATGTATTTATTATCCAATTCAATAAACCCTTATTAAATATCTACTTGTAACTAGCACTTTATTAGGGATTCAAAAGAATTACATATGTATATGTGTGTTATATACACATACACATACATACATACATACATACATATGTGTGTGTATAAAACATATGAAGCTACTGATCTCAAGGAGTATACAATATAGTTTGAAGCTTGGATAATTGAGAAAGAGAACACATATGTCTAATGTGTTTTAAGATACCAAACAAGTAGCTGATGATTTCTTCCATGTATTAATGGATCTGTGATCTCATCCATATGGCATTTCCTCCAACAATACAGATAACAATTCATTCATTCGGCAGTTGCTCATACTCTCTGACATTTTCCTGTATTCTCCCATAAATTCAGCCATTATAACATAGACTTTTTTCTAGCTCCCTTAACAACACCTGGAGACCAATAGACCACCCAACCTATCCATCAGTTATTCAGTTCAGATCACATTTAGTATGCAAGACATAATGCTTCCCTTTACTTTTCCTACATTACTGGACCGTGTGGGAAGAGAAAGTATCAGGTCTGTTTTTTTCAGGTATAGTCTAAACCAACCAATGTTTTCTCTTGATGAAAAAGTTGCAAATATAAGCATTTATGATAAATCAAGTGGATGGTCATCTGAAGCAGAATGTAGTTATCATGTAGTACCAAATCAGAGACAAATAACTGAAGCATGAATGCTGATGTTAATATTTTGTGACCATTCATAAAGTGTATGTTAATAGTCAATTCTATGATGCCTGTTTTAATTCAGCAAATATTCATTGAATATCTAGATCAGGCCTACACAACCCGCAGCCTGCCAAAGGATTTCCGACACCCATGAAGAATGGAGAGGAGAAAGAAATCCTTTGCCAGGCCGCGCTTGCAAAGCCCTCATCTGGTTTATGGAGAGCTCTATGTCAGGCACTGATGGGAATACAAAGACAGCTGATCTGCCCTCCCAGAACTTACAGGCTGTTGTTGTAGTTGTCTGTCCTTCATTCTGGAAGAGGACCGATGACATCAGGATGCACAAGAACTGGATTTAAGTGTGGCTGGGCTGGGCCTCACTCCCTCCTCCAGGGTCCTCTGAGGCCAGTGGCAAGACATAAGTCAGGATGACTGGAGATGACCCCAGATGCAGGGCAAGACCTTGGCCTTTTTAAGCTAAGGTCTTTCCTAGGTCTCAGTTTGTCTGAGGCAACAGTATTCTGTGTGTGATTTAAGGCTGGGTAAGAAATAAAGCAAAAGATGTCTTAGTTTGCCTACTCTAAATCAATCAATCAATCAATCAATCAATCAAACCTATAGGGGAACACCCTCAGGTTTTCTGGCCTTAACAGAAACAATTGCTATTTACACTCACTCTGAGCCATCAAAAGCCAAACAATGAACTAGGAGGCTTGGGCTGAGACCTATTATTGGCCAATCAGTGAGAGCCAGAGTGATTTGGCTTTAAGGCTTGGTCAAGTAGCTCCATTTAAATTTCAAATTGAATCCCAAAGCCTGAATTTCCAGAGCTCTGTTTCAAGAAATCATAAATGAAGCTACATAGGACAAAAGAGTTAATTGTTCAAGTTTTTTTTTTCTTTTAATGGTAGGATAAATAAGTAGAGAAGAGAGGGAAAAAATCCAGCCCTCAAACCTCAAGATATCTTGTGGGGTTTTCAGCAATCAAAATTTATGTTATTTTGGGCAGGGCACCCACATATAAGGGTATGATTCCCCATGTGAACAGAGGGAGAGGAAGAAGGAAGGTAGAAGGGTGGAAGGGAAGGGAAGGGAAAAGGAGGAGGGAGGGAGGGAGGGAGAGACTCAGATGACCTTGGAGGAGAGAGTGAAGCTGATGGCTTTGTAAGTCCTGCCTCTTCCACAAAGAAGGACAAACAACAGTCTGTGAGTAGTAGTAGCTGCCCCACTGGGGATCCAACGGGCCAGTTCCAGTTAGACAATCCTTCCTTCCTTCCTTCCTTCCTTCCTTCCTTCCTTCCTTCCTTCCTTCCTTCCTTCCTTCCTTCTTAGCTTCCTTCCTTCTTTCCTTCCTTCCCATAAATACTATAATACAAAAAATCAATAATAAATTCAAAAGAGAAGAGGGAAAAAGTGTTACTTAAGATCAAAGTGGGAAAATATCATTAGTGATGTTAGGGATGAAGAGGAAATGATATTTGATCTAGACTACAATGGATGAGTAAGATTTATCAGGAGGGGGTAGAATTCTAGGGATAGGTAACAACATAAACAAAGGTATGAAGGGGAAAAAGCATAGGAGCATTTACAGAACCAAAGATGACAAGTATTCCAACTTAGTTGTAGCATAGATTCTAGGTACCGGTGGTATTGTTGATAGAATGGTCCTCTTGATTTAGCATGAGAAGAGATGAACTCTAAGGACTGAACCTTGGATACCACGTATCTTAAGAAGGAAAGAAAAGGAGCTAAAAAAAGTACAAGGAAAAGGATCAGCTAAAGAGTTAGTAGAAGAACCAAGAGAGAGAAGGAAAGGAAGAGAGAGTATCCAGAAGGAGGAGAATGTCTGCAATGCCATCTGCCACAGAGAGACTAGAAAATGGGGTGAAATCATGACACTTAACCATGGCATAGATGAAGGTGTAGATTACATCCTTATCAAATTTGCTGAAGATACTACTATCTGGGATAGCTCATGCAATGAATGAGAGGGTATCAGAATTTTTTTTTTAAAGATCTTAACAAGCTAAAACAATGGACCAAAAAAACTATAGGGATAAATGTAAAACCTCATGAAGTTTCAAAAAAAAATCAACCTCACGAGTAAGTAAATGATCCCATTTGAGTTCTATGCTTAGCCCTGTGCTGTTTAACATTTTTGCCAATGCCTTCGATAAAGCCTGGATGGCATACTCACGAAATTTGCAGATGATAAGAGCTTAGACAGAAAGTTCCCACACTACCTGACAGTCAGACTCTATAAAGATCATGATGGGCCAGAACAACAGGCAGAATCAAATAAAATGAAATTCAATTGGGATAAATATAAAGTCTCACACTTGGGTAGAAAAAAAAATCAATTTCAAAAGTCCAAGATGAGGGAAGCCAGCTAAGAGAGCAGCTTATTTAAAAAAAAAAATCTCAGGATTTTACTGGATTACAAGCTCAATATGAGTCAATAGTGTGATTTGGCCAACAACAGCAACAAAATCAATCACATCTTGGGTTTCATTAAGAGAGGCTCACTGTAAGTGAGTAAGAAGACCATAGCCCTGTTGCAGTTTTCCCTTGTCAGATTGCATTGGGGATAGTCTGTTCACTTTGGAGCACTACAATTTTATGTAGGCATTGAAAAACTAGAAGATCTCCAGGGGAGGAGGCAATGAATGGTGAAGTACTTGAAATATATGGCTCAGAAAGATTGGCTGAAGGTTTTGAAGCTATTTAGCCTAGAGAAGGGCAGACTCAAAGGGGATATAATAACTGTCTTCAAATATTTTAACAGAAGTCATATGAAAGATTTGCACTGATTTTTCCCAGAGTACAGAACTAACAGTAATGGGAAGAAGTGACAAAAAGACAAGTTTGGGCTTAAAGTCAACCAAACCTTCCAACTAGTTAATGCAATCCAAAAGTGGAACGAGCTGCTTCCAGCTCTGAAATCTTGTGGTTCTATTATTTGGAGAAAAGGAGGACACTGGCATTCTTTGAGAGGTCAAATTTCAAGTAGGGGGGTAAGGAAGTCGATGCATTAAATCTAAGATTGTTTTGTTTGTTTGTTTTGTTTTGTCTTGTTTATTTTGTTTTAGGACTTGGGAGACTTCAACGATTAAACAGATGGGAATTACCCAATGGAGGAGAGATTGATGATGTGTCAGAGAGACATGTCTGCTGGGGCGAGGTCTTAAAGGTGGTGAAAAGAGATAGGATCAAGGGGTTCAGTAAAGGGATTATTATTAGTGAAGAACAGGTCTATCTTTTCCTCTGAGAAAGAAGGGAAGAAGTACAGAATGCTTGATGATATTTTGAGGGTTTAAATAAGCTTGGCTCAAAAGAAGAAACGTGAGAAGATGCTTTTGCAGAAGAGAGAGGCACTGAAGCATGATACATTGCACATATTTTCAGACTTTTGATGATTTGATCAGTTTGGCTGATTTTTTTTCCTCTTTTTTTGTTTTATAAATATTATTTCCTATGTAACGTGGCTCTCTGAAAGGGATAAGGGGAAGTATACTGGGGGAAATTATGGTGATATAACATACATCAATAAAAATTATTTTTTAGATGAAGGTTTAAATATAGATTGTCAGGAGTGATGAGGCACACCTGTAATCCCTGTTTACTAGGAAGACTGAGGTTAAGGGGTCACTTCAGCTCAAGAGTCCTGAGATGAAATGGGCTAGGTCAGCTAGGTGTCTCAACTTAGACCAGTTCTGATAGAGTGAGACCCAGAGAGCAGAGGACTACCAGGCTACTTAAGGTAGCTAGTGGTAAAGTGGGGAAAGCACTGGGGCTGGGGTCAGGAAGACCCAAATTCAAATCTGGGCTCAGACACTTCCTAGTTATATAATCCTGGACTAACTGCTTAACCTCTGTATGCCTCAGTTTCCTTGTCTCTAAAATGGAAATAATAAGATCTAATTCCCAGTGCGCTTGTGAGGATCAAATGAGATATTTGTAAAGCACTTAGCACAGTGCCTGGCACATGCTAGGCCCTTAATCAATGCTTGTTCCCTTACCTTCACCTAAGGGGGACAAATTGGCCAAGGCTGGAAATAGAGTATCACTGGCTGGTGACATTGGCTTCTGTGCCGATTAGCAGTAAGACTGGGTACATGAGTGACTACTGCACTTCCAGCCTGGGAGAAATAGAAAGATGTAGCCTCAAAAAAGAAAAAAAAAGTGAGGAGGGAAGTTAAAATTCTTGCTTCTAAGTGTCTGACTCTCTGTCTCTGTCTCTCACTCTCCTCTCAATTCCTCTCACCATTCCTTCATTTCCTCTTCTCTCCTCTTCCTCTGTCTACATCTCCTACCTCTTACTTGTCTTGCCTTAACAAGAATAAGGATAATCAAACATTACCTTAGCCTGTGAGCCAAACAGCAGTTATCTACAAGCTATTGAGGTCCAATAGCTTGGATAGGTGAAATTGTACCATCAAAAGGCATTTAGACTTAGTATACTAGACAATAGCGAGCCATTACAAGATTGTCATTACAGAAGATGCATTATGAAAGTAGTTCAGGGAGACTGGAGGAGAAAGATACAGGACGCAGGGGGATTACTTAGGCTATTGCTGCAGTCATCTAGATATAAGAATACAAATTCCTTAACAAATTCTTAATTCAGTCATAGAAAGGAAAAACCTGTCAACTGAAATCTGTAGTAATTAGAGAGCTATATTTGAGTACCTATATTTTTTAATGGGTTAATCAGAGTTCTTTAAAAATATAATGCCTCCTTAAATGGGTTTTGCCTTGTTCTCAAATTAAATATCACTGTTCCCAATTTGCTAGTAGGTACAAGGCAGCACATCCAAAAGTCTGTTTTATCTAACCATTGATCTGTCTAATTTCCACCTTAATATACAAACCTTTGGTCTCTTTTGTTTTCTGATCCAGAGCCATATTGTCCAATATGTTGTTCTACCATCCTTTCCTATGCTCACCTGTGTCACTAAATACTAAAGTATATAATGCCTTCAGTTAGAAGAGCTTCTCAAGTTCTTTTTAGAATTCCTCTATTTCCAAATGGTCTCACCATACACCCACTCCCCATACTCAGTGATCTAGGGACACTGGTCTCCTTATTGTTCCTTGCAAGGAAACACTATCTCCCAACTATAGGCATTTTCTCTGGTAGTTCTCCATACCTGGAATTTTCTCCCTCCTTATCTTGACTTCCTGGCTTCCCTGCCTTCCTTTAGGTCCCAACTAAACTCCATCTTCTCCTAGAAGCCTTCCCCAGTAATCTTAAAAGCTAGTGCCTTCCCTTTAAGAATATCACCAAGTTATTCCATATATCTTCTTTGTACATAGTTGTTTGCATGTTGTCTTTACTATCAGACTGCAAGGTTCTTGAGAGCAGGGACTGTTTTTTCTTCAATGTCTTTGTATCCCCAACACTTAGCAAAATGCCTGGGACATACTAGGAACTTATCTTCATATAAGTCATTTTTTTTTGTGCCCATTGTGAGCACTGAAATTTGGGAATGGTGAAGTGCTCCCATGAAATGCTGTTTCTAAGTGATTTTGGGTTCACAAAACAACAGTAACAGAAACTCTCCTTTACGTTCCTCTCCAAGAAAATTCTGTCATCAGCCATCTTTCAGCTACAATTTCATATTTTCTGGCTCCATTTCTAATGAAAATGTCAATATTTATGTGATTCGGTTTCTCCATTAGAATATTGCCTCATTGGTCTTTAGGCAGACACTCACACTTAGAATGCCAACAATTGCACCACTGTTTACAGGTGATCTAAAACCCTGTGTGAGTCTTACTTTCTTCTGCCTTCCTCCACCCCCGCATCATCCCCATATCTATCAGTACAGAAGTGAGTCCCTCAAGACTGAGGGCAATTTAGTAGTTTTCTTCATTTCATGGATTGCCACAGCCAAAGAATACATACCAAAAGGTAGAGCTACAGAGAATGACCTGTTTTATGTTTAGCCAAGTTTCTCACAAACCCTAAACAGTCTTTCACTGGGATCATACTCAAAGTCATTTAATAGCATGATGAAAAATCCTGCAAGGGTTCTGTAATCTGTGATATACCTATTAGATTAGATAGATATATAGACAGACACACACACATGTATGTATATAATATGATGTTATATATGCATGAATGTATCTATATGTTTTATATATATATACATATATATATATACACACATATATAACATATTTTATTATAATTAGTTTCCTTTGTGATCCTATATATTTCATTGTATTCCTCATAAATTTTATTGGGGGAAGGACCCTAAATGGTTCCATGACACATTTAAGAAAGTTAAGAATCCCTACCTAGAAGTTGGGCTCTGTTTATATAACCTTCAATAACCCAGGGTCACGTCTCACTACAAAAGTGTCCCTTGTCAAGGGACAAGGCCATGCTTAACTGAGCTTTTCATTTTTCTTCCTTTTCATTTGCTTATCCAAGGTGGAATTCAAATAATGGTGATTTCAGAAGTTAGAAGACTAGAAATATTCTACAGTATATTTGCTGAATTCTGTCAAGGCCAGGTCCCAACAACAGGGACATTTCTTTCATGTTTTCTTTTTCTTAGTTTCCCAATTATACTGCACCATCTCATTCTATTCTACCATTCCCTACAACCTACTTTCCCCTTTTACTGGAAGTAATTCACACTCACCAGGAAGGTAAGCAAATAATAGCATTACATTCAATCTACAATTCTAACTAAAATTCTTTCTCTTCAACATTCTGGTCTCTTGTGAATAGCTTTCGTCTTCATATTCTGTTTACCCAAAAATGACTTCAATGAGATTCATATGACCAAGGACAGACCTTTGTACAAGTAAACTCTCCAGACCTCCTCTTCTTCTGGATCCCTTCATTTTCCAACCTCCCAACTTTTCCCACTGTGTCCTTGGTTTCTCAAATGCTGTATCGAAGAATGCTTTATTCATTTCCCTTTCTGTGCTTTTTTTTTTGATCCCTTACAAAAAATAACCTTTGTTCTAATAGGGTTTGGTTACTTTCTCCATCAATTGTAGGTTGTTCTCCCCAGTTAAGGGAGAACTTTAGCCTCAAAACCTTATTTCTCATGGTTACTTTAATTAAGCATGCTGAATGAAACTCTTTGCCTTACTAAAAATGCACATGGAAATATATTTTGTAATATTTTGTAAACCTACCTGAAAAATATTTTTAAACCTATATGAAGTGATTGACTAGAAATAAAAACATTTTCTCCTTATTTTAGATGTAAAATAAGTGAATCAAAAAGTCAATTAACTTCTCACAAATTAAGACATGTGAGAAAGGGGGAATCCTAGATACTAGTAACATCATCATCATCATCAACATCATCATAGCTAACATTCATATAGTGCTTTAAGGTTTATAAAACATTTCATTTTTTCCCATTACAGTTTCTTTAAAAAAAAAACTGTCATAAATACTACACATCATTTTCAAAGCTACCCTGCTTTTCTTTGAAGTTTTCTTTTGTTCTTGTGTTCACTTTTTCCCCCTCCCCTTCTCCCTATCCTACCATAGAGAAGGCTACCATTAGATACACACACATGCATGTATATATATATACATGCCTATATACACATAAACACAGACACATACTGTACTATACATACTTCCATTACAAAGCACTTCAAAAATATTATCTCATTTGATTTTCACACCAACCCTGGGAGCTAGGTAACATTATTATCTAGAGATGGGGAAACTGAGGCAGACAGAGGTTAAATGACTTGCCCATGTTCATACCAGTAAGTATCTGAAGCAAGATCTGAACTCATCTCTATGACTCCTGGTCCACTTTGCCACCTAGTTGCCTGAAGGATTAGGTTAGTTCTAGTTTTGGTTTTGCAGAGATATAAAAAAGTTGAGGAAAGAGAAAAAGTAATAGTTATAGAATTGACTGATTTTATATGACCTCTCCTTCACTTCAGCTACACACAAAGATGCTCATACTCTTGATCTTGCAGTCACTCCAAAATACACCACTGAACGTGAACAGTGAAATCACCTTATCTGATTTTAATCTACTATTCCTCCTACCTTCTCTCTTGTGATGCTAAACCCCCTTCTTCCACACCTTGACCTCCAATCCCTTTACATCTCAGTTGTCCCCAACCATTATCCTTGCTCTTGCTATACTCTTCTCCTTTCTCCATCTTGACCTCTTGGCAAACCAGTTAACTCTACACTGTCCTCTTCTCTTGAATATATCTCAGATTGTGCCTTGCCAAGCCTAAGCCTTGGATAACCCCCACCATTTTTTACTTTGCTCCTACAATGTGCTGCTAAATGAAGGTAGAAAAAAATCAGAAACTGTGCTGACTGGGTCCACTACAAATTTTTGTTATATAAACTGTGAGGAACTCAACTGAGTCCTCACCACTGAAAGGCATTCTTTTATACCCCCCCTAGTTAACTCAATATCACATTCACCATAGCAGCTCTTCTAATTATTTTTTTCCCTTCTCAAACTTCCCCTGGCTTTTTCTGCCCCTGCCCTCTCAGCTGAGAACCTTGCCTCATATTTCACTGAAAATGATGAGGCCATTCACAGAGAATTCCCTCTTTTCCCCTTCTCTTTCTCTCATATCACTTAGATAGCTTCTGCCATTGTATCTTCCTACACCTCAGTCTCACAATAAGTGGCCTTTCTCTTTGCCAAGACATATCCCTTTACATGAACAGGTGACCCCATTCCATCTTGTCTTTTCCTTCCTCCAGCATATTGCCCCCTCTATAATCACTCTCTTACTTCATCTTCAATCTCTCGCTATCTACCGATGCTTTTAAGTTATTTATAAACACACCCATACTTCCCACATCCCCTCAAAATCCTTACTTAATCCATCTATCCCTGCTAACTATCAAGCCACATCTCCCCTGCCTTTTGTGGCTTAACTCCTTGACAAGGACAACTACAATGGATGCCTCTATTTCTTTTCCTCCCGTTCTCTTCCTAATTCTCTACAATATGGCTTCCATCCTTCTCATTCATTTGAAACTTCCCTCTCCAAAGTTACTAACAACTTAACTTCTTCCTTGTCAAATCCAAAGGTCTTTGACCTCTCATTCCTCACCTTCTTGGCCTTTGACACTGTCTGCCATCCTCTTCTCTAGGATATTCTTTTCTCTCTAAGTTTTTGCAACACTTCTTTCACCTAGATCTTGTCCTACCTACCTTACCACTCCTGCTCAGTCACCTTGGGGATCTTTTTCTAAGTCATGCCTGATAACCATGAGTATCCCATAGGAGTTAGTTCTGTGCCTTCTTCTCTTCTCCTTCTCTGCTTTGTTATTTGGTACCTCATAAGCACCCAAGAATTCAATTGTCATCTTTCTATTGATGATTTTCAAATTCGCCTATCAGTCCTAACATCTTTGCTGACCTTTCCAATCTCACATCTCAAGCTGCCTTTTGGACATCTTGAATCGGATGCCCTGTAGATATCTTAAATTCAACATGTCTGAAACTGAACTTATTTTCTTTCTCCCTAGACCCTCCCCCCTTCCAAAATTCCCTATTACTGTTGAGGGTACTACCATTGTCCCAACTTAAGTGTCATCTTCAACTTTTCCCTCTCTCTCCCCCCCAATATGCTATCTGTTGTCAATGCCTATTGACTTTACTTTTGTAAAATCTCTTGCATATGCCCTCTTTTCTTCCCCTTTCTTATTTCTACCACCTGGTACAGGCAAGCCTTCATCACCTCATGCCAGGACTATTGCAATGGTCTGCTGGTTGTTCTCTCTGCCATAAGTTTCGTCCCATTTAGTCATTATCTACTCAGCTATCAAAATAATCTTACCTCCAATATCAAATATGTATATATATATATATATATATATATATATATGCATGTATGTATGTGAGGGTGTATGTGTGTATATGTATATGTGTATATACATATATATATATATATATATATATATATATATATATATATATATAATATATATATATTCCCCCCACCGAATTCAATCTGCTCCCCCCTCCCTTCCAGTGTTCTGTTCCTGAACAAGACGCTCCATTTCCTAATTTCATACATTTTCAATCACTGTCCTCCATGCATAGGAAAACATTCCGTCTTCATCTCAGCTTTACGTCTCCCTGGCTTCCGGCAAGTCCCAGCTTATACCACACCTTCTACAGGAAGCCTTTCCCTATACCTCTTAATTCTAATGCTTTCCCTTTATTGATTATTTGTGCTGTATATATCTTATTTGAATGTAGTTATTTGTATATTTTCTCCCCCATTGAGAGCAAGGACTATCTTTTGTCTTTCTTTGTACACTCAGTACTTAGTATGCTGTTGTTCCATTGTTTCAGTCATCTCAGACCCCATTTGGGGGTTTTCTTGACAAAGATACTCGAGTGGTTTGGCATTTCCTTCTCCAGGTCACTTTATCTATGAGGAACTGAGAGAAGCAAGGTTAAGTGACTTGCCCAGAGTCACACAGCTAGTAAGTGTCTGGTGCCAGATTTGAACTCAAGAAGATGAGTTTTTCTGATTCCAAGCCTAGGACTCCATCCACTTTGCCACCCTTACTCAACACAATGGGTGCTTAATAAACGTTTATTGACTCACCAACTTACTGATTGATATGCTAATGGATCTTGGAACCAATCTGGAAGCAGTTCTCCTAAAATATTCCATTTCTGAGCAATAGATTTAAACCATGAAGCTTGACAGGAAGTACCTTTCAGTGAATAGCTCCTCATACATTTTAATAGATTAATATCAATATTCTTTTTGTTCTAAATCAGAAATTTATTAGAAATTCTTTCAATGCTCTGTCACAAAACAAAGTTAGTAAACAAGTGTGTCAGTGAGAGGACTTAAGCAGCCTGAATATCTACTGTCAGGGTCTAGTTTAAAGTTATGTTAATTTTGCAGAGCTTAAATTATTCATTCACTCACTTCAGTCTTGAAGGGAGGGTTTGCAACATTCATTTGCTGATTCACTTATTAAATCTAACTCTCAACTCTCATTAAGCAATATGACATTGTCACTTGTGTGAAAATGTATTAGCTAGCTACTAGTTGAAGGAGTTGAGGCAGTGCAGTGGGGGAAAGGAATAGAGAGGGAGGCCTTTCAGGATTGCTCTTAATTGCATGCTTTCATTTGATTTTTCCTTTAGTAAGTCCTGAAATAAGTTGATTGGTTTTTCTGGGCTATAGGTTTTAGAAATTGTTATGTAAATTTGTCTTTCCCATTAAAAGAAAGAACAGTGTAAATTGGAAGGAAATAATTACAGATACATAATAATTTTCAATTAAAATACATCTCTTGTACTTTTTATCTTCTACTTTTAATTACCTCTAGATAACAACGATGTTGATGATGATAATGACAATGGAAGGTTATCCCTAAAGACCCTAGACTTATTGGTCAATTCAAATTATGCAATGAAATTGTAGAAATTGTATAACATATCAAGGCAGGCTGCAAAAATTTATCATCTACCAGATGCTTGGAACAACTTGATCAGGTGACTAACATAAGAAACAATGAGCTCACTATTCTTCATAAACAGACCGTAAATCCTCATGTCATGAATATAAACCTTCCAAAATCCTTGAGGAGAAAACAAGTAAGCCGTACTCAAAGTGGAATATCATTATAGACATAATTGTTTGCTGACAACATTTTGGTTATAATATTAAGTAATTAAAACATTTTTAATCGATGTCACCATAACAAATGCTAAAAATCTCCAAACCATGTGAAATGAAAAACTTTCAAAATGGAGATAAAATTAGAAAATTTCAAAATGGTAGATGAAATTAGAGGTTTGTAGTATTAGGCTGAGGTAGCTGTGATCTCTGTCATCCTGCCTACTACTGGAATTGGCCTGAGCTTATAAGAGATGAACTTGCACTCCAATACTCTCTTCAATTTTAAAAAGCAATCCTTTTTCTTTGTCTGCATGATATTCCACAGAAAATGAAATTTATTAGAACAGAAACAAGACAGTGACTTGTCCTTAGTTCATTTCTCCATGAACCCTATAAAAACTGGAAAAGTTAGATAAAGGTGATAATAATCATAATAATAACCAGTATCATAGCAGTGTAAAATTGAAGCATTTTATACAAGAAATTTCACTCAAGCTTCATAACAATTCTGTGAAGTAATTATGATGCATACATTATTATCTCCATTTTGCAGCTGAGAAAACTGAGACTCAGAGAGTTTAAGTTGACTTGCTTATAGTTACATATTTAATAAATGTCAGAGGCAGGACTTAAACTCAGTTGTGCCTGACGCCAAACCCAGCGCATTATCTACTAGATTATGATCTTCTCTTAAAGTTCAGTTCTGGTTCACTTTATAACATTTTGTTCAAATTCAGTGTCATAGGAGCAGCTAGGTGGCGCAGTGGATAGAGCACCGGCCCTGAAGTCAAGAGGGCTTGAGTTCAAATCCGGCTTCAGACCAAACACTTGATATTTACTAGCTGTGTGACCCTGGGCAGATCATTTAACCCCAACTGCCCAAAAAATTAAAAAATAAAAATAAAAATAAGAATAAAAAAAAATCAAATTCAGTGTCATACTTAATTGGTGGTTCCCAACTGAATAGTCACATTTTGTTATGGTTCAAGTAGTTACCAGGCAATATAATTTCCATTTAAGACATTCTAACCCATTTGGGAAAGATCTGATCTTGTTTAAAATCTATTGGGCTTTACATGCCCATTATAATTATATGGTCTGGAAACTGAGGATAGGTAATGTGCTGGTAATACTGGGAGAAACAGAGAATCTGTCTTCTAACTCTTATACACCTTGATGGTGTACTCCTTGACTCCTGGCCACACCTGCATCAGTGATGTCCTAAAATTTCTTCCCACTGATGCAGAAATTATCACAGTTGAATAGAAAAATCAAATGTGAGTCATATCAAGTTGGAGTGGGAGAGACTGGAGCATTTCATCAATGTCAAAAAAGGTACAAGGCACATAAAGTGATCATATTCTTTCCATTTGAATGCATGGCTTCTTTTCATTAATTTCTCAACGAGATCTATGCCACAGGATTAAAGCTAAGGATATACTTAGTTTCCTATAGTAATGAGGCTTATTCTATATTTTACAGTTAATATGGACCAGTGAGTTATACTATACCAGCCTGTCATTTGCTGTCGTTATACCATCCCCTGTATTATGAACGTCATTTGTCTGAGATACCAGAAATACATATATTCTAGGGAAAGTATCATAGCCAGTAGCATACAAAAGTCTTTCAGCTGATGATTTTCATTATACTCTGCATCTTTTACATGAACTACTATGCATTAGAGCTCAATGGAACAGATTGCTGATTCTGCAAGGCATTCACCACTGTGTCTCTGGCTATAGAAGTCCTGACCAATATAA
Organism: Phascolarctos cinereus; assembly: GCF_003287225.1. Taxonomy (NCBI): domain Eukaryota; kingdom Metazoa; phylum Chordata; class Mammalia; order Diprotodontia; family Phascolarctidae; genus Phascolarctos; species Phascolarctos cinereus. The sequence goes on from NW_027556180.1 coordinate 60,174,419, forward strand.
CATCAGGAGTACTCTTGTTCATTAATATCTTTATCTACAGTATGTTTTCTGATGATCAATAATGAGGGGCTTTCCAGTAATTTTGTTTTAGATACTCTAATCATAGACATATAGATATTAGAGTTTAAGAATGATGAAGGTCCCTCAGAGTCAAATTTGTTGAGACAATATTAATTCACCTGTCTGGTTGTGTAGTCCAAGGTTTTTTTTTTTAATTCCTGTAAATTTTAGGGATTTTTTGCTGACTCTCCTCAATAAAGTAGATCTATGCAGCAACCATTCTCTGAAAAAAGGATGCTTTGTCTCTTGTATTTAGAAGCCCTGGTGGTAGTCCTCCCACCTACACATATACATTGATCACAAAACCATTATTGAATTCAAGGATATTTCATTTAGCAAAAGTTAAAGTTCTTTGTGGGTTTGTAGAAGAATCCATTGAACACTGTGGCTTTTGGCTGCCATTCTCAGTGGTATGGTAAACTGAGGAGTGATTACATAGAAGAAGAATAAATATTTAATGATGATGATGATGGTGATGGTGGTGGTGGTGGTGGTGGTTGTGATGACCTTTATCACTTTGTGCTCCATTGTTGGGAAAAAAATAAACTCATTAAACATTTATTGTGATTACCATGCGTGAGACATTGTGCAAAGCAGGCCATACACCTGAAATTCATAGATGAAAATACAATTGTCCTAGTCCCCAAAGAACTTGTATACTACTGGGAAGATACAACATGTACATGGGTAAGCAAATACAATGACATCTCAGCAGGTAGAAAGCATGAACAGCCTAGTGAGATCAGAGAACACATTACTCCTGAAAAGATACTTAAAGTAAGGCAGGGATGTAAGAGGCAGTGGTGAGAAAGAAATGCATTCAAAGATTCTAGCACAGCCTAGACAAAAGCACATAGAATGGATAGCTCATGTCAAGGTCAGAAAGCAAATAGGCTAGAATACAATCCAAAAGTCAGTCAATAAATATTTTTAAGTGTCTAACATATGCCAGGGGAAAAATGAAAGGCAAAAGACAGTGCCTACTTCCAAGGAACTCACAATCTAATGGGGAAGACAAAGTGCAAACAACCATAGACAAACAAGATCTAGGCAGGATAAATTGGAGATAATCAGCAAAGGCAAGATGCAAAGATTAAGGAGTATTGGGAAAGGCTCCTTTCATAAGGTGAAATTCTAGCTCAGACCTGAAGGAAGCCAGTAAAGCCAGGAGGTGGGGAAAAAGGAGAAAATTTCAGGCATGAGGGAGAGCTAGTGAAAATGTCCAGATTCAGAAGGAATATCTTAAAGAAGTCAACATCATTGAATCACTAAGTTTATAGGAGGTGTAGAGGAGCAGTAAGGTGAAAAGGTGGGGGGTGGGGAGCAGGTTATAAAGTACTTTATATAGATAGAAATTTATATTTGACCCTAGAGGTGATACAGAGGTATTAACATTTGTTGAGTAGAAGATGACACGGTCAGATCAATGCTTTAGGAAAATCAGCTTCACAGCTGAGTGAAAGATGGACTATAGCGGGAAGAGACTTGGGGCTGAGACCAGCCAGGAAGCTATTACAATAATCTCGGCATAAAATGATGAAGGAAGGCCTGTACTAGGGTGGTGACAGCATCAGAGGACATAAGGAGGTATATGTGAGAGAAGTTTAGGAGATAATGTCAAGAGGACTTAGCAAAAGCTTGAATATAGGGATGGGGTGAGCAAGAGTGAGTAGTTACAGGTGACACACACAGGTTGTGAGCCTGGATTACTGGGAGGATGGTGGTACCCTTGACAGTAGTAAGGAAATTAGGAAGAATGGAGGATTTTAGGAGAAAATACATGATATAGAGTGTGAAGTAGGTAGAATTTAGATGAGTGGGTTGGTTAAATGCCATGCTACTTATCCTATGGGCAGTAAAGATGTTTTAATAGAGAAGCCATATTGTTAGACCTGTGTCTTAGAAATATTCATTAGACAGCTGTGTGGAGATTGGATTTGGGAGGGAAGAAACCAGGGAGACCAGCTGACTATGAACATAGTCTATGAAAAAATTTAAAATGGTGATGAGGGGCTGAGATATGGTAGTGGCTGAGAGCAGAAAGAATGAGACAGATTCAAGGTATGATGTTCAGATAGAATTGAAAGGAAAGTGGTAAATAACTGGAAAAAGGAGGAATGCAACTCGATTTCCCTGTTCTCGACTTGGGGCTTGAGAGAAATGATTATTAAAACCTAGTGATTTGGGGAGATTCAGAGTTTCCCCTTTTCTCTATACTCATTTCAAGAACTCAGTCTCTGAAGGTTAAACTAACCTTCTCTATTTGACTCCAAGCAACCTTAGAAGGAATCTCTAGTCCAAGGGGAATTCCATTCAATCAAGCTTGGGTGGAGACAGCCCCTTTTGTCTAGATTGTTCAAGACTGGGGGTGGTCTGGATATAGAGATAGTCTTCCTATTCAAAGGTACCATGATATCACTCTCATCCCCTCACTGGAATAAACCTACTTCTCTTTGTAAAATCCACTTCTCATTCATTGTTACCAATTAGAGTTGATTGTGACCATCACAACACTCCTCTTCCAAAAGAACATACAAGTCTAGAGCCTGCCACCAAGATTGTCTTTGGTCTAAGAGGGAAATGGCTAAATGACTACCCTCTTCTTAAAATGCTAGTATTATTAATAAAATGATTTTTTAAAAAAGGTGGGGGCAGATAGGTAGTGCAGTGAAAAGGGCACTGGCTCTGGAGTCAGGAGGACCTGAGTTCAAATCCGACCTCAGACACCTAACACTTACTAGTTGTGTGACCCTGGGCAAGTCACTTAATCCCATTGCCTCGCCAAAATAAATAAATTAATTAAATGATTAAATTACTAGGAAATTATGTTTCTTGAATCTTTTTAATCACCACAAACTACAATTAGCATGACCTAGATTTAATACCAACTTCTTGAACTTATTAAAAATAAGAGACTAATATTTAAATAACACCTACAATGTGCCGGTTACTGTGCTGAGCACTTTTTACAAATGTTATCTCATTTGGGCCTCATGACAACTCTTAGAGGTAGATGCTATTATTATCCCCATTTTACAAATGAGTAAACTGAGATAAACAGAAGTTAAGTGACTTGCCCAAGCTCACTCAGCTAGTAAATGACTGAGACAGGCTTTGAACTCACGTCTTCCTGATATCCAAAAGACCTGCAAACTGTAGGTACATGAGTAAGTCATTTAATCTCTCTGAGGCTGTTTCCTCATATATTGGGAGAATAAACCATAATAACTCGATTCAGCAAACATTTATTGAGGTTCTACTATGTGTAAAGTACTATGGCTATATGCTAACATTACTTGCCTACCACACAGGATTACAGTAAGTCTCAAATAGGATAATAAATGTTAAACACTTTCTAAACCCTAAAGTACTATATAAATATATTATAAATTATATAATACATACATACATATATATATATACATACATATATATATATGTATTATATATATATATATATATATATATATATATATATATATATATATATACACAAAATCATTTTAATTTTTCCTTGATGTACTTATGGTTTAACATAGGACTTTAGGAGGTCTCACTTTTATGGTTCTGGAATAAGATGTCCAGGGTTCAAATCCCACCCATGATGCTTCCTATTTGTATGACTTGGGACAAAAATACTTTTATCTACCTTAGGTCTCAGTTTTTTCATCCACAAAATGAGGGGGTTAGATTAAATGCTATATGAAAATGCATTCAGCTCTGAATTTATGATTCTATTATCTCAGTTTCTTTACTTTAAAAATGGGAATAAGAACTAGCATCTTTCTTCTGCATGAATTGGAAGGAATAATAAGACTTCTAAAAGGTTTTTAAGTTACAAATTTAGATGATTTGACATACTCAAGAACAACAGGCTATACTAACATATTAACTTCTTTGACCAGCAATGGTCCCAACTTTTCACCATCCCCTTTGTGCATGCTGACAAATAGCACTATGAAAGAGTTGTTGTTCAAAAGAAATTAATTTCTTGATTCATTTAGTGGGGGAAAAAAGGCCACAAAAATCCTTCCTTCCTCTCTATTTCTATGTACTTTCAGAGTTATATGTTTCACCCTTAGTCCCATTCACAATAAAAAATGACCATGTTAAGAACCTATTCCCTAAATTGTTCATAGAACATTTTTGTTGTTGTTGTTGTTGTTATTTGGGGGCTTAGAGTGATATGATAGAACAAGGGTGAGTTCACTGTTATTTTATCATTCGTAAGCAAGATAAGTTGACTTATGCTTAGGTTATAATTCTAGGAAACAACAATATCTAATCTCCTTCTGAACTTATCATAAGTCCTAGAATTTACAGAAATTGAAATCTGAAAAGAAGTTTGCCTGTAAAAAAAAATCATCATTGCCTGAGAAAGTGCTGTAAGACAGTTGAAAGTTTCTATAAAAGAATATGTTGTTATCAAATTAAGCTATTGACCTCCCACAGAGAGGGCTGTAAATTATTTTGTGATTTAAAAGGGCAGCTATTTAAATGCAACAATCCCTCTCTTTTCTTCATTTTTAGGTTCAGCAAATGTATCTATCAGTTTATATGTTTTCAAGGAATGTCATTTTCTTTCACAATAGGATGCTGGGTTAGATGAGGGACTCTTAGAAGGAAAAGGACCAAAAAGTTCAAGTGTAGAGCAAGCCATATGTTATAGTAGACCAGAAATCATTTTAAAATGAGGTTATGGTTTTTGATAAATGAATATTGTAAACTTAATCTCATCTGTTTGAGATTCAGAAAAAATCCCCAATACACAATTTGTCAAATAATTTTTCTCCTGGCTTTGGAATCAGAAAGACATGGTATCGGGTTGTGCTTCTGACCTATAGAGGCTGTGTAATCCTGAGCAAGGCATGTCACCTCTCATTGTCTAGGCAACTCTCAAAGATTATATTTGGCAGAGAAGATTTTGGTCTGAATTGATCAAAGAAGGTTCCTCAGGGGTCCCTCCTTACACTAAAGAAATCACAAATCTGGACACAAATAAAAAGATGTTTCTTACCTGGAAAACACATGAAACTTGGAGAAATGTAAGCTTCCACTTAAAACTAATTTGAATATATTGCTAGGAATTAGTTTAGCCAAATTCCCCAGAAGTTTCCCTGATTCAAATGGCAAACACCCTCATGGGTTAATTGAAGCAAGAGGTAGTATGTCATAATATAGAGCAGATTAGATTTGGAGTTAGGAAGCTGTTCAGTCATTTCATCAGTGTCTGACTATTCATGACCCTGTTTGGGGTTTTCTGGGCAAAGATACTACAGTGGTTTGCCATTTCCTTCTCTAGCTCATTTTACAGATGAAGAAACTGAGGCAAACAAGGTTAAGTGACTTGCCCAAGGTCACACAGTTGGTAAGTGTCTGATGCCAGATTTGAACTTATGAAGATGAGTCTTCCTGATTCCAAGTCCAGTGCTCTACCCACTGAGCCACCTAGCTGTTCCTCTGTTCAAACTGCCTTTTTACTTGGTAGCTGCTTAACTCTTGGTAATTCACTTTTTGTATCTTAGGCTCAGTTTTTTTCATTTATAAGATAAAAATAGTAAAAATATCTATTTCCCAATGTTGTAATATAATAAGATAATGGCTAAGTGGTTTGTTTTAACCTTAAGAAATGCTATGCGTTCATCATTGTATATCATAAAATTTTCATTAAATATCCTCACTTTTTTTCTAAGCCATCCTCAATACCAACCAATTTTTAAAAAGCAATGTTAAATTCTAAAATCTTTAAGAATTCTCAAGGTCCTCCAGTGTTGTGTAGGCTCACTGAGGGCAGGGACTATTTTTTAAAATTTGTTTCTTTCTTTTTATATCAGTGCTTAGCATAGTGTCTTGAACATAGTAAATACCTAATAAATACTCATTAGATTGAATTTAATTTAATGAGTCACACTTAATTTTTGCATCCACTTATCCTTTATGTTTCTTTTATTGGTCACATGGCCAAACTCCTTCCTTCATATGTACAACTTGTATTATCCTTATTATTATCTTATTATTGTTTGTCCTTCATTTTTGAAGAGGACCAATGACATTACAGGGTGATGTCTTGACTCCTTTGTAAATTGGATTTAAGTGAGGCAGAATTTCACAAAGTCATTCAGCCTCACTCTCTCTTCCAGAGTCATCAAAGTCTAGTGGCAAGACAGAAGGCAATGGCCTGGGATACAGTGGATGACCTTGGCATTTTCAACATCTGAAAAAGCTCTAAGTGTTCTATAACACCTGCCTCAGCTGCTTTCATGACCATTGGAACAAATTGTTCTCATCTACCCATTCCACCCAGCAAGTATTCACATGCTTGGGGTTGACAACTCACCCCAACTCACCAATGGGTCTGACTCATTGGTTACCCTCAACCTGGTTTAGCCCATCTTCTGAAATGATTTATCAAGGTATAGCCACTCAGCCTGCTACAGCTTTTTGAAGCTACAGGTGAGAGTTGGGTGAAAGGTGGACACCAAAGGTAGATGAACAGCCGTGAAAAGGGCTCAGCAAGCCTTCACACCAAAGTGGCTAGGCCTCCTTGAACACCCCATACACCTCTGAACTATCTTAATGAGTTTCTTTAAGAAAGCCTTGGACCCAGATTTTCCCGACAAAATACCAACGCTATTAATAAAAGAGGCTAGCTGTTTTGCTCATTTGCATGGGATCCCAAATGGGCTTTAATTCATTCTTATCAAGTGCCAACTGTCAAGTTCAAGTTGAACTCATTCCAAGTTCAAAAGTCTAATTGGTGTCAGTACAACTTCTCAGCCCAAGAGGAGCCCCAACTCATTTCTTAATTGCTTTGTTTGCATTTCAGGTGCAGGGCTAGTGCCATATGGTATCCTTGGGGTAGTATTTTGGTTACAATGGGGTGTGTGTGTGTATGTGTGGGTGTGTGTGTGCATGCACCCATGCTTTTAATACAGTAAACATCCTTCAGTTGTAAAGCAAACAAAGAAAAGGAAATCCAGCCGTTGCCCAGAAGCACTACAAGCCACCAACTGCTGTATGTTATTAAAGTTACATAAAGCTTTAGACAAATACTAGTTTCTGTCCAACATTGCTGCACCAAAAAATTCTTGATTTCCCCCATGACATTCTGCTTTCTTTTCACCAACAAATGGCTAGACATTTATAATTAATGCACCCATTCTATATTACTAATAAAAAATTTAAGACATTTTACAATAGACTATTTCATTTAAAAAAAAGCTTCAGAGCTGCAAAATATGTAACAAATTGTCTTTGACATGGCCACTGAAATTTTTACAACCAGATGATTTTGCATTTGTGTGTGTGGAATAGACCCCTTTCATAGTCTGATGAAAGCTTTGGACACCTAAGAATGTTTTTGTTTTTCAGTGCTTAAAATAAAATACATAGGATTCCAAAGAGAACCAATTATATTGAAATGCAGTTATCAAAATATACACATGCATACATGTACAAAAGCTCCAAGACCTGAAGTCATGTAGACATATTTGAGGGAGGGGGGAGAGAGAAAATTATCTTAATACAAAGTACTTGGTAGCTATTTCCCCTAATATGATTCAAATATCCCATTTAATTTAATTCAACACATATTAAGTATATACAAAGATAGGTGGAACTGCAATCTAGCTGGGAGAAAAGACATACATAAATAATGGTATTACAACTTAGGATATAATAATTTCCTAGGAGAGGTCAAACAGAAAACGATTAGAAATTGAGAAAGGAAAAAGTCATTGCATCATAAATTTAGAGCTGAAAAGTACCTTGAAGGTCAGTCATCAAGTCCAACCCCTTTATTTTCAAGATGAGTAAACTGAAACAGAAAGAGGTTAATTGACTTGCCCAAGGTCATATAACTATTAAGCAGCAACGCAGTATTTGAACTCAGGTATTCTTGACTTCAGGTCCGATGCGCCATCCATTATAGATAGCATTCGGTTGCCTCAAATCACTCCCGAGTCATGTATCAGGGAAGACTTTATAGAGAAAACAAAATCTGATCTGAGTATTGCAAAAAGACAAGGATTTCAACAGATGTCAAAGTGAAAGAAGTTAACTTCAGGTATGATGAATGGCCTGTGGAAATGCATCAGGTGGGAAAAGGCAGGATGTGATGGAAAAATGGGAGTCACACAATTTTATTGTGACGAGTGTGAAGTGGAAGAATATTGGGGTAAAGGCTATAAAAATTGTTTTAGAATGTAGGATAAGCAGTTTTTGTTTGATTTTGTGTCAAGAGACTTGAAGACATATGGATAGCAGTTGAGAAGTTATTAGATCATGAAGAAGTAAAGGTAGTCAATGTAAATAACAGTTCTATAAGCATGGCAGTGGCTTAAAACAGTTGCAGAGTAGAATGAAAGTTGCTTTTTTGTTTTGTTTATTTTTAAGGATCAGGAAACTCCAAACATATTTCTAGAAGGTAATGAACCAGTAGAGTGAAGTTTGAAATTGAGATAGATGATGAAGATGAGGAGGAGGAGAAGGAGAAGAGAGAAAAAAGACAGACAGACAGACAGACACACACACACACACACACACACACACACACACACACACACATATATACATAGAACATAGTTTGCATGATATGGAGGTTTGAGAATGTAGTAGCAGCATCTCCCTGGTTGACATTGCATCAGGCAGCAATGTCATGAGACATAGGCTAGTGGCAAGGGAAACATGAATTGAAGAGGGTGGCCTTTGGAAAGAGGGCCAACCAGAACTATTTCCAAATGATAATCCTTCATGTATTTGAAGATACATATTATATTCCTTTACTATCACCAATTGGCATAGTCAATCTTTTTTTTTTTTGACAAAATATCCCAGGTCCCTCAGCAGATTCTTATAGGATTTTAAATCCCCTTCTCATTTACTGTCCCTGTTACCGCCATTTCAACAAGATCCAGTTTGTTCCTTTTTCTTTTAAAATATGAGATGCCCAGAACTGAACACAGTACCCCAGGTTTGGTCTAACTAGGGGACTGGATATATAGAAAGGAAGCATTGCCTCCTTTCCTCTGGATCAGAGTTTCTTGACTTCAGGTCTTGGAGCTTTTGTACATGTATGCATGTGTATATTTTGACAAGGGCATTTCAATATAATTAGTTCTCTTTGGAATCCTACATATTTTATTTTAGACACTGAAAAACAAAAACATTCTTAGGTGTCCAAAGCTTTCATCAGACTATGAAAGGGGTCTATTCCACACCCCCCCCCAAAAGGTTAAGAACCTCTGGCCCACACACTATCTATCTACAAAGTTCACATTAACTCTTTTATAGCTACATTACATTTGGTAAGCCATGTTGAGTGTCTAATAAACTAAAATCACCAAGTCTTTTAAAAAATGATTATTATTTTGAGCTACCATTAAGTCCCATTTTCTCTTCCTCTCTCCAGCTGATCTTGTTTTAACCTAACATAAATATTTTTCCCATTTATGCCAATTTCATCTAATCTCATAGTCTATCCATTGGCCCAGACTGCCAAGATCTTTTTTGGATCTTAATTCTGTCATCCAATCAAAGATAGTTCTGCAATTTTCAACTATGTATCATCTGAAAATCTGATAAACACACTATCTATATCTTCATCCAAATTGATGCTAAAAATGATGAACAAGATAGACACTGGCCTAATATACTATGAGTTATTGATCAACAATTACATCAGGAAATTAAGTTCTCAGTTGCATCTACCCTGTCAAGAGTTTTGATAAGCCTATGTAGAATCACATTTTTTCTTCTATGCCATTTTATGTTTATTCATTCACCTAACAGGTATTCATTAAGTCCTTAATTGTGTGGTGATATAAAGCAAAAGTCCATCAAGGAAAGGCAACAAGCATTTATTATGAACCAGTTATGTGCCAGGCACTGTGTTAAGCAGTAGAAAAGACAACATAATCATTGCCTTGAAGAAACTTACATTCTATTAGGGGAAAGCACGTAAATTTTTTAAAAATATAAATTATATATAACTATATACACACATGTTCATGTAATGTAAAATATATGTGTTATGTACATTATGTAATATATATGTATATATAATGCAATGTATAGGTACATATAATATGGCATACAGTAGAAAGAATACCTTTGAAATGAGAAAACCTAGGTTTAGAAACTGTTTCTGATCCTTATTACCTATGCGATCTTAATTGTCACAACCTTTCTGGGTATCAGTTTCCTTACCTAGAAAATAAGGAGGCTGGTCAAAGAGTTCATTCCTGGTTTTATATCTATATATTTCTGTAGGAAGGCACTGGGAACTAGGAGAGGTTCAGAAGGAGATAGCATTTAATAGAGCACTGAAGGAAGGCAGGTCTTTTGTAATCAAATTAACTAGCATTGATTAAGTGCCTACTCTGTGTCAGGCACTGTGCTAGAAGGTGAGAATTAAAAAAAAAAGACATGAAATATTCCTGCTCTAGTGGAGATTACACGCATTCCATGGGGAGGGGAAAACAATATATATGCATATAATTAAACACAACATGTAGAAAAGGTGGGTGGGGCGAGAGGAGAAGCACTAGCTGTAGGATGAAAGGGCTTAAAGGATAGTTATATTTTTATTTTTGCTCTGTCTTTGTATATCCAGTGACTCAATTGCATGTTTTTTTAGGTGGTGAGGGAGGGTAGAGGACTGAATCTGAGAGTTCATCAGTAGAAGGAACTCGGAAAGGAAGCATTTCTGCACTGATAGTGGACACCTGGTAGTCCCCTGGCATTTATAGTCTTAGAGAGTTGTTTGATATATAAAGAGATTAAGTGACTTGCTCTATACCCAGTCCTAGCCTATATCTAGAACTGCCTCCCTCCCAGGCAGTCCCTCCACTAGGCCATACTTCTTGTACATAGAAAGTGTTAATCAACTAGCATTTATTAAGAGCCAATTATTCACCAGGCACTGTGCTAAGTGCTGGGAATACAAAAAGAGGCAAAAGACTAACCCTGACCTCAAGGAGCTCGCAGTCTAATGGAAGAAGCAAGCAAACAAATGTGTACAAACAAGCTATATGCAGGATAAACAGGAAATAATTAACAGAGAGAAGACACTGGGAAAGACTTTTTGTAAATAAATGCATATGACTGTAAGAGACTGCTGTTTTGGATTGGTGGATTGAGTCACTAGCCATCTTTCTCTTTTAGAGAAATGCAAACAATTCAATGTTTAATGCTCTTTTGCACCATAATACATGCTTATATATACATGGCTTTTCCTGAAGAGCAGGGAAGGTGCTTCTCTGTCTCTGTCTCTATCTCTCTCTGTGTGTTTGTGTCTGTCTCTGTCTGTCTCTGCCTCTGTCTCTCTCTCTGTCTCTCTGTCTTTCTCTGTCTCTGTCTCTCTCTCTCTTATCCTGGAATTACCATCACCAACACAGTACCTAGTACTACTGAAAACATACAGTATGCCATTCAACAAATACTTTCTGGTTGGTTGATTTATAAAAATGTCATCAAGATCACATATATCTTGAGTACAAATCTCCTTATCTTGTACCAAATAGCAAGATTTGCAACCGTGTTGCAGAGCATAAATATAGCACCATTTCAGCAGTCCAATTAAAAAATCTGTCATCAGATCACTGAACTATACCTTTGCATCTTTCTGGAAAAGTTTTGAGGAAAAATGGAAATTTTAAAGGGGTTTAAGACATAAATTGCAGGCAGTTCTATAGGTTGAAGAAGTGTAGGTCACTACTGCTTTTTCTTCTCTGACCAGCACAATTCAAACTTCAACCACCATTTGCTTTATGAATGGTAATAAATACAGCAAGATTTTATGATTCAGGGGAAAATTACAACACTAGATTTTAAGGGGTTTATGCATACCTATTCAATAGTAGGGTGGCATAGATAAAAGATTGTTGGATTTGAGGTCAAAGGGCCCAGGTTCAGCTTCCACCCCTGATACTTATTATTGCTGCTATCCTTGACAAGTCACTGAATCATTATGGGCCTCAATGTCTGGGTAGATTGTGTGGCTTTTAAGGGTCCTCCCAGCTTAAAAGCCATGATACTAAACAACTTAAATTTATATAGTATTTGGAGGGTCAGAAAGCACATCCCCTACACTGACTCTCTGAGTTTTATAATATATAGTTATAGCCATTTTATAGTTGAGGAAACTGAAGCTCAGCAGATAGATTACTATATTCCACTGACAATGCATCTCTAAATCTACCCATACCTAAAACTACAGCAAACCTATAAGAGAGAGTAGTTAACAGACTGGCATATGTACACAACGAATGGAAATATTGTATTTGCCTTATCGCATTTCCTCCCTAGGAAGGTAACAGCTAAGACAGATGTTGAAGTTTGCAAAGGACTCCTCACAACAACCTCGTGACCTAGGTGCTATTATCTCAATTATACAGGTGAAGAAACTGACAGACAGAAAAATTAAGGGACTAGGGTCACCTAGCTGCTAAATGTGTGGAGAGTAATTTAAACTCGGTCTTCCTGACTACAACACCCACTTGTCCTCTCCAAAATAGTCCTAGAAAATAAGTTCTTGGTTATACACCTCCTTGTTTGTTTGTCCTTCCATTCTGGAAGAGGACCAGTGACTTCACTTGCATGTGAAATGGATTTGAGTGAGTGGAATCATTCCAATTATTCACACAATAACACAGCATTATGAGAATGCCTAACTATATAGACCAGGGGTGGGGAACCCGTGGCCTCCAGGCCACATATAGCCCTCTAGGTCCTCAAATGTAGCCCTTTGACTGAATCCAAACTTCGCAGAACAAATCTCATAGACATACCATGTCCCCAAACCAATAATTGTATATGAAGATATTTATTTAATCTGATATCTGGGTCTAATTTTATTGTTTGGCATATTAATCACACTGAGACTTAAAAGTATACTGTAACTCTTCTCCAGCCCCATCATGATTTCCCTATTGCCTTCAAACATGCCCAAGGCTCCCTGAACCTTTTAAAAAAAAAACAAAACTTGATGCAGCTCAAACACTGCCTTCTTCATAAAGATTTCTGTAGCTGCTAGCATCCTCCCTCTTGTATTTTGTTACTTTTCATTAATTTGTATTTGTTTGCTTTATATTTATTCTGTGTATTCTTGTATGAGAGGAAGTGCCCCAGGGAGTGAGAGAAGGGAGTACCCTCAGCTAAGGTGGGAGGCCTGGAGAGTTAAAGGATAGTCACTGACGTGAGAAGAGGAAAGCTTTCAGATGTAAAGTAGACATTAGAGGTATTCCTACTTTAGGAAGGAATAACTATTCTGAATAATGGAATAACTCAGTTAAAACTGAAACTATTCAAGAATCCCAAGGCTAAACTAGACTAGATTGTAAATTCCTTGAGGACAGGACTTAACTTCTGTGTTTCTGTATTCCCCCAAAGCAGCTGACCAGTGAAAGGCAGAGTAAATACCCCATTAATAATGTTTTGGTTACTGGATGCATTGAAGAATCAGTTTGCTAAGCTCTTGGCAGATATAACTGCCTCTTTGGAATCCATATGGACATCTTCTGTGTGGTTCATTGTGACAAACCCTTCCAAAAAGCAGATTTTTTTTGTTTCACCTAGGTAAAGAAATGAGTCCTGTGCCTCCAAAATATACATGGTGCTTGCTTATTCCCAAGGCTCCCAGGGTGCTCTGGCTCTAAGTCATTGCACCACTGGTAACTAACCTTTATCCACAAATAGAAATAGCACTGCTTGCAGGAGATGTTTGTTAATTGAGTGAATGCTCGCCCTATAAACACTTTTTTTCCCCCTGGAGCTGGAGGTTAGCAGGGAATAGCAGGAAGAGTCCCAAGGATTTTTGAAATGCTGTAATATTTTTTGGCTTTATCAAGAAAACGTTGACCTCTTTAGATTGGTTTGAGACTGTGATTTGTCCACCTTTTAAAAATTTCTCCTCTGAAAGGGCAGGTCTGACCAATTTGCCTTGAAGGATATTACATCTGACCTTTGGAATGCTCCCTACTCCCTTTGCTAATCCTGCCTAGGAGATTCGTAGATGCTGTTTGCTGTTCTTTTGTTGAAGCCACTAATTAGGTTGCATTATGCTAAACATTTGAAAAGGTTACTATATTTATATTAATAGAAAAATTTTTTGCTTCTTCTGCTTCTGCTTCTGCTTCTTTTTGCATTGAACTGCCTACTCACACCTAGTAGGATAATGTTTTGGTGGTTATTCTTGGGTGTGGCTTTTTGTTTTTTGTATATGTGAAATCAGTTGTGTCACCTTTTCCCAATCCAAGCTATATGTTTAAAAGGACCCACGTAGATTCCCTTGGCAGAGTGGTTAGATAACTTGTCTTCCTCCAAAGCTAAAGAATAAGCAAAGCTGGGTGAACAAAGTAGAGATACAAGGGATCTTAAGAACAGGCAGAAAAGAGAAAAGAATGGAACAGGTGAGCATGAGAAGTCCTTGGAAGATGGGGAGCTCCATAAGACTTTCTTGTAGACAACAGCTTATAGCAGCATCTATATCTATATCTATATCTATATCATCTATATCTATATCTATATCTATATCTATATCTATATCTGTATCTGTATCTGTATCTGTATCTATATCTATATCTATTTCTATATCTATATATATATCTATATCTATATCTATATCTATATCTATATCTATATCTATATCTGTATCTGTATCTATATCTGTATCTGTATCTATATCTATATCTATTTCTATATCTATTTCTATATCTATTTATATACATATATATTAGGGTTTTTAGCAGAAATCTGATAATCTTAGGAGAAAAAAGCATCTTTTCCTTTTATTTGAGTACAAAATGACTAATATGGAAATGTTTTACATAATTGTATATGCATAACCTATATATGATTACATACCATCTCACAGAGGGGAGAAAGGGAAGGAGGGATAGAATTTGGAACTCAAAACTCTAAATTAAAAAAAAAGTTAAAAGTTTGGGAAAAAAACAAAAGAGAAATAAAATTATCTTTCCCAAAGCAAACAGAAGAAGAAAAAGAAGGAGGAAGAGGAGGAGGAAGAGAAGAAGGAGCAGATGCAGAAGCAGAAAAAGCAGGAGGAGGAAAAGCAGCAGCAGCAGTAGCAGTAGTAGCAAAAGTAGCAGTAGTAGTGGCAGTAGTAGTAGTAGTAGTAGTAGTAGTAGTAGTAGTGGATCAGGAAAATAAAAGCTATTTTCTGCTTAAAATATCACATATCATTCAAGACTCCCTCCCAATTCTCATCTGATTTAACATGTCATTTCCTTCAGGAGTTGGTCACAAGATTTAGCGGCAAGATGGCAAAGTATGAGGAATAGGGCAGGGTATGATGCTATATTCCTTGGAGAAGCACACAGGTTGCTTCAAGTGTGCTCCATCTGCCACAGCTGCTACTCTCCAGTGTGTGTATAGTATCTCTCCTATATGCCTATCCTTTCCATTTACCTTTTTTGGGAAGTTGTGGTTTCTGTATGTGATGCCAGGTCTATTTTTCATCTGCTGGATGGCAATTACTTGTGCTGATTGTGGAGGGGTGTGGAGGGGTTTTCCTTCCTTCCTTCCTTCCTTCCTTCCTTCCTTCCTTCCTTCCTTCCTTCCTTCCTTCATTCATTCCCTCCTTCCTTCGTTCCTTCTTCCTTCCTTTTCTTCCTTTCTTCCTTTCTTTCTCCCTTCCTTTCTTCTTATTTGAACACAAACTTCTATCACTAGCTTATCTACTCAGAACTCATTTATCCCTAGCCACTGTATCCTATTCTATATGACTAATCTGATTCTCACGGCCCTTCTCTGAGTGGAAACCATCTGGCTGTAGTCTATTCTTGCTTCTCATTCAGTGAGGGCTCTAAGTCTGGGCTCATAGCAGATCTCATCCTTGCCAAGGGCTAAGAGGAATGGGACATTCTTTATCTATCTCATTATAAGCTTCTCAAAGACAAAAACAGAGATGATATTATACATTCTTCTGAGACAGTGATATGCATGAGTTGTATACTTAATAGATATTTGATGGGATGAGTCAGCATTGTTGATGACAAAGAGGACTGTTACATCTGAGCTTTCAAACACTTATACAATCATAGTATTTGGTTTCCGAGTAAGTGCTACATTAGAAGTCCAGAAAGGGTTGGATTTGTCTGAGAATGACCTGATGGTAGGCAGGCAACCAACCAGTGCTGATTAAGCACTTCTTATGTACCAAGCACTAAGCACTGGGAATACGAATGTAAGCAACAATAAAGATATCCTTGCTCTCAAGAAGTAGCATACATTCTAATGGGAGAAAACAATACCTAAAAGGGAGCTAAAAAGTCGAAATGGGGGGAATACCCTAGCCCGAGCATGGTATCAAAGCTCAGAGTCAGGAGCCCATAGTTTTAGGAGCCACCTACTTATTTGGGGCAAGAGACTTGGAAAATTGGATGAATTTTCCTCTTCTCCTGAAGGTCTTTGTTTTTTCAGAAGATGTGTCATCAAACACTATTTTTCATTGCCCTCCATTCTTTATTTTCCCCCAACAGCTGGCTCTGACTCCTCCCACAATTCTGCATGGCTTCCAGTGGGTGGCACTATCTCTTTTTCTCAGTTAAAGCCAGAACTCTGTGGAGACAAATCTTTCTCTGCCATTTGGTTCAGTCTTTGCTGTCATGGAGGAAGAAACATTCAGGGTTTTCTCCATCTTATAAGAAACACAGTTCATTTCGCATGATTGTTTTATCTATTCAACAGAGACTTCTGGTTGAATCTATTTGCCTCCTCTGATTCCCCAAAAAGAAAACACTTTGCTCAGGGTAGCAGATATTTATTGCTTCCCAAAATAAAGAGAGTTCATATTGTTCCTATCATCCCTCTAGAGTTTGGAAAGAAGCTTTCTTTCTATCTACAGAAGTACTTCCCATATTCCCATATCACAAAACAATAATGTCCCCCAAAAAAGCAAATGATCTCTCTTAAATTCTGAATAATTTCTCAGGCAACGATAGGGCTAATTCAAATCACTGTAGTTTTTCAGTGGGGGAGGTTTCGACTACTCCAAATCCCTTTAGGGTCCTCAGAGGAATGAAAGAAAGATACAAAATGCCATGCTACAATTCCGATGTATCTATGGACCCAGTGACCTTGGAAAACATAGGTAATGGTAATGTGGCCATTACTTTATTCTGGGAGACTACAGGTCTTCTTTTAGTCAACTGCACAGGTTTTTATGTTTCTTTGTTTATTTTCTATTTTAGTGTCTTGTTGCTAGCAGGGAATCCCAAGTTCTCACCAAACTAGAAAAGTGGTGTAGTAGAGGGAAGGGAAAGTGAAACAGAAAGAGAAAGTCTCACTAACCTGCTCACTGTCTTGTATCCTCTGGTCTTCTCTTATGTCTCCGACCTTAAGTCCTATAATTCATTTTAAGTGGCTAAGATGTACTTAACATCCCTTTTGCTTATTCACTCTCCTAAGTCTTTCTGCCTTGAGCTAGATGGAACCATGGATAGAGTGCTGGGCCTGGAGTTAGGAAGAGTTCAAACTTTACATTTACTGGCTACATGATGCTAGGTAAGTCATTTAATTTCTACTGGCCTCAGTTTCCTCATCTGTAAAATAGGGATAACAATACCTCACAGAACTGTTGTGAGGATTGAATGAGTTGACATACTTAGAGTGTTTGGCAAATCTTGAAGAGCTATATAAATACTAGCTATCAATGGGTGGAGCCAATCTAAACCACAAAGCTGCAGTCATCAGATAGGTACTGAACCTCCTGTTACACCTATACTGCCAGAAGAGAAGCCAGAAGCTATATGACAAACCAAACTGGTTTTCCTAAAATCCTGGGATTTGGAGGGGGGGTGTCTATGTACTTTCTGGGAGCAGTCTCGGTCTAAGAAATGCTAGAGATGTGCTACCACATGACAGATATTTACTATTGCTCTTTCTTCCTTATTCTACTAATAATTTAAATAGCCTCTCCCACAGATGCTATTGATACCGTTACTTTGTCTTTTATGATTTACTGATACTATTAGCTGTCTTTTAAAGGGAATAATATATTGCAGATTTCCAACTTAACTATCATTTTGGAAAAGAACAATCATATTGAAATAGACTATGTGACTTCAGATGCTCACTGCCTTTTTGAGCCTGGGCAAGTTTCAGCCTCTCAGTACGCCAGCCAACTCTTGAAGGCCCTAAAAGTTGCGAAGAAGCAGCTGATCTCCTTTGATACAGGGTGTTTCTTCATCTGAGAACTTCCCCTATCAATGAAATCTCATATTTAGCCTTCACCCCCATATTCTTGATGACCATTTGACACATCAGCAGGGATTAAGTGACAGGCATCTGTGAAGAAGAATGAAGCACAGGAGAGCCTCAGGATAAGGGAGATGTGCCAGGTGGGAGGAAGGGAGAGGTGGGTAAGCAGCAAAGGCCAGCTCCTTACACCACAGTCTTGCTGCTTGCTCACCTCCCCTTCCCTCCCGCCAGGCACTTCCCTTTTTGAAAAAAGGAAAGGTTTTCTCCACTCCCAGCCCGTATTTCTTGGCAATGTCAACATCCATCTTCAGCTATTTTTATTGTTGCTGTGGCCAGGTAGGTGGCACAATGGATAGAGTGCTGGGCCTGGAGGCAAGAAGACCTGAGTTCAAATCTGACCTCAGACACTTATTGACTGTGTAACCCTGGGCACTTCACCCTGTTTGCCTCAGTTTCCATATCTTTAAAATGAACCGGAGAAAGAAATGGCAAACCACTCCAGTATCTTTGGCAAGAAAATCCCAAATAAGGTCATGAAGAGTCAGTCATGACTGAAATACTCCTTTGTTTCTTTGCACTCAGGCAAATGAGCTAGGCTCATTTCATTGGGCCTAGTTTCTCTCCGTAAGAATGTAATGAGCATAGGTTGAAGCAGTTAGTTTAGGACTTAGGGGCAAAGGGACAGGAAGAATTTCCTTTTCTAACATCCTATTTCCCTGATACCACTTTGGGAACAAAGAGATAAGTGGGAAAGAGGAAGACATAAGAAGGCAAGAAGAGAGTAATAAGTAAATGTAGCTCAAATGTCTATAGCGCTTCAGCTCCTACTAATGAGAGGTATTTTGCTAGGCACTAGGGATACAAAGACTAAACAAAAAGTGGATAAAAAAAAGAGACTGTGTGAGGCACAAGGAGAAAGGGCTAAGAGGATCTCTTTGCTGAGAGACTGAGTTCACTCTGGTCATCTTCCTGCCAAGGTGTTCCACTCTTCCCTCTACCTCTGAACCTGCCCTCCAATTTCTACGTTGGGTCCCTGTTTTCTTGATTGAATGAACATTCACCGCATCTAGTCAGGTCCAAACCTAGCATGTTGCGCACTGACCATCTTGCTGCCATGACATCAAACACATACCCATTTCCTCCACTCTCTGTCAGACACACACCTCTAGAAATAGTAATTAATTCAAAGCTACACTTTCTCAAAAGGTTATGGAAATCAATTGTCCTTTAACTCCATTCATAATTTCTGAGATTTTCCCCCACCAAAACACCCCTCCCTGGCTCCAGTCTCCTATATATGCTATCTTTCTAGAAAGAAAGCTAGTTCCTTGAGGTTAGGAATTCTCTTATTTTTCATACTTAAATCCATGGTACTTAGAATAGTGCCTGGTACATAATACCTACTTGAATTTAAAAAAAAAATCACTGTCTATAGAGACAGAGGTTGAGTTGATAGTGATTGTGGCTGTGATCTTTCTCACAGTTGGTATATTGCTGAAATATATAACTATGTTTTTACATTATTTGGTACATTGTTAATAAATCGTACAGCCAGTCAAATTGATTCTTATGTAAGTCTATAAGACCAGGGTTTGATACTGAGAGGAAATTGAGTGAAAGCTTATGAGATCTGAGATTTTAAAAAATTTATTAGAAAATTGAGAGGGAGTCAGATGTAATGGAATTATTAATTAAAGGAATTTTGTATTTATTTAAATTTATAAGGAAATATCAGAACGCATCTCCTTGATTGCCTTAAAACCCAGGATGAGAATTAATAAGGAAATGAGCCTGTAACAGTTAAAGAGAGGGGTGTTAGTGTGGTTGTGAATCAGTGCTGTGAAGCACACAGCCCATAAAACTTATGTAGGCTACAAATAGGGAACCCCTGTCTCTTGTCATTATTCAGTACTCAGTCCTGCCTGACCCCATGGATTATAGCACATCAGGCCTCGCTCTCCTCCACTGTCTCCCAAAGTCTGTCCAAGCTCATATTCATCGCTTCCATGACACTATCTATCCATCTCATCCTCTGCCCTCCCCTTCTCCTTTTGCCTTCAAACTTTTCCAACATCAGGGTCATTTTCAAATGAATCCTGTCTTCTCATTATGTGGCCAAACTATTTAAACTTCAGCTTCAGTATATGACTTTCCATTAAATAGTGTGACTTAATTTCTTTAAGTATTGGCTGATCTGATCTCCTTGGTGTCCAAGGGACTCTGAAAAGTCTTCTCCAGTACCACATTTGAAAGCATCAATTCTGTGGCACTCAGCTTTCTTTATAGTACAACTCTTCCAGCCACACGTTGCTACTGGAAAAAAAAAACCATAGTTTTGATTATATAGATTTTTGTCAGCAAGGTGATATCTCTGCTTTTCAGTATGCTGTCCAAATTTACCATAGCTTTCCTTCCAAGAAACAAGTGTCTTTTTATTTCATGGCTGCAGTCACCATCTGAAGTGATCTTTGAGCCCAAAAAAATATAAAACCTGACACTACTTCCATTTCTTCCTCCTCTATTTGCCAGGCAGTGATGGGAAGAGTTGCCAAGATCTTAGCTTTTTGATGTTAAGCTCAAGCCAGCTTTTACATTCTCCTTTTTCATAGGCTTCTTAATTCTTCCTTACTTTCTTTTATCAGAGTGGCATCATCTGCATAGATGAGATTTTTTTATATTTCTTCTGGCAACCTTCAGTCTAGCTTTTGTTTCATCCAGCTTGGAATTTTGCACGATGTACTCTGCATATAAGTTAAATAAATAAGGTGATAATATACATCCTTTTCTTTCTCCCTTTCCAATCTTAAACCAACCAGTTTTTTTTGTGTTTAGTTTCAACTGTTACTTCTTGTCTCACATACAGATTCCTTAGGACTATTATCTCTAAATATGTACAAAGAGAAGAATACTGCATAGAGAACCTATGAATTTCTGTCAATTCCTATGTGAAGCCCACTCTATTATACCAAATTAGTATCATTATAGTTCAGTGAAATGTAGCAAATTTAGAACGGAGGTGAATTTTGGCCCCTAATTGGAAGCTCAGTAACTAATTGTGCTATGCAAAAGCCATATTAATTGTATGATCCAATATAGAAATATGGGACAACACTCAAAGTGAGGCAAGCCTAGGTGACTGAAAGTCTCTAAGAACCATTGAGAACTTGGCATTTCCCAGCACTCTAACCTAGCATAATGGACCACCTAACCTCCAGCCTGAGTATGGGACTTGATCAGGGACTCATCCTTCTTGTTAAATAGGATCAGGTTAGTGGGTTGCAATGCCACCAGTTGGTCAGATATGTTCTTTCTTCTGGGTCATAATCAACGATTTCCCTGGCATTGATATAAATAAGAAGCTAAACATCCTTCTAAAGTCTTGGGAATTGCATCACAGCTTATTGTTATAGTCACGAATGTGTCCCAGTTTTATTCATAAATATTTTATTGGAAATTTCATGAGAAAATGGAAAAAAATAGCTCTGCCCAAAGTTTTCATGGAAAATGTCAAACTGGAAAAATTGTTCATGAAATCATCCAATAATAACTAGTAAGGTCAAAAAGATTTTATTGAGTAAAATTCCAATTTGAAATGTTTGTTTAAAAAAATATTGTGGGTATTTAATCACTAGAAATTTATTTTTGCTTTTAAAGACCTTTGGGAAAGAATATAAATCATAACCCATTTTTTCAAAGTTTATATGAGACCATTGAAACTTAATTATATGTTATTGAAACATGATCTTCTGCATCAAAATGACACATTCAAATGAGTAGCCAGCATATATATTACATTAATTATAGCTCCTAATTACAGCAAGATTACATTATATAAAAAGACTAATGAAGACTTCACAAGATTAGTTAGGATACTTAATGATGAAGCCAAATGTAATATTTTTGCTTATAAAGTCAGATTTAAACATTCATTTTAAGTACATATGTAAGATTCTTTCATCTTTTACTTTCATGTTTTCTAAATTCTCAATTCAAAATTCATGAATGGGCAAAAAAATTGCCCTAGTTCCCCCTTCATTTGATTCCTAGAAGAAATAAGATATGTATATATGTATATATATGTATGTATATGAGTGTGTGTATTCATAAAAATCTTAGAACATAAAGGAATCTATATGAAGAAAGTGCTATCTAAATCCAGAGAAAGAACTGATAAATAGAAGTACATATAGAATAATTTTACTTGTTTATGTGTGTGTGTGTGTGTGTGTGTGTGTACTTTTTTTGCCTAATGGTAGCCATCTCTAGGGTGGGACAAGTAGGGAAAAAAGGGGGGGGGAAATTTACATGATAATTTTTTTGTTTATTTGAAAGGAATAGCAAGTTGTGCATAGTATATCTGCAGTTTATGTGTGCAATCATCTTTCCTTTGTACTATGTTATAGAAATGCTTATTTTATTCCATAAATAAAAAATAAAACAAAGAACTTGAAGGAATTTTGGAGATTATCTGGTCAAATTACAGATAAAGGCCAGCAAGGTTAAGTCACTTACCCAAGGCTACACAGCTATTTGCTAGAACTGGGTCTTTAACTCAGGGTTTTTTATATACTTGGTCTGTGTTCTTTTTAATGTAAAAAACTGAAATTTGACATTTCCTAAGAAACACTTAACCAACTCTGTCCTTAACAAATTAATTCATTTTTCCAAAAAGTTTAAGTTATTATCAAAACAAGGTCACATGCTCTTTAGTTTTGACAGTGTGGTATTCACTTTTTGTTGAATTATTTTTTAGCAACATATTGGAAGAGCATTTCCATATAAAAAGCAAAAGATTACACATTCTGCTGAGAATGTGAACCAAATAGAGCCTGCTTCTTCCTGCAACGATGCTACAGATTCAACATTTAATTTTCCAAGCTATCCTTCTATTTCCTTCTGACCCCCATTCTGTTCTCTTCCTTTAACTGCTTCAATGACCCCCCTTTTTTACTTTCACTTTTTTTCCATTTTAGTAACCCTACCAAGACTTACCCTTTTTCATCAAACTCTCTTTCTCAGATTGAAATAAAGAAAAATTATTTTATCAAATATTCATAGTCAAGCAAACAGAGAAAGCACCACATTTTCCATGATAAAAATACTTGTAGTACTTCACCTTCAGTTCATCACCTAACTGTCACAAGTTAGGCAATATGCTTCATCAGTGGAATTGTGGTTGATCATTGTATTGATCAGAGTTCTTTTGTCTTTCAAAATTATCATTGTTTACAATGTTGTTGCTATTGTATAGATTTCTCTCCTGTATCACTTCAAACAAGTCTTCCAAGGTTTCTCAGAAACCAACCCTTTCATCATTTCTTATGGGACAATGGCGTCTCATATTCATAAATCATATGTTCAGCTACTCCCTAACTAATGTCCACTTGTCTTTGCTTCCAGTTCTTTGCTATTACAAAAAAAGCTGCTATAAATAATTGTACATACGAGTCCTTTTCCTTTTTTTATAGATCTCATTGAGTTATAGGCATAATTGGTCAAAGGGGTATGCAGAGTTTAGATTTCTTAGGACATAGCCAAATTGCCTCCCAGAAAGGTTGGTCCAATTCATAGAGATGCCAGAAACTGTAATAACAAGCCCATTTTTCTTCAGCCCATCCAACAATTGCCATTTCTTTTTTTTTGGTAAAGTTTGCCAATCTGATGGGTATGAGGAAACATATCAAGATAGCCCTAATTTTATATTTCTCAAGTTATTAGTAATTTTGATGATTGTTGATGGCTTAGAATTCATTCACTAAGAACCATGTGTTCGAATCTTTTGACCATTTATCTACTGAAGAATGGCTCTTATCTCATATGTGAACAAATTCCTTATATATCTTGGAGATACACACACATACATATATGTATATATAAATACATGTGGATATATGTATACCCATGTTTATGTGTATTTTTTTTTAGTTGTTATTTAGTCATTCATGTGTGACTGGCTCTTTTGTGACCCCAGGGGCCATAGCATGCCAATATTGTCCATGGGGTTTTCTTGGTAAAGCTAGTGACATGCTTTGTCGTTTCCTTCTCTAACATATTAAAACAAACAGGTTAAATGATTTGCCCAGGGTCACACTGCTAGCAAGTGTCTGAGGCTACATTTGAACTCAGGTCTTTCTGACTCTAGGCATGGCACTCTATCCGCTGCACTACCTAGCTCTTTCTCTACACACACACACACACACACACACACACACACACACACACACACACACGGACACGCACATGCACACATATACACATATATATACATATATACATACATCTATAGGTGTACAAACACCTATACGTCTGTATATTACCTATATCAGAAAAACAGCAAAGATATTTTCCTAGATGACTATTTCTCTTGTAATTTTCATTGCATTAATTTTGCAAGAAAACTTTTGAATTTATATAATCAAAATTTTATCTTCTTTGATCCTTTCCTCCCAGTGTTTGGTCGTGAGTTTTCTCTCTATCTAAAAGGTATTTTCTTATCTTTTTCCTTAACAGTATTTTTGGGGTTTTTTTCCAATTACATGTAAAGATAGTTTTCAACATTCATTTTTGTAAAATTTTGAGTTCCAAATTTTTCTCCCTCCTTCCCTCTCCTCCTCCTCCCCAAGACAGCAAGCAATCTGATATATATTATACATATACATATACGTATACAATCATATGAAACATACTTGCACAGATTGCTTGCTGTCTTGGGGAAAGGAGAAGAAAAATTTGAAATTCAAAATCTTACAAATGTTGAAAATTATCTTCACACTTAATTGGAAAAATTAAATACTATTTACCAAAAAATAATACTACCTTTTATATCCATCATGTATCCACTTAGAACTTGTCAGTGTATTTTGTGAGGTGTTTGATCTAAACCTAATTTCTTCTATTCTCTTCCAGTTTTTTGGTAGTCTTTGTCATATTATGCGTTTTTCCCCTACTAGTGGAGGTCTTTTGGTTTCTCAGAAATTCTTAATGTTTTATTGCTTCTGAATGTTGTGCTCCTAACTTGTTCCATGGCTCAACTACTTTTTACCAATGACAAATAATATTGATGTTACTCTTTGGTAGTATATTTTGAGATTTTTATACTGCTTGGTCTCTTTCTACTTTCCCCCCATTATTTCTGTTGATCTTTTATTCATTAGAGATGAATGTTATTATTATTTTTCTAGCTCTACAATGTAATACATTTGTAATTTTATGGGTATAGTTCTAAACAAGTAAATTAACTTAAGTAATATTGTCATTTTATTATATTATCGTGACTCAGTCACAATGTCATTACAATCATTCAGATTTCCCTGTATTTCTTTAAGAAGTTTTTCTTAATTATGGTATTCATTTTGACTATAGCACTTAACCTGAGTGTTGTTGCCTCTGTGAGTTAATTTTTTCATTATTGTCCTCATTGCGTATTTTGGCCTTTTGATTCTTCTTTCCTTAGTTGCGTTATTTCTTAAAAGTTTTCACTCTTATACTCTCTCCATTGCATGCTCCATGGAGTCTTTCTAAGTGAGCCTCACCAGGAACCTGATTAGAAGTTTGCAGTATTTTCAATTCCAAAATACTAAGGATGTAACTTCTTTAATGATGTAATGAAGTGGATATTTTAGTAATTAGACTTTTCATACATTAAAACAAATAGGTCACTTTAATATCAAAAGTCAATGATCCATTCAATCAAGAAAGCACCATAATTTGCTGCTGATAAAACAGCATTGCAGCTAATTCTTTTCCATCCTGGTAATGAGTAGAATTCTATGATTACTAGACAATTGAATCAACACAAATAAAAGTGATGCATTTAGATCTCAAACTACATCAACCATAAAAGGAACTAAAATGTGAAAGTTTTAACCCAACACATGGCTTATTGTTATGTTTATAGTTTCCAAAATGAGATAGGAGCCGCACCTGTTTTATATGACCTAGACTGGTTTCCTTTCAAAGCAGTGGTGAAGAAATTCTTGGGATTATCAGTGGTTTAGATCCTTTGCTACCTGAAGCATGAAAGACCCATGGCTATGGCAAATTAGTAATTAGTGGAAGTTTTTAACCTAAATTGCTGTTGCCTTATGGGGACACCTTCATGACCTAATGTGGATGACTGCTGTGGTGAATACAGAGGCAGAGTACATTAAGCATTTTATCTAAACTGTTGCCTTTATAACCTTAGAATTTAAAACCATCTAGTCCATTCTTATTAATAAAGTAACTTTTGTTGCGTTGTATCGTCCATAAGCATTTTAATGCACTCTGTTCTCCAGTCTGAATCACTGGACTGACCTCTGTTAGGATTTGCTCAGAATGTAAAACATGAATGGGATGTGGAGGAACTCCCAAGGGAAAACTTGGCAGTCAAACAATATATCTAGTGGTGAATGGCAGAATACCTATGGCAAAGGTTAATATGGGAGCCCCTTAGAATGCTGTCATTTTTAAGTGGAGACGTGCTGGCAACAAGAATGACAAATTTCCTCTGTGTAAATTTCTTCTAGTGATGTGAATTAGTAACTCTTCTACAACAAATAGTCCTAGAGATTTTCTTGGGATATCTTTAGAAGCCAAAGATGATGAAACTATAAAGTATGATATGAATTAAGTGACTCCCGTATTGGCCTATAGCCAGTATATGTCAGAAGCAGGATTTGAACATATGTATTGTAGGGGCAACTAGGTGGCACAGTGGATAGAGCACCAGCTCTGGAGTCGGGAGGTCCTGAGTTCAAATCTAACATGTGACACTGGGCAAGTCACTTAACCCCATTGCCTAGCCCCTCCCCCCAAAAAGAGAGAGGAACATACATATTCTAGAAGATAAGGGTGGTGCCCTGTCTCTCCTAAAAATCTATTTCCCTTGGTAAAAATCAAGAGGTAAAAATACTAGTAATTGAGTTCTGTCAGTATCTTCAGGTATTGTGATTGGCAACTGGAAATGAATATTTTCAGGCTTTATCATTACTAAAAGTCAGAGTTTCTGAGCAGGAAGGAGCCCTAGACATCATCTAATCGACCTCATTAAGGCACAGAGAGAAGAAGGAAGAAACTTAGACTAGATCTTCTTAAACTTTTTCCACTCATGACCCCTTTTCACCTGAGAAATTTTTACATAACCTGTGTATACTGGTATATAAAATAGGCATACAAATAAAACATTTACTGATAATAAATCATATTTTAACAAAATACTTTGGTATACATATAATTTTACTATTTATTAAAGGTGAAAGTGAATTTGCATACTAATGAGATAGATGTGCTTATTTATTTTTACATGAAGAATTAAATCTTGGTGGAATATTTGACACTGAAGCATGTAGAGCATCTTCAACATTTTTCAGAGTTGATTGCTATTTTGATTTTATTATCATCAATACTGAAAATGCTACTTCACATAAAAATGTAATACAAAATGGCAGAGGTATATTTTGGGCCATTTCAGAAATTGTTGGAAATTCTGTCCTAAATCCCAAGCTAAAATTCATTTAATGATTTTTTAGGAAACTCAAGTTTTAAACCTGTCACTTGATAATTCAACTAATTCTGGAGCTATGTCTCCAGGTACCTCAGATGATCAATTATAACTCTTACAATTAAACCTTTGTTAAGGTTATTTTCAATTATAAAATCATCTGTAGCTGTAAACATTTCTAAAGAACCATTTCTACCCTATTCTTCCTTATGTTAACTTTTTAGTAAAACTTTCAATTTTATCTTTCAATGTAAATATATTACATTTTCCTTAAAGTAACATGTTTAAATCATTGAGGTTTTTTTTAAATATCTGACAAATAACAGTTTTGAAAGCTGTAAGTTATTATGAAAAAAAATTAACACAATCAGATTTCTGCTCGGTCAAAAATACAACTTCATCTTTCAATTTCAATAATCTGTTTAAATTTTGCCCTCTTGAGAGCCACCTTACCTCTGCATGCAGCAATAAGCTTTTGTAATCGGAGTTTATGTCTTTCCAAAGATTTGAAAACAAATAAGGGCACGGCTTTTAATGAAGTTAATGATTTTTACAGTATTGTGATTTTTTTTTGGCCAGGAGTAACTCCAGATGGATCATGCAGTGAGTAAAAGTGATATGTTCATTGCCACCAGCTTGAACTTTTGTTAAAATCCGACGTTCATTGATCTGGCATGGTCTGTACAGACTCCAATGCAATTTTTTCACTATAAAACTTCATTTATGAAAAATTAAACTGTAAGATATATATTTTGCCCTCTTGTATGCCCTTCCAAAAGATGACAAAACAGTAATTACTCATGTATGCTTCCTTCATAAACATGTC
Organism: Phascolarctos cinereus; assembly: GCF_003287225.1. Taxonomy (NCBI): domain Eukaryota; kingdom Metazoa; phylum Chordata; class Mammalia; order Diprotodontia; family Phascolarctidae; genus Phascolarctos; species Phascolarctos cinereus. Next base: position 60,203,005 of record NW_027556180.1, read on the forward strand.
TTACACAAAGTTACAACTGTGACATGTTAGAAGTAACAATTGTTTCATCAAACTGAATTGCAAACTTTGGGCTGTCTTTAGTGCTGCTGGAATTGGTCATTACTAATTTCAGAAATTCTTTTGGAAACAGTATCATTCAATAAAGGACTTCTTTGAATTTTATTCCCATACTTTTCCCCATGAACTATTTCTGACATTTTAATAGCAGTAAATAATATAAGATCTTCTGTTATGTAGGGCTTTTTAGTTTTTGCAATTAAATAAGAAGTTATGTAAGAAGCAAGTAAATACTTTTTGTTGACTGTAACAAATTTCTCAAAGCATTGTTTTTTCTTTATTTGAAGATTTAAAAAGTCATTCAAACTATTCCTTTGGTTTATTGCAGTATGCTGCATTCTTGGTATTAAGATTCATTTTAGTTTGGCTGGTTTCATACTCTCCATAGCCAAAACTTCATTACAAATTAAGCAAAGAGGTTTTTCCACATCATCATCATTATTAGAAGTGAATCCATATTGCAAAAATGATTCAACATATTTTCCTTTTCTTGACAACTTAGGTGTACTACAACCTGGTAGTAAAGACTCTTCCACGTTCTCATCAGTATTTTTACCTCTTCTGTCTATATTTAGCCACTTATCCATAACAAAAAAAAAAGTTTTGTCCTAAAATATAAATAAATATTGCTAATAATTTCTCAAATAAATACTAGTTTTGCTGTATGAAATTACATTTGTTTGTGCTTGCTTTTAAAAAGCAGTGTTCACACTTATATACATATACAATAGTGATGGTGGGAAAATATTATTAAAGGGCTTTCATCTTTACTTGCTGGAATTAAACACTTAGGTTTCTGTAAAAGAAGGAGATAGTAGCAATTTTAAAAATCAAACATTCTAACATAATACAATCCACAAGACATACTAATTTGATACTTACATGCTGAAGAATGATGGTAGGAAAATATTAAAAGTCTTTATTTTCCATAATTAAACTACTATGTTTCTGTAAGAGCAGAAAACTTTGTATACCCAGTAAAAATACTAAAATTCATAACACACAATAGTCTCAAATCTGAGCTCAGGTGTTTCTGGCAGCATTGATTGGCATGGCATGGCATGATGGCATGTGCAGTGCAAAGTATGCATGTTGTATGTTCAGAATCAAGGCTACAGTGAAATTGTGCAGTGAAATGTAGGCAAGCACTGTCAGAAAAACTTTGGATTCATTACATGTTTGACTTTGAATGGATTTTTGGTTGTTGTGTGGTCAGAAACCGTTTACTGTTGCCAAATTTTTTGCAACCTCCACATTCAGTTACAGTACCCCATACAGGGTCATGACCCACAATTTAATAAGTGCTAACTTAGATGAGGTAACCTGGTTAGTTGGTGGATACGGCGAAAATCTTTCACTGTCCCATGCTTTTTTTTTCTATGATTAGTTGCTAAGCACCACAGGGTGCTGAAAAAGCACCAACTATGTCATATGCTAAGAAAATACTATGGTAAACAGCATATTCTGTATAATAAATAACGGGAGAAAATGGCCCATGAAGTTAGGGAGGTTATGACATAACTTGGCTGAGATAGAGTACCTCAAAACTACCATAGCAAAACACATACCAAATAATGGAGAAGTCATCTGTGTACATGAGGACAAAAAAGGGGATGTTTGGGGTCAACACATTTTAGCCATCAGTCCCAAATATTCTTCCTATTTTAGTGGCAAGTGATTTTACAAATCTTCATCTCTTAGATGTTCGTCCTATCCAAATCTTTAGAGTTTAAACGAAAGGGACTATTGAGAAAAGAAAGAAATTCAATATTCTCTTCAGACATTGTCCTCTAACCATGACTATTTCATTAACAGAACATCATGTTTTAGCCAAAAACCACTTTTAATACGGACTTGGTCATTACCATTTGGAGAGTAAAGAATCTCTTATTTGATTATGTTTTTCTCATTACATAGTTAATATTTTTTAACCATAAGAATCCTGAAAGAAGAACCTCTTTCCTAAAAATAGAGCCAGACAAGTTAAAACTTTATAATCACTGAAGCAAATAGCCAAAGGTTGAAATGATGTCTTCCCATTGTCTTGAGTATTTTTTTGATCGTTAGTGTTCATATCAATACTAAGATAGTATGGTTTAGTGAAAAGTTCCCTGGAAAGGAAGCCAGATGAGCTGGGTTCTTATCCCAGATGTTATTTTTTGCGCAGCCTTAAGAAAACCATTTCATTTCTTTGGACCCCAGTGTCTTTATTAAAATAATTAGGATGTTGAATGAAATGATTTCTAATGTCCTTTCCAATTGTAACATTTCATGATTCCATGATTTAAATTAGAACATTTGGCTTACTAGAAGCATTAAAGTGTTCATTGATTTTAGAAAAAAATTGTCTTTAAGTCCAAACTCAAAATATAACTTGATTTCGAATTTCTACAAATGTCTCTTAAGTTTTTTTTTAAAGTACATAACACACAGTTGTCCATTTCCAGTTCCAAGGTATAGAAACCCTTCACCTACAGAATGTTTTCTTATCATGTCTCAGTAGGTTTGTGTGGTTCAAAGATAATCCTTGGCCACCAAATTTGAGTCCAAACATAATATCTCTTAAAAGCAACAGTTCCATCATAATAAGGTCAAGGCAACTGGAACTTTGTTCCAGGGCACTAAAATTTAGAGGGGTTTGCTAATAGCACATTTGTTTCTTTAAAGGCTTAAAATCAACTGAGTTCAGACCAAATTAACAAGAAAAACTAGTCAGACTGGGAAGCTACCAGATGGCATGTTTCCTCTTTCTAGTGTCTGGCTGCACTCTAGGTGAAAACACTGAATTAAAAACACATTTCATACTTCTTACCCCAGGGGAATTTTTGTGTTTCTTGCCCCAGACATCAAGATTGTTAGTTATGACTCTGATGATCTGTATATATAAACACAAAGGAGAAGTCCTGTCACTCCATGTCACACAATGTCTATGGGTTGAGATGTTTCCAGTCTCTGATGTGTGGGCCAGAAAACTTGGCTCATAAATTTTGCACTTGCTAAGGATATCTATGTAGCAGAACTGATTCTAAACATATGCAATCACCAGATGGCCTTTGGTTAGGTTGAGCAATGGAACCATATTATTAAAAATTTTCTAGGACACATCTTACTCCCTATATGGATAATTATATCTTCATTTTCTAATTGCTTTTATGAAAATAATGTATAAATTGCAAGGAAGTGGCTATAATGGTCCAATTTTAGGACATTCTTTGCATTATCTAATTTTTGTCTTCAAATATCACATGCACAATTGGGCCATTAAGGTTAATGTCTAGTTTGAAACATCAAATTTTAGGTTCTGCAATAATGAAGATAATCTAAAGCTATATAAGGATGCTTTTGCTCATTTGGAAATTGTTCTTCCTTCCTTCCTTCCTTCTTTCCTTCCTTCCTTCCTTCCTTCCTTCCTTCCTTCCTTCCTTCCTTCCTTCCTTCCTTCCTCCCTCCCTTCCTTCTTCCCTTCCTCCCTTCCTTCCTCTCCTGCTCCCTTCCTTCCTCTCCTGCTCCCTTCCTTCCTCCCTCCCTTCCTCCCTTCCTTCTTTCCTCCCTTCCTTCTTTCCTTCCTTCCTTCCTTCCTTCCTTCCTTCCTTCCTTCCTTCCTTCCTTCCTTCCTTCCTTCCTTCCTTCTTTCATTCCTTCACACCCTAATTACTTCCTTCCCTTTCTTCCTTCTTTTTGTCTCGAAACATCCTGAACCATGGTGGAGATCTTCTGACTTCACCCCACAAATGACTAGTCGCCTATAGAATTTAAGACCTAAATTTTGGCAGCTGCTCTGACTTTTCTGACTATTTATTAATTGTACACATTCTGGGCCATTAGGTAATTACTTGTCAGTGCTACTCCTTAGTTGCTCAGCAGACCCTTGAAATATTATATTTGATAACCATCAAAAGGCCTTATTAAATTGCTTGTGATAAGAAAGCTTGTGCCTCACAACTCATGTAGTTGGACCAGTTCCCTGCAACAGTTAAGAGCAACCCAAAGCTTCTTCTGTCATTCTTCCATAATCAAGACCTCTATAAATCTTCTCATTCTGATTTTTGAGGTTAATTTACTTCAGATTTCTCCACCATGATAATGAAGCTGCATTAAGCACATGCTAACATTTCAAAAAATTTCCTCTCTATTGCTATATTTAAACCTTCATCTTAGAAAGACCTTTAATTAAAGCATTTATATTTCTGAACATTTTTTAACAAGAGGTCTGACCCTGAGGTTTCATTCAGCTGCATGGATGTAAAGCAATTTGCATTAATTCCCACAGAATTTTCTGCCTTTTCACTTAAATATGTTCAAAAATATATTTTTATTGGGGGGAGAAGGGACTTGCTGTCCATTCTCACATCTGTGACCCTTATTTATAATCTCATTACCTCAGCCTGGATTATTATAAAACTCACTCAGTAGTCTCCCTGAATTGTCTTTTCTGCCTCTGGTCCATTCTAATACTATTGCCAGATTAATTGCCTTAAAGACCATTTTGCAGATTATTCTGTTCAGAAAAGTTTAGTGGCTCCTTTCTGTCTACAGTATAAATTCTAAACTCTGCAGCCTGAAAGCAAAGGCCCTCAATAATTTGGCCCCAACCTTCCTTTCCAGGCTCATATCCCATCATTCCTCCCTCTCAGCAAACCATCCATAGGAACTCTACAAGTTCCAGCTGAACTGATCTTTCCATTGGTCCTCATGGACATCCTGTGCGTTCTCCTCCCAGTGTCTTTGTTCCCATTGTCCTCTTGGTCCACACTTTCTCTCTGCTTATCTAAGAGCTACTTAATCTTCCTCCAGGGCCCAGAAACTAGAGGAAGAGAGCCCAATTTTGTTCATGAAGTTTCTTTGTGCCAACTCTGAGTAATCATTTTTTACTATGAATATTAGCAGAACTTTTTGTCCACACCATTTATTGAACATATACTGTTGTCATTATTATTTTTTCATGTGTGTGGCATATCTCCTAGTTAGACCGCACAACCTTCAAGAGGAGAAATCACTTTACTATTGGGTCCTCCATGGTAGGCCTAATACTTTCTTATTTTGTTAGTCCCTATCACAAAGACCTAAAGAGGCATCAGTAGTGTAACCGATAGACCACTAGTCTTGAAAGCCAAAAGACTTGAGTCTATGTCTCCACACCAGCTTGGACCTTAACCTCTTTGAAGCTCAGACTACCACACTTGTAAATGTCTACTTATCACATAGGGTTGTTGCAAGTGTTTTGTAAATCGCAAAGTCCTTTATAATTGTAAACTCTTACTATATAGTGTATCCCAAAATACTTAGTTCAGTTTTAAGCATTAAAGATTAAAACAGAAGCCTAAGCTTGAATCCTATATATGGAATATATTTAGGAAATGAGCAAGATATTCAGATAGCAGAAGGATAGAGTTCTCATTATAGCTTTATCACTAGTCTGTGAACAAATCATTTGATTTATGTATAACATGACCAGATTTGTCTATAGGATCTCTATCATCCTTTCAATATTCAAAACCCATTAGTATGACCTATGACATCTAAGGTTCAATTCAACTCTAACGTCATATGTTGTAAACAGTGCTGTAGTCAGTCTCAATGATGATAATAGGATCCAGATAACTATGCTAAGTCCAAAGAAGAAATATAATTGTAATATGTGAATTGGCTCCTTTTTATAACTGTTGTTTGATAAATTCAGTAGAAATCCTTTAACAGCAACAATACTGTCCCCATTAACACCACTTAGCCATTGTGAAAGGGCAAATCACTTTCTTATCATAAAGAAAATAATAAACCTCCATAATCTGAAACTCACTAACAACATGCCCTTGTATTCTTGCATGTGTTTTTCAGTCTCAAGGGAAATGGTAGATTTATTTTAAGTAGTTTTTGAATACCTAAATCTAAGGATCAATCCATCAAAAAGGAGAGCTATTTTCATGTAGAACAAAAATAGTATTAAAAGATGAAGTTAAAAACTAAAGGTACTATTCCATAAGTATCTATTATTATAATAGCTTCTTGACCTTCTCTTTTTCTAACAATGTGCTAATTAGAGATAGCGAAAAAAACAAAAAGATAAAATGAGTAAAAGCTGCATAAAATGTGATTTGTGTGAAGAGGTGGGAGGAAGAAAAGATAAGAAGTGACTGGAAGTTGAATTTCTACTTTAGACCTCCCAAAACACAGATGGGGCAGTTTATGTTCAAAATAGTGCTTGAAGAAGAATGTATTAGTTGTATTCCAAAATTATCTAGGCAAGCTAGTTTCATATAGAGAAAAAAATGAGAAAAGATAAGAGGGAAAGCAAGAATATCCGCTTTGGACAAAAGGCTCTTTCATGAATCCTGAGTGATTAAGCTCCCACATCAGTGAGTAGACTGGTAAACAAGCAGGCTGGCATCAAATCAAAACACAAAATCAACGTAAGTATGGAGAGCAAGGGAATTTTATAGTAACCTGAAGAGATTACTCTTTTTTGTGTGTTTCTGCTGGTGCCAAACAACAGCTCTTTACACAAGATAAGAAGGTGGTAACATTTGTTAGAGTAGAACAAAGGATGAAGGAATATCTATTCTCCAGATAAATAGAGAGAAAAAGCATCCCTTGAAAGATGTTCTTCAAGAGGAGAACAGAGAAGAAAAAGAGTATATAAGTAGCAGAGTGGAATCCGAAACTATCTTAGCAGGCCAGAAATAAGGAAGAGAAGGAAAAGGACTATTAAACGTTTGGATATATGTCCTATGTCATATGAGGTTCCTCCCACAGAGCAAAGTTTCTAAACCAGGCGATACAAGTGCCTAACCACATGAGACCTACAGGGGAGGATCTCATGCCCCTCCTCCCCCCAGGAAGCATGCATGCTAAGGTTCAACTGACCCATCCCCAACACACTTGTTTGCTGTGGCACAGTTAGAGCTAAGTTTTCCGGGTCTTAGATCTTCTTTCTCTGTTTCTTATTAGGCAACTCAGCAAATATCACCTTTTCAGTGGTCTTGACTCCCTCAGTGCTTTGCCTCACAGATGACTGGGCAGTCTCCTACTAGTGCTCTTTGTTAAAAGAATGCTATCTAACTTTGAGCACTGAGTAGCCCTGGTGCAGTTTTTGCATGTCTCAACCACTAGTCTTTCTCTGGAGCTAAGAACAGTGGGCTGGGGGAAAGGTAGTGGTGATGGCCACTATGCTATTGCCAATTAGAATCTATTTTCCTCCCATGGCTGCCACCCCGTGTGGCATTGTCATTCTTCAGGCATAGCGCCCTCCCATTTTTCCCTATACAATGAGCAGCTAAGGACACTGGATGTTGCAGATGAGGCTTCTGTTTGGGAATGGATTATACTGAGTGACATCCAAGACTATGGAAATGAACTGATATTCTCTGGTCTCTTGATTTAACTCCCATTTTATTTATCATTCACCAAAGCAACTTCCTCCAAACCACCATTGAGCTCATTTTTTCTTACTCATTTTTCAAAAAAAGATATTAGTGGTATTTTTGGTTTTTACATGCCCTTGATGTCCCCATATCCTTCCTTCCTTATCCTTCCTTCCAAAGAGCCATTCATTATATTTTTTAAAAAAGAAAAGGAAGAAAAATTCTGTAAAACTGTTAAAATATTTTTTAAAAAAATATGATATTATATCTAATGTTCCCCATAGGTGGACCCTAATATTTGAAAAGGAGTAAGAGGAAATAACTTCTCTATCTCTTCTTTGGCAGCACGTTACTTCTTTATAATTTCACAACATTCAGTTTTCATTTTTTATTGTTCTTCCCATTCAGTGTTATAGTATTTGTATATTTTGTTTTTTGTGGCTCCCTTTAGTTCACTTTGAATCAGTTATGTGTAAATCTTTCCAAGATTCTTTGTATTTATCATTTTTACCCCTTCTTATAGCACAGGGAAGTTAGGTGACTCAGTGAATAGAGTGCCAGGAAGACCTGAGTTCAAATGTGGTGGCCCAAACACTCATTAGCTGTGTGATCATCAGCAAGTCACTTAATCCTGGTTGCCTCAGTTTCCTCACCTATAAAATGAGCTGGAAAGGAAATGGCAAACTACTCTAGCATCTTTGCCAAGAAAACCCCAGAAGGGGTTATGAAGAGTTGGACACAATTGAACAACAACAGCACAGGGGTATTACATTTCACGTATGTATCACAATTTGTTTAGTCATTCCCCAGTCAATGGGCATCCACTTTTTTCCAGTTCTTTGCTCTCACAAAAAGTGCTGCTATAAATACTTTGGTGTACGTGAATCCTTTATTTTGGCAATGACCTCTGAGGGGAATACACCTATTGGCTATTTTATTTAAAATAGCCATAAACCTATTTTTAAGAACTATAACTTCTTTCTTTTTAAATTATTGTCTTAAGTTACATTTTCAGTAGTGAGATTAACCAGGTCTATGGTCAGGCTATACCCAAGATTTTTAAATTATTTTTTAAATGAACAAAAATATGCCTTTTCCTTCCCAACTCACCACCCCCACACTGAGAAATAAAGAAAAACAAAACCTGTTACAAACATGCATAATCAAGCAAGACAAATTTCCACATTATCCAAGCTCCCCACCCAAAATATGCGTGTATATATGTATATGTGTGTGTGTATTTGTATGTATGTATGCGCGTATACATGTATGTGTCTATGTAAATGTACTCTGAGCCCATCACTTCTCTATTAGGAGGTGGACAGACTATTTTACCATGAGTCCCTTATAATCTTGGTTGGTAAGTTCATTGATCAGAGTTCCTAAGTAGTTTGTCTTTAGATGAATTTACTATATGAATCCTTCCCCTAATTCTGTTTATCTTACTCTGAATCAGTTCGTAGTAATCTTTCCAGGTTTCTCTGAAACCATCCCCTTCATCATATCTTAGAACACAATAATATTCCATCACATTTATCTGTCTAAACTTATTCAGACATTCTCCAGTTGGGGGTGCACTCCCTCAGTTTCACATTCTTTGCCACCATAAATGAGCACTGTGTGTGTGTGTGTGTGTGTGTGTGTGTGTGTGTGTGTGTGTTTTAATGTTTCCCTTGACTCATGCATTTCCTCTTCAAAGTTTCTATTTAGCTCTGGTCTTTTCATCAGGAATCTTTGGAAGTCCTCAATTTTATTAAAAATAAATATCATTTTCCTTTTTCCCTAGCAGGATTATACTCAGGTTTTTTTTTTTTTGTGGGTAAGTCATTCTTGGTTTTAAGCCTATATCCTTTGCCTTCTAAAATATTATATTCCAAACTCTCTACTTCTTACTAGTGGTAGGTGCTAAATTATGTATCATCTTTACTGTGGCTCCTTGGTACTTAAATTCTTTTTTTTCTGGCTACTCCCAATATTTTTTTCTTTGTCCTGGAAGTTCTAGATTTTGACTAAAATGTTCCTGGGAGCATTTGTTTTGGAATTTTTAAAGATGGTAGTTAGTGGGTTCTTTCTATTTCAACTTTGCCCTCTGGTTCTAAGAGATCTGAGCAGGTTTTTTTTTTTTTATGGCTTCTTGAAATTCTATATATAGTCTCTCTTACGGTCATAGCTTTCAGGAAGACTAATGATTCTTAATTACTTCTCCTAGATGTTACTTGTTTTTGCAATGAGATATATTGTTGTTTTCATTTAAAAATATTTATTGTTATCTCCTGGAGTCATTATCTATTATTTAGTCCATTCTAATTTTCAGGGAGCTTTTTTTGTTTGTTTGTTTGAGTAAGGTTGTATGCTACCTGTGCCAAATTGCTAATTCCCTTACCAATTCTTTCTCCCCTAAATACCGTTTTTTATCATTGTCTCTAGAACTTTCATTTCATTTATAAAAATATTTTTTATTTTTAGATTTGAACTTCACCCAAGCTCTGTGTGTATGTGTGTGTACACATGTGTACATGTTTCCATGCAGGCATGTTTTGATGCTTTGTAGAATTTTGGAGTCATTCTCTTTTTCTGTGTTTGTTACTGAATATCCCAATTACAATAATGGCCTCTTTTATGGTGGGATTCTCTTTTTGTTTGCTCATTCTTTCAGTCTACTTTCTAATGGAAAAACTTATGTTAGATTCAAGTTCTTCACACTTACGGAGGGAATGTCTGGATCTTACTGCTGCTTTCTTGTTTTATCGAGTGTTGTGTTATTCCAAGATGTCAGGGACAACTCAGACTGGGAACCTACAAGCTTTCCATGCTCCTAAAGTAGTATGATCCAGGACAAAGTCTGATCTCTGCCTTTTTAGTCTGAGCTCAGCTAGTTGTTTATCAGGGTTTAGGTATGTGCAAAAATACCTGTGGTTTTGATCCCTTTGAAATTTCAGTGGAGTGTCTCAAATCAGCCACTATCAGCTAGCTAGAAAGTTTAATAGGTTCAGATTGAGTGAATTTTGGGATCTCCTGTGGTTTGGGATTCCTGTTCTGATTGTTCTGCTCCAAGATTTAAACTAGACTGAAAACTGGACCCAAGATCTCTCTCTCTCTCTCTCTCTCTCTCTGTTCCTGGGGTCATAGCCAAGCAGTTGGTATTTGCTTCTGAATTTTCTCCTTGCAAACATAGCTTAAGGCCCATGACTACTTCTCACCCTGGAACACCACCTCTAAGTTCAAGTGCCCTCCTACTCTATACTGGCTCTGTGACCCAGAACTGGCTAGTGAGCAACAGAGTTACTATCTGGCACCTCTTCCTTCACCTTGCACCAATGTAGTGTTCTCTATACTGAATTTTCACTTCTTGCTTTGGTGTAAAGCCTTTCTCTTTGTGCTGGTTTGTTTCATATGGCCTTTTCTTACTGGACTTCCCACGACCAGTGTCTGAAGACCTCTATCTCAACCTAGGTTGGAAAAAAAGACTCACCATAGTTTTAGTTTTTTTGTTTGTTTGTTTTTCCCGATCAGAACTCAGTCTAGTGCGTTTGGAGAAGTTCAGGGGAAGAAATCAGCTGAACTTGTTCTTGATTCTCCTAGGACTCTGCCATCTTGGCTTTGCCATCCATCCATAGTTAGTAACCCACCCCTCTTTTCTGAGTCTTTTTTCATTATCATTCCCTCTTATTTTTACTTCCTCTCCCTTTGTACCTTTGTATCTTCTCAATACTCCAGAACACTTTGCCCCTTCTCCCTAGCTTTCCCAACCACTCTCAACCCCTAACACTCACAAGTAATCAACAGGGATTTATCCATCCATGTAACCATTGAATTTTTCATGATGAAATAATTTTTATCTTCTGCCCCATATTTGAATTTCATGCATTAATGCTTCCTCACCTGCAGATTTTCTACCAGATGGAACACTTCTGCAGCCTTGTGTCTTTATGAATTACATTTATAATTTGTCCACAAAATTTATGGATGAAAGATTGATAATAAACTGAAATGTTGCTAATGTCTAGTAGATAAATCTGAGTGGGTTTTAAATCCAAAGCAAGCAGGACTATGATTTTAAATGCAAAGTCAACTCAAGTCAACAAGCATTTATTAAACATGTACTACATGCCATGCATCATGCTAAGTGCCAGGGATGCAAAGAAAGGCAAACACCCATGTACATGCCCACATACATATACACACATGATGCCAAACATTCAAATTTTAAAAATCACATGATAGAATTCAGAATGATGCTAAGCAAACAAAACATTTAGAGAACTGACTTAATTTCACACTTCTTATCAGGATGCCTTAATTTCACACTTCTTATCAGGATGCCTCAGTGTCCTGTGGATACACTTGTAGTTACTAAAATGAATTGAATGTAGTTTCTTTCAAATTTTCAAAAATTTATAGTTACATTTGTTCACTGGTTTTATTTGTTTTATATTTTTACATTTTATGGCGTATAAAGTATCTTTCTTAAGATCTTTGCCTAAAATCTATTTCTATTGGGGCCAACTGATTTAAATTTATAGATTATAAAATCATTTTAATGTATGGTTCATCAATACCAATCAGAAAGTGCCAATATAATTTTAAAAGCTTCATATGATCATAATTATGGAGAGCAGTATCAATGATATGCAATGTTATGGTTGGCACAGAAACTAGGGATGGGAGTGGGATGATTTGCATTCTAACTTTAAAAATGCAATTCAATTCAATAAAATTTTACATGCAGAAAATTGCGCCAGGTACTAGGGAGGTTACAAGGATCAATAAAGGAAAAGTTCAAAACAAAATGTGCTATCTTTGGCTGCATTAGGAGGCTTATGGTGTCCAGAACAGAGAGAGAGAGAGAGAGAGAGAGTCAGAGAGCCAGAGACAGAGACAAAGAAGGAGGGGAAGAGAAGTCCTCTTGTACTCTGTATGGGTTTGTGAGTAGGTGGGTGTGATCACACCACCTCTAACTTACTAGATGCCATGTTTTAGGAAAGATGTTGTCAACTCAGAATATACTTCTATGAAACTGCTTAGGTGGTGAGGGGTCTCAAGACAATCTTATACAAGGATTGGTTGAAGGCACCAGAGATATTTATTTTGAAAAGGGGAATATAAAAGGAGAGCATGATCCCTGTCCCCAAGTATTTGAAAGATCTTTTATCTGGAAGAAGTAATATACCTGTTTTGTTTGGCTCCATCCGACGGAGCTAGGAGCAGCGGGTGGAAGAAGCAGAGAGGCAGATTTCAGGTGCTATATAAAGGAAATGTCTTAAACTTTACAGATGTCTCAAAACGGTAAAGAATGCATGGCAGGTAACAAATTCTCCATCACTCAAGGATTTCAAGCAGAAACTAGATGACGACTTGTCAGATTGTGTAAGTGGAATTCTACTCAGATACAGCTTAGAGTAGATAATCGAAGATCCCTTCCAACTCTGAGATTTTTTTGATTCACTTGGGCCCAGTCCATGTCCTTAGGAAACTCATAATCTAAAAGGGAGTTCCACCACTTAAATCAACGTAATACAAAGCAGAACAGGGTAAGTGTATGTACAAGGTATAAACAAGCTGTTGTGTGAGTTCTAAGGAAGGAAGAGTACCAGAATAACCAGGCCCTATCATGAAAAATGAAAGAAAAATAAAAAGAAAGGAAAGTTGTTTGTTCTGGATTAATATGCATTCATTCTACTCCCTAAAGTAACCTTGGTTCATTTTGTTAAGAGAAGAAATCATGACACAGGCATTACATATATGATATATGTATGATATTTACAAGTACCACCCTTCCCCTAGTCATTTGATTTTCTTTACACCCAAAGGACAGAGTTATGAATGGCCCCTGAACACATGCAATGCAAAGAATTTCAAAGTTTTTGAAAGATCATTCAGATAATTCTGTGTTTGAAAGAGCACACCCCCTTTGAGAAAAATGGAAACTTTGTACATTAAAAACTGTGAAAGGAATCATAGTTCTAAACAGCCGTGTATAATGTTGTAATTGTAAACAGCATATCCATATTGCTCATCTTCTGGACTCCTAAGATTTTGTTTCTCCAGAGCAATTCTTCTCTGATTGTAACTTAAAAACAGTGGTATTTGAATGAAGAAAGAACAATAGGGAGAGTCTGAATTTGTTTTTTTTTTCTGATTCTGTAATATTTGAGGTAATTTCTCCCATCACTATATATGAAAAACTTCTTTGCAGTTTGTAGTCTTAGAGAGTCACCTGAGGAATTGAGAGTTTAAGTGACTTGCTCAGGGTCACACGGCCAGGATATGGCAGGTGTTCCTGGTATGAGATCAGCATTCTATCCATAAAGTAAGACTGCTTGTTGATCTACATTTTAATCCCTAAATAAATAAATGAAATGGTGATATTTTCAAAATCTGATTAGCAATGGCACAGATTACTTGAGGTGAAAGAGTCACATTCAAAAGGCAGGACAGAATTGTTCATCAGCACTTTGTAGGGCAGACCACAAACCTCGCAATGTACAAAAGCACCTAAGGACACCAGACAGTGAGCTTAATTCTTTTGTCTGTAGAAAGGAAACTCTGTGTGAGTTACACAAGGATAAAACACCTACTTCTTTCCATGTAGGAGACAAATCCCACTCTGTGTGCTCTGCTTTGTTCTGTCATGTGTCCTGGGGTAGAGAGTTGACTCTGCATGTCTCCCTGCATGAAGCGATTACCTCTGTATCCCTCCTATGCCATTTCTCTCTGCCACTCACAGAGAAAGACATAACAAAACGTACAGTTTGTTTTGTATTTTTTTCCTTTTTCAGGCCTATGAGGCACAAGTGAAGTGGTTGATTAGAAAATATTGTTTCATGGTGTTTTAACAGAATTGCAAAAATAGGAGATGAAAAATCTCTCCTTGTTCCTCTTGTTTCCACTGAATACCTCCTCATCAGACTTCTATCTAGTTGAGTGCATTTCATAATACAGGACTTTTATCATTGTCCTTGGAGTTGCTCACAATAAAAAAATCCCTAGTTTTTACCAGAATATTATTTCCCCTTTATTGCCTTATACAAACACTAAACTCTTTCTCTTCCAACATTCACATTATTACCCTTTCTAAGCAAGCATCTCAAAAGTACGCATGGCAGTTATGTGCACCATTAGAGTATCTTTCACCTAAGAACCTCAGTGCATTTATAAACACTGGGAAAATCTTATCTCTTAATTATAAAGAGCTGCTTTTTTCTCCAGCCTTCACTCTTTACTCCAAGTAAGGTCCCTATTTGCTCACCTTCAGTCCCCAGGCCTTTGACAATTAAGATTGGTTCTTATCCCAAGAGAAAGCAACCACTAAACATTTATTAAGTGCCTACTACATCACTGTTACATACTGGGGAACCAAATACATATGTTAAAATAGTTCCTGACCTCATGATGTTTTTGGATGGTGTCTGTGTATTAAAGGCAGCTAAGTGATGCATGAATAGAGCATTGTGCCTAGAGTCAGAAAATCCTGAGTTCAAATCCAGAATTTCCCTTTCTACCTCTGTGGTCTTGGACAAGTCATTTAATCTGTTTCAATCAATAAACATTTATTAAGTACTTACCCTATGCCAGACACTGTGATAAGTGTTATTTACCTCAATTTCCCCAACTGTAAAATGGGGAAAATAAGAGCAGCTACCTCCCAGGGTTGTTGTGAGTTAGAAATGAAATAATATTTATAAAGTGCTTAGCCTAGAGCTTGGCACATAGCAGGTACTACAGAAATTCTAGCTATTATTGTTTGGTATAGGACTATGCAAAATCAATATAAGATTAGGGAAGTGTCAGCTGAGGAAGATCAGAAAAGTTTTCAGGTAGAATCTGAGCCAAGCTTTTTTTTCTTTTTGTTGGGGGGGGTGGAGAAGGAGGGTGGGAAAGAGATCCTGAAACAGGTCCTCACAGCAACAAGGCAATCTGTTTATTCCTCCCTAACTGATTACCTCTAAATCATCACAAAAGCTATTCCAAACCTCTCCTCAAGCCTTACACACTGCTCCTTAGTTGCAGACTCTCAGTTGCAAATCTGATCTCTTAGATGCCAACTTTATGTTTTATTTCACTGAGAAAATTAAGTAGTCATTCAATGGGAGCCATTTTCCCCTTCCCTTCATCTCAAAAGTTTTTTGACGTTTCTCACTCTTTTTTCCTTTTCCTCAGTCTCTGGTAACAAAGTACTCTTTGGCCTTGGCCTAGGACATTGCCTTTGAACCCATTCCCCTCTCATTTTCTCTGAAAGATAATAACAGTAGTCATCCTTCTTCTCTCTAAAACATTCGACCTTTCTCTTTCTATTGGTCCTTCACTCATGTCCTAAATAACAAAATAAAACAAAACACAAAAACCTTCACTAGCTCCTTAAGCTAGGACTCCCCTTCTCAGCCAAATTCCTAGAAATAAAAAAAATGTCTATATCAGTTGTCTCCACTTTCTCTCCCCTTACTCCTCAAATTTTGGCAATCATGTTTCTGATTACAAAACTCACCTGAAACTTTGCTCTCCTAAGTCGGGATGATCTCTTAATGGCCAAATCTGTTGGTCTTTTCTCAGTCCATTTGCTTCTTGCATACTGACTGAATTTGAAACTATTGGCCATTGGGATTTTCCTGGAAACTCTCCTTTCTGGGTTTTAGTGACTCTACTTTGTCTTGGTTCCCTTCCTACTTGTCTGATTGCATATAAACTGTGGGTATTACTTAAGACTTTGTCCTAGGCATTCATCTCTTCTCTCTCTCCATTTGAGTCTGTCTCTGTGTCTCTCCTTCTCTCCCTTCTCTCTCTCATTCCATCTCTCTCTCTGTCTCTGTCTCTCTGACTCTCTTAATCTCTCTCTCTCTCTTCCCTCTCTCTTCCCCTCTCTTACTCCTTGCTCTCTCCTTCTCTCTCTCTCTCTCCTTCTCTTTCTCTCTCTCTCTCTCTCTCTCTCTCTCTCTCTCTCTCTCTCTCTTCTCTCTCTCTCTCTCTCTCTCTCTCTTCTCTCTCTCTCTCTCTCTCTCTCTCTCTCTCTCTCTCTCTCTCTCCCCCCCTCCCCTGAGCTTCACTCTCACATATTTGTTTTTCTTGTTCAGTTATTTCAGTTGTGTCTGACTCTTCATGACCCCATTTGGGATTTTCTTGGGAAAGTGGTTTGCCATTTCCTTCTCCAACTCATTTTACAGATGAGGAACTGAGGCAAACAGGGTTAAGTGACTTCCCCAGGGTCACTCAGCTAGTGTTTGAGGCTGGATTTGAACTCAGAAAGAGGACCCTTCCTGATTCCAAGCCCAGTGTTCCATCCACTGAGCCACCTAGTTCTCCTACATAACCAAATGTCATTTTTTATATTTTATACTAGGTATGCTTAATTGAAGGCATCTTGAACTCAACATGTTCAACACTGACGCCATTCTTTCCCTCCAAATCCTCCCCTCTTCCCAACTTCTCTATTTTGGTCTAAGGCACCACCATTCTTCCAGTCTCCCAAATTTGAATCATGAGCATTATCCTTGACTCCTTATTCTCCCTTACCACACATATCAAAAAAGTTGCCAAATCATGTTGTTCCTACCTTCATAGCATCACTCACCTCAATCTCCTTCTTTCTAATCACACAGTCAGCACTTTAATTCAGGCCAACATCACTTTTCATCTAGATCATTGAAATGTACTCATAATTGGTCACCATTCCTCACTCCCATATGCCCTTCATATTACTTCCAAAGTGATTTTCTGTAAGTACTGATCTGAACATGGGATGGTACTTCTCCATCAATTTCAAACAATTTTCAATCAATTGGCTTCCTAATGCCTCTAGAATAAAATACATGCTTCTTAGCCAGATTCCCAAGCTTTTTCCATGATAGCCCCAGGCTCTTTGAATATTGCTCCTTTTCTTGCACTCTACAGTATAGGCAGCCTCAACTTTCTCTCTGTTCTTCATAAATAATACTCCATCTCTCATCTCTATACATTGGTACTGGTCTGGGTTTTTTTTTGTTCTTATGCTCAATCTGGAATACCATTCCTCATTCCTGCAGTATACTTCCTTCTTACCTCAGCCTAATAAAATCCTTCTTTTCCTTCTAGACACTATTCATATAGCACGTCTACATGAAGTCTTTCCTGATCCCCCAAATGCTAGTGCCCTTACTTCCCTAACTACCTGAATTTAACTTATTTATTTATATGTATTCATTCTCTTTATATTTCTACTTCATAAGCATATATATCTCCCCCATTAAAATGTAAGTTCTTTAAGAGCAGGAATTTTTCTAGTGGGTGTGGTGTATGTGTGTGTATATGTATGTGCGTGCATGTGCTCGCACTTTGTACCTACCACAGTGCCTATAATATGCGAGGCATTGACTGCTTGTTGATTCATTGAACAATTCAGGACATGAGACATATCCAGTGCAAAGCCACAGAGGTGAGAGATGGAGTCTCATATATGAGGAATAGCGAAGCAGGCAATTTAACTGCATAACTGATCATGGAAAGCAATATAAGAAGCTTAGAAAGGTAAGTTCCGAACTGCCAAATTTCCAAAATGTCAAACAGAAGAGTTTATGCTTGATCCTGGAGGTAATAAGGAATTACTGTAGTTTATTGGATAGGGGGTTATGTGTTCAGATTGGAATTTTAGGAAAGCAAACTTGGTGGCTTTATGAAGGACTGATTAGAGAGGTAAGAGAATTTAGGCAAGGGACCCACTTAGGAGGCTGGGGGTCAGCTTCATCAAAGGCATAGTGATGGGAGTTGGAAAGGTGTGTGAGAAATAGAAAGAAGGCCAGTTTGACTTGGTCATTGAGTGTATAAAGGGAAGGATAAACTTTTTTATTTTTAGTACCTACTATGTGCCAGGCACTATTATAAGTATTTTACAAATATTTTATTATTTGATCCTCTCCACAACTTAGGGAGGTAGGTGCTATTATGATCCCCATTTCTCAGTTGAGGAAATTGAGGCGCACAGAGGTTAAATGACTTGTCCAGAGTCACTCGGCTAGTTAGCTAGTAAATGGGAAGGATATATAACAAGCATGTGAATGTTGATTGGATCCAGGTTGTGAGTGGGCTATAAATGCTATTGAGAGGAGTTAGCATTTAAGCCTAGACACTATCAGGAGATGAACATAACATATTAAAATCACACAAAAACTCCTGTGCGTGTGTGTGTGTGTGTGTGTGTGTGTGTGTATGTGTGCTGAGACATAAAATTGACTCATCAAGGTAATTTCTATGATGATTTTTCTGTACCTTGAATCCTTTCCTAGATTCCTGAGCAAATTTTACCCATCCTAATTCCCATTGTTAGGGAAAAGCCCCTTTTCTAGAGATAAGGTTTGCAATTAAGTGTACTGTTACTAATTCTGCCCTGTAGGACCAATTAAACATATCTATTACCTCTTGAAATGCTGAAAAATAAAAATAGTCCTTAAAATAAAGACAGTTATCATGTTCCTACTAAGTCCAGTATAATCATTTAATTCAACTCATCTGATAGTTATTCAGTGCCTATAGTATTGGAGCATGGTTTCTAGTCTCATTAATATCTGATTCCATTATTCTCCTTTAGAAGTCAGATAACCTAGAATGATCTCCCTATCATTTTGTGCCTAGAACCAAGTACAAATAGGTGAACATCTATCAAGCTCTAAATACTATACCACAATTTGTGTAACCTAATCTCACTTTCACTTTTATTGGGTCATGGTTGGCTCATATTGAGATGGTAATAAAAAACAAACAAATAATCACTGAAGTATTTTAGTGAACATGAATTTTTATGTATCCATATATCCCTTGTCTAGTATTAATGCAACTATTTTTAAACCAAGTGTCTATTTATTCCTACTACATGTAGACTTATTTGAGTCTTTATTCTACTCCAGTAAGATCTCTTTGGATCCTATCTCAGTCAACCAATCATGATTAGTATCACTCTTTGCTTTGAGTCATCTCCAATTTTATTAATAATGACATCTATGGCTTCACCAAAGTCATGGATTAAAAAGAAAAACAGAGCTAGGTTGAGAAAGCACCCACGGGATACTCAAATAATAATCTCTCCCCTGGTAGAGATGAATTAATTTGTCTTTAGTTTTTGCATACATTAATTCAACCAGTTCTGAAAACATTGAAATGAGCTGTCATCCAAAGATCTCTCCATTTTTCCAAAAGGGAATTGAAATTCTGCCAAATTCCCTTTAGAAATGTGGTTGTCTTGTATTAATAGGATTACTTTTTGATCTTAGACAAAAAAATGGAAATTATTTTGTTCTAACATGCCCCATGATGGCTCTGATTTATCACTATTTCTCCCTTTTAACTATTCGTAAATTGTACCTTTGGTAATACATTTTGGATTTTTGCCAGGAATTGCAATTAAGTCCATCAGTCCAAAAATGAACTGATTTTTGAAAATCAGTTATTTTTGTGGATATTTGTCATTCTCTATTTCACTTCCCCCATTGACCAGGAGTTTCCAAAAATCACCCACAGTGACTTCGGAATCACATATGTCAGGTTTTTTTTTTTTTCCATGACCTAGAATGTGGTTCAACTGGTACCAGTTTTTACAACTTAATATCTATATTACTTTGGGCAACTCAAAACCTCTTTTAGCCCATTGCTTTTTTGGTAAAAGAAAGATAATAATAACTTCTTCATATTAAGATATTTCATTTACTTTGATGAATGTTTCATATTTATTCAAATAATTGTATATTTGTGCATTTTATTCAAGAAATGTCCCTGAGCATTTGTGCATAGATATCTGAGGCTTGAGTCCTCTATGGCCCACCATCCTCTATGAAATCAATCCCTTTGTTACATGTTCCCTCAACAGATTTTTTCTTATGCCATACCTGACCCTCTGTTCTATCTGCCTCGATAATTAAATGTGGGCAATTCTCTCAATCTCCATCAGTTTTCAATTTAAACCCAATTGAATCTGACCCTTGAATTTCTAGACAAATATACTTTACTAGCCTTTGTTAGATATGCTTCACCGCAGCTTAAAGTCACAAATCCTATATCTTAAGTCTCAATACAGAAATACTCGGCTCTTCTCAAACAATTTCTTAATCTACTGTTCACTTCCAAAATCAATCTTTCCCCCCATATTCCCTACCATCCAGTGGCAGCAAAAAGAAGTTCAACATCTGTGCCCATATGTTCGGTTTACTGTCCAGAATTTCAGAATCCCTTCCCAGTGGTATCATTTGTCCCTACACAAATTGTCAGAAGTGGTCAACGATAATAAAATTGAACAAGCTTGAGGAGGCTTATCCCAGATAGATAAATAGATAGATAGATAAATGAATAGACAGATAGATAGATATAGATATAGACACAGATACAGATACAGATACATAAAGAGATATAGATAGATAGATAGCTAGATAGATAGATAGATAGATAGATAGATGATAGATAGATGTATGTGTGTGTGTGTGTGTGTGTGTGTGTGTGTGTGAATGGAAATGTCTCTCATTTATTCATATTACTTGTTTGGTTTCCCTGGTATCTCTCATTAAGGAACTACTAGCCTCCATGATTTGCTTCTTCTCCCTCCTGTAATTATTTGTGGTTTCTGACTCCTGAATCCAGGCCTAAGTGCTCATCCACTATTCCACCTAGCTGCTATCTTCTAATCTCCTGAAATAGGATATTTCATTCTGCTTCCTCCCTTTTTTTCTTTTTTTTTCTTTCTTCAATGAACATTTTCTATTCTTCAAGGATCACTTTCTTTTCCCTCCATCAACCTGGAAAAAATAAAGAAATCTGTACTCCAGCCGTTTTACGTTGTCTACCAGAAAGACTAACCTATCACATGTCACACATCACATTTACATAACACCAGCAGCAACTCAAAGAGAGTAAATTCTTGGAAGGCTACTTTTATATTTCCCTTGCTCAAACAGAGGTACTAGGTTCTCCTGTCATCAGCTCCCAACAAAATGCTGTGGCCATGACTTGGTTCTGTTGCTATGGACTAGAGGAAAAAAAGACAGGGTTTATTAATAGCAAACTTTCCAGCTAACTTATGGTGCTTCCTGCCTTATATGCTACAAGCAGATTCCTGCCAACATGCAAATGTAAGCAATAGCTTCCCCAGTTGTTCTTCTCCAGAACTTGTGTAAAAATTACATTTGCAGACACTTTTTTAACTCATACATTCTCCTTTCCCCTCACTTCCAATTAGACACCAGATACTGACATCTATTACCTTTTGACTATTCCATCAGTTTCTCTTTATGAATGAAAACTCATCAGCCTCATCTCTAACATTACCCTAATTCTTCAAATCCTTGACTTTTAATTTCATTCACAACCTTGTAAAACCCATAGGGAAAAGAATAAACTCATGTTTTTTAAAGTGTAAGCCTCTCTTAGATATAGCCTATGTTATATAATTGCCCTATTCATTATAAAAGAGGCATTAACTCTTAATTAGTAATTTTTTTTCTGTCCAGTGTGTCCTAAGGATCATTCAAGACAACCAATTTGAACAGCTATGTATATCTTTTCTTTCTTTTCCATTATTATCATCTCTTCCACTCCAAAACTATCATCCTTTTCAAAATTTAAGTTATTTTTTGTTTTATTTATTTATTTTTTTTAGTGAGGCAATTGGGGTTAAGCTACTTGCCCAGAGTCACACAGCTAGGAAGTATTATGTGTCTGAGGCCTGATTTGAACTCAGGTCCTCCTGACTCCAGGGTCAGTGCTCTATCCACTGCACCACCTAGCTTCCCCAGTTTTGTTTTTCTTTAAAGTGGTTAAAATAATATTCGCTTAAAAGTGACATAACTCAGTAAATAAATTTCCTAAAATTGAGTTATTTATTCCCTTTTGTTAGATGGGATGATGAATTCATTCACTCTCCAGTTTATCTATGTATTTTCAGTGGAATAACTTTCACTCAATGTTCAGGCTGATAGAGAAGAGGAGACACAGAAAACATTGCACCTCTGATCACGATTGTTGATGAGGCCCAATATGAAGCAGAGGGCCACCCATTACAACAAATAAATAAAATCAACAAATTGCATACAGAATTGAAAGGAAAGTTAGAGATCATTTAGTCTAGACTCCTCATTTTGTAGAAATTGAGCTCCAGAAACATGGAAGTCACATAATGACAGAGCTGCATTGGAATCCAGCATGAGTGATTCCCACTGTTGTTCTGTAATGCCCCTTCTTGATGTCTTATATCAGATCTGAACAATGTGGGAACCTTTTTGCTTGAATCTTTCTTCAAATTGTTCCCTTCATCATGCTCGTCAATTGAAGCTTCTGCAACTTTTCTATTTGGTTGACATAATCTATATACCTTAAATAAAATGTGGAATTCCAGGTGAAGAGTTACCATACTGAAATGGTATGATCTCTTTCCTGATGTATGACAGATTTGTGCCTATGCTACCATAGGATTTGACTAGAATCCAATTGATGATAACCTACAGTCTCTAGGTTACTTTTGATCTTAGCTCTTATACCTTTGAAATTGTCATTAAACATGCAAATTTATGCAGTTAAGATTTGAATCATATTTTGTCATCTTGAAATGAGGGGGGGAGGGTACAGATTTCCTTGAAATTATTCACATGAACTGAGGACAAGCCTCAAAAGCAGTGATGCAAATAGAGACCCAGATGCTAACTGGCAAGAAAAAAAAATGAGTTGTTAGGGGTTTTGTCACGTATAGGGAGAAAATAAAAGATCAATCTTTCTTGAGGCTACATACTCAGAAGCATTTTAGCTCACTGCATGCATTAATTTTACTGTGAAAATGAATTGCTTTTTTTGTTATTTTTAAAGAATAAAAATCAAAGCCCTACTTCCAAATGGAAGGAATTAGACCTGGTGTGCCTGTTGGAAAAAAATGAATTGAGTTCTAAGACTTAATCAAAGAAAATGGAAGAATAAAGGCTAGGACTAATCCCTGTGAGCTAATGACTCACAGAAGTTATCAGGATGTGAGTCGTGCATTGGAAAACTGCTATTTTTAGCTGGGAATCTCCCTTTGTAGATTGGCAGCCTCTATATAGTTTGGTACCCTTTGTACACAATTGCTGCGTTGTGGAGTGTGGGTAGACTTTAACTGAATACGCTTTTAGCCTAGGATTTTCTTTTCTCCATCTGAGAAGCTACTTGAAATCTTTTATTTGTTTTCTTTCTTCAATACAAAGATTCTTATTACACTGAATTTTCAGGCTTTGATTTGGGTCCTTTTCCTCAAGTTTTTTTTACGTATAATGATAAACACTACAACAACAAATACATCTACAGTATTTATGGTTAGAACATTATTTCACATGCTGAGGGCTTCCAAAAACAACAAAAAGAGACACTTGGCAGTGTCCCAACTCCTTCTTCCATGCACCCAGCCTGTTCAGTATAACCTGTACTACTCTCTAGAGAGTGGACACCCCAGCCTAGATATGGAGACAAGCTGAAGAGTCCTGCCTCATATTTAATCATTAAAACATCCCTGTGGAAAAGGTTCTACAAGCGACTGATTTGCCAAGGTCAGACAATTAGTACATGGCAGAGCCTGAACTCAATCCCAGAGGACTGTGGTGAGGAAGAAAAGAAAGATTTATGGATTTTGAATCTAAGATTGAACCCGAGTTCTGTCACTTACTTATGTGAGCATTAGAAAGCCACTTAGGCATTTGGGCCACATCTGAACATTTATAAAATGAAACAGGAGGTAGGGATGTATTAAATTGACTGTAATGTCCCTTCCATCCCTAAATCATTGTTCCTGTGTATATTTTGATTCTGTCTAGCCTTCTCTCTATTCCACAAATCTCTAGGTCAGCTTCTACAGGCAAACAGAAAAATGAAAATGTCTCTAACCAAAACAGAACAACCTCAAGAGAATGTGATCATGTTAATTAAGCTCCTTTCAATGAGCAAACATCCGAGGAAGCCAAACAACAACGTGGAGTGAAGTAATTCAATAGTTTAAAGTAATTGAAGAAAAAAGAGAAACCACAAGACTCAAGGGAAAAATCAGTAAATAATGCATCTTGAAGACAAATTTATAATAATAGGAAATGCCACACTGCTACCTCTCATAACTACCCCCTACTGATTTAAAACTATTCTTCACAGAATTTTAAAGACTATTTCTTATGATTTGTGGATTTAAAAAAAATCCCTGATTTCAATTATTTAAACTTAAGTGATTTAAATCATACCATTTCTTGAAATTTAATAATATATTTAAGTTGTTAGTCCTTTTAATCCCAAGATATCAAAGTGTTTTATAAATAGATTGAATTGATTGCAAAGTAAATTGACCACTGATTAGACATCTAATCACAATTTATAGTCATCGTAGAGTTGTCTCTTCTACAGCACCAACCAGAGGTTTAAATAATTATTGTACATCATAATGTGATCAGTCCTGCTCTTGCTTATTGCTGAACAAGTTACTTTTATCATGTTTATTGGAGTAACACTTTCTATCCAGCAGTCAGGTATACTGAACCCTAACCCTTCTAGAACATCTGAAAACGCAACAAAATAGTTTAGAGTAAGCAACAACAACAAAATAAGTCTAACAGAATTAACTGTCATGAAGCCTATAGACTTTATCCTCTCAGGCACAGGGCACATTATATTTCAGCTGACATACAATATATGATGATCTTGTTTCTCTTAGAATCAGTATTTTGCAAGCAGAGCATACAACCAGGGAGTTGTACTTTGGATGGCTGGGAAGAGCAAATTCACTGACAACAGCCATAAACAGGGAAGATGAAGAGAGAGAAGATAGCAGAACTACAAATGAGAACAATATTGCAGGCTGAGAAAATGCAAGGAAAGAGCAGATTGGACCCTCTGGCTGTTTGCTGAATGCCTATTATGTGCAAGTAGTATACTTGGAACTGTATTACAGCTGAGTATCCAACTAACAAAAACATCTAGGTGACACAGTGGATAGAGCACTGGACTAGGAATCAGGAAGACCCGAGTTCAGATCTCATGGTGTCCGTAGTCCTTGATTGTGAACCAAAGGGTTAGGGTTGGAAGAAGTCCTGGGATATCTCATCCTCTAATTTTACAGTTGAATATTATGAAGTTTATAGATCAATTAAGTCACACGCTCCTGGGGATCCAAGCAAACAGCAGAAGATCTGAGAGGTGACCACAGATCCTCTGGGTCAATGCGAGCCCCTTGAACACAAAGGCAGTTGGGGGTAGGGTACAGTTAATAAAGAATTGGGCAGAGTCAGTTAGGCATGCAAGGCACACCCCTAACTCTTTTATCTCTCACTTTCTGGGTCAACTCTACTGCTCCTAACTTCTCTGATCATTGGATCCTCGTTCAGCACATAGCTCCTAAATTGTCTTATTTCCAGGGTACCAGATCCAGCCTGTGTCAAGACATTGGCAGACAGTCCCCCTTTATGCGCAAGGTTATGTGCAAGGGAGAGAAAGAGCTGTATTGGCTCCTAAGAATATATCTATACCTACAGGATTATCAGCAGCAGCTTCCTCGGAGAGTTCTTCCCATTGTGTCATAATCCCTTGGGATCCAGGCTGCTCTAAGCTTATTTTTGACCTGTCGACCTGAGACATTGGGCACATCATACTACTGCTACCAGACCCTGCCTTCCCCATTATGTGTGCACTTAGTTACCAACGTCCCTTTCTACCCCAGAGATGCCTCTATAGGTGAAGAAGAGATGAGAAATTTGGGGTCCTGGGATTTGGGAGTGTTTTAGCATCTGAGAAGTATCTCCTACTCTGAGGGAAGAGGTTAGGAGGCAAGGTAGAGCATGAGCATATGAGCAATGTATTGGCGTCAACAAGTTCTGGTTGGGGTCTCCACCAGTAGCTCTTTGCGGCTCTGTGCTGAACTCTCTTCCTCTCCTCCTAGCCCTCCTTCCACTACTGCTTCTCATGGCAGCACAGATCCAAGAGATCCTTTCTCTCTTCACATCATGATAACCTGTACTGGTGACCCTCACTTTTTTAGTCATACCACCGCTAGAGGGTCTAACTCCATCCAGCTGCCCAAGGAAGAGTAAAACAGTCGGGAACCAGAAACAACATTCACAAGGGGCTCTTTCAATGAGGCTTAGTCATTCATTTGCAATGCAATTTATACTATACAGAGGAAACTTGGTGAGCATTAAAACTCAGTGGATTTTATATTAATCCTTACCCCCTCATCCCCTCCCAGTTCCCATTCTCACACCTAGAGGCACTCCTAGAGCCCTAGTTCCAAAAGAATCTCACCCCACTCACATCCATCCCCACCATGGAAGCCAGTGCTAGTGGCTTAGATCTATTTACACTGCCCAGGAGGTTGGAGGCAGAGGAAAGAAATGTCTCTGTGCTCACTCGGAAGCAGCAGATGGTTTCCTAAAATCCAAGTTGGAATTTTAAAAATATTTTAATACTTTGATAGACCTATGGCCTCACCAATATGGGCACTTTCCTTCTGATGCAGATCACAACACTTTTGTATCTTCTCACCCTGTGTGTCTCATGTTAATGTCCTTCTATAAACCCTTCACTCAATGGGCTATAACCTTCCTTTGAGGCTTTTAATATTTTTAAGGCTAACTACTTAACACTTGGATCATCCATCTCTTACTGTTTTCTGGTTATACATGTCATAAAACAGTAGAGTCTGTCAAGATATTAGGAGACACCATTTTCCAGAGCAAAGGCCAGTGAGTAGGCTGTGCCTTGAGCTTGGCATAACAACAATCCTTTGTGCTCACCCTCTGGCAAGTGCTGTCATGGGATTTATGATTTTAGATAATACGTCTAATGATCTAGATTTGTTGAAGTTTCCTTATTTCTAAGGATATCCTGGCCTGAGAGCTGGAGCTATCATCAACATTCTGAAGTAGAAAGTGATCAAACAGATCTCCTGACACTCTGAACAATCCCTGTGCTTGTAACTGCTAAATGAACTGAACCGGGTGCTGCACTCCTATTCCTGACACACTGATTCTGCTTCTGTACCCTGCTGAATGATCACAAGACTCAATGAACCTTAAGACTTGAGACAATCACAAGACTCAACAATTCTAATAACTTAGAAACTGTTCTCAAAAAATGTCAACCATGGGGACCGTTTACTTAAGACCTCAGAATGACTGTGTTGAGTCCCACTTTTTTGTGGTTTTCATTCTTAAAAACCTTACCCCTGCCATAAGTCTTCCTTCTCAAGACGACTTCCACCTGCAAGCATTTTCCTCACTTTGAAATTAAACTTCTGCTTGATTCCTGACTCTTTTGTCTCTGCCTGCTTTGTTGAGCTCTGGCTAACCACAGGTTAGAGACTGGTTATACAAGTGGGGATCAAATCTGGCCTCAGACACATAATGCTCATTAGCTGTGACTCTGGGTAAGTCACTTAACCCCAACTGCCTCACAAAAAAAAAAAACAAAACAAGGACCACTAAACAGGACATAAGGGTCCCTCCAGCCCTATTTTGATCTAGAAGAAGACATATTAACATTATCTGTGTCCTATTATATTTTTATTTATATTATCAAATGTTTCCCAATCATATTTTAATCTTCTTTGGGCAGCACTTGGGAGTGTTCCCTCAGTGCTGCCTGTTTGACACCTCTGTCACAAAAGATTCATTTGACAATACTTGTGGTGATCACTTCATCATTGGTAATAAGATACGGTCTCCTTACACTCACTATGCATCTTTTCATTGTCCTCTGGATCAGTTGCTATTATGATTCTTCTGAGATTATAGTATACTGAAAAGAGGCCTGGATTTGGAGTATGAGGATAGCAGCTTATCTTCAGGCTCTGCTATATCACCACTCTGGACTTCAATCTCTTCATCTATAGAATGAAGAGTTTTGCCAAGAGATCCTCTAGAATTCCTTCTAATTCTAGATCTCTGGTCCTATGAGATCATGGAGTTTCAAGATTCAAAACCACAAGTCAGAAGACTTCTGTTTAAAGCCCTGTCATTTATTAGCTATGTGAATTTGGGCAAAGCACTCAAAGGCAAAAGCTATATATAATTATTTTTTCTATTCCTTACATTGCTTAGCAAAATGGCTTAACATAGTTAGCATTCAATATATGTTTATTGAATCGATAAATGAGTCTGTCTGTGAACCGCGCCCCCAAAAATTCACAACCACATAGCTTCACCTGAAGAATGTTAAAGAACGAATATTCAACGACACCACCAATGTTCTCTGATGCTAAAGTCCACATGAATACTATTATCTTTAAATTGTTAGGTTCTCTAGTTTAGATGCAGTATAAGCTAATCAGCTCATAAGATTTTATAGGTCTGGATTAAGAAACTTATGACTAAGTATAAGATTGTTTCTGAAAGTGCTTAATTACAAACAGAACTTTTATATGTGAACTTTTAAAGCTCCATATATTCAGTTTGTGGTTTTCTTCACAGTTTTTGAAACCAGGTAAGTATATGATACATTTCTAAAAAATTAACCTGGAAAAAAAGTAAATTTCTTTTATCTAATAAATCTGCATATTGAGAATCTCATTCACTAATGATTCCAGAGAATTAGCAGGGTCTCAGCAGTGATACTTATCTTGCAGGTTCACATAAGATAGAAAGAAAAATCTAAAATCATGGGTTGTGGTTTGCTGTTATTGTTGCTGTTATTATTAAAATAATCATAACCTGGGACTTTAATTATGATTATCTTTTGTGAGGCTCCCTGACCCATACCACCTCCCCCCAAAAGAAAATGTCCATAGCATAGTGGCCAACACAAACACATAGTGCTTATCGATGGCAAATGGTGAGATGGAAACAACAGCTCTGAGGACCACTGGGCTTGGGCAATATCCTTCTTAGATACAATCATTCTCCACAGCTCCATTTCTGCTCGAAGGCAGGCAGTCCAAATGGTGTATATTTGAATAAAAGCACGTTTACTACACATAACAGCGCTAATCAACATTCAGGCTTGAGTGACCCCCTTATTGAGTACAGTCACTCCAGGTACCCATTCCTGCTACACAGGTGAAGCACCAGTATTGCACCATTATTGGCTAACATCCTTATAATGTGGCAGCTAAGTGGTGAAATGGATAGTGTTGGACTAGGAGTCAGTAAGGTCTGAATTCAAATCCTGACTTAGGTACTTCCTAAGTGACCCTGAGCAATTTATTCAATCTCTCATCATCAGTTTCCTAATCTGTAAAATGGGGATAATAATAGCAGCTACCTCAGGGTGCTTTTTGAGGTTTTTGTGAGGATCAAATAAAATAACCTAATCAAAGTCTTCTACAAATATTAAAGTGATATGTAAATATTATTATTATTATTATTATTATTACTGTATTTACCATCTTAGATCATTCCAGAACAAGCAGGTTTGTGTGCCAAAAGATTTCCAGGCAACTTTGATGATCAGACCATACCATCTAAATCAGATTTTTTTTTGCAAGTGCTCAGATTCCGCTGATACAGGAAATTTCTTCTACTAAAGCAGACTAGCAAAATCATTGAAACTTACATTCTTAGAGAATTGGCTGGACACTGAAAGGACTAGCCTTGGCATTATATAGACAGAACATGTCAGAGTAGGGATCTGAACCCCAGTCTTCCTGGCTTCTTATCCATTATACCATCTTATCTCTCCTAAATTAATTTTTTAAAAAATTTTCCTTCAAATGTGAAAAATAATATCTAATCTCATGGATGAACTTCCTTTTCGTGTCTAAGGATGTACCCAAAATTTGACCTTGCATTGCATATGTATTTGTCCAAACATGGGTGACCAAGCATTCTCTCTTCCTCCTCTTCATTCAATACAACATCCAATTTCCTGCAAAGAGCTGAGCTGAGTGAGTCCCAGAGATTTGTGAGGATTGCAAGGAGTGAGGTACTCTGCATATAGACATACAGTTAGAGCACTGTCTCAATTCCAAGGAAATAAAGCTCTTAATACTTGGCAATTGTCCTATAGCATTTCTTAAAATGAGTTTATGGATATGAAAGGATATGAACAGGATACAGGTGTCCTTCACCTCCCAAGCTTTCAAAGAAGCTTTCATCCTTTTAACAAAAGGAATAAATGTTGACTGGATATGAAATTGAGAGTGCCTACATTTTCACTTCTGTCCAATTACAAACCAAAATCCAAAGAAGATTAATTCTCACTTACTAGCCATGTACCCTTGGGCAAGCCAATTCACTGGTAGCAATCTCAGTTTGTTAGTATAGGGAAATCCCAGTGAGGAAATTTCCTCTACCAATTCATATCAGCATCTGTTCTGTATCTTATTTTCTAAGGTAGTTGCTTAGCGGCAAATGAAAGGTTAAATTGCTTTATATTAAAACAAATTAATTTCTAAAACTTAACTTTTGTCATCCTAAAATCAGCTCATTCTATTCTATTATTCATGAATTTTTTTTAACCAATGGTGAAAAATAAGTGCCAGAAAATAATGCAAATATAATTTCTGTAATTTATGGTTTTAAATGAATTGATTCTGTACCCTGACAACTTATAGAACCAATGGGGGCAGGCAGCTAACGTGTTTCCTAACACATTAACCCTTTGTTGTCTAATCCTTGAATTTTTGTAATAAGTAGGTACTGATCTTACTTCAGCAGCACCTTAGAGATTGACTCATAGTAAGTGTGAGAAGTAATTTAGCTATCTGTCTTTTTTTTTTCCCCAGCCCATCACAAATACAATATATTCAGGATGCATTGATTTTTGCTGAACTCTGTTTTCCATGAATGGGGATGGAATGGATTTGAATGGGGATGAAATCCCATAATTAATTTCTCTATTAATATGCTAAATCATGAGGTAGAAGAAAATTATATTTTCAAAAGTTTTCATTGCTCCCCATCCAGCACTCTTTTATCAAATTCATATGGGAATTCCATTAAAGGACAACCACTGACATGGGATTAAACTCAGCTTTACAGGCCATGTCATTCTTTATTATTAGTCTGTATCTTTTGCCTTTTGCAGTTTTGTATTGCAAATTTTCTCTTTCTTTTCTTTTTTTTTTGAAGAAATTTCTGGGTTTTGTGTGATCCTGGCTATGGCACCATGGTACTTCTGCTTCTTTCTGGATGCTTATGGTATTTTTTAATTTGATGTGGGAGTTACGGATTTTGGCTATGACATTCTAGGATTCACTGCAGAGTTTGTTTTATGTGAGGAACTAATGAGATTTCCTGTTTTCCTCATTTCTTTTTTTTTTTTACAGGATTGCTATACTAGTAAATGAAGAGAAAACTGCAGAATACTTTAGATTTGAGCAAAGCTCTTGGTAAAATATCATCTTTTAAGTATTCTTGTGGAGATACGGAAGAGATGAAGAATAGATGATAACATAATTTGGTGAATGAATGAGGTATTTATTAAGTTGGTACTATGCGCTAAGCACTCTATTAAGAGATGAAGAATTAAATACAAAAGTGAGACAGTGTCTGTCCCTAGAGAAATTACACGGTAAAGGGGAAACAACCCAAATGGGAAATGGTGGCCAGGGAATGGTGTTTTGATGAGTAAGTTACAGGGACGGTGAATGGAACACTAAGATAGTCAGTTGACATTCTCTTTTCAGAGGCAGTGTTAGTGTTGATTTGCTTATAATTTTAATGTCAAGAAGAATGGTAGACTACTAGTATTGAAACAATTGTCAACTTCATCAAAGTTGCAGGACATAAAAAAAACCCCACATAAATCATCAGCGTTTCTACACACTACCAAGAAAACCCAGCAATAAGAGATAGAAAGAGAAATTCCATATAAAATAACTGCAGATATTATAAAATACTTGGGAGTCTACCTGCAAATACAAACCCAGGGATTATATGAAAACAATTACACAGCTTCTTTCACACAAAGACAGACAAATAATTAGAAAAATATTAATTGTTCATATGTTACATTTCCTCATCTGTTAATCTGGGCAGTACGTATTTTCATAACTATTCCTCTATTTCACATAGATTATCAGTTTTACTGGCATATAAGTGGGCAAAATAACTCCTAATAATTGCTTTAATTTCACCTCCATTGGTGGTACATTTACCCTTTTTATTTTTGATACTAGTAATTTAGTTTAATTCTTTTTCTAAACCAAATTAACCAATGGTCTATCTATTTTATCTATTTTTTTCATAAAACAAGCTCCTAGTTATACTAGTTCAATGTTTCATTTTTAATTTTCAATTTTATTTATCTCTACTTTGATTTTCAGGAGTTTTTGGTGGTTTTTGGTGTTCAGTTACGGGGGGTTAATTTGTCCTTTTTCTTTTTTTTTAGTTGCATGCTCAATTTATTGATCTGCTATTTTTCTTTTTTATTGATGTATATATTTAGAGATACGTATTTTCTCTTAAATACTGCTTTGGCTGCACCCCCAAAATTTTGGAATGTTGCCTTATCATTTTCTTTCATGAAATTATTGATTGTTTCAATGATCTGTTCTTTGATCCCCTCATTCTTTCAGATTTTTTTTTTTTAGTTTCCAATTAATTTTTAATCTAAGCTTCCATGGCCCTTTAATAAATGCAATTTTTGTTGAGTTATGATCTGAAAATAGTGCATTTAGTATTTCTGCTTTTCTGAATTTGGTTATTAGGTTTTTATGCTCTAGTAGATTGTCAATTTTTGTGAAAGTGCCATGGAGAGCTGAGAAAAAGTATACATCTTTCTATTCCCATTCAGTTTTCTCCAGAGGTCTATCATATCTAACTTTTCTAAGTTTTTACTCATCTCATTGTCTTTCTTATCTAGCTCTGAGAGGGGAAAGTTGAGGTCCTCCACTAGTATAGTTTTACTATTTCCTCCTATAATTCATTTAAGTTTTCTTTTAATAATTTGGATGCCATGACATTTGGTATATATATATTTAGTATTGATATTGCTTCATTGTCTGTGATGCCTTTAGCAAGATAAAATTTTTCTGCTTATCCCTTTAATTATGTCTATTTTTGCTTTTGCTTTGTCTGAGGTTATGATTGTTATCCCTGCCTTTTTTGACTTCAGCTAAAGCATAATAGATTCTGCTCCAGCCACTTATTTTAACTCAGTGTGTGTCTCTCACCTCCAAATGTCTTTGTTGTAAACAATATATTGTTGGATTCTGGTTTCAGATCCATTCTACTATCCACTTCCATTTCATGGGTAAATTTGTGTTTACTTTCATCTTATTGTCTTTCTTTTATAATTTCCTTGCTCTTTTTATCCTTTCCTTCTTCAAATGTCTGTTTTGCTTCTAACCACGGCCTTTTTTTCTTTGCCCTCCCTTTTATTACAACCACTCCTTTCTCTTATACCCTTTTACTCCTATTTCCCTATGGGGTAAGATAGATTTCTATTGCATATGACTTTGTATACATATTTTCCCTCTTTAAAACAAATCATATGTGAGTGAGGTTAAATCACTGCCTGCTCCCCTCCACCATTTCCTTCTCTATTGCAAAAGCTGTTCCTTGTGAGCCTCTTTTATGGAAGATAAATTTCCCCATTCTTCCTCTTCCTTCCCTCTTCTCCCAGGGCATTTTTTAATATGGTAGCTGGTAAATCTTATATGATTTTAACTGTGGCTCCAAAGTATTTGAATTTTTTTTCTGGCTTCTTGAAGTATTTTCTTTTTGACTTGGTACCCTGGAATTTGGCTATAATATTCCTGGGAATTTTCATTTTGGGATCTCTTTCAGATAGTGATGAATGGATTCTTTCAATTTCTATTTTACCCTTGATATTTCCTAAAATGTGATGTCTAAGTTCTTGCTTTGATCATGGATTTCAGGTAATCCAATATTTAAAAAATTATATATCCTTGATCTATTTTCCAGGTCAGTTGTTTTTCCGATAAGTTATCTCACATTTTCTTCTGTTTTATTTTATTTTATTGTTTCCTAATGTCTCAGGGAGTCATTGGCTTCCACTTGCCCAAATCTAATTTTTAAGGAATTATTTGCTTCAGTGAGCTTGTGTGCCTGTTTTTCCATTTGGTGTATTCTGTTTTTTAAAGTCTTATTTTCTTTAGTATTTCATTGTGCCTCTTTTTCCAAGCTTTTAACTGTTTTTCCCCTAATTTACTTCATTTCATTTCATTTCTTTGCCTAATACTCTACTAATCCTCTACCACTCTTATTTGATCATTCTTAAGCTCTTCCAGGGATGCTTGCTGGCCTTAGGTCCAATTCACATTTTTTTTCCCTTTGAAGCTTTGCTTGAAGCTGCTCTGACTTCATTGTCTTCTTCTGAGCTTGTGTCTTGATATTTCCCATCACCATAGTGACTTTTTCTGGACGGTTTCTTTTGTTGTTTGTTCATTTTTCTACCCCATTTCTTATTTGTGAACTTTATGTTAAAGTTGAGCTTTGTTCCAGCATGGGGAGTGGAAGGGGTGCTGTCACAAGCCTCAGGCTCTTTGAAAACTGTTGTTTTCAGAGCTGGTTCTCAGGTTTGGAGTTTTCAGTACTTCCAGGGTGGTATGATATAAGAAGAGGTATGGCCACTGCTCTCCTGGTCTGTCCTCTAGTCCTTATCCATGAAGGGCCCCTGAACCCTGGGGATTGCAATACATACTATTCCTCAGGGTCCCTGATCTCTTAGGACCAGAAGTGATATTATAACTCAGGCTCCCTGATCCTTTGGGATATGAAGCAATACTGCCCTTCAGGGCTCCTGGTCCCTCTTGATTGAAAGTGTTCCTCTTTGCCCTTGAACTATCCTGCAGAGGTAAGTATAGGCAATTGAGTTACCAAACAGATGTCTCTCGGGGTTTCCACTCCCTTCACCAAAAGTGCTCCTTTCTACTTTCGAACTATGACCCTGAAGTAAGTATAGGCAGTAGAGTTGCCAAACAGAATCTGGTCCTATGTCCAGTTTTAGCCTCAGCGTTTCCTATAGTCTCTTTCTGACCACTTACTGTCTCTGGTTTGAGAGCTCCTGAAGCTGCTGCTGTTTCTGTCTCCACCACCTGGTCCCACCACTGGTATTTCATCCATGTGCATTTCGTATCAGCTGCCATTTCCGTGTCCCAGATCTCTCTTTCTTACCTAAGTTGCCTTGGGCTGGTAGAATGTCACACTGTGACCTTTTGTTGGTTCTGCCACCCCAGAATTCAACTTGAGGGATTATTTTAAAGTTGTTTAGAGGGTAACATCATAACAACTTGCCTGAGTGCTCTCTCAGCTCTGCCATCTTGGCTCAATACCCTACCTGCTCACCCTCTCTACACACATACACTTCTCTTTTATAGCCGGGGATAATCATTCCCTATGAATAGCTGTGAGCCCTCTTCAACTTAGTTCTATAACTGCTAATATATCACAGGGAACACGAAAGTGTTTGGGCAATAATGAATTTATGTCACAAGATCACTGACAGCCATAGCCTTGATTACATCTTTTGAGCCCTTCACTGTAATGGAGTGGACACTAGTCCAATGTCAGGAGCCATGTGTTCCTGAGATTAGTGTTTTGAATAAGTTTCCATTGTTAATTATCATGTTAGATTAAAAGCTGTCATGGTGCAGGGGAAATGGGTTCACATTATGCTTATATTACTGACTAGCTGTATGACCTGGAACAGACCGTTTAACTTTTCAAGGCCTCGGTTTCCTCATCTTTGACCTCTTTGAACGTTAAATCTATTTTCCTATGATCCCCAACAGCTCTGTGAGCAAGGGGACACAAAATCTTTGGTATCTTAAGTCTCATATTCCAAGTGTCAGACAAAATATAAAACATTTTACAAAATTTTATGCTAGTTGTATATACATGGGAGGGAATTTCCCTCGATCTCAAAAGAGAATTATAATCTTTGTAACACTATGAGTAACTCAAGGAATACAAAACCTTGTACCAACACTGAAAGAAAAAGACTGTGGATGAGTTTGAAAACACTTTGATGTAACCTAGTCATCACAGATTATACCTTTCACCTATGGATCCTAAAATACTACATATGAGTATTCTTCCCCATCTCTATGAAATGGGAATGTATTAGCTGTATTTTACAGTTGGATAAGCTGAAACTCAATCATATTGAAGTCACATGTTAGGAGAGCTAGAAATAGAGCCCATAAGATCTGATTCTCAGTTTTGGGACAAGATCATTAGTATTGTTCTAAATAAATTCCTTTCCTTGGTTTCTTAATGGTCTGTTGCTTTGCTAAATGAAAGAAAGATCATGAATTCACTTGAAGGCTTTTTATATCTATTCAGAAAGGAAACTATAGACATCAGTCTCTTTGGCCCTTCCTGCAGATAACAATTGCTTTTGTTCATTCACACACACATGATTTCTAATAAAAGATTTTGCTTACCATGGTCATGCAATTCAATGATTTCAATTCAACAAATATGCATTCAGCATGTACAATTGAGACCCCTCATCATGTTCTACACTAACCATAAGAACAAGGATTATATTCAGATGGCTCAAACAACTTCATATGCCATGGGCATTATTTTTAGCCACTTTAACGTTTTTGTGTATATGATTCCTTCATTCTGCAATGCTGCAACTCACTGACAAGTATCGTTGCAGAAATTGTGATTTTGGATGCTCAGTAGACTAGCCAGTTCTACAAGCCTATTTAAAGACCGTGAATTTCATTATTTAACCTTAGCAGGACCTATTAATTCTACATTGCCACCTTCAGATACATGATGTCTGCATGCGGGCTCAATGTTCTAAACTACCAAGGCTACCTCACCTAAAGGACTGTCAATCTTTTTTTTTTAATGTTTGATTTCTGACCCCCTCCCTTGTGACAAAGAAGAACAGTTAAGCAAAACAGTCACATTGTTCATGTAGAACTGCAAATGCTTTATTCCCTAATTATACCTACCTCAAAATATTATCTTGTAGTTAGAGAAAACAGGTAAGTAAAATCAATCCAAAGAGGAAATGCATATACCCTTGCCTGCCCATATTCGGCCTATTTTGCTGTCCCCAAAATGAGGAAGAAGTAGTATGTCATCAATTGTCTTCTGGAATCAATATTAATATTGCATTTAACCTGACTTGTTACCTTTTATATGTCTTCTTTTATGTGTGGTTTATTATTATCATTTTGTATATTCTCTTGATTCAACTTTCTTTGCTCTGCATCAGTTCATACAAGTCTTCTCAAGCTTCTCTGAATTCCTTGTGTTCACCATTTCTAACAATATCTTCTTAAATACATTACATTCATCTACTAATATTTAACATTCGTCCAGTTGATGGATGCTCAATTTACTTTAACTTTTTATAACACAAACATGTTATTAATATTTTTGTATATTTAGGATTTTTCTTTTTTGCTTCCTGCATTATATGCAGTGGAATTTGCTGGACCAAGCTTGTACTAGTTCATGAGAACCTACTGTTAAATTTTCTTTTTTTTTTAAGGCAGTTGGGGTTAAGTGACTTGCCCAGGGTCACACAGCTAGTAAGTGTCAAATATTTGGTCTGAGGATGGATTTAAACTCAGGTCCTCCTGACTCCAAGGCTGGTGCTCTATCCACTGTGCCACCTACTGCCCCTTATATTTTTATTATAAGCATTTACACCTTGAAAATTGGCAAAAGCTACAACTAGACTTTTGACTAGATTGCAACTCCTTTAGGACAGGAACTTTCGTCTCTGAATCACCAGTGTCTATCAAATCAAATGACAAGTAGGAAATGTTTACTAATTTTTTGTTGATTGATTGAACAATTCATTGGTTTATCGGAAACCTCCCCATACATCAGTTGAAAGAACTAGTCAGTCAGTCAATGAACATTTATTAAGCACTCATTATGTTCCAGGCTAAGAAAGTTTATTGTACTAAGAAAGCATAGTCAGAAAAATAGGAAAACTTACAGGATCATAGATACACAGATTGAAGGGACATCTTCTGGGTCTGGCTCAAAGTAACATAGGGTATGTAAAAAAGATGAAATCTTCAAACAGAGATTGAATCATGTCTTAAAGATTTCGTAGAAGACATTTTTCTTCAAGTATCAGTTGGAGTAGAAAATCCTGAGATCCCTTCCAACTTATATTCTGTAATTCTTTAACCAACAAAGAAATAGGAAACAATGTTGATAACTACTAAAATCACAGAGTCCTACAAAGGAAATGGAAGGCGAGAGTAGGAAATTCTTTCACCTGGCTAAAGCACTACTAGAAAAAAGATTGTGTTGTGGTTGTTCAGTCATGCCTGACTTTTCATGATCCTATGAAGTGTAGCATGCCAAGCCCTTCTATCTTCAACTGTCTCTCAAAATCTGTCCAAGTTCATGTTCATTGTATGCATGACACTATCTATCCATCTCATCCTCTTCAGTTCCCTTTTTCTTTTGCCTTCAATGGTTTGCAGCATCCAGAAAATTTTCCAATGAGTCCTGTCTTCTCATTATGTAGCCAAAGTATTTAAGTTTCAGCTTCAGTATTTGACCATTCAATGAATGGCCTAAATTAATTTCTTTAAGTATTGATTGATTCGATCTCTTTGCTGTCCAAGGAACTCTCAAAAGCCTTCTCCAGAACCACAGTTTGAAAGTATGG
Organism: Phascolarctos cinereus; assembly: GCF_003287225.1. Taxonomy (NCBI): domain Eukaryota; kingdom Metazoa; phylum Chordata; class Mammalia; order Diprotodontia; family Phascolarctidae; genus Phascolarctos; species Phascolarctos cinereus. The sequence goes on from NW_027556180.1 coordinate 60,241,923, forward strand.
ATTCTGTAGTGCTCAGCTTTCATTAGAGTCTAATTCTCAAAAAATATATACTAAAGGAAAATGATAATCACTTATTAAAGATTTGCCAAGTGGTATTTTTGAAAGAACAGCAGCACTGTGAGTAGAAATCACCCTGAGAATTAAGAAGCCAAGATTGCCATTCTGGCAGTGGCATTAGCTATGTGTACGGCTTTGAGCAGGTCACTTCATCTCTCTAATAAACTTTAATTTCTTCAAAAATAAAAAGAGAAGGATAGATTTTGTTGATCTCCATGATCTTTCTAATGACTCTGACAATTCTGTGACTGGTTCCAAGTATTTCACAAATTGTCATTAATAGAAATATTGGACCATATGGACATGTCAAATCAATAGTTTTGATCCTATCCCCCCAAAACAAAATGTAGCTTTATGACTTAGGGGAAAACACCCCAGTTTATCCTTCTGAACTAGTAGGCTAGTAGGAAAGAATTTGGATAGCATCTCAGGAACTCCATTTAAACAGATGTTTCTTTTTTTATTTCTTTTTTGTCTTTATGATGCTTTGCAAAGAAGCCCTGTCTTGGTTGTCACCACAATTCAGGTCAATGAACTCTTGTTCGTCATGAGGTTGATTAAGTTGATTCTATTATACATTGTGTTTGAGTGCATGTCAAAAAAAATGGAATGCATGGAATGTTAAAAGGGAAGGGAGCATACAAAATGAGATAATGTATGTAAAGAGCTTTTTTACACATTAAAAAGTTACAGAAATGAGAATTATTGTTCTTGTTGTTACTATTATTAATTTTATTATTATAAAATCTGGCTGACAGGAGAGTTATCAGGTGGCTAGTTATTTCTATCAGCCCCTGGCTGATGTGTGCTACTATTTATGGTCTGCCAATCTCTACCATAAAAGGAACATTTCAAAATGAATGTCAAAGAATTCTAATCATGTGCATGACTGTGCTGATTCTGAGGGAAAAAAACTGTCTGAGTTCCATTTAGTGAATCCATTTTCATACTCTACATACATTTCTTTCCTTCAGTTGCATCTGAAAAACCCATCAAAGAGATGCTATAGTCCTACTTGACACTTCTTCTTCCTCTTTCCTCATGGTTGCTTTTGGTTGTATTTATATACAATTGGCTCCATCATTACAACTAATTTAAAAAAATTAATTCAAAAGCCAGACTATCTTTTTTGCCTGCCAACTCATTTTGTGACTGACTTGATTCCCTCAGAGTTTATGTCTAACAGTGTCTAAATGCACAGCTGTTTTTCCTTTTTATTCAGATTTGTTCTCATACCTCAGTGGTCATGATGGACAAGCAGAGGTCTCTTTTCCTTTTGCATTTGGAGGTAATTAGCTAAACAATTTTTGGAGAGATTTTGCCTTTCAATTGGCTACCATAAACCTGATTCAGACATTTGAAATTCCAATTCTCTCATTTCTTTCCTGAGCAAATTTGAGAACAGTTATTTAGCCATTGTTTTTCTATTGTCTTTTATTGCTTATCCCTTTGGCTGCCCAAACTCTGGTTCTTTAAAACTCTTAGTATAGACAATGTAATGAAGTTGATAGAGATCAAACTTGGGGTATTGAATCCTGGTAGTGCAGCTTATTGACTATGCAACTTTGGGGAAGTCATTTAACTTCTTTGGGCCTCAGTTTCCTCATATGTAAAATGAGGCGAATGGAATAGATGATCTCTGAAGTTCCTTCTAATTCTAAATAGCACTTGGCACAGTGCCCGACACAATGGAGGAACTTAATGTTTTTTTTAAATTGATGGATTGATTAAATATAGGTTCTTATAGCATTATACTCTCATGGCACTATATTTCCATTACCTTACCACCCATTCATTTCTCAGGCCTTTACATCACTGTATACCTGGTCATCCTCTCCAAACCAAATTGTTTTTCTCTGTCTCTGTCTCTCTCTCTGTCTTTCTGTCTGTTTGTTTCTGTCTCTGTCTGTATGTCTCCATCTCTGTCTCCCCCTCCCTTTCTCTCTCTCTCTCACTCTCTCTCCCTTCCTGCCTCGCTTCTACTTCTCTTTCTTTCCTTTGGCACACTCATCCTGGAAAGGGAAGGTCAGAATATTGCTTGCTCCCCACTGCCACTTTTAGACTCACCCTTTACCAATTTCATTCAGAAACCTCTTCTCCTTTGCCTCTTACTTTACTGAGAAAACTGAGGCCATTTGACATGAGTTACCTCTTTGCACCTTCTCTTCATTTCAGATACTCTTGGAACCATTCCTCACCAACTCTCCTTTAAAACTGATGTGACTTTTCTATTTTCCAAGGACAACCTCACTGCATGTCCCTTTGATCCTATCCCCTCCAGTTTCCTCTAATCGATTATTACCTTAACCATCTCCCTTTTCTCATGAATCTTCATTCTCTCCCCATTAATTCCCTCCTTTTATACTGCCTCAAATATGCCTAAATCTTCCTCATCCTTAAAATCTTCACTACATCTGATCATTTTTATAACCCTGTATCTCTCCTTCCTTTATTGGTCCAACCCAGGGGTGGGGAACCTGTGGACTTTAGGCCATATGTGGCCCTCTATGTCTTCAAGTGCAGCAGTTCTTTGACTGAATCCAAAGTTCACAGAACAAAACCCTTTAATAAAAGGCCACACACAAGCACCTAGAAGACCACATGTGGCCTCAAGGCCACAGGTTCCCCACCTCTGGTCCTACCTCTACAAAAACTGTCTACACTTGCTGCTTTCATTTCCTCTCCGGTTGAAAGATAAAATCCTGGTTAGCTTTTAAATGCTTTCATAATGTGGCTCCAAGCTTTATAGCCTCGTTGAACATTCTTCTCTCTTTCTCACTCTACCATCCAGACAACCTGGACTTCTCTCTGTATCTCAGATATGACTCTCCATTTCTCATCTTATGTCTTTGCACTGGCTAGTCTCCATGAAAGGAATAAATTTACTCCTCACCCTTACCTCACAGAATCCCTCTGTTCCTTAAAACTTCTGTTCAAGAATCATTTTCTACATGAAACCTCTTCTGATATCCCAGTTGCTAGTGTTCTCCCTCTTCAATTATTTTATATTTTACGAGGTGACGTACATTTCTATTTATTCTCCTTTTATTTACTCTTCAAATGCACATATATGCACATAGTATGGGTATATACACATAATACTTTCAAATATACACATATTCACATATATAACATACATACAAATTTGTTTGAAAGACCTTAGGAAAATAAGCACATTATTGCACTGTGGGTGGAGCTGTGAATTCTTCTTGTCCGCCTGCTCCTCCCCAGTCCCCTTTGTTCAGCTATCATCCAGCCCTGTCTGCTGACAGTAGTGTTCCTCAGGGTTCTACCTTGGGCTCTCTTCCCCTTTCCTACATACTCAGTTTTAGAGTTCTCATCAGCTCTCCATTAGATGATACATAGCACATGCATGCAAATCCCACCCCCTCACAAACACACTGCCTTTGCTCACTTTGTGACTCACACAGCTCTTTGAGATAAGTTTTAGATGAGTTGAAATCACAGGTTCTTGACAAAGTCTTATTTGTTGATATGCTGTGTCCTCCCTGTAGAATGTAAGTCCTTAAGGATAGAGATTTGTGTTTTTGTCTGGATATCCCCCATCACCTAGCAGAATGTTGTGCACACAGTAGGCATGTAATGAATGAATGTTGAAATGAATTTTAGAGGCATTTTCATAGGAGAGGTTGACATTGAAAAATTAGAGTTACCACTCAGTAAGTCTGGGATCTATACTTCCATGTCCTCAAGCCCTTACAAGGAAAATAATGTATCAAGCAATTCTAAATATCACATTAAAGTTGAGAGAAATGATGAAGTACTTTATCTGGGGTGATTTCACAGTTTTTGAAATGGAGACAAAATATAGACTAAGAGTTCAGTTTGGTAGAAGAGAAACCTCTGAAAAGGACTCCTTGATGGCAGTGTATATTTTCAAGCAAAGGTAGCCATTGTCAAGACTCTGAATTCTAACATATCTGCAAGAATCATTCATCCAATGCTGGTTTCCACAGCAAGCACTGTATAACATTCTCTGGGCAAGTAACACAGAATATTTCCTCAAATCATCTTTGGAAGACAAATTCAGTTGTAATAGAGGGAGACCGCAGGACACAAGACCATATAAATGGAAGAGACCTCAGGGAACCCACTATGGAAACAAGGAAAAGAACCATAGACACTAGCCCCAATGAGTAAAAACATTAAGGCTACAGAGGCCACTACTAGTGACAGAACAGGGGTGGATAGAACTAGGGAGAAGCTTACCTACAGCATGGCCACAGGGTAAGTTTAACATATGGTAACTCCCTATTTTAACTCATTTTTCTTGCTAATTACCATAGGTCTTGAATCTAGTTGCCTATGCCTGACGAAGAAATACAGCCATAGCAAAACCTGCTGGTCTCTAGCCTTTTTACTAACACTGGCCACCAAAGTAAAGAAGGAATATTCCTTCCAGAAACCGCAACAGGCTGGGAGCAATCTCTTCCAAGATGTATTGAAAATTTTTATGTGTCTATAACCCTATAGGGAAAAGAGTGAGCTATGATCCCTGTCTACAAAGCTTGGGTAATAACAGAAAAGGGCAAAGGGAAGATGTTTCAAAGGAGGGAAGGAACTGAATGCAAACAAAGGAGAGATGGGGAAACAGGACAGGTAAGAGATACATATATATTTTGCTTCTCTGGTCACTGAAGGTTGAAAAGACTGTCCTGTATTAGTCCTATGACCTGATGCTTGTTGGTGTGGTACAATGAAATAAGTGTGAAGTATCATTATTATTAATAATAACATTTTCATAATACTTTAAGGTTTGCAAAGTTCTCTACAAATATGATCTCATTTTATCCTCACAACAACCTTGACAGGGAGATGCTATTATCATTCCAATTTTAGAGATGAAGAAATTAAAGCAAACAGCCATGGTCACACAAACATATTGAGTGAGGCTGGATTTGAATTCAAGTATTCCTGACTCCAAATTGGCACGCTATCTACTGTACCACCTACCTAGCAACCAAATGAGGAAACTCCACCCCTGGATTTCAAATAGTGAGATCAAAGGATCATAGAACCAGACCTGGAAGGGATCCTAGAGGTTATCTAATCCTACCACCTTATTTTACAGATGAGGAAACTGAAGCCCTGAGAAGTTAAGTCACTCGTCTGGGGTCACACAGGTAGTAAATGGCAGAAGAGAGGATTGAAAGGAAGATTTCATCTGTAAAATGAAAAAGGTAGGTTTCACTCCTTCTAATCCTAAATCCATAATCCTCTAATAGGTTTTAAATGCACAAATGCACCATGACTTTCTCCTAAACTGAGAATAAATATTTTTCATTCTATATTCAAGGATTGGATATGGAAAAGGGAAGGCAAAGGATAAAAAAAAATTCCACATTGTCCATGATCAGTTTTTTTTGTTTTGTTTTCTGGGATAAAAAAAAAATGCCCTTTTTCATTGATTAACAATACCTCTGTCTGATCCTAAGAAACAGAATATTTAGCCATTTACCTTGTCAGGGCACCTGGTTGCACAGTGAAGAGAGCGCTGGACCTGGATTGAGAAAGACCTGATTTCAAATCTGCCCTCTGATACTTACTAGCTCTGTGACCTTGGAAAAGTCACTTAACCTCTATTTGCCTCAGGTTCCTCATGTGTAAAATGGAGAAAATAATACCACCTAACTCCTAGGGTTATTGTGAAGATCAAATGAGATATTACTTATAAAGTGCTTGGCACATAATAGGTGCTACATAAATGCTAGTTATTTTTATTATTATTGAAGCCTCACAGTCATTTTCCTCTAAATAAATAGCATCATAAATCATAGACCTTAAGCTAGAAAGGAACTTGGAAGTATTTAGCATGAGGAGGCCCAAGGAGTTAGAAGTCTTGAGTTCAGATGTGACTTGATCAAAGTCACCCAGTTGAGATTTGAATTCATGTCCTGTAACTCCGATTTCAGCACTCTCTCCACTAGTTATCCCCCACGTTGGGGGGGGGTTAGAGGCCTGGTGCCCCACAATCTGGAAAATGCACATAAAATTTTTTAGCCCTCCCTTCATACTGGAGAAGGAGTCTAAATTTTGTCTTTTTCTTTTATGGTGTGTTTATAGTATCTTACTGTAAAATTTGGGTTAAGTATTTGCTCAAAGGCTCTGTGTTATCTGCTGGCTTTCATGTGTCATCTGAGGCTTCTGCAAAAGTCCCCCAGAATTCCCATTTAATTTTTTATGCCAACCCACAATATATGAAAACCATGATGGGGAAAGTCACAATGTGGAAGGGATAATTGTATTCCAAGATGCCTCAATTAGCCTGACTACTCTTCCATTCAGGTTCTAAAAAATTTCTTCAAGATGCCAATTTCATAAGAGCAATCCAGGGCATAGAATCAAAGGAGTTGTGTATTTCATAGAATTTTAAAGTTCATTTATTTCCACTCTGCTTTCTCCAGTAACTAGAGCATAAAGAAACATATCCTGCCTTAATGTGTCCAAGGGAATACTCTTCATTCGCCTCCAGACTGTACATTTTTTTTTTACTGAAAGGGAGTTATACAATATTGAAAACACAATCATTTCCAGGGAATTAAAGGGACAAATCTCATTTTTTAGAACAAAATGCATAGGTCTTCAGTACTACCTAGTTAAAAAATTTTTTTTCCACCTTCTCATAATATTTGCCATTTGAGAATATCGCTATTTTTTTCAACTGAGGGTAAATTCATTTTTTATTTGTTTTTATTTTAGCCTCATAAAGAATACCCACATGACCTTATCATAAAAAAGCCTGTCCCACAAAGCTATGAATAAATGTTGTAGCATACATACTACTGCCCCCCCACTCCCTGCTATTCATAGCAAAATGTAAATGTGATTAAATGCTGAATGGATAGATTTATGAGTACAGAATAAAAGAACTAAGACATATCACCAGTGGAGATGGGACTGGAGATAATAACCATAAACTAGCATATGAAAGATAAAATCATCAGAAAGGGAGAAAAGCTGTAGAAAGTAATATGGCAAAATAAACTAGTCTGGGAATATAATTGTCAATGATAGCAGCATGCAGGACCCTTGGGGTTTAATAGGCAGGCACTGAAGGAAAATCACTAGAAGAATCTGAGGTAAAACAAAGCTAAGGACTATTTTAATGGAAGTTGTGGAAATAGATTGTTTTGTATAAAGATTTTTTAAAAATGGGAGCTATCCCAAAATAGTTGCAGGGTTTTTCTTTTCTGGCAAAAACCATTATGAAAGTCATTTTACTTGGCCAGCTGACAGAGACATGGAAAATAATAACTAATAATATCTAATGTTTATATCACACTTTAATGTTTACAAAATGCTTTATAAATATTATCTCATTTTTATCTTTAGAACAACCCTGGAAGGTAGGCACCATCATTATTCTCACTTTACAAAAAAGGAAACCGAGGCAGACAGAGGTTAAATGACTTATCCAGGGTCACCCAATCAGTAAGCAAATTTCATTAAAGCATAATTTCCTAAGCAATTCTTTTTAATGTAATGATCATGTTCTACTTTATATGATATTTAATTATCTATAAGGCTCATCTATCTTATTAGTATTTAAAAAAAAAAACCTGAGCCTAGTGTATGCATTGCTCTCTCCCGCTAATGGGCTCCAGCTCTGGGCTTATGAAGATCAGGTTTATTCCTGATGGATCCTGGACTTTTAAAAAGAAGGGTGAGGCCTTTTTATTTAAATAGCATTTTATTTTTCCCTGATTACATATCAAAAAATTTTAAACATTCATTTTTACAAGATTTTGAATTCCAAAATTTTCTCCCTGCCTCCCTTTCCTCCCTTGTTCTGAAAATGGTAGGCAGTTTGGTGGGCAATAGCTCATACATGTGCTATCATGTAAAACATATTTCCATATTTGTCACAGTTGTGGAAGAAGAAACAGTTCAAAAGGAAATAAAACCATGAGAAAGAATAAGCTATGTGAAAAAAAAATTATGCTTTGATCTGCATTCTGAGTCCATCAGTTCTTTATCTGGATATGAATGGCATTTTCTTTCATAAGTCCTTTGTACTCATCTTAGATTGTTGTGTTGCTGAGAAGAACTGAGTCATTCATAACTGATCATCACACAATGTGTACAATGTTTTCCTGGTTCTGCTCATTTCACTTCGCATCAGTTACTGCGAGTCTTTCCAGATTTTTCTGAAATCTGCCTATTCATCATTTCTTTTATAATCATATGCCACAGTTTGTTCAGTCATTCCCCAATTAATGGACATCCGCTCAATTTCCAATATTTTGCCACCACAGAATGGGCTAAGTATTTTTGCACATATAGATCTTTTTTCCTTCTTTTATGATCTCTTTGGGATATAGACCAGTAGTGGTATTGCTGGAGCAAAGGGTATACACAGTATGGTTGCCCTTTTGGCATGAGTCAGGCTTTTTTCTCATCATCTTTGTTTAATTACACTCTCACCCCATAGTCTCTTAAGCAAAGATTAGGTTAGATTTATGTCTAGGGATTAACAGGGTCCCTTCTGGGAAGGTACTCAATATAAAAAGTATTTCAAATAAAGGGCAGCTATTTACTTTTCTCAGCTTTTTACTTCCTCTGCAAAAGAAATGCGTGAATACGAAAGATTCGTAAGCATACACTGACTTAAAGCATGGTGCACACACTTAAAATAGGAACAGATATTTTGCTTTTACCTCAGTTCTACACTGCTTAAGCATTCCATCCAAGCTCCATGTGGTTTAACAAGCTAGAGCGTGGCTTGGGCTCATCCTCCTGCCAGTGGTCATCTTCTCTGAGAAGGATATGGTTGAAAAGAAAAAAAAATACTTCTCCATCTAACAGTGACCTGGACTTCTCAATGATTCCAGAACTCTCAAGTCCATGAGGTATTCCCTCAAGGCTGGAAATATTAATCTCAGGATTTAGTCACCTGTGTTCAAAGAAAGAAAACAACGCAAAAGCCAGCCAGAGATACTCTTGCTGCCGTGTAAGAGAATGGAAGCATGGAAGAGATATAGGAAGAGAAGAAGTCCCTCCACACACAACATGTCCAAAGAAGAGTCTTTAAGGTTCCCCAACAAGCCTGGCAGATAGGAAAGGAGAGTGAAGAGAAAAGAGTCTTTATTTTTTTAAAGTCGTCTGAGGGTGGCACTTCCTGATCTAGAGACCAATCATCTTTGACAGTGCCCCTAGTTACCAAGAGGAGGGTAGGGATGTGGTATGGCACTTCTGGAGACCAACTAGAAGTTTCTTTTTGCAATTGTCCTGCAGTAAGGAGCCTGCCCACCAAAATGTTCCAGAGCACATGCTCAGTAGAACTGCGGCAAATTGAGGAGGGTGGAAGGGAGAGAGCCTTTAATTATCTCCATAATACTAGGTTGTAAACTCTTTGAGGATAAGGACCCTGGTCTTATTTTCTTCAACACTTTGTAATAGACATATAGGATAGGATAGTATGGAAGTGAAACCAGAGCAATAAACCTGAAGTCAGGGGACATAGTCCTAGATGCTACCTTAAACATATTTAATAGCTTTGAGATTATAGGTAAGTACCTTAAATTTCAGAGCCTCAGTTTACTGAGAGTAGTAATACTTGCATTACTTCCATCATGGATTTTTTAGTGAGAAACAGCTTTGCAAACCTTAACTTGATATACAAACACATTGAAATGTTTATATTAATATGTGTTTCCATTAATAAAAACACATTGAAGTGACCTTAGAAATCAATCAACAAACATTTAAGTATCTATTATGTGCCAGACAATGGAGATGTACCAGAGACAGAAATGATAATATTCTATTAGGTTCACATGCTGAAATTTTTAGAATCATGCCATTTTGTGGCTGTGCTATAGAATTGGTTGGGGGC